>NC_072792.1:97970675-98575675 GCF_028583425.1 Eublepharis macularius
AAGTGGACCTGGGTGCCGAGGAGGGTATGCAGGGCGTGCCAGAACCGGGAGGTGAATTGGACTCCCCGGTCTGTGATCAGATGGTCTGGTATCCCATGGAGCCTGAAGATGTGTTGTAAGTAGAGCTGTGCAGTAGCCGGGGCTGTAGGAAGTCTGGGACAGGGAACAAAATGAGCCATCTTAGTGAACAGGTCCACCACCACCAGGATACATGTGTGACCTTTGGAGCAGGGTAGGTCAGTGATAAAGTCCATGGAGATAAACTTCCAGGGCCCTGGGGGTGTAGGCAGGGGTAATAAGAGCCCAGAGGGTTTCTCAGGGTGGTCCTTGGCCCGTCTGCAGGTATCACAGGTGCTCACATACCGGGCCACGTCAGATTGAACCCGGGGCCACCAAAACTCCCGGGTCAGTAGGTGGGTGGTTTTGTGATGGCCAAAATGTCCAGCAGGCCTGGCATCGTGTGCCAGTTGTAGTACCTCGGTGCGCAACGGGCCTGGGGGAATATAAACCCGGCCCCGGTGGGTGAGCAGGCCATGTTCTTCCCCAAATCCAGCTGCATTTGGGTGTGAGGATGTGTGGAGGTCCTGGAGCTGCTTCTGGGCAAACGAGTCCTGCAATTGTTGCATGCGAATTCTGGCAGAGAGTCCCGGGGTAATTTGGATGGCTGCAAGAGCTTCTGGAGGTACTATGGTGGTCAGGGGACGTTCCTCTCCAGACGGTGAAGCATACTCTGGCTTCCCCGAGAGGGCATCGGCTCGTTTATTCTGGGAGCTGGGCACATAGGTGATTTTAAAGTTGAACCAGGAAAAGAATAAGGACCACCGGATCTGTCTCTGGTTCAGGCGATGAGCTGTCTGGAGGTGTTCCAGATTTCGTTGGTCAGTGAGTACCTGGACCGGGTGTTGAGCCCCCTCGAGGTGGTGCCGCCAAACCTCAAAGGCCGCCTTGATGGCGAGTAATTCCCGCTCCCAGACGGTGTAGTTTTTCTCTGCTGGGGTGAGCTGGCGGGAGTAATAGGCGCAGGGTCGCAGAGGGCTTGAGGATGTCTCTCACTGGGAAAGTACAGCACCAATCACGGTGCTAGAAGCGTCCGCCTCCACAGTGAATGGCAGCTGGGGGTCTGGGTGTCGCAAGACTGGTCCAGCAGTGAAGCAGCCCTTCAGGGCTTTGAATGCTTGATCTGCTCCAGGAGTCCATTGGAATGGCACCCTGGGCCGCAGTAGCTGTGTCAGTGGTACTGTGGTCTCGGCAAAGCCTGGGATAAACTGGCTATAATAATTGGCGAAGCCCAGAAAACGCTGCACATCCTTTTGGGAACGGGGGGCTTGCCAAGTCTGTACGGCCTCAACCTTCCCGGGGTCCATCTGAATCCCTCGGGGTGAGATTACATGGCCAAGGAATTCCACCGCTCGGAGGTGGAAGGCACACTTTTCCAACCTGGCAAGCAAACCATGTTGCCGTAGTCACTGGAGCACGGTTCGTACATGCTGTGGGTGGTCTGCGGGATCCCGGGAATAAATCAAGATGTCATCCAAATAGATGATGACAAATTGATCCAGGAGGTCGCGAAAGATGTCGTTCATGAACCTCTGGAACACAGCTGGTGCATTGGTCAGCCCGAATGGCATCACAAGGTACTCATACCGTCCATATCAAGTACTGAAAGCTGTCTTCCACTCGTCTCCTTTCCGGATGCGCACCAGGTTATATGCCCCCCGAAGATCAAGTTTGGTATAGATCTGGGCTCCACTCAATTGCTCTAGTAGGTCAGCGATCAGGGGAAGTGGGTACCTGTCTCGGACGGTGATTTTATTCAGGGCCTGGTAATCGTTGCATAACCGGAGTTCCCCACTTTTCTTTTTGATGAATAATACGGGAGCAGAGGTGGGAGAGGTGGACGGGTGGATGAACCCCTGCTGCAGGTTTTTGGCAAGAAAATCCCTGAGTGCAGCCAGCTCAGGCTCTGACAGTGAATACAAGCGTCCTACTGGCAGGGGTGAGCCTGGAAGCAGGCCAATGGCACAGTCGTATGGCCAGTGGGGGGGAAGTTGGTCCACTCCCTTCTCCTCAAACACATCCTGGAAGTCCATATACAGTTTGGGGAGAGTGGAAGAGGTTGGTGCAGCTGCGGCAGTGGCCAGGACCGTAGGCTGGGTCAGGTGCAGACATGGGTCCCGAAATTGGAGGTCCAGTTGGGCCCATCTGACGACAGGGTCGTGGAGGCTGAGCCAGGAAAGTCCCAAGATGAGGGGGACCCAAGGTGTACTCGCAACATCAAAGCAGAGCTTCTCCTGATGCTGCTGGATTCGTAGCATGAGTGGCTGGGTCTCTTTGACCACTGGGCCAGAGCATAGCGGGTGCCCATCAATGGCTTCAACTATGGTGGGTGCCTCCTTGGACCGAAGAGGAATTTTGTGCTGGGTTGCAAAGTGAGCATCCATGAAACAGCGGGAGGCTCCCGAATCTATCATGGCGTACACAAACAGCCACCGGCCATCAGGTAAGCAAAGCTTCACTGGTACCAGGAAAGGTTCAGGATGGTCGTCAGAGGCATTGGCCACCCCAACCAGTTGTTTTACAGGAGGCTGCTCCCGCCCTGTAGCTGAGATTTTCTTCTTTGCAGGGCAGCTGTTGGCATAGTGGCCTGCCTCACCACAGTACCAACAGAGGTGGTGGGCTTGGCGTCACTCCTTTTCCTCTGGAGGCAAGTGGGTATGAGGCCCACCTAACTGCGCAGGCTGATCTCTGTCTTCAGGTGAGGCTCTGGGCGGAGGCCGATGGCTCAATGCACGGGCTGTTTTCCTGCTCTCCAGTCGCCCCTCGATTCGTAGGCATAGGAGAATGAGCGCCTGCAGTTCCACTGGCCGTTCCGATCGGGCCACTTCATTGAGAACTTCATCAGACAGCCCTTCCAGGTACTGGTCCACTAGGGCTGCCTCGTTCCACTCCAGGTCCTGAGCCAGTAGCTGGAATTCTGTGGTATATTGAGCCACAGTCCCGTTCCCCTGGGTGAGGGTGCGGATTTCCTGGTTTGCTTTGATGGCTTTCAGAGGGTTTGCAAAGGCAGCGGTAATGTGAGCCACAAAGTTTGGAAAGTCCCCCAGCAGAGGGGATTTGGCCAGTAACAAGGGTGTGGCCCATCTTGCTGCCTGCCCCTTTAACAGGCTGAGGATGAAGCAAACTTTGATTTTATCCGTGGAGAAGTCTCTGGCCCGGAGCTCAATGTATAGCTCGCACTGGGCAAGAAATGCTGGAAATTCTTCCACATTGCCCTAAAAACTGTCAGGAGGCTTCACTGGGCATTTTGCAGGTAGAGGTGCAGCAGGGGCAACAAGAAGAGTAGCTGCTACTGCAAAGTCACCAGTGCTTGGGTTAATTGCAGCACCTGGTCCTGCAGCATTGCCAGGCTTCCCGGGGTGGGCATCGCTGTGTCCATGCCGGGAAGCGAGGTGGAAGCAATCTGTCACGGGCTGGGCCAGCCCAAGCAGGGTGGTTCAAGTCCAAACCTTAATGCCAGAGTCTGAGGGGAGTTCCAAGAGCAAAAGCCAGGTCAAACCGGTAGTCAGAGCATGAGATAATGCCAGGAGTGAGTCCAAAGTCCAAGAGCAAGGTCAGGTACAATCCAAGGTCATTTACCGGTAGTGTCAGGTCCAAAAGCAGGCATGGGCAAGGAACACAGAGTGGTTGCAGGCAGTACACACATTGCTTCCACGCCCAGCAGTTCCTCCAGACTGGCTCTTATAGCCAGGCGTGGTTTTCAGCCAGCTGCTGAGGCACCATCCTGATGCTACTCATCGTCACTCTCCAGCAGCTGGCATTGGCTCAAGAGGCGAGCACTGCGCTGTCTCTCCTGCAGTTCCAGTCTCTGGCGTTGCCTGCGGCGTTCCTTGGGTGTGGGTGAACCTGGGGGGGTGGAGGCTCTTGGCTGCGCTGCACCTGTAGAAGCCCCTGGCTGAGCTTCCCCTGTGGTGTTGGAGCTAGAGGGTGCTGGTGTCTCAGATGCTGGCTGCAAGCTCTGATCAGCCAGCAGCTGTTGCTCCTGATTGCTGGCTTCTGCTGAATCAGGGCTAGGGCTGGCTACACAGGGCTCCTCTTCTCCTGAGGAGTCCTGGCTGGCTACACGAGGCTCCTCTCCTCCAGAGGAGACCTCACTCTCAGACTGGGCCATGACACTTGGTAGCTACCCTTAGTGGGAAGCCTTGCCAGATACATATAAAAGGGTAGTGCTCATCTAGATGCTTATTTTCAAAAGATGAAGTCCAATAACTATGGGATTTGTTTGGAGTATTTATGCCTTACAAGTTCTAGAGCATTAAGGTCAAATGAGGGAGAACAGAATTTTTATTTTACTGGATTTAACACAAGTCAGGTTTCCCTTTGTTTGTGTGTAGGAAGTTCAGCTTCACTAAAAAAAAACAACTAAATCGAAGTTGTTCCAATGTTCAGTATTATTCATGCCGCTTGAACATGGCAGTTAAAAAAACATAGAATTTGTTTCATACTACATTCAACAAAAAACCTAGTATATATCTGTCCTTTGAAGTGCATAAATGCACATCAGCTTTGAGGAAAAGAAGTGTTAAGTTTGTTGTATCCAGTGTGGATAGAAAAAACTTTTTTTGGCATTCAGTTGTATCCTCCAACTCATTATAAGCAATAAGACCTGAGTCTTGAAAACATACAGGCGCCCTCCTACCTCATGAATAGGACGTCTATGAGCACTTGTATAATTCCTATAATGTACACAGTCTTGCAAACTAATCTGCCCCCTTCAACCAGCTGTAATCTAACTGGTTTTGCTTCGTGTACCTCACACACAATTAATAAACGGGGTCTTTTCTGGAGTAATTCCACTGCCTTGAATAAAAATTCAGTAGCTATACACAGGAATACTCAGTTATAGGACTCCCGGCTTGGGATCCATGGAGGTCTAACACAGCTCAGGGAGCTGGGCTGTCCGAGTCGCTGTTTGTAGGGCTGGAGGGGTGCAAACTGCCCGCAGCCCCCTGTTCTCAGGCGGAGAACAGACAAGTATGCTCAAGACCTTGAGGGCACGTTGATCTCAGGTGTGAGGGGGGTTCTACGTAACGAGCCCCCATCCACCCTTGAGATGCCACCCGAAGAGAGGTTGCTGAGATCTCTGCAGCGACTTTGGAGTCAAATTTTGGCATAAGACCTACATGCCCAAGCTTCAACAAACTAAGAAGGGAACCTGAATCAATTGGATAATCGAAGCAGCGATTACAACCCAAGAGAAACATCTAAGAAGGTAAAGATTGCTATCTCTCATTACGGGACTGATTACAATAAGAAATAAAGTGACAAAGAGATCTAGAAAACTGAAAAAGACTTGATATATAACTGAGAAAACTCCAGCAAATAAATTATTAAAAAGTGACATTGTAAAGAAAAGTTAGAGCGGAAAAACAATTATTGTTTACATACCTGCAGCTAGAGAGAGATAGTGGACTGTGAGAAACTTTTAACATCGCGAGAACTGCTTTGAAATGGAGAGGAACAGGAAGTGCGTCAGAACCATAAAGAGCTTGGCGAGAAGCGGCTTGTAAGCAGTGGAAGTAGAATATCGCCATTTTTGAAGAGGGCAAAGCTGCAGCTTCAAGGAAAACGGAAGTAGGCCATCTTAGACAAGGGTAAGGGCGGTTGCCTCAGAATAAAACCATAGAGAAAACACGCCCAACATTTTGGACCGCATAAACATCAGTTTTTACAAAAATAACTTAAACTTTGACTTTTAAAAATAAAGGAAAATAATAAAATCGCGCCACGGAGCTAAGGAAAAGAGCACTCGTGGGAGCAAAGTAGAGCTAGCCCCACGATGTTGAAGAAGGAATGGCAAATGGCGCTGGAAAACCTAGACAAAAAAGTTTCGGAAGGGAATAAAGAACTTAAAGATATGATGCAAGAGATGGCGAAAAATTTGAAAGACTTTAAAGAAGCACTTAAATCAGAGATGGCAGAATTAGCGAAGAATATGAATCAGGTTCAAAAAGAAATGCAAGTTACACAGCAGAGAGTTAACGCAGTAGAAAAGGCGGCTGATACCTTGGCAGATGTGCAGAGAATGGAGCTGAGAGGCGTGAAGGGAAGAAAGGCTGTAGCTGAATGTAAACAAATGGAAAGACAAGTGAGATTTCGTGGAATCCCAGAAGTTTTGGAAAAATCAGCCCAAGAGCAGATTACAGAAATTTTGGCGGCATACCTGGGAAAAGAAGAAGAGGAGATTGCAGTGCTTCTAGACGTGGCATACAGAATTAACTCAAAATTTGCAGCTCAAAGGAAGTTACCAAGAGATATGATTGTGCAATTTACAACCAGAAAGACAAGAGAGTCAATTGTGAGTAAACAATTTCAGGACCCATTAGAGGTTGAAGGGAAAGTGGTGAGAATCATGAAAGAATTGCCCAGATCGGTGTTGTTGAAGAGGAAGAAGTATAGAGAGCTGGTCCAGATGTTAAAAGACATGACAATCAGATACAGATGGGAAATACCTGAAGGACTGGCTTTCGAATTTGGTGGTGTAAGGAAAATCATCAGATCTGGCCAGGAGATGGAAAGATTTATCAGGGACAATGAAAAAGACTTACCAAAAGGAGCTAAAATTTGATCATGGAGTGTAAAATCATATCTTGGAATGTAAATGGACTAAATTCACCTTTTAAATGTAAGACTATTTCCCACTGGCTTTTAAAACAAAAATGTAATATAGTGTGTTTGCAAGAGACACATATCAAAAAACAGGATGTGAAATATTTGAAACTTGCAAAACTTGGAAATGAATTTGTAGCAGCTTCCAAAAAGAAAAAGAGAGGAGTTGTATTATATATAAAGGAGGAGCTACAGCCAAAACTGGTTCTAAGTGATACAGAAGCTAGATATATTGCAGTGGAAATAATTTGGAACTCTAAGAAGATTTTGGTGATTGGAATTTATGCGCCTAATGGGGCAAAAGAAAATTTTTTCAAGGACTTACAGGAACAATTAGATGAATTGACTTATGATCAAATAATTTTGGCAGGTGACTTCAATGGAGTTACAAATCTGGAAGAAGACAAGAAATCTAAAAGTGCACAGAAAAAGAGAGGACTTTTGCCAAAATCTGGAAGATGTGTGGAGGAGACAAAATCCGAAAAATAAACAATATACATTTTACTCTGCAAAACATTTTACACTATCAAGAATTAACATGATCTGGGCCTCCAAAGAACTGGTGGTATGGACTAGAGATGTGGAGATAATGCCCAAGGTAGGCTCAGATCACAATCTAGTTATGTGGAGATTTGGGGAAAAGAAAAAGAAAAGAGGATGGAGGATAAAGGAAGACTTGCTGCAAACAGAAGAAAATATGGCGTTGTTATGAAGAGAGACCAAATTTTTTATACAGTGCAATTTGAATAAGGATGTACCAACTAACAAGGTATGGGACACATATAAAGCTGTAATTAGAGGAATGCTAATGTATCTGAATGCAAGAGTTAGGAAGAGTAGGGAAGAAAAGAGACTTGAAATTATGGAAAAAATTAAAGCCAAAGAGATACAACTTAAAAAAAGACCAGGAAAAAAGAAAATATTTCAGGATATGAAAATCCTGCAGGAACAATTGACGGCAATGAACAATAGAGAATTGGAGTGGAATTTTAAAAAAATGAAACAGAAGTCGTTCGAAGGTGCAAATAAGCCTGGGAAATATTTAGCGTGGCAATTTTTAAAAAAAGGGAGAAGAAAATCATAACTCAGATTCGAGAGGAAGATAAAACATTGACAAATCAATCAGCCATTAGTAGAGCCTTTTTTAAATTTTATGCAAAGCTGTACCAAAAGAAAGAGGTGAACAGAGATTCAATAGTGGAATATTTGGAGAAAGTGAAGCTTCCAGTAATTTCAGAGGAATGGAAAGAGAAGTTAAATAGGGAAGTGACAGAGGAAGAAATAAAAGAAGCTATACAATCAACAAAATTAGGGAAAGCACCGGGACCAGATGGAATAACAGCAAAGTTTTATAGAATGATGGCCAATGAGCTGACACTGTTTCTAAGTGAGGTAATTAATGGAATATTACAAGGCCAAAAGATTCCTGATTCATGGAATGAAGCTAATATATCATTGATCCCAAAAGATGGACAGGATTTGACCAACGTTAAGAATTATCGGCCAATTTCGTTGCTGAATAATGACTATAAAATATTTGCGAAAATTATGGTGGAAAGATTAAAGGGATGGATGTCGGAATTTATTGCAGAAGAACAAGCTGGATTCCTACCCAATAGACAAATTAAGGACAATTTAAGGACAGTAATAAACGCTATTGAATATTACGATAAGCACTGTGATAGGGAAGTTGGTTTCTTTTTTGTAGACGCGGAAAAAGCATTTGACAATTTGAACTGGGATTTTATGTTTGCCACTATGGAAAAGCTGCAAGTGGGAGAAAAGTTCATACAAGCAGTTAAAGGAATTTACAAAGACCAGTGTGCAGCGATTGTAGTTAATGATGATTTGACTAAAAAATTGAAAATAGGTAAAGGTACAAGACAAGGTTGCCCATTGTCTCCATTGTTGTTCATTTTGATTTTGGAAATTTTGCTGATTCAAATTCGAGAGGACGATACAATCCGTGGCATAAAAATAAAGGAATTTTCCTACAAAGTCAGGGCATTTGCGGATGATGTAATGTTGATAGTGGAAGATCCAATAGACAATATGCCAAAAATAATGGATAAAATAAAGGAATTTGGTGATTTGGCGGGATTTTATGTGAACAAAAAGAAGTCGAAGATATTGTGTAAGAACATGACGAAGCAAAAACAGCAAGAATTAATGGATATAACAGACTGTGAGGTAACTAATAAAGTGAAATATTTAGGAATTGAGTTGACTGCAAAAAATATAGATTTATTTAAAAATAATTATGAGAAACTGTGGCAACAAATAGAAAGAGATTTGATAAAATGGAATAAATTAAATTTGTCATGGTTGGGAAGAAGAGCAGCAGTGAAGATGAATGTGCTACCACGTGTGATGTTTTTGCTGCAAACTATTCCAATTATCCGAGACTTCAAACAATTTGACAAATGGCGAAGAAAAATTTCGGACTTTGTGTGGGCAGGCAGGAAACCCCGAGTGAAAATGAAAGTATTACAAGACTCGAAAGAAAGAGGGGGGCTGCAACTGCCAAACATAAGATTATATTATGAAGCAATTTGTCTGACATGGTTAAAAGATTGGATAACGTTAAAAGACCGTAAACTGCTGACTTTGGAGGGACATAAAAAGTTGTTTGGATGGCATGCCTATTTGTGGTATGATAAAGTTAAAGCGGACTCTATGTTTTTGCATCACTATATCAGAAGAAGCCTTTTCACAATCTGGAAGAAATATAAGAATTACATGGAAAGTGGTATCCCTTCATGGGTGGTACCATATGAAGTAATAGATCCGAGAACTGTTTATAATGAACAACAATGTTTAACTTATAAAGAGATAATGTCGATAGAACATAGAATACCAAAAATAAAGACACAAGAAGAGCTATCTCCTCACTATGGATGGTTTCAATATAGGCAAATTAGGGATCTTTACAACTCGGACTGTCTAAAGGGAGGAATAAGACTAAAAAACTCGGTTAGAAGAAGTGATTTTACAAGAAGGCAAAAAAGACATTTCGAAAATATACAAAATACTTTTAAAATGGTATACGGAAGACGAGACAGTTAAAGTCCAGATGGTGAAATGGGCAATAAACCTTCATAAAGAAATAACAATGGAATCATGGGAATACTTGTGGAAAAATACTTTGAAGATTTCAACTTGTACCAATATTAAAGAGAATGTATACAAAATGATGGACAGGTGGTATTTAATGCCTAAGAAGATTGTGCATGGAAATGCAAATATGTCAGATAAATGCTGGAAATGTAAAAAGAATGAAGGATCATTTTATCATATGTGGTAGACTTGTGAGGTAGCTAAGCAATACTGGGGAGATATAATAGAAATAATTAATGAGGTTTTGCAAACCCAAATAAATAAGAACCCAGAGTTGTTGCTACTGAACTTGGGAATGGAAGAAGTTCCAAGGCAGTACAAAACATTGTTATTTTACATGACTACAGCAGCAAGACTTTTGTATGCGCAGAAATGGAAAGTGCAAGAAATACCAACCATAGAAGATTGGATTTACAAATTGCTGTACATGGCTGAGATGGACAAAATGACAAGAAAACTTAAAGATCTTGATCCAGGAGAATACATTGCAGACTGGGAGAAATTGAAACAATATCTAGAAAAAAATGGGATGTGAAAGGAGGATTGTGGCAGTTTGAGAATTATTAATATGCGACTTTATAAAGGGGAGAGAGAAGTAACTTTACCATTAATGGGGAAACTTAGCTATTAATTAATCTAAGCTAACATTAGTAATAAGGAGATTGTATTAAAAATGGATAATTTAAACAGTGAAATGTAGATTGATATATTAGAAAATTGGAGATATAAAAGAATTTGAATATGCTTAGAATAAGTGATATAACATATATAGGATTTAGAAAATTATGGTTAAGAGTAATTTGAGTAATAAGCTGTGGCTGGCATCTTCAGAGGTGTAGCACCAAAAGACAGAGATCTCTCAGTGTCACAGTGTGGAAAAGATGTTGGCAGGTCATTTATATCTACTCAGGAGGGGTGGGGTTGAGCTGAGTCATCCAGTAAGAGTTTCCCAGGGTGTGGAATGCTAATGGTGGGAGGCTTCACTGTATCCTGAGGAGGTTCACCCCACAAACCTAGTGTATGGTTCCGGTTTGTGGATGATACATTTATCATTTGGAGCCATGGGGAGGAAGAATTGATGGGGTTTTTGAATCATCTCAACAACATCCACCTGAACATACAATTCACAATGGAGAAAGAAATCAAGGGAAAACTCCCATTTCTGGATACCTTGGTCATCCGCAAAGCAAACTTTCAGTTAGGTCACAAGGTCTACAGGAAACCAACTCACACTGATCGGTACTTACACAAAAACTCCAATCACCACCCCCGACAGAAAAGAGGCATAATGAAAACATTAGTGGATCGTGCAAGACGGATATGTGAGCCGCACTTTCTCAATGAGGAAATTAATCATCTAAACCACGCACTTCAGGCAAATGGCTACTCCAGAAATGAAATCCGAAGAGCAATCAAACCCAGGATGAATCAAACAACCAAGGAAAAACAGTCTCCTACAGGAAAAGTGTTTTTGCCGTATATCAAAGGAATTACTGATCAGATGGGAAAGCTTATGAAAAAGCATCACCTTCAAGCAGTATTCAGACCCACCCGAAAAATACAACAGATGCTACGATCAGCAAAAGACAGTAGAGACCCCCTCACCTCTGCAGGAGTATACCGTATACCCTGCAGCTGTGGACAAGTTTACATCGGGACCACAAAGCGTAGCATCCAGACAAGAATAAAAGAACATGAAAGACACTGCAGACTTGGACAACCTGAAAAATCAGCAGTGGCTGAACATAGCCTAACTCAAACAGGGCACAGTATCTTATTCCAGGACACCAAAATACTGGACAACACTTCCAACTACTTTGTCAGACTGCACAGGGAAGCCATTGAAATTCACAAGCATAAGCAAAACTTCAACAGGAAAGAAGAAACCTTAAGAATGAACAGAGCATGGTTTCCAGTTCTGAAAAACACCAGGCTAACAAAACACTCTACACCTGACAATAGCCCTGCAGAGAAGATTAGCACATCAAGCACCAATCCATATGCAAAAGAACCTCCTCAGGATACAGTGAAGCCTCCCTCCATTAGCATTCCACACCCTGGGAAACTCTTACAGGATGACTCAGCTCAACCCCACCCCTCCTGAGTAGATACAAATGACCTGCCAACATCTTTTCCACACTGTGACACTGAGAGATCTCTGTCTTTTGGTGCTACACCTCTGAAGATGCCAGCCACAGCTGCTGGCGAAACGTCAGGAACTACAATGCCAAGACCACGGCAATACAGCCTGGAAAACCCACAACAACCAAGAAGGGAGTGGTTTGTTTTTGTTTTCCATTGAATTAGACCTCTCTCTCTCTCAGGAAAATACTGGATTGTTCACAACTGAGCTTCAGTGGGTAACAGTGTCAGCTAAAAATGCAAATGATAGCAACAGAAGTTCAACAGTCCCTTGTATGTTTTCCTGAAGAATTAACTTTCAATAAGAATTTGATCAAAAAGAATTAGTCGAGGCAGTAACTTCATACAATGGCTTGTGGAATGTGCTTTGGCTAAAATGTTACCCCTTTGGGGTAACTTTTGACCCTAATTCAAAGTATTTACCTTTATAGGTCAAATTAGGCAAATTGGCCTCCTTTTTTCTACTCACTTTTTTCTTTTTCTCCAATAGCCTTCCCTAGGTGCAGGACTTCGTTGAGGCAGAACTTCCCAGATCCCCCAAAATTTCATTCAGTTAATTCATGTGGCTTTTGTGCAGTCCCACATGGGAACTATCCACAGACCTGCAGTGGACATTCCAAAAGCTCCTGGAGGTGCAAGACACTCACCTGTTCTTTTTGTTCATTTTTCTCCCCAGTGTGTCTAAAAAATTGTGGGTGAGTGGCTTCCTCCCGCAGTTCTTTTTTTGCCACTGCCGAAGGACATTCTTTTGTCCTCTCCTTAGATCCACAATGCTTTTATGTGAACTGCTGCCTTTGGTTCCATGGCATTGAAAGTACTCTTTAAGAAATACTTCCACTGCAGGACAAAGATGGCTCAGTCAGAAGTCCACGATAAATGCTCAATGTGTTTGGGTGAAGCACACAACACCATGAGGAGCATCGTATGTGTTCCTCCTTCTGGACTTACCTTGCTGGCCCAGCAGGGAGCCCAAGAAAGGGTCTGAAGCTGTGATGGGGCCCAAGGCAGCCTGCAGAGAGACAATGGGGCCAGTGGGAACTCCCAACATGCTGGCTGGGGCCCCTGTGGGAGAGGAACAGAAGCGACAGCTGGGGCAGACACGGAGCCCGTAGCAGCCCAAACACAGGTGGCGAGACTCGCAGCAAATGCTGCCATGATGGCCGGGCTGGCTGCATGTAAATATATGCTACAGGGGGATTCTGTGGAACTAGGAAGTATCAATGTTAAGGTTCGCCTGAAACAACTTATCACTTGTCAAACCATGGGGGTGGTCTATTTGATTATATGCCCGTGCCCTAAATTATATGTGGGTAGCACTACGCGTCCATTACGGGTACGGATCCTGGAACACATATCAAGAATTAAAAATGGAGTATTAGAAGCGCCACTCACACAACATTTTTTGGACAAGAAGCATAACACAGAAGACATTAGAGTGGCAGGTCTCTATACTACCATTAGAGGATCTGACTTGCAATTACATCTCCTCCAGAAAGAGGCAAGATGGATTCATTCTTTAAATACCATGCACCCCCGGGGCTTGAACAATGAACTATCTTTGAAATGTTTTTTGGTATAGACGGATACTTGCCATTTGGGGATAATATGCTGTAAGTTTTCTCAGGATCAGGATGGTTCTAATGTACAAAAGCTAGAATGCCCAAACTCATAGTACGTAGGATTATCTCCACGTCCATGGGTGTTCTCTCAGCGCGTATATGATGCAACTGTGTACGGGTAAGCTGGATGTTCATGTATTATGTTTGCTATTGTCATTGTAAAGAAATACACGTAAAGCCAGGAGTGGCTTATATTGTATGGCATTTATTTTTTGAAATATAGAAATAGCTGGATGCCCCTGAGGAAGTCCTTATGGACGAAGAACTATAGGAAAATCTGCCGGTCTTAGTTCCGGGCACCGCTGGGCTTTCCAACTTTCATCTTTGGACCAGCCACGTACTTTCCATCTTGGCATTTGAAAAATTTGAAAAAAGAAAAAAAGAAAAAAGCTAAAGAAGACACGTTATTTTGAGTCTTTAAAGACTTTTCCTGCTGCATTGCTGTCACACCCTCAGGTCCTCTTGCAGAGGACTCTTGTTTCTATGTATTATGAGTAAGATTGCTGAAAAATGTTGAAAAATGATATGATATGTAATATGATGTAATTATGTATTATTGTTAAAATCACTTGAAAAGGTTTATAAACTGTTGCACTATAGTATCTTGTAGTATATTGTATTCCATATAGTATATTGTAGAATTTTCCTTCCCGATGGTCTTTTGACCACCTTTATTTAGTGACTGTAATTGGGAACAGCCTTATCTTTTGGCATGATGGCCGGGCTGGCGGCGGCCCTGGGAGAAGCAGCATGAAGCACAGTGTGGGGCTGTCTGGGCCCTGCCAGGCTCAGCCGGGCTGCAGCCATTGGGATGGGGCGAGTTGTTCCCTGGGCTCTGCTGGGCCTGGGGCTCCTGCCAGCCTGGCTGCCAGGTTGGTGTCTTGTTCTGGCCTCACTGGTGCACGCCGCACCTGCAATGCAGGGCCCTCTGAAGACACCTATCGACCCCCTCAACCGAGGGATGGCTCAGGGCCATGACACCAGCCAGGGCGTTAGCTCCTACCTTCCGTTGGACCCTGCCCAGGTGAGCCCCCAGGCTCCTGACCCAGATGCCCATCAGACCGGGGGGAGGAGCCTCACAAGACCTGGGATCCAGCGGACAGGGCCCGAATGAGGGCCCTGCTTCTCCTGTGGCCAGCTAGGGCACTTCTGGAGGGAGTGCTCCCTCATGGAATGCAATGCTGGTTGGGAGGTTGCTTTGCCAGCAGCTAGTGGCATGGCCAAGGCCATGGTACTACTCACTTCTGTGCGTTTATGGGGATGAAACATTAGGGCCCTCTTGGATTCTGGTAGCACTATCACCATGGTGCAGGCTCACCTCCTATCCTCTGACCTCCTGGTGTGTTGCTGGACCCAAATCTCCTGCGTGTACCGCCATGTCCACAAGTGGCCAATTGTGCCCATGATATTGAAATACCATGGGACCTCCCACAACCTAGAAGTAGCCAAGGTGCCCATCCTGCCATATCCATATCTGAACAGAGTTCAGAAAGTTTCTGCGCTTCTAATGTGGCTCCAAAAATACCAGTACAGTGTTCTGTCTTTTGGTCTCTTCCCCATCCCCCGAGTGTTTATGAAGATCATATCTGCTGTTCTTGGTCACCTCAGGGAGAAAGGTTGCAATGTCTTCTTCTGTCTTGACTATAGGTTAATTGTGGCTCACTCCAAAAAGACCCTTATTTATTTATTTGTAGTCTGCCTTTCTCAATGAGACTCAAAGGGGAATGTGGATTACACTGTGAGTCAGTACTGTCAGTTTCAAAGGCATTACAATACACACCTAATAGGGTATATACCTGCAACTTTGCAAAAAATTTAAACTAGCAGAAATCCAATACAGAGTTGAAGAAATGCTGAAACAATTCAACAAATTCCTTTCATACCGAAAATTCCAAGTCAATAGGGCCTCAAGGTCATGCTAGAAAAGTCCTACCTCACTCTTCAACTATTATAGGTACAGTGCTAGATTCTACAAAAGGTCTAGCCTACCCCACTCAGGACAGGATTGCCTGCAGGTGTCAAAGGCCAAAGGAAATTCAAAGCTGTATTGTCGAAGGCTTTCACGGACGGAGAACGATGGTTGTTGTGGGTTTTCCGGGCTGTATTGCCGTGGTCTTGGCATTGTAGTTCCTGACGTTTCGCCAGCAGCTGTGGCTGGCATCTTCAGAGGTGTAGCACCAAAAGACAGAGATCTCTCAGTGTCACAGTGTGGAAAAGATGTTGGCAGGTCATTTGTATCTACTCAGGAGGGGTGGGGTTGAGCTGAGTCATCCTGTAAGAGTTTCCCAGGGTGTGGAATGCTAATGGAGGGAGGCTTCACTGTATCCTGAGGAGGTTCTTTTGCATATGGATTGGTGCTTGATGTGCTAATCTTCTCTGCAGGGCTATTGTCGGGTGTAGAGTGTTTTGTTAGCCTGGTGTTTTTCAGAACTGGAAACCATGCTCTGTTCATTCTTAAGGTTTCTTCTTTCCTGTTGAAGTTTTGCTTATGCTTGTGAATTTCAATGGCTTCCCTGTGCAGTCTGACAAAGTAGTTGGAAGTGTTGTCCAGTATTTTGGTGTCCTGGAATAAGATACTGTGCCCTGTTTGAGTTAGGCTATGTTCAGCCACTGCTGATTTTTCAGGTTGTCCAAGTCTGCAGTGTCTTTCATGTTCTTTTATTCTTGTCTGGATGCTACGCTTTGTGGTCCCGATGTAAACTTGTCCACAGCTGCAGGGTATACGGTATACTCCTGCAGAGGTGAGGGGGTCTCTACTGTCTTTTGCTGATCGTAGCATCTGTTGTATTTTTCGGGTGGGTCTGAATACTGCTTGAAGGTGATGCTTTTTCATAAGCTTTCCCATCTGATCAGTAATTCCTTTGATATATGGCAAAAACACTTTTCCTGTAGGAGACTGTTTTTCCTTGGTTGTTTGATTCATCCTGGGTTTGATTGCTCTTCGGATTTCATTTCTGGAGTAGCCATTTGCCTGAAGTGCGTGGTTTAGATGATTAATTTCCTCATTGAGAAAGTGCGGCTCACATATCCGTCTTGCACGATCCACTAATGTTTTCATTATGCCTCTTTTCTGTCGGGGGTGGTGATTGGAGTTTTTGTGTAAGTACCGATCAGTGTGAGTTGGTTTCCTGTAGACCTTGTGACCTAACTGAAAGTTTGCTTTGCGGATGACCAAGGTATCCAGAAATGGGAGTTTTCCCTCGATTTCTTTCTCCATTGTGAATTGTATGTTCAGGTGGATGTTGTTGAGATGATTCAAAAACCCCATCAATTCTTCCTCCCCATGGCTCCAAATGATAAATGTATCATCCACAAACCGGAACCATACACTAGGTTTGTGGGGTGCTGATTCTAGAGCTGTTTTTTCAAAATGTTCCATGTAGAAGTTTGCTATAACTGGGCTGAGAGGGCTCCCCATGGCCACCTCATCCGCAATGCCAAGACCACGGCAATACAGCCCGGAAAACCCACAACAACCATCGAAATTCAAAGCTGTTTTATGGTCTCTCTAAGAACCAAGCTACAAGTGACGAATTACACTTGCCTGGCAAGTGAACAGACTCACGTGTATTCCTCCCTGTTCACTTGCCATTCACTTGCTCTCCACTTAATCAAGTGGATCAAGTGAGTCTGTTCACTTGCCAGGCAAATGTAATTCGTCACTTGTAGCTTGGCTCTGACTTGCAATGCTACATTGAGACTGTTCCCTACAAAACTGGTTTGTCAGGACTTTTCACCCACAACCCGTATAAGTGGTTTACTGTCCCCAGGTCCATCCTCAACTCATAAACATTTTTTTTTTTCAAAAAATTTTTTATTGAAAGTGTAACAAGTAACAAGATCAACAGTAAATGCGTAGGAAAAAGACGACATCATACGTAACAATGTTCGGATACAACAATACATAAACATCAAAACACTAACAGTTGGCAATATTCAAGTGTGCAAATATTATACATAATCAATAGGAGTCTAATACAGTGTTAAGCAAGCTAATTATAACAGCATCGAGAGAATCATGTACAGGCACATCCATTATGTCGCAGAGTAAATCCATATTTCAAATTTCGGGGTTTATAATCGCGTAGTGAGGTAGCTTAGAGATCAGCCATTCATTCTGAGATAAAAATTCCAGGAAAGGGTACCATTGTGCGTAAAATTGTGTAGGTTTGGAGGGGTTATGCAATGCTCGAATTCTGTCTGTGATCTTTTCCATCATAAGGTGGTCCCACACCACTCTATACCATATGTCAAGAGTGGGAGGGAATCGCGATTTCCACCTGAGTGCAATTGCAGCCTTTGCAGCTGCTAGGAGAGTTCTGATCAATGCCTTCCGCAGATGGGGAATATCTAGATCTCCCCAAAGATCCAAGAAGACAAGTCCCGGGCTTGGGGGTATCACATAAGTCGTGATACGGGAAATTTCCTGGAGAACCGCCTTCCAGAAAGCAGCAACACTTGTACACTCCCACCAGCAGTGCAGGAACGTACCCTGCTCCCCGCATTTTTTCCAGCAGAGTGGAGATCTGCTGGGATATATTTTCGCCAGCTTTTGGGGAGTAAGGTACCACCTGTGGATAATCTTATAGGTTTGGAGGCGCACAGTGGTGACAGGGGAGTTAAGCAATGCAGAGTGCCAAACATGCTCTCTATCCTCTTGTGTGAGTTCTATCCCACAGTCCTGTTGCCATTTATTGAGCAGCGCTTCAGTGTTTAGGGGTTTGGTATCAAGCAGGGTGAGATATAGTCTTGACAGGAGACCTTTACGGTTAAATGAGTGGGAGTCCAGAAGTGTTTCAAATTTAGTTGGTGGTTTAGTCATTACGCTTTTTATATTCAGTTCGTGCAGAAGATATCGCAGTTGCAGGTAGAAAAACCAGGGGACTTCCCTGCCCAGGTTGTTGTTCAAGTCTACTCTGCTTATAATACCATCCTTGGTGGCTATGTCCAACAACCTCAAGTCCCGCAGGTCATCCCAGGAGCGCAGTGCGGTTATATTATGCTGGCGAGGCATGCCCTTATGTGATGTGAGCACTGAAAAGCGGGATATGACCGGGAGAAGGGAACGCTTATGTCTGTCCCAAAGCTTCAGCAGTGCAGCAAGGAACATATTTTGATATATGGAGGGAGGACGCAAACTTGGGGTAGACCAGAAAGTCTCTCGCAACGTTTTTGGCTGGGAATAGGTGCCCACTATGTTTATCCAATCAGAGTGTCCAGAGGGGAGTAATATCTGGAGGATGTCTGTCAATCTGGCTGCATCAGAATAGAGCCCTATATTTGGGTAGTTAAAGCCCCCTGCTGTTTTAGGGGCGCACAAAACTTTGAGGGCAATCCTAGGACGCTTATTCTGCCACAAGAATCTGTTTAATGTCGTCTGCCATTGGCTCAGAATTTTGCTAGGGATTTCAATCGGAATTGTTCTATACAAAAATGTCAATTTTGGGAGGACGAAGGATTTTATCAAATGGTATCTTTCATACCATGCCAGGTTTTGCTTGTTCCATTTGAGCAGGAGGTGTTTGATTTCTTTCATCTTTTGGACGTGGTTTACCTGGAGTAGCTGGGCTGGGTTGGGAGGGATATTTATGCCCAGATATCGGAGGTGTGATTTGGCCCACTGGTATTTAAATTGCCGTTTTATGTCGTTACACGTCTCCTCTGGGAGATTCACTGATAGGATGGTGGATTTGGCTTGGTTTATCCTCAACCCCGATATACACCCAAAGTGAGCAAGAACAATTGCCAGAGCCTTTAGGGAAGCAAGTGGGCACGTAAGAAACAGCAAGATGTCATCAGCGAATAAGCATATTTTGTAAGTACGGTTGTCTATTTCAATGCCTCGAATCCCTTCATTGGCTCTTATCTCCTCTGCTAAGGGCTCTATCGCGAGGGCGAAAAGGATGGGGGAAAGGGGACACCCTTGGCGCGTGCCTCGGTGTAGAGTGAAGGGATCGGACGCTAAGTCATTAAGTTTGATTCTTGCCTTGGGGCCTGCGTATATCGCTTTAATTGTTTGTAGGAAGTTGGGGCCGAATTTCATGTGGGAAAGGAGCAACTGCAGGTACGGGACCTCCAGGGTGTCGAAAGCTTTTTCGACATCCAAGGAGAGGAGTGTGGTTTGTAATTTGCTGTGTCTACTGAATGTTAAAATGTTCAGCGCCTTATAAATGTTGTCGGAGATGTCCCTATTGGGGATAAAGCCTATCTGATCCGTACAAATATAATTTCCAATGAAAGAATTGAAGCGTCGTGCATATATTGAGGTAAAGATTTTATAATCGACATTCAGCAAAGAAATCGGTCTATACGAACCGGGGTTAGAGGGGTCTTTGCCTTCCTTGGGGATCATGGTGATGACTGCCTCAGCCCAGGTTCCAGGTAAGGTCCCCAATTTATGCACCTCATTACAGGCCGATAACAGGGGCGGGATTAATACCAAAGCAAACTTTTTATAGAATTCGGCCGGGTAGCCATCCGGCCCAGATGCCTTATTGCTCTTTAAATTCTTAATGGATTCCAGCAGTTCCGCGGCGGTGATTGGGGTATCCATTAATTGGCTATGTTCCGCTGCCAGTTTTTTAATGTTCTTATGGGTTGATAGATAGTTCCTAATTGACGTTTTATCTGGCCTGGAGGAAGTATATAAATTTGTGTAAAATTTTGTAAATACATTCAATATTTCGGGAGATTTAGTGAACGTTTGTCCCTTGTCGTTTTTTATAAGTCTGACGTGCCTGTTTATTCTCTTCTCCTTGACCTTCCAGGACAGATAACGTAGGGTCCTAGGAGAGTGGTTCCAGTACTTTTGTTTTAAATATAAGATGTTCTTTTGAATTTGGGACGTTTCAAGTGACTCCAGAGCTTTGCGCTCATGGAGCAGCTGTTTATAGGTTTTTTTGCTGCCTCTATCCTTGTGTAAGCGTTCCAATTGGTGGATTTTATCCATTATGAGTTGTTTTTGGAGTTTTTTCTTCTTATTTAGAGAAGCAGAGAGAGCGATCAGTTGTCCCCTTAGTACCGCCTTAAGAGCGTCCCACACCGTTTGGGAAGATGTCGTGCCTGTTTGGTTATCTGTGAGATATTGGGTGATATCTCGTTCGATTTGTAGGACATTGTTCTCATTAAGTATGAGGTTTTTCTGGAACGTCCAATGCCTCTCCCTTTCGTAGGGCCTATCTAGGGATAATTTGCACGTTACCCAAGCATGATCCGAATAGCTTATGTCTCCTATGCTGGAGAGTAGTACTCTGTCTCTCAAATCTGGGGACACCAGGTTATAGTCAATCCTGGTGTATACGTCATGGCGTGGGGAATAGTATGTGTAATCTTTGGCCAGTTTGTTCATCTCCCTCCATATGTCCACTAAGTGGAACCGAGTAAATAGCGTGAGCATCTGTGTGTCACGGTTGGGGTTCTTAGGCCTTCTTGACACTCGAGGTGCATTGTTGCGGGGAAATGAGGATTTATCTAGGTCATAGTGTGCTACATAATTGAAGTCCCCTCCCACAATTACTGATCCCTCCTGGAATGCCTCTAATTTTCGGAGGATTTCTTCCGTGAACTCCAGTTGCTGCGTGTTGGGCGCATAGACAGATGCCAGTGTAAGCAATTGTCCATTGAAGTGCCCCTTTATGAATAAGAACCTGCCTCTAGGGTCCCGTAGGGTGGCTTTGTGTTCAAATTGGACCCTGTTTGCTAGTAAGATTGCCACCCCGCGGGATTTGGAGGAGCCCTTTGCGTGGAATTGCAATTTTATCCATGGGGCCTTAAGCTCCGCCTCATAGGATGCATGGAGGTGTGTTTCTTGGATCAGGGCTACATCTACGTTCAGTTTCGCCAGGCTGGTCAGAACTCTCCTTCTCTTCACCAGGTTGTTTAAACCCCTCACATTTTGCGAGACAATATGGACATGTGGTTGTGAGGCCATTATAGAATGGGTAAAAGTAGAGTATCAAAATTGGCCTTTGAAGTGAAATGTACTGGTATTGCAGAACCAAAAGTGCAAGTATAGAGACCGCTAGCAGGAGTGTAAGGGCTCCTGCCTCAGTAGTTTATAATAGATATGAATGAGATGGCTGAAATGATCTAAGCACCAAAGAAAGGGTCAATACGTGAATGCAATAAGATTCAGGTAAGTAAATCACTGTCTGGTGTTAATTAATTAAGCAATCAAATTTCATCACTTTGAAGGCAATCATGCAACAAATTCATTGGAAAGGAACGAGAAATTGTATCACAAAACACAAATGCAATGAAATGTATAGCAAGCGTAAGTTAATCTACTATGTTGGTAATTTTCAATAAATAAATAATCGACTTCCGCCCTTACCCGTTCAAAATATGGTGGGAAGCAAGCAGACTGTCAGTGGACAAAACTGACAGTTGTGATAAGCTTGTAGTCTGCTATGCTACCTCCCCTCTCCGATTATGGATGGATCAAACAGCAAATAATTCCAGGTATATGATAATCAAGTTACAATCAAGTAAGTACCAATTAATTAAAATTTCTTATTATTACCGTATGTGGGGGTAGACCAAATTAATAGATGTACCTCTTAACCTTAAATCACTAAGTTGCTTGTGGTTTGCTATGTTACCTTCTCTCTCTGATTATGGATGGATCAAACTGCAATTAATTCCAAGTGTACAATTTGCTAATCAATCAAGAATCAATTAATTAAGATGTCTGTTTGTTACCTTATGGAGGAGTAGAGTGAATTGATGGATGCACCTCCTAGCACTCAATCACTAAGTTGCCTAACTACTTTAACAAAGTTATATACAATAAGCACGCAGCACTTTAATATTGTTTTTGGTAAAAGCTTGAAAGTGTAGATATATTCAATTAACTCACTATTTATATTCCTTTAAACCAACTGTCCCCAGACTTGTAATAAATGATTAATTAATTCTTGCCCTTACCTCTGCAAAATGCAGTAAGGAGCAAGCAGATAGTCAGTTGGTAAAACTGCAAGCTGTGACTGGTGTATAGATTGCTTCGTTACCTCCCCCCCTTTATCAACGTCGGATCAAGCTGCAATGAGTTCCGAGTATCTGATATGCCAATCAAGAAGGTATTAATTAATTAAGATTTCTCTTTATTACTTTATGTAGAAGTGGATCAACCCAAGGGGCACACCTCTTAATATTAAATCACTAACTTGCCTTAACTACCGTACTAAACTATATACAACGAGCACTCAGCGTCTTGTTACTTATTTTCCAGGAAGAACTTGAAGAGTGTATTTATGTAATTATCACAAGATCTAATATTTTTCTAAAGCAACCGTTTCCAATAGAGAAATAGAAACTAAGGTGCTACACAGTCCTCAGCAGCCTCGCGAGAAATCTCTGCAACGAGGTTGCTGTAAATAAACAGAACAGAGGACTGTTTGTGTAAGGGGCTAATAAAGAAGCAATCCCTTCAATCCCACCCCAACCACCCCTACCCACGAGTAAATTAAGTAAGATTGGGACGTTCCAACACAACATATTCTGGTCATAAGTCCTACCAGTCAGAGCTTCAAGTGTCCCGGACCGGTATTTTATTATTTTTCTGAGGAGACATGGGCAGCGGTCGTTTTCTTTTCTGAGAGCTGGCCTCCGTCTCCATGGCGACCTCTATGCCTAGCTCACGTAGAAACCGGAGGCCTTCCTCGGGAGTAGAGATCAGGTGCTGTGTGCCCTTCAACGAGATTCTCAATGCAGAATACCGGGTCCAGCTGTATTCTATTTGGGCATTTCTGAGTTCCTCAGTTATCTGTCGGAGTTGTCGTCGTCGCTCCAAAATCTCGGCCGGTAGGTCTGTATAGACGCTGATTCGCGCTCCATTGTAGGAGAGGAATTTTCGCGCCCTCGCCACCTCAAGCGTTTTTTTCCTCAGCCTCCAGTCGGCAAAGACGGCCACCACATCTCTAGGTCCCCGCCTCTTATCTGGATTTCTGGGGCCCACTCGATAAGCTTTGAATATAGTCAATGCATGGGTTTCCTCCAGCTTTAGCTCCGTCATCAGCCAGCCCGCCAAAAAAACGGCCAGGTCTGCATCCACGGCCACATTTTCCTCTATCCCCCTAAACTTCAAATTAGCACCCCGCAGCTGAATCTCCATGTCCAGGATCTTATAGTGGACACGATCTTGTTCTGATTGAAGGGAGTGGACGTCCTCCCTTAAAGCCGCAGTCTGGGTAAGAGCCTGATCCGATTTAGCGACCACAGAGTCCATCACTATCTTAAGGTCAGTTAATTGTTGTGATAGTGGTTCCATTAGATGGGAGATTTTGTTAGAAAAGCTCGATTCGATGTCTAGCAGTAGGGCTTTTAGTGCTGGGTCATAGGAAACCGTCTGAGTTTTTCGCGCCTCAGCATTCACCATCGCGGCCGCCATGTTTGCACTCGTTCCCTCTATCTCCCCCTCCGTACCTTCTGCTTGCGAAGCTGGGAAATAGCTCTGCAAATTTTTCACCGCCTTAGAGTTGGGCTTCTTTGCAGTAAGATCTTGCTTACCCTTCATACTAAGTTGTGTAGAACGTTTTTGAAGTGCTTATCGGGGTTTAGGGGTGGAATTGAACCGGAGCTCTGGCTTTAGGCGTCCATTCCTCTCGGTGCCGACGCCACGCCCCCCCCTCAACTCATAAACATGATGGACCAATACAGAAAATTTATTAGTTGGCACCCCATTCAGATCTACCCCGTACACATTTCCATCAACATATGCCTCTCTAACAGGTAGGGGAGCTTGTTATGGCACCACACAGGTGAAGGGAATTTGATCTGCTCACAAATTCTTCCTTCACATCAATGCCCACAAACTCAGAGCCATCAGATATGCACTAAAGACCTGTCTTTCCTTTGACCAGGGCAAGAGCATTCAAATTTGCACAGACAATACAACAGCTGTGCATTATTTGAACAGACAAGGGGGCACCATCTCCGTAGCCCTATGCTGAAAAGCTTCCCTCTTATGGGAGTAGGCAACTCTCCTAGTGCAATTATGTGCCATCCATATAGTGGGAAGGGACAATGTCCTAGCGGATGCTCTGAACTGCTCCTTCTGACAGAATTACAAATGGTCCAGACAAATGAAATTCCTGCGCCCCCATTTTCCACCTGGAGTGCCCTATCTAAAGTCCTCTTTTCTGCTCAAGAGCAGGGAAAGGAAAGTCTTCCCTAGAGGATGCTTTCCAGGTGTCTTGGAAAGATGGCCACTTGCCTTTCCTTCCCTGCCTCTCTTCACCCTCTCTCTCAGCAAAATGATGAAGGATCAGTTCTCAGCAATAATAATAGCTTCTTACTGGCCAAGGCAAGCCTGGTTCACCATGCTCTCCCAGACGGCTGAAGGCAGGACACACACTTTATTGCCAGTTCCAGACTGTGCCTCAAGGAGATTCTGGAAGGCCTGCACATGTGCAGTTCCATGTGTGGCTGCACAGAAGACCATTCAATGAACAACAGTTGCAGGTAAGTGCAACCTTGTTTTCTGCAGTTCAACTGCGGAAATTAGTAGCAATAATGCAAAGAGTAGCTGTGAGTCTCTGCATCATGTACCTTCATTAACCCAGTCAGAAGACACACTTAGGACAAAGGGCTGCCACGTCAAAAGTGCAGTTTCCAGGTAATCTTGAACCCTGTCACTTCAGATAAACATTGTCTGGAATGAAGGCAGAAGAGAAGTGGAGGAAGGAGAGACCACATCAAGCAGCAGTGTTAAATGAGATTTAATTTCTTGTTACTGGCAGCCTTTAAAAAGTACTTAAGGTATTTTAGTAATACCATTCTTCAAATTTGATTCTATTAGTAATCAAGTCTCTCAGACCATAGCAACAGCAACATCTAGTGATGAAAGAACACGCTACACAATTCATAACACACATGTTGAAGAAACTTACCTATACTTATGTACTAACAGTACAATCCTAAGCAGAGTTATACCCTTCAAAGATCATTGACTTCAGTGGACTTAGACAAGTATAACTTCGCTTTGGTATGCAAGAAAGTGACCTTGGTCCTCTGTGTAGAAAGCAATTTAGAGGTAACAAAAGACAGACTAGTCTAACCCCTCAGGGTTGGTCTTAATAATTTTGGGGCATTGGGTAGAACTCAAAGATGATGCCCCAAAGGAGTGAGGGGGAGAGGAAGAAAGAGCCAGCCCCCCAGCCTGCTGGTCTAGCCAGTCATGCAGGCCAGGCAGGGTACCTTCACTGAGGCTCTGGGCTTGGTCAAGGTGAGCAGGCACCTTCCCCCCATGTGGCGAGGGGCTTGACTAGGCACATGACTCCACCCTGGGGATCAGGCTGCTGGCTCTCACCTCTCCCCCCATATAGCTGATTGCCCCCCTTCCGGAGTCTCAGGCAGTACACTGGGTCGCCACCTACTGCCTAAATGAAGACTCTGCCACAGCAACTCAAGGGGGGGGGCTTCAGGGCAGCAAGGGAGTGTTGGCACGTGGTTGAAGGGGAGCAGCATGGGGCCTGGGACAGCTTCCTCAGTTGCGCCATGCTAAGACTGCCCCTGCACTTCCATAAGAAGGGAAAGAAGGAGGATCCATCCAATTATAGACCAATCAGCTTACTAAGCATTGTAAGCAAGTTGTCTACAAAACATCTGCTGAAGAAATTTTTAGACTGGCTAGAACAGGAGGATATAATTGCTGATGAGCAAGCTGGGTTTAGGGCTGGCAGGTCAACAATAGATCACTGCCTAGTAATGCAACACCTTGTAGAGAAATACGCTACAGGAGACCAAGCATCACTTTACCGGGCATTTGTTGATTTAAAAGCAGCTTTTGACACAGTCTCTAGAAATAGACTTTGGAGGAAACTGCAGGCCTCCTCTATTGATAGGCGACTGCTGTCCCTTTTGGGGGCTATGCACAAGCAAACTGCCCCGAGTAAGGTGCAGCCGAATTGGGCATTTGACTGACCCCATTCAAACTTACAGGCAGGTGTGCCTTCTAGCCCCCTTTCTGTTTATCTTCTACATCAACAATTTGGTAAACCTTTTGAATGACCCTGGATTGCACCCTCCCAAATTAGCAAATAGGCACATTCACGTACTGCTCTATGCAGATGATGCTGTATTACTTTCTAGGACCCCCATAGGGCTGAAACGAGCCCTAAAAAAATTCTCCCAATTCTGTGATACTGAACACCTTCTAACTAATTACCAAAAAACTAAGATCCTGGCTTTCGGTAAAAATCCAAAGATCAGACGGTGGGAGCTTCAGGGGCATCAGTTAGAACAACTTGCCAGCTTCAAATATTTGGGTGTAGTTTTGCAAGCCTCAGGTACCAAAACAACACATAGCAGCTTCATTGCTGATGTGGGAGAAAAAACAGCACACGGCATACTGAAATTCTATCAATCACAAGGGGGGCAGTATGTACCGGCTGCACTCAGTTTGTTTAAAGCCAAACCATTGGCCCAATTAGTATACGGATCATTCTTGGGGCTGCCATCCTCCTCTTTCTCTCAACTTGAGAGAGTGCACTCCAAATTCCTTAGAGCTCTATTACAAGTGCCCAAATGCATGCCTAACTCATGGGTTAGACTGGAAACAGGAATGTTAAGGGTAGAGGCCAGAATCACCATCCTTTCAATTTTCAAATGGCTGTCAGGACGTCTAAACCCGCAAGGTCTGCTCCCTCTGTTATTCCAAGACAATCTAATTGGCAAAAGGCGACTCTGAAATCCCTGGGAAAATTGGGTCTTTCCCCTCAAAGTTTGCTAGTCATGGGGTTAGACCGAGCAAAATCACTCCCCCCGACGCCCCCGCCCCGCCTCCGCCATCAGTTATCAAACTCAGTTCAAGGTCTTGACTGTGACATGGCCTTGGCCTGGCATATCGGTAGGACAACCTCTTCCTCTATGTTCCACCACAGCAGCTTTGCTCACCTGATCAGGGCTGTCTTCAGATACCGTCGAGGAGGGAGGGAGAAAGCTGCCATTTGTCTACTGAATGTAAAGCCTTTGTCCTTCACATATGTGAGATGTTGTTCTCTTGCACATATGTGACAGGGGGAGGTAAACCCCGCCCCCCCACCAATCCTTGCTTTTTGAGTGCTGACATCTACAATGGATGCCCTGGCTCCATTTTGGGGGGTTCACCAACCCACACTTTACAAACCAGTGGGTGAGGAAGACATCATTTGTGCATGTTATCTACCTACCTCTTTGTGGCTGCATGGCAGACAGATGTTTGGGATATAAACTTCCCTGTGTCCCAAATACCTGGTTCCAGGTCACAGTGTTAGCAAATATGAATGCTGTGCTGTCACAGGATGGCATTGTCAATGATATCAAAAGGCACTAAGAAGTACAGGAAAACAAACAAGGATGCAGTTTCCAAATAAGAGGATCAGTGTAGGGCATTCATTAGGGCAACAAATGATCTTAGTCTGCCATGATGAGGGCAACAATCAGACTGAAATGGATCATCTTTATGACGTGGCAACGGGGGTGGACAGGGTTGCCAAAGAAGCCATGGAAAATGGTTCTTCACCATTGGTCCCATCCCTCTTCCATCAACACTGCCTCATCTGGAGGAGATCCAACAGATAATGGGCTAATATGCAAGTACAAGCCAGCAGCAGGAGGCAGCACCACAGTGAAGCCAAGGACTATTGCTGCCTGTCTCCCTCGGCTTGTCTTTGCCTCACTTGCCTCATCATTGGTCATCTGTGGCTGGTGTTTCTGATCAAGAGGGATCACTGATGGAGCAACTGAGGCAAAGGCAAGCCAAGTGAGGAGGATAGGCAGCAGCTGCAGCACCAGGCTTTTCTGCACCACTAGACCACTGGCTGATTCTTGCCTATCCAGCCTTATTGGCCCTCCTGGCTGCCTGGGCACTGACGTGTGTGTGTGTTGTGTGCAGACAAGTGGTACGCCAGACCACCATCCCATAGGAAATTTTCTCCTAGGGGCCATAATGGCAAACCTGATCTTGCTTAGAAGCCCTTTATCTGTTACATTCTAGAGTATGATATTTGCTGCTTCACCATCCTCAGCCTCCCCAGTCTTACAGTTGCTGACTCCTGCTTGTGCCAGCAGATTTAGGGGTAATATCAGAGGATGGTGTGGTTTAGGAAGGAAAGGAACCTCGGTGGCATATAATGTCATAGAGTCCTCCCTCCAAAGCAGCTATTCCAGGGGAGTTGATCTCTCTTATCTGGAGATCAGCTGTAATTCCAGGAGAACTCCAGGCTCTATCAGGAGGTTGCAACCTTACCCAGTCTCCTTCTCTTCAAATCAGCTCTGCTGTTCCCTCCTGTATGCTTGAACTGTCTCTCCAAACACCTGCTGACACTTTAGTCAAAACCCTCTTCAGATACCAATACTTCATGCAGCTTTCCAACCAAGCTGTCATGAATTTTTGCATCACTGATTTTGTTCACATTGATCCACTGTTCACTGTACAAACATACACACCCTTCGCATCATTTTTGCACTCACCTTCATTTTGACCCTCTAACTGAATTGGTCTATGGGAAGCAATCCTTAAAGTGGATTCCTTTTTTTGGTTTATTACATATATTAATCGGACATCTCTTAATTTTTTTTCCAAATAAATAAACAAATAAATAACTGAAAAAATAGGACATATTTTTTATTATTACTTGGAGCATCCAGCCAGGTAACTCCTCTTCGCCTGAGGCTAAGTCCCAGGCTACCAACAGATAATTGTTGGGGTGGAGGGAAGCGAAAAACATGGTCTGGGTGTGCTTTCAGTCCCGAGTCTGCAGAAAACTGCAGTCTGTTTTGTGCTGTTCCGGGAGCTTTTTGGCATGGAAAGGGTTAATTGAAGGGTGCCATTCCAGAGTTTTCATTTCTAAAATATTGTTCTGGGGTGTCTCTAACACATCCCACTGTTTTTTGTGACACTGGCCTTTCTTTAGTGCCCGTTCCGGGCTGTTTTGTGCTGTTCCGGGAGCTTTTTGGCATGGAAAGGGTTAATTGAAGGGTGCCAGTCCAGAGTTTTCATTTCTAAAATATTGTTCTGGAGTGTCTCTAACCCATCCCGCTGTTTTTTGTGACACTGGCCTTTCTTTAGTGCCCGTTCCGGGCTGTTTTGTGCTGTTCCGGGAGCTTTTTGGCATGGAAAGGGTTAATTGAAGGGTGCCAGTCCAGAGTTTTCATTTCTAAAATATTGTTCTGGAGTGTCTCTAACACATCCCACTGTTTTTTGTGGCACTGGCCTTTCTTTAGTGCCCGTTCCGGGCTGTTTTGTGCTGTTCCGGGAGCTTTTTGGCATGGAACGGGTTAATAAAAGCAGGGCAGTCCAGAGTTTTCATTTCTAAAATATTGTTCCGGAGTGTCTCTAACACATCCCACTGTTTTTTGTGGCACTGGCATTTCTTTAGTGCCCGTTCCGGGCTGTTTTGTGCTGTTCCGGGAGCTTTTTGGCATGGAACGGGTTAATTAAAGGGTGCCAGTCCAGAGTTTTCATTTCTAAAATATTGTTCTGGAGTGTCTCTAACACATCCCCCTCTTTTTTGTGGCAGTGGCATTTCTTTAGTGCCCGTTCCGGCCTGTTCTGTCTCGTTCCGGCTTTTACCCTGTCCCGTAAAAATGATTGAAAAGTCGAGTATATATTCACTACATTACCTGTATACCTAATGCATAATAAGTTCCGCATCTGATAAACAGGAGTGACTGCAGAGGACACATTAGATGTTGAGTTTAAAGATCAGATCACGGTTTTTGAATTTCAGAGACGGGAAAACAGCACTGATTACTTAAATTTATTACGACCCCATTTTAGCTGGTCTGAGCAGCTGGTTGCAAAACAGAATGCTTTGGATGGGAAACTCCATGCATCGTTGTACTCCCCGGAATTATGTGATTCAGCTATCGAAGAACAGGCTCCATTCGTCGATGCAAATCTATTTGTGTATCTCGTTCATGTCTCATTTTTGTTTCTTGATTTATAAAAACTACAATTCCCAGAAAGCCATTCCCCCTCGACATCCTGCGCCAAGCCGTTGCGCATGCGTTTTAGTCACCGGCAAGGCTGGTGAGGGATTGGTTTGACCTAGAAGAGGAGAAGATGGCGGCGGCCGGGCTGTCTCTAAAGGTGAGCTGTCAGGGTGGGGTAGAAAGAGGTTTGTTTTGGAGGGTTTTTTTTTTCGTGTAGTCTCGCTGTTGTGAGAGTGGGAAGAGAAACGAGTGATGTTGAAGAGGATTCTATCGAAGGACTGGGGTCTTCTTTGCTTTCTTTCCTAGTGTTTGAGATTTTAATACAGAAAACAGAAATGTGTTCCTGGGCTTGCTGGGACTAGCTTGTGTCTGTGTGTAAAGTAAAGAGCTTCTATTTATGCTGTACTCAAGATCCCTAAGTAAACCCTTCCTTGCTTCGAAAGTCTCTTGGAATGCCCTGATATCTTTCCCCAGATCATTTGATTTGTCAGTGTTACTTTAGTCCTAGACTTGGTCAGGACATCGTGGGGCTTTTGAGGGAGGCCTGTGAAGTTTCCTTTTAACAAATCAGAATATGGTATTACATCAGTAGAGAAACAGTGCAGTTTCTTGGCCAATCTGTTGTGATGTAGTCCTATTTCCTTTACCCAAATATCCCCCTGAACAATTCTGTTTCGTATAGTTTGTGAAATGCCAGGAGCATGGGAGCCTTCCTCACATCCTCAAGTAGGCCATTCCACAGAGTAGGGCCCACAACAGAGAAGGCATATGTATGGGCAGTTGTGATCTTGCCTATCTGCAGGGTGGTGCCTGTAGAAGGCCCTGCTCAGATGAGTGGAATTGTAACAGTAGGACATGGGTGGAGAGGCGGTCTAGCAAATATGAAACTCATAGGCTCTGAAGGGCTTTGTATGTGATAGCCAATATCTTAAATTTTGTTTGGTAATGATGGCACGATAGCAGAATGGGTGTAATGTACATGCTCCGTTTAGCTCTTGAATATAAACAAGCTGCAGCATTCCACACCAACTGTTCAAGGGAAGACCTAGGTAAAATGCATTTCTGTAGTCTAGTCTGGATGTTAACATGGTGTGGATTCAGGTAGCCAGATTGGCAAAGTTTGCGGGGGAGGTAGATTTTCTAAGCTAAACTAAATTGGAAGAAGGCATTTTTTGTAGCTGAGTTAACTTGCTTCTCCAGTATTTATGCCGGGTTCAGTGTAATCCCAAGGCTTTTAACTGAATCAGCAAGGGTCAGCTGAATCCCATCAGAAGTGGGGAGCATGATGTCCTTCAAGACCTCAGGCCATCTCAACCAGCATTACTTCTGTCCTGTCTGAACTCAGTTTATTATACAATGGATATATATGCTGCATGCATTTGTCAACCCTACTAGTGTGCTCCTACCACAGTTCCAATTTATAACCTTGTAACATGTGCTGGCTACTCTGATTGACTTTTAAATTTAATTTGGCTTTTCGATGTGCTTGATTCAAGGCCTTTGATTAGTAAGAATCTTAGAAATATTTTAAAATAACAAACAACGAAACAAGCTGTCACTTGATGGCAGCTTTTACTGTACTACTGAAAAGCAATGTTTTGGAACAACATCCAAGAATGCCTCTCCCTTTGGGGTGTTGTAAATTGATCTGCTGGTATTGCTAGGGAGGACCCTCTGTCATCATGAGTGAGTGTAGTTTGGTATAGGAGAAGTTGGATCCCTGCTGTTTAAATTGTCTGGGTAAAAACCAGAATCTAACTGCTCAGAAGATGAAAACAAGATAATGCTAGAATACTGCTCTAAGTGGCACTCTTCTGTCAGAAGGTTGCATTAGCTAAAAATCATATATAGTTTCCAGGCTTGAAACAGCCTCTTCTGCCCCCAAACACAGCCTAAACCGTTCGGTGAAATCATAATTTGGCTTTGGTTTAATTTTACATTCAAGTTTGACTTGTTGAAAATGAAAAGCAGATGATCAGACTGCCTAAAGCATAGAGAAGCATATATGTATTATTTGAGTATGAAGGGTAAACCCTTGAGTGTGCTACAGTTACTTGATGTTAAGAAAGGAAATTACTGTTAATATTTATTTCTTTTTGTCATGTGTTTGGAAACTCATACGTGTGTGATTGCATTTGCCATCCTCAGTAGTTGGAATCTTCTGCCAAGTTGGCAGGGCTGCTAAAATATCATGTCCTATCCTAAAATCCAATATATTTTTTCTTGCTTTTCCTCCAAGGAGCTCAGAGTAACACATACGTTTTTTTTCTTCCTCATTTTACCCTTTCTAAAAACCTAAGAGATAGTCTAAGAGAGAGTGACTTTTAGAATTAGTTTGCTTAGTTGTGCTTTGTTCTCTGAAAAGCATAGATTTGCATGGATACATATATAATCTCTCACATTTTTTAAAAATTGGAATTGTGAATTTCTTTTTGTAGGTGCGTCACTTCAGCACCAATTTGGTCAGGCCAGCATCAAAACTGGTGCAGGTAAGTATGCTTATTTTTTTCCCATTCTACTAACAGATTGCTCTATTTTTTAAAAATTCTATGTAAATGGAAAAGCTATAGGATGGGAATTTGGATCTTTGTATATAAATGTGTCTTACATGGCATATTATAGCTACCTAGGTAGCTCTGGCTGAGCTGGGATCTCCAGACTTTTTGTTCCTGTGGGCACCTTTGGAATTTTAAGAGAGGGTGGTTATGGCTTGCACAGATCCTAAGACAATTTTCTAAGGCACACAGTATTTCGATGACCTTGTGTTAATAGTGCAGTAATGTTGACATCTCAGATGGATGCATGAAACATATATAGTATTGAAGATTTACTCTTTAAGCTATGACTGTTATGTGTAATTACTTGGAAATAAGTTTTATTGCGATTAGTAAAATCAAAAAGAGTCCAGTAGCACCTTTAAGACTAACCAATTTTATTGTAGCATAAGCTTTCGAGAATCAAGTTCTCTTCGTCAGATGCATGATCTAAACTGGTCAAATACAGAAGAGGAGGGGAGATTTAGATAAAATAAAATTGGTTAGTCTTAAAGGTGCTACTGGACTCTTTTTGATTTTGCTACTACAGACTAACACGGCTAACTCCTCTGGATTGTGATTAGTGGCATTTAGTTCCAAATAAAGATTGGGTTATCAGATACACTGGCTTGTGACCAGGTGCAACTTCAGAAAACACTGAACCATGTGTGGCACTTAAATTTGTTTATGTATTTGTAATACCATATATAACCTGTCTTTCCTCATAAAGGGTCCAAGGCAGCTACAAATCTATTATGAATTCACTTCTATCTTCCTATACTGGCTTAACCTGTAATAATTGGCCATGTAGTGAATATGACTTTACTGCATAGAAATGAGTGGGGAGTTTTTTACCATACAGCCACTTGCTACAGAAACCAGCTTCTTGTGTGGTTGCTGCTGCCAGGAAGTGAATATAATGGCCACCACATACTGCGCTGTCCTAAATGGTACACTTATAAACCACAAATACATTCCCATTGAATCAGGTAATACTGGACTAAGTGTTCCTCATCTAGTCCTTAATCATTGAGGTGTTCTGCATGTAAATTGTTCCTTTGTAAATAAAATCTGTCGGTGGACCATGAGGTTATGGGACCATGAGACAAAACACCATGCAAGACTGAAGTTGGTCTGTCTTGCTTTTAATTCCCTCTGAATTTCATTGACATGATAATGTGCTGATGCAGTTTTGAAAACTATCCAACATTTTCATTGCCTTATGCAGTTTTGACATTTGCTGTTTTGTATTCTTTGATTGTTTTTTCCTCTGAAGCCCCCAATCCAGGTGTATGGACTGGAAGGACGGTATGCCACTGCACTCTATTCTGCTGCTTCTAAGCAGAAGAAGTTGGAGCAGATAGAAAAAGAGCTGAGTCGAGTATTGGTAATAAGATATTTGGAATGTATTTATTTAACAGAATTTATATCCTTCCTTTCTGCCTTCATAAAGGCCACTAAGGTAGCTAACAAATTAAGATGCACATAATACAATCACATTTAAAAACCATTACAACCAGCCAAAACAGCACTAGCACATAATTAAAACAATTAAAGCCAGAGCTAAAAAAACAAAAACAATGAAAACATATACAACAAGCAGGTGCAAAAAAATACTGCTCATAAAATTTTATTTCAGACTGCATTGCTGGAGATCTGACAGGCCCCTGTGTTCGGAAGATGCATGTGCGATGGGTGTTATTACATTGTTAGGGAGGGTTGCTGCTGGGTTTCAAGTGATGGCCAGGTGGCTGGTTAGAAATTGGGCACTGATTATTGCCTTCCCCTTTATCTCAATTTGCTTTATGGGTATTTCTCCCTTGCAGGCTTCACAACACGGTGAAAGATTAACAAGCTGTCTAAAGAGCTCAGGAGTAAAGAAGTGGGAGGAGGGTAATTGTAACTGAGCATTTGTACAGCACTTTCAAATCTTCAGATTGCTTCACATGCACTATTTTTGTTGTAACCCTCACGAAAACCTTGTCAGGTGAGAGAGTTGTGGCTGTTGAGCAGCTACTGAGAATGGGGTGCTGAGGCTGAGAGAGAGACTTGCTTAAGCCCTTTTAAGGAGTTTGCGGTAGAGGTGAGATTTGAAGCAGGAATTATGCTCAACTAAAATTTACAGCTCTTTAATCCACTTTCATATACATAGATAAAGTTTGTTGATAGATTAATGTATTGGAGATTTAAAATGGAGTATTATTTTATTATTATTATTATTATTATTATTATTATTATTATTATTATAAAATAAAATAAATAAAATTTATTATAAAATTGAAGTATTATTTTCTTTGAATATGTGTTCATTGCCACCAATCAGCAGTACTGTAAATTAGTGAGAGTCATTCAGATAATATTGCGATGCTTTCTGAATATTATTTTATCTATAATATGCATGTTAATTGTAATATGATTAAACAACCCCTTACCTTTGAGATGCTTTTTTAAAAAAAGTAAACTACACTGAGAACATTTTTGATTTCTAGATCTAATTATGTTTGTCTTGGTAAACTATCTGGAAGAAATTCTGGTTTTGACCATGATATTCCTGTTGTTCCAATTCCAGGCACTAATCAGGGATCCTAAATTGTCTGGTGTTGTCATGAACCCTCACATAAAGGGTGCAGTAAAGCAAAAGGCTGTGAATGATGCTTTAGTTAAAGAGAAACTATGTCCGATCACTGTCAACTTTGTGAGTAAGTAGTATTCTCTATGGCTTAGGCCCTACTAGTTTTGCATTGTCAGCTGTTGCTGAAAGCACAGTATTTCTTTTTTGTTTAATAGACACCGTTTTAAAAGTCATATTTATAGTTTCTTTTACTTATTATTATAGTCTGTCTATCTCTAAGATCCAAGGCAGATTATACAATGGAAGTCCATGCAATCAACAATCAGGACAATCAATAAACAATGTTATCGGGTACGCATGGCAGAAATTTGAAAAGACACATACAATTCAAGTATAGGAATATAGCAATGAATCATTGCTGAAACAAAACATAAGAATTTGATGTGCCCTATTAAAAGATACAGAAACTGCCCAGTAAGATCATTTGTGCAGTTGCTAGTAATCCTTTAATCTTTTCTTTAAGATGTGCTTGCTGAAAACGGTCGCTTACGTTACACACCAGGTGTAATTTCCGCATTTGGTAAGATCATGAGTGCATACCGTGGAGAAGTGCTGTGCTCTGTTACCACTGCCCAGGTAACCTAATTATTTATTTGTTTATTTTATTCACTTTATATTCCATCTCCCCACAAGCAGGCTCAGAGTGGATCACAGATGATAATAGATACAATAAAAACAAGGTAGCATAAATTAAAACATTTCCATCAATTCAATAAAATCTATATAAGATAGTCGCACCCATATTGCACATCCACCAACATTAAAACAGATCCATGGGGCAGGGTGGCCAGCTACCAGATTAAAACATTCTGGCACAGAAGACTCCTTAGCTATGTGCGTGTTGTCTAATGGCTTTCTATGGTGAAAACAAACTGAACAGCCCTGTGCCTGCCGAGTGAATGGCACTTTATTCATAAGCACCTGAGGGCTTGTTTTAAGATAGCTATTAAAAAGGTAAACAGCCACAGAATTCATGTCAGAATATGCTTTTAGTTTGCTTGGCCTGTTCTATCAAGCTTTCTAACACAATCTCTGTTAAAAGGCAGCAAACATTTCTCTTTCTATGGTTGTGGGTTTTCCGGGCTGTATTGCCGTGGTCTTGGCATTGTAGTTCCTGACGTTTCGCCAGCAGCTGTGGCTGGCATCTTCAGAGGTGTAGCACCAAAAGACAGAGATCTCTCAGTGTCACAGAGGTGCTACACCTCTGAAGATGCCAGCCACAGCTGCTGGCGAAACGTCAGGAACTACAATGCCAAGACCACGGCAATACAGCCCGGAAAACCCACAACAACCATCGTTCTCCGGCCGTGAAAGCCTTCGACAATACATTTCTCTTTCTGTTACTTTTGCCAGCCCTCTTTCTTTTAAACAGGAAAATGTTCCATGTTCTGGAATAAAAGTAGCAACCCCCCCCCCCCCACACACACACCACCTCTCTGTTGGTGGTAATTGAGTACTTCTGCTCTGAATAGGGTATTCATTCTCTATGAATTAGTATTCCTATTCTGAACAAACATGCTAGACCCTCTAAGTAATTCAACTGTATGTTTATTCATTTAAGTCATTTATAGTCCTCCTTTCTCATTGAGACTCAAAGCGGATTACATAAGGTGAGATTAATACAGTCAATATCAAAGACATTTAAATAAATATATACAGTATACATTTATTTACTGAATACATAGACTAGACGGTAACTAGTCTATTCCAGTCTATTCCACTTTTACAAAGTAAGGCGTAGAGCTGTCCTTGCTCCTCCGTTATTGTTTCATGCAGTAAAGGAGTACAGCATAGTAATTGGAAAGATAAAGATGTATCTTTTGTAACTTACCAGGTTAGGATCCTTCTTCTGTACTGACACCATGCTTTTCAGTGTCTTGCCAATTTCAGTTTGTGTAGTTAATAGCAAAATGTCATTAGTAAAGCTAATCAGGATACTGTGTGTGTGTGTGTGTGTGTGTATTTGTTTCTAATAAATACCTAAGCCAGTTTTCATTCTTTTGTGTATTACATCTGAAAATGAAACATTCACCTTTCTATTGTACCTTTTTTGAACTCTTCATCTCTTTCTCTGTCTCCCTCTCTCTTTTGTTTTTGGTCTCTGTGTTGTAGCCCTTGGATGAGGTCAGTGCCACTGAACTGAAAACAGCTTTGAATGGCTTCTTGACTAAAGGAGAAATACTGAAACTGGAGCTCAAGGTATAGTAGCAGTTCTGTAAAGGATCCATGAAGCAGAAGCATTTCCCTGACCTCTTACATGGGGTACCATAACTCTCTACACAAGTTAGTTGTTGTAGATTTTCTGGGCTGTATGGCTGTGGTCATACATTGTAGTTCCTGACGTTTCGCCAGCAGCTGTGACTGGCATCTTCAGAGGTGTAGCACCAAAAGACAGATCTCTCAGTGTCAATATGTGGAGATGTTAGCAGGTAATTTATATCTACTCAGGAAGGTGGGTTTGGGCCAAGTCATCCTGTAAGAGTTTCCCAGGGGTGTGGAATGCTAATGGGGGGAAGCTTCACTGTATCCTGAGGAGGTTCTTTTGCATATGGATTGGTGGTTGATATGCTAATCTTATCTGCAGAGCCATAGTAAGATGTAGAGTATTTTGTTAGTCTGATGTTTTTCAGGTCTGGAAACAATGCCCGACTCATTCTTAAATTCTCTTCTTTCCTGTTGAAATTGTGCTTATGCATATGAATTTCAATGGCTTCCCTGTGCAATCTGACAAAGTAGTTGGATGTGTTGTCCAGTATTTTAGTGTCCTGAAACTTAAAAACTTTTAAACCACCTCAACAATATCCACCCGAACATACAATTCACCATGGAAAAAGAAACCGAGGGTAAACTTCCATTTCTAGATACCTTGGTCATCTGCAAAGCAAACTTTCAATTAGGTCACAAGGTCTACAGGAAACCAACTCACATGGATTGCTGAAAAACACCAGACTAACAAAATACTCTACATTTTACAATAGCCCTGCAGATAAGATTAGCATATCAACCACAAATCCATATGCAAAAGAACCTCCTCAGGATACAGTGAAGTTTCCCCCCATTAGCATTGCAGACCCTGGGAAACTCTTACAGGATGACTCAGCCCGAACCCACCTTCCTGAGTAGATACAAATTACCTGCTAACATCTTCTCCACACATTGATACTGAGAGATCTCTGTCCTTTGGTGCTACACCTCTGAAGATGCCAGTCACAGCTGCTGATGAAACGTCAGGAACTACAATGCCAAGACCACGGCTATACAGCCCAGATAATCTACAAGAACTAATGTTCTCCAGCCATGAAAGCCTTCAACAATATATCTCTATACAAGGTTTTCTCAGTCTGTCCTAGCAGACTACCTGAAGCTAAAAGTATTAAAATTTGAATAATACAAATCTGGCAGTTCAGCTATCTAGTTATGTCCTAAGCCATGGGACAAACAAGATCAGTAGGAAGGAAAATGGATAATAAAATCAGTATACTAATTCCTGGATCATTAAAGTGTTTTGGTGCTGAAGTGAGAATTTTTTGAGTCTAGATATGAGATGTAATCAATAAAAATAGGATACATAAATACTAAACATTTTATTGTCCTCCATGCCCTAGCATAGTCATGTAACTCTGTTACAAGGGAAATTATTAAACAAAGCATACTGATAGATCAAGATGGGTAGCCATGTTAGTCTGTCTGCAGCAGTAGAAAAGAGCAAGAGTCCAGTAGCACCTATAAGACTATACAACATTTAAGACTAACAACATTTGTGGTAGAGTATGAGCTTTCATGAGTCACAGCTCACTTCACTGTGACTCACGAAAGCTCATACCCTAGCACAAATTTTGTTAGTCTTATAAGTGCTACTGGACTCTTGCTCTTTTCTAAAGCATACTGAGTTCAGGACAGCTAACAAAAATGGTTTTGTGCAAATATACACATGTGCAAATATACATATATACAGATTATAACAAATCTGTATTATAAAATGTACTTGATACTATTGATCAGATAACCAAAATGCAAGCATTCTAGTCTTTTATAACATAGGAGATTGATGTGAGTGTCCTGCTTGATTTTTGTAGACTGACCCATCAATCTTGGGAGGAATGATTGTCAACATTGGGGATAAATACGTGGATATGTCGACAAAGTCCAAGATTCAGAAACTGACCAAGATCATGAAAGAGGCTGTCTAGTGTTCATCCCAAGCTATTTTTCATTAAATTTATTCAACTCTTATGAAAAAAATAAAAATGGTTCTTTAAAAGATGGTGATTTTAGTGGTACTTCATTTGCGATTTAGAAAACACCTATAGTTCATTAAAGCAAATCCCAAAATGGCTACCTTAAAAAAAACCACCTTATTTCTATTTGGTAGGTTTTCTTCCATATGCAAGTGACTTTAAAATTGGTAATGATGTTTTATATGAGAATTCTTTTCTTCAGTTGGTTGATTGTCAGGAATCTGTCTTCAGACTGTCTGATTCTTGCATTATGGGACACCACATCTTTGAAATTGTACTTTTATCATTAAAATGGACCTTTAAATGTGAAACCGTATCATATGAAAGACATACAGGACTGGCTAGAGAAGCCTTGATTCCTTTTTAGTACCTCCATGTCAAAGCAGAGAGAGCTGTATATTTATGACTCTTTAAGGGCAGGAATTGTTAAATAAGGCTACAATCCTAAATGCTTGAACTAAATTATACTTTTCTTAGCAGATGGTATTAGGATTGAGTTACAAGTTTTGGCTAAGCATACCTGAATTTTTAAAAAGTTTTTGAATGTGTAAAATGTGTAAAAGTCGAGAGAGTAGTTCACTAATTGGCTACCCAGTAACAGATGGATACTTGTTTGGGAACAGTGCAGCTTTTCAAGGCCAGCTAAACTTAATGGGGATGCAAAGAAACATTTTTTGAGCTGCTGGCAGCTGCCTTTAAGTATAGCATATAATCTTTAATACATTTTATATACTTATCAGGAAAGAGGGTGATTCAAGGACAGAGGAGATATGCAGAAACCTCTTCAGTGCATGGACACTTTCAGTCACCCTCCTCACCAGTGATTATGATTGGCAGTTACTTTATTCTTCTGATGAGCCATTTGCATGCATTAAAACAGAACAGAAAGGCACTGTATGAAAACATTTTAAAAAATCAGTTTCCATTTGGTTAAAGTGAAGCTACTTGTTTGGATATACTATTAAATCAATGGCCATCTCTTTGTGTTATCTTGGGATATGCATGCTTAGTAGCAAAACCAGTAAAACTTAGTACTTGGACTGGAAAAAATTCCTTGATGAACTTACGCATGAGCTTGCAGCTCTGAAACATGCTGCCATATAGTCATGGAGGATCTTACATGCACACATGCATCCAATATTGCATCTCTAAATTGTGCTTGGAGCAAGTAATGGTTTGGATTTGCTTTATCTGCAGTATAACTGGGTTGAGTGTGCATTGAATGCACAGAGAAACGTAAGACTCCCTGTGGGGATGCTCTCTTGACACTGAATGGAAATATAGAGCTAAACTAGTTGAGTCTTGTATTTCTTAAGTGTGCTGTTGTAATAGTATATAATATATAACCTACGAAAGGTTATATAAGGTTATAACCTTAATATTAAACATGAAGATAGTTTCAGATGGGTAGCCATGTTGATCAGCAGTAAAAAAGCAAGATTCAAGTCTAGTTGAATCTTAGAGATCAACTAGATTTCCAAGGTACGAGCTTTCAAGAGTCAAAGCTCCCTTTGTCAGATACTAGGAGTAGGAAAAGGTAGGAGTCTTTATAATCCAGGCAAAGGTTGGGAGGGTATTGCAAAGTAGAATGCTAGGAAGCTAGCTATAATACATGTGGTAATTAGCTTGATAGAACAGGGGTGCAAAGTGCAGAAAATTAGCATCTGTGGTGAGAGAAAAATCCTATGTCCTGACTGATTGTGTAATTCAGTTACCCAAGTACCTGTTGGTTGGGAAGCTTCAGGGAGGGGAAAAGTACATTACATTGTCAACAAGAATGATGCTGCAAGCATCACTCAAACAATTATCTTGTTAATTCATGGCAGGACATAAAGATGGGTGACATCCTCCATTCTTTGCTGCTTGTAAATATGGAGATCAGTGGGGAAATTATGGTAGAACACAGGGGCTTTTTTTCAGCTGAAATGTGGTGGAATGGAGTTCTGGAACCTCTTGTAAATGGTCACATGGCTGGTGGCCCCACCCCCTGATCTCCAGACAGAGGGGAGTTTAGATTGCCCTCCGTGCCGTGGCATGGAGGGCAATCTAAACTCACCTCTGTCTGGAGATCAGGGGGCAGGGCCACCTGCCATGTGGCCATTTTCTCTGAGGGCAACTCACTGAGTTCCACCGCCTCTTTTCCCAGAAAAAAGCCCTGGTAGAACATATGGAAACCCCCTATCTATCTGTTCTATCACTGAAATCAAGTTGGCATATATAAATGACTACATTTATAACCACTTACTTTAAAGCTGTGATGATTGTCATCACAGAAGGGCAAGAGTGATTTAAATTTGACAAAGTGACTTGTTTCATTTTTAAATTATCAAGCAGTCTGTGAATTGCCAGCCCATGCCTAGGATGATGGCTTGTGCCTATACTGAGACTTGCCTAATGATAGACTTTCCATCGTAACTATTTTAGAACACACACAGCTTCATTCAATTTACAAGACTTGAATAAAAGTCGAACAACCATAGGAGGATAGAACAATGACATTTAATATTTTTCCATCAATAGAAGAAGTATTTGTACCTTTTTTCTCTACAATGTTTTATTTTCATATACATTATATTGTAAAATGTACTATATGGAAAAAGGAAAATGTGGATTTTGTTCTATTTACATAGTTTTAATTCAAACAATCTTATAACAACATTGAAAAATAGAAACTTAAGTTCATTTTAAATTGATTTTAAACCAGTCAGTGGTGAACAATTGCATGCCTGTAAGTTAAACTTCCTCTAAAACTTGGTCCATTGAAAATTTCTAACTAAAGTGTGTCTTTGTTCAAAAAAATACATAAGTATGTCATTTCTGATACAAAATTCTACATTATCTTCAATAAATAAATACTAAAGCAATTCTTAAAAGTATGAAATGTAAACTTTTTTGTCCTTCCAACAAACAGGATTTTTAAAAAATGCTGAAAATAATACAGTGGTCTCCTTGGAAATAATAGTACACAAACACTTTCAAGCACAGTTTACACTTACTACCAGACTGTAGCTACCAATCAAGTTATCCGAATTTCCTAATGGAAATCAAAAAAGAGTTGCTGTGCTAAAGAACACCATCTCCACAGGAAACATGAAAACTGGCACCAAAACATGCAAACAGCAACAAAGCCAACACATCTTACAAGAACATTGACATGCTAACAGAACAGTCAACACTTCTCATCCTGAAAGTCATTACAAACATACCCATTTAGGCATGATCCTTGGTTATCAAAATGAAGAGCTGGAAATGAGAAAGAATGTATCAAAATGAACACGCTCTCATTGACATTGTTCCTACTTCAGCCAAGTTCTTAAGAACGTGCTTCCTCTGTTTAACTGGATTTCAATGTACTTTCCAGAATCAAGGTATTCTATGTGCGTTACAGTGAGTAAATCTTTACATTCGCAACATAAACTCCTTTGACTTTGGGATGTCTTACTTTGCAGAATGTTGTCATACCTACTAGTGCAACTGACAAATTTACAATGAATCAGGATAACAATCATCACCTTCATGAGCTATCACCCTGATTATCAGATCATAGTGTCAATTTTATTTAGGTACAATGTAATCATTCCTTCTGGCAGCCTTTTCAGCATTACCTATATATAAAATAAATCAGCAATCCTTTCCTGAGCCAGAGGAATCAATTCCTCATCACAGCTGGTAACCCTTTCCAGCTTTTTCACAACCCAGCAGCTGCTTTAACGAGTTAGCAGTACAGTACAACACACAGCAAGACTTTGTCATCTTTCCTATTTTCAATAACTATTTTATCTACATACTCATTGGAAACATAACTAAAAAGCACTGATGTGGAGATACATGTTAATCAGTTGGGGTGAATGATATCCCAGGGCAGATGATAAGTGCAAAGCATCAGTACCATTCAAAATCTAAAGGAGCTTGGAGAACTAAGCAATACAGAGGGCTTTGAAACAATAACTCAAGACTTAAATTCACAAAGAATTTGTTTCTTTGCAATTGAAATATTCAGCTAAGCATTAACACACTGGGCACCTGTCATTTAAACTTTGTATCATTATATTATCCTTCTTGAGATGATTTGTTTAAAACAGATTCAAATATTTTCATGGACTTCCTAAAAGAAATCCCAGTATCTTACATGGCAAGAATTCATTCATGTTGTATGTATATCCTCTATAAATATATTCACATTTATACACTATTCTGTGGGCCAATAGGCACAATATTTCGAAGGGAAATTTACAGAAAGCCTTCAAAAACACATCAGTAGCAGCCTCTTTTGATTAGACTGCATACAGAAGTAATCCAAAGGAGGTGCATTGTTTTATTTTACATGTCTGGGTCAAAGTCTCATATCCTGAAAATTACAGCAAAAAAATGAAACAATTTTTTTTATTTTCCTCACAAACTGGGAATTCGGTTTTCTGCAAGGATTACCAAGATAACAAGACTGTTCTTAGCTTGTGGCTTTTAAAATCCTTTTGATAAGTATTTGTCTCATATAAAAAGTATAAGAATTTCTAGACAGATTCTGCAGACGCCTATTGCAATTATTTCAGTTTGAAGGTTCCTTTTCAAGGTTCATCAAACAGCTGCAAATCCAGTCGGACGACTATTTCTCCTGTTGGGACTTCATGCAGAAGAAGACATTTTGTAACTGGTCCCTTTGAGCCCTGATCTTTCTTAATATCTGCTACACGGATTTCAGTTCGGCCCAAGAAGTCTGAAATATAACACACACACAATGATAAGAAATACTGTCTGCCCACCCAAAGTTTAATTATTGACAAGGACTTAATTCAGAAAGGGCATGAACCTTCAAAATCATATTGAACACTAAGCTTTAGTGAGAACTGGGAGTGAAACTCCTGTCTTCAGAAATAATTTTCCTTCAAGATCTCAGCATTGCTTCTTCAAACTCTACTTGCACCTCCTCTGACAACAAATAACCATTTCACCTTGCCTTGAATGTACTGGGTGCGCAGAAATGGCCAGTGTTTGTAAACCTGCATTCAGGGAGTCATTTGTATATTAGATATAAGCACTCCAACGTGAGAAGAGATTAAAGCTTTTGCAATTACATGACTTCTGTTCTTCACATCTCTAACTTCAGTGCCTTCAGGAAGAGAAATGCCAGTTTCACCAGTGTTTCCTTTTATGTTTTAGAATGGTTACTATTAGCAGAACTGTGTACATACATATAGGTAAAGGTAGTCCCCTGTGCAATCACCAAGTCATTACTGACCCATGGGAGGACGTCACATCACAACATTTTCTTGGCAGACTTTTTGTTATGGGGTGCTTTACCATTGCCTTCCCCAGTCACCTACACTTTACCCCCAGGAAACTGGGTACTCATTTTACTGACCTCAGAAGGATGGAAGGCTGAGTCAACCTTGAGCTGGCTACTTGAACTTGGCTTCTGCAAGGATCAAACTCAGGTCGTGAGCAGAGCTTGGGCTGCAGTACTGCAGCTTACCACTCTGCACCACAGGGCTCCTTTTGTACATACATATACCAAGCCCAAAAATGAAGGGGCACTACTTACCATCTGGGGAGAACTGATCCCTCTCAAACACTGTTATGCAGAGGACATCCTGTTCTAAATCTTTGATAAAGAACTGGCAGTTAGAATTCCATTTGGGGTTGAGAGTGTCCTGTATAGTCTTGGTGATATGACACTGAGAGCCCATTGTCACTTCACAATATGGGTTACTTTTTCCTAAAAGAATTCAGATTTATAGCTGGTGTTATTTTCACATGCCTGGATTTAGTAACTTGCTTTTCAGGCTCTTACAAAGCGACTGCTGGATCTTCAACATCTGGATATAAACAACTTGAGTGTGTGAATTTCCCAAACTAGAATCTGCCATCAAACAAGGATAATCCCTATGGCAGGCATGTGCAGCCTGTGGCCACCAGCCATAAATGGTGACCCTCCAGGAGCTCAACAAAACTCCTGAGTGTAGGAGTTTTGTTTCTGCCTAAAACAGGGTGGAGTGGTAGAGGCAGTTGTCAAGCTTTCACAATACACGACCAATGGGATTTGTGTGGTTAATGAATCACAAGCTATGCAGGCTTCCACCATAAGAAATCCACAATAGTTATTTTGAAGTCTATGCAAGAAGAATTAAAATAGCTTTTTGCCTGGTAAAGTTTGTATTAAAGATTTTACAGCAAATTCTAGAGAGCCATATAAATCTGTAGCAGTCAAAATTAGTAATAATGAATAATAATGATGAATTTATTTTGGCATATGCTCTGCCTCTGATGGAACATGTTCTGGCTTACAAATGCTTATGCCACAATTATGAGTTACTGTTTAAGTTACCACAAGACTTTTGAGTCTCTACACGAGACTCCGTTTTTCAAAACGTTAAGTTTTGAAAAACAGAGCCAGTGGAGATCTCTCCGGAGGGGATCTCCACCATCTCTGTCTTTCAAAACCATGTTTCCTGGCTAATATTGCGTCTCCTGACACATGAAGAACACGTGTTAGATGTCTTGTGTAGAGTGACCCTCTTTCTTTGGATATTAAAAAAAAAAATCTGTGAAGGTCTTACCATGGGATCTGCACGGCTTCAATTCAATACCTTCGACAATGTTCACCATTAGCCTTCCGATACCAGTTGCCCTCTGGGATCGGACTGTGGTGATAACAACAGGCAAAATTAATTAAAATACTCTTTCAACATTTCTGGGAAATTTTATAAAGACTTTCCCCAATGCCATACCTAAATATGCCTTTTCCCTCTTCTTCTTCTCTGTTTCTATGTAAAGTTCAGAAGCTGCTTTGATCTTCTGAACCCAAGCAGTCCTTAAGCAAAAATAAGTAAAAGGAATGTTGGTAACTATAAAGTGCATGCAGATGAGCACAACTGTTTGCATACCACAGGTAGGATTGTATTAACCCCTCTTGAAACAGGCCTAGTTTTCAGTGGCAAACTTGGGTCTGGGCTAGATTCAAGTCCAGTCGCACCTTAAAGACCAATGAGATTTTCCAGGGTATACATTTAGAGTCAATCTCCCTGGAAAATCTCATTGGTCTTTAAGGTGCGACTGGGCTCAAATCTTGCCCTTCTACTGAAGACCAACACAGCTATCCACCTGAAATGATGTTCTTGGGTCTGGGCATGATCACTATCAACTGCTGGTGAGGAAGGGCTCAAACGATTGAATGCTCCTTCATGTAAATATGTACTCCACATAGAAAGATAGTCGTCAAGGAGAAACATTCTAGCCTGCCTCCCTCACATGCTAGCTTTTTAAAGTGCAGGACATTTTTTTGTAAGGAATAGTCATGTTAAGCTGTCACATGTTAAATGTAAAACTTCCGGTCCGTATAGATATCAGATGGAATCTAATGCAGTGGTATCCAGAGGAGACCACATAATGGTGATTATAGCACCTAAAACAAGGGCTGATTGTAAAGTGAGATCAGATATATTGCTCAAAAACAAATCTTCAAGGGAAGAAAATGTCTTCCTTTGGAATGTTTACACTTAGCTCAGAACAAACATATCATCCTGAAACACTGGCACATTGTAGGCTTTCATAAAACTCAACCTATCAGAGATGTTTTGGAAAGCTGCAGTATCATAGTGGTTAAGTGGCTGGGTTGTGAATCATCACTCTGCTAGTTTTACTTCCACTACTGCCATGAGCTTTGCAGGTGGCCTCAGGCAAGCTTCTCATCTCAGCCCCAGCTCCCCAGCTGTATTGAGGGGACAGTGACAACATTGTTCACCACTCTGTGGCACTAATCTGTCCAGAAGGGAGGTATATAAGCACACAGTTGTTGTTCTTGTTGTTACTAGTGATTTGAGGACTAAGGAACATTCTGTAGACCTTAAGGACATTTTAAATGTGGTAATTTTGTGAACTACTCTCAGGCACTGCAGCTTAAAGGCTTTCATGTACCTGGTTACTGAACCTACTTCTGAATTCAGACACTTTCTATTTGCAATTCCATGTGTGTTATTTACGTATAGGGGTGTTGTTATGATCTTCACTTTCTTTAGGGTGGATTTTGCTTTAATCTTTCCCTTCACACCCTCTGGGTAGTTAGCTGCCACCAGGAATATTAAATTCCAATATATTTTATTTAAGTTTTCCCTTTGGTAACGTGTTTATGCATCAGGCTCCTTCGTGGTTCTATGTGGCCCTGAGGATAGGAATGGGAGATAACTATGACTGCTACTCTGGGATATAACAAAACAAAATAAAAGTTTATTTTTTAAGAAGCGTATTGGTTACATAAAAGTAGTTCTTAGTTCTTCTAGTTGCTTCATCCAAACTCATTCACACAGATCTCTTGTAAGGCTTCACACACAGTTAGCCTCTTTCTCTAGGCTCTATATTCTCTCACAGAGAACTCCTCAGACAGCACACAGCTAGCCTGTTTTCTTTTCACTCTCAATTCTTTCTCTCTCAGGCGCACACACAGTTTGCCTGCTTCAAATAGAATGAATATATAGTCTCACAGACACATTCAGTTCAGGCTTCCACTCAGGTTGCCTTTCCCTCACAAATACATGAACACACTCAGGCTGCACACAGCTCGCCTCTCTTGCCCTAACTGAATCTTTTTCTCTCCCTCAGTAACTGAAAACTGCCTTCACTCCGCCCACTCTCTGTCATCAACCAACCATATCACTCACTCATCTCTCTCTTTCACCCCCCACTCTTCACCTATCTCACCAAACATTTAAAGACACATGCACCCATTTCTTGAAATCATTACAGGTGTCTATGTAATTTATTGTATGAGCCCACCCCAATGGTTGACATTTTGTGGTGACACCCACCAACCAAATTTCAGAAGTGCCCACAGGCTCAATAAACTTGCTCCTGATTTAAATGAATATTTGGTAAGAGAAACAAAAATCAAAACACACATGAGAAATTAATTGGAATAATGTACAAAAAAAAGTACTAGAGAAGTCTTTGTTAGCATCAGGAACTGGAGGAATCCCATACAGTACGTTTTATTGTGTGTTGATACATGTTTCAGTGCTTCAGTTCAATGGCATCTTACCTTTCATTTATGCTTTCTGCACGGAGTGTATAGACTCGATCAATGTGAGAAATGTGAAAGATAGGCTCATCTCCAGAAGGATCCGTGGGTAATTTAACCAAGACCTCATTTAGAAATATGGGCTGCAAACATATGAGGCAATGTTACATTAAGCAAACTCAGAATGAATGGGGTACAGAGCACAGAGCTGAGTAGTGTGCCCTACTCTCTGACAGGTATTATTTTGTTACTTTCACAAAAGTAGTGCATTATAGTGGTAATGCATTATAACTGAAAAATGCAACCATTTCTTAACTGCAAATCTGGACTGCCTGCTTAAAACAATTTAATTAGGGCCACTGCAGTAGACTGGGCAATCATCTATTTAAAGCTGCCATAGCAAGACTTCTGATGTCAAAAAGCAATGGACAGAGCACTTTGAGGAATGATAAAGACAAAGGAAATGACCACTTAAGAGTCAAAGCTTGCTGTTGTCCCAGGCACAGAGCCAAAGCTAGTGACAGAAAACAGAAGGAGCATGATGTGCTCCCAAGTGGGAGTCCAGGTCTCCCAGCTAAGTGAACTCAAAGACTCCAGTTGGTGCAGAACACTGCTGCTCGGCTACTATCAGGAGTTAGGAGGGGCATGAATATTATTACCTATAATTCTGCAGTCACTCCATCAGTTTACCTATCAATTACCAGGCTAAATTCAAGGTATTGGCTATCACATACAAAGCTTTTCACTGCCTTGGTCCATCATATCTACAGGATTGCCTCTTCCCCTATGTTCCACCACGGCAGTTTCATTCATCTGAACAGGGCCTTCTGCAGGTGCCACCTGGAACATGGGCAAAATCAACACATGCATTCTCTGTAGGTGGCCCCCACTTTATGGAATGGCCCACCTGAGGAGGTTAGGAAAGCCCCCTCTCCTGGCTTTCTGCAAACTATGAAAAACTGAATTATTCAATTGGGCTTTTTTACTCAGATAGGATGGCTGTAATATTAGGAAGCAGTCTCAGAGAGATGCATCAGAAAAGGAATAAGGAGTGACTATAAACTTTACTACTATTCCTGTAATACTTAGACTTTATTACTATTGCTGTAAGTATGATCCTGTTGGATAGTTCCTATGTTGTTTAATATCTCAGTCATAGAATTGCTTATGCTCTATCCCAGCATTTCTTCAACTCTGAATTGATTTCTACCAGTTTTAAAATTTTGCAAATTTGCATATATACCCTATTACATGTTTATTGAAATGTACTGACTCACACTGTGTAATCTGCCTTGAGACTCAGTGAGAAAGGTGGAATATATAAATAATGTAAATAAAATAAAAATAAAGAAGGAAAATAGGCAGATGTTCCACCAGAACCATCAATGTTCCACCAATACCATCAATCAACACGGCTGCTGGTGCTATCGGCTGGAGAAAATCTCCCCCTTCACCTTTTAGCTTAATCAAGACACAGAAAAACTGAACTGGAAGAGGGTAAGGTCATGCCACTTGCTACTATTCAGGCCTCTGTAGGGTGATCTGCCTTTGCACACTATGGCCAGAAAGAATATATCTTTAAGACTTTAGGAGCTGCTAATATTCCCATGATTCTCTTAAGGTTCTATGGCCTACTGACATAGTGCAACTTGTACAGGTACATTATATTGTTCCTTAGTATATTTGATACCCCACCCATAATACCCTAGTAAGTACTGTGTATCGTTCTAGCTCTAGAAGCAAAGAATATTGAAGGCAGATGTGGGAGGGGGAAGGAAAACATCAGCCTGCGTGAGCATATAACACCTACAGCAGTTAATTAAAATTAGGGGATGCGTGCAAGGCCCAATAAGTATTATCCTGCCCAGCAATCCTCTCTATAGGCTGATCTACATCACTAAGCTTCTGAGGTTTAGGGCTAGATGAAGGGGAAGCAACTCATCCAGTGCTTGATTTTAGCAACTTTTTAAACAATTAGGAATGGGAGTCCAAATCAATGACCACACACACAAAACTCCTCAATTTGGTCTCTCTATATTTTGATTTACATCATGAGAAGACAAGACTCGCTGGAAAAGGCAGTAATTCTAGAAAAAGTTGAAGGCAATAGGAAAAGAGGAAAACTCTACACAAACTAATTGATTCAATAAAGGAAGCCATGACATTCAGTTTTTTAAAACGTGAGCAAGACTGTTAATGATAGTACACTACAGAGTTCATTAATTCATAGGGTTACCATAAGTTGGAAGTGACTTGACAGCATGTAACACACATATATATTATGCTCCAGAATAGAGTTAACCACCATACACATTTGTCTGTGTAACTGACTGGCAAGATCACCATGCACGGGAATAATGGATCCCAACAGCCAATCCAAAGAGATTAACAAAGTTAACCAAGTAAACCACCTATAGAAAGATAATGAAAACTTGGCTCAAATACAATGGAGAAAGTAATTTTTCCCATGGATTAAGATATCTGTCTGAAGTTTAACCACAAGTGCAAATATTTGCGAATTTCTAATTTGGGCCCTGCCTGACCAATGTCTACATACACATTTTAACACAATAAACCTAAGAGAAGGGGACAATGCTTTATTGCAAGTAATATAGTTAGTGATGCTATGCAAATACCTTAATGTTGCATTCTATTTCAGTTCCTGCTCCCTCACTAGACTAATCACAGCAAGTAGTAACTTCTCCTTAGAAAGAATGAGAGAAAACTATTTCCAGCTGTATTTCTCTACTTTTTCTTTATGTTCAATTACTTTTCTCTGGCAATAACAGTGCTCTTTCACATATTACGTTACAACAAACTTTGGTTTAATGGTAGGTTAAATGTATATTTAGCAGGGAGCCTCTCAGATTAGTGTATCTATACAATATCTGTGTTTTCAAAATACCCATTTGTTGTATTCATGCTTTATGTTATTAGATGTACGCTCAAGTTTACTTCTAAAAGCCACAGTGGATCAGGACACACACACACACCCCAGGGATTTTCAAATTGGGTTTGTTTTTCAAACATTCTCCTAATGAAACAGAGGTAGAAAAATCTACCAAGCTAGTAATTTGGTGGCACAATCCAAGCTAGGAGCTGTGATTGCCAACAAATAGTCACAAAATAGCAGATGGAGGATATGATTTGAAGCAGATAAGTGGTGGGTGGGATGAGGTACTTAATCCTTCCCCTAACTACTATTCCCCCCTCATGTGCAACCTCCTTTCTCCAGCAGCCTTGATCCCAGCTGGGGTTCCAGATGCCTGCTTTCTACATGACTGAGAAAAGTAGCTGAGAAAAGGGGGCGTCTGGGGATACAAGCATCCTTTCTCCTGTCTTCAGCTTCTCCAGCACAAATTGTCTCCTTTCTGGATGCACTACAGCTGTTCACCAATAATGCAGTACCCCAATCCAGGTATGCTGCCAAATATCAAGTAGATCCTACTATCCCAAAAGCAAGTGTATGAAAATCATCAGAGCTTGTTGATCAACATAACTCAATATGACTTTCTTAGGAATTCAGGATATAACTGCATTGAACATGATATAGATTGAGATTAGCTAAATTTATCTACTTCCTAAATGGCTACATATCACTGCTGTATTGTGGGTTCATGGTAACGTGACAAATTCACCCCTCTGTTTCATCACATTTATATGTAACGGGAAGATGTGATTGAAGGCTAGTTCCCCACTGCATATACATAGAACACAACAGACCCATTCGGATTTTCTACAGATTGTGGTGTACATGTGGTTTTCTTGCACAGAAGTGAGATCTATATAAGAATTGTCTTGCATGAGGTAGTCCATATGCAACAACATCCATCACCTCTGTCTATACTTTAGTCTTTGGATTTTTATCAAAATATCACCAGTTTACTCTGAAGTGATACTTACTGTTTTGTACATTTTATACTGCAGATTTGATTTGGGGCTAAAAACCTTATCTGTGCTAGATGAACCAAGAGGCTTTATGATCTGTGTCAGCAGGAGGAAGTCGTTGAACAGAAAGCCATACAATTCCTTGTTGCTCTTGGCCTTGTAGAGTTTCCCACTGTGCAGAAATTTGCGTGGCCCCAAACAGTTTGTAACAGAATTAAAAACAAGTTGCTGAGGGAGGAAAACACAACAGTGAAATGTGTAAAATATACTAGTTACAGTATTATTGATGCAGCTGAAATTCTGACAGCTACTTTGGTTCACTTTGCAAAGCTGGCCACTAATATTTCGGTCGCATCAGGAAATGCAAGTACTTAGTGGTATGGCAGAACTTACTATTTATGCTAGAGTTGCTTCTTTGGACTTAAACCTTTCTACCAAGCTACACTTGTGTGAATATGGAAGAAGCTACAAGTATCAATGCCTGATCATTTTCTCTGAGGCTACAGTTGGCATAGGAGGCAGGAGTAATATGTTATTAAATTGAGGAATGTGTATTTAAAATATACTGACCTCTATATTTAAAATATATTGACTTTATACTCTTTGTTACTTGCTGTTATGCATTTTAAGGTTATCTTATGCTTGACTTTCACCTGCCCTCTATACTTAAGAATTCTAGCAGAAGCAAAGACTATCCTCTCCAGGTGGTCAATAGGAACTGGAATCTGCTAGTATCCAGCTTCACCAAAACTTTCAGAACTGGCTATTCTCAAAGCGGGGTTAATTTCAGCACATTATAAATCTCACCTCACTGTCGTTTAAAAAAAAATAGCTTCCATGTGCTGCTTCTGAAGTTTTTGTTATACACGTTTTAATGCTTTAGCAAATTAGTATATTATAAGCGGGGAACCTGCAAGGACTTGAGAGGATGGGGAGGGGTCTGATTTTCCTGTCTTCCCATCATGACCTCTTTCCTTCCCTGCCCCCATAGTGTCTCTCCCTTTTCCTGCCTCCTTCTCACCCACCTTTGTCTGCTCCCCTGTTTTCACCTTACCCCCCTCCTTCCCAGCAGCCTCTCCTCTATAGCCCAGTTAAATGGTGCCAGCTGAACCAGGCCCAGTTGATGGTGGAGAACCTACATGAACTTGCAGGGGGTACTTCACTTTTCCCTGTATCCTCTTCCCTATGCTATTTCCTATTTCTGTCTCTCTGGCACCTTCCATATGCTCACCTTTCCCTATGTCCTTCTGTCCTTCAAACCCTCTAAAATCTTTTACCTGCCCCATCTCCATTTATATTTAGCAATATACTGCCTTTCTCCACAATGGGGACCCAAAGCAACTTACTCGAATGCTTCAGTAGAACTGCAGGCTTACCTCAGATAACCCTTCACACTGAACATGGGCCTGGATCCATTCAAGTCTGTCTGAATTCTCCTTCTCACGTACACCTTCATTGACCTGAGAACAAAGTTCTTCGGCTTTCTCCAAAGCATGCTTCAAATGACTATGATCAGGATGGTTTTCAGGAGTATTTTCTAATATCTACAAGAAAATGAATGAGATAATTTCTTACAAAGCAGCAAAACCTATTCCATTTACTAGATTTACAGAGCACCCCTAAGTGCTCAGGGAACCAGTTAGCCCTTACACTGATGTATCTTGGGCTTCCATCGACATAAGCCCAAATTATTCTGGCACAGTTCCCTAGCACCACCTTGCAAGACTAGTGTTTGGTGGATCCCTGTAGCTGCCAGTGGGCCTTGGGCATAAATTTCTGTGCTGCGTGGGAGTGGGTAGGCTGGGAGTTAGTCAGCTTCCTAAGCTGCTCCAGGCTGGGTAACACCCCCAAACAGCGGCAGACAGTTTTGTCATGAAAAAAGATGGTGTAGCCCATAGGCACCCACGCAAAGGGAAAAGTCAACCACCCTCTCACCCGCATGGCCATGCCCAAATGGCCCAGAGGAGCACAGGATGCCAACTACAGCTACAACCAATCCCCTCACACCCTGGTGGTGGCCAAGCCCCTCCCCAGCACCCAATCACAGCCCCTTCACCTTACATAAAACCTGGGCAGGACTCCCCTGAATTCAGTAAGCATGGCATGTGGTAGGGGGTTCTGTCTCACATCCCCCTGCTGTGTATACTTAGAGCACAAGTGGTGCTCTAAGTGGTGGGAAAAGCACAGCGGGGGATTTTGCAAAATTGGGTGAACACTTAGCACTTACACCTCTAGGGGAGAGCAAAATTCACTCTGTGTTTGACTAATCTCTCTCATTACAGACCCCTAACAGGTACCCTGTCTCCAGAAACTTAGCTTAAAGAGGTAAGCAAGAGCAGGGGTTCTGCCTGCCCTGGCTTGTTCATCCACATCTGCCTTACCCATTCTCCTAGCATGAGGCTGGGCACCGCCCTCACAATGGTGGCCTCCACAACTGAGGCCAGAGTTGTGTTGAGGTGAGGAAACAGCTTGATCCTGGCTCTCTAGGCACCATATGTAACAATGAGGCAGGATCCCAGGAAAGTATTACTTGACAGTGCTTCTTTGGATTGGGGGGAGGGGGGAAGGGGATGCTTGCAGCCCATAACAGGGCTGTTTACAAACTCCCTCAACTGGACTCCTTCCCCTCTGAACACACAACTCTGGGTTGGGGTGGATGGGAGCTGCCCCTCTGCACTCCCACAATAAGGTGGCCAAGAAACCTGGGGACTCATTGCCCTGCAGGATCAGAGCCCAATGCAGTAGCAACAGCAAACCCATCTCTGGCATCTGCAGAGCATTCCCATGCCAGGTTGGGTGAGTGCTGTTGGGATAGCAACAGTATCTGCCTTGGGGAGGGGGAGGCAGGAGACCCCCACCTGCAGCATTGGTCTGTTTTCTCCCAGGATGCTGCAGACTTGGCTGTGGCTGACACTGAGGCTGTGCCCTTTGCCAATGTAGCACATCTCACTTCTTTCCTATACACAGGTGGAAATCCAAACAGGAGACCTGGGTGCATGGCCACTGCAGTTCCCAACACTCTGCTCAGACTGTGTTTCCAGCCTTGCTCATGAAGCATCCTTCCTTAGTCAGCAGTTTGACCTAGGAGTCTGCATTGCTTCCGAACATGCAGCACTAGGGATGGCTCAGCCTGCCTCCACAAGTTAGTAACCTGGGTCCTGGGACCCCCTTCATGATTTGCAGTTTAATAAAGTCTAGGGTGCTCCCCACCTCTCTCCCTGTCTGTCTGCTTGTGTGTGGATTACATGCCCCTCCCAGCCCCAACTCGCCTCCCACCTGTCAGTTCCCTGTACAGCTGCCCCTTCACACACCCCAGAGGGCGGATTCTGGCTCAAGGGTTGTAATGCTGGGGTGACTCAAGTAGGTTTTCCAGGTGTCACTGGACCTATGTTTTGTTCTGCTGCACAACAGAGCAGTGGTCTGCTGGAAATCTGGAGGCTGAGTCTGTGTTTAGGTCCACACTCCCCCCCCCCTCCGCCCCGTACATACTTCACGGGGATGAGTACAACTTGGAGGGTTGTCTAAGACAGTGTGTGTCTGCTCTGGGGAAGGGGGTCTCTGAGGGGGTCCCACATTCTCCCACAGCACTGCTAACATCTGATAAGCTGTGCAGATTTTTAGCGCATGGGTGGGATCCAAAATGGATAGTAGGATGCTACTGCCATGGGTATAACAGGGAGAATTGTGGAGCCACATCCTGGCCAAAATGATGGCTTTCTGGGGCGCCCCTTTGACTGGGTCATCTTGTTCCCCCTTTTGCCATTTGCAGGGGAGGGGGTAAACATTTCAGACTAGGGGCTTTAGCCTGCCTCTCCCTTCTGCCCAAGTGGTGTTTGAACCAGAAACCCCAGCCAGGCTATCCAAGAGCCTTTCCACCAAGCCATGCTCATCTGTGTGATATTCTCTGGCCTCCCCCATGTGGCTGGTGGTGAAATCAGAGTTGCAGCAGGGTGTCTAGTTCCTGCTGTCATGTCTCTTGGGATCCTCTTCTTCTAGTCTTGAGATTAGAGGGTTGGTCCTGAGTGTTGGGGGCTTTGAGTTCAAGCCTGATCTAGGTCTTTTAGGTCTTTTTGCCCTTCTGTTTTTTACTTTTCTGGGGAAAGGAGCTGTATGGCTCAAAACAGAGGTATTCACAAGTGGGTGGCACTTTTACTGCCACTCTGGGCCCCATCAGCAATGAGGGGGCCTGTCTGCTGCTGGGTGTGTCCCCCCCCCCGGGGCTGGGAGGGGACCTTTTGAGCCAAGTGCCTCTATCAGGGTGCTGCTCTTGGGGTGTCTTTCCTCCCTGACTGCTGTCTCTTGGGGATGTGGGGGAGGGGTGGCATTGAGAGGCAGTGGTCATGTTCCCAGCCAGAGATTGGCTCCACCTGTAGCTGCCACTTGTGGAGCTGTCGACTGCAGCTGTTGTGTGATTGGTGGATGTTGTCTGTGGTTCTACTTAGAGAGTTTGCTCTGCTGCCTGTGCGTGGCCAGATTTGTCTGTTGGTGTATCTTCCTGCGGAAAGTCCTTAGGAAGCAGACTAGTGCCACTGAAGTTATGCAAGCATCTGGACACCTCTGCTACAGTGCCCCTTAGGATTGCACTGCCCATCCATCCAGCGCCACAAAATACACATAATTAAGCATCCAACAATGTTACAGAACAAACTATTAAACAAATCCCACCCTAAATGAGCAAAAAGAAAAACACCTCATTTTATCCTCTGTCTCTTTATTGCCAAAATTCTGCAAAGATGACTTTTCTTTAAAACAGTCTTGTTTTCTGTGTTAATCAAATATAACCTGAAACTTTCATTGCCTTTATTATTTTATCCCTTTTTATACCTCACTCTGCTGTTCATTTATAGAACTATGGATTTGAATCCAGCAGTAATTTTCTGCTAATGAAAAGGGGGTAATTTTCTCCAATTCCTCCTCCTCACTGCAGACTTGCAATTCAGCCTTCATGCAGCTCTTGACCACTCCTTGTCCCCCCAGAGAAACATTTTAGGGAGTTCAGTCGGCTGCAGTGGGAGAGGAGGCAGGAGAGTACCATTCTAGTGATGGAAGTGCCTCCGATGAGCAGAAATTACTACTGGATCCGGCCCATGGATCTAATCAGTCATCACTGAGTTTTCTCCATATGTAGAAGCTCAGGATCTATCCTTCTGATAAACTTATTTTTCATCAAATGGGTATCCCAATTTAAAAAAAACCTTCAGAATTTACTCTTATTTCTCAGTAATAGCAGTTCTGATTCCTTATTATCACATGACAGAAAAAGGACTTACATTTTTTATTATTAGAGGATATCGTGTTACTCGTTGCATAGGCTTTAGCAGAAAGCTTGACAATGGCATCCCTTTGCAGCGCAGATCCATAGCTAATCTCTGAAATATTAACAAAAAATATTGGTAGCTGGTTTATCAGAGTATCAGACTGATCTTTTAAAAATGCTAAAGGCAAAACTCTCTCTCTCTCTCTCTCTGATCTCTGCATGTAGTCAACAGTAGCCTCCTGGCGGTACTTTCCTAAGGATAAAAAGGACATGCTGGGAATTCTGTCATATGTTGCCACCGCCAGTGGTAGTTCACAGTTTATGAAAGTCTGACAAAATGTAGGCATCTTCTAGAGTACCTGAAGAACTTGGCTTCTTGAGCCAAAGAAACAGTTCAAATGTGAAGGAGATTTGTTTGTGTTTACATAATTTTTTTTACATAGCAAGGTTTTATAACATACCAGGAAATAAGGGAATGAGCTCCTGCAAGATAAGAGTACCAAAATTGATATTCCCTTACTTTAACAAATTCCTTGAACTCAGGCACTTCATCTGTTTTCTGCTGGATGAGCGCTGCCCCGTTAAGCTGACAGCTACAGAATCGAATGTAAGGCTGCATGTGTGGAAGCTGTGCTGTCAGAATGTCTCCTATCATTTTTACTGGCATTCTTTCTCCTGACATTTTCTTACGAACACGCAGTGCCCTAAGCACAAAGCAGAAGAATGACAGAAGGATTATGAAATGTGCTAAAGCTGAATAAACACACACACACGCATGCCAGTAGAAATTTATTACTGTCATGAAAATTATAATGGCACAACCATCGCTTAATTAGCAAATAAACAAAAAGGACTCCGTAACCTCTAATCTCCCCTAGCTAGCTGACTTCCCCTATAGGATCATTTTACAACACATCTTTAAAATGACTTTATTTCAGATAATACTGTAATGCACAATATACAGAACAGGACAACAGGTGATGACCATCTAGCAACCAGTGGAGGGAAGGTCATTTCTTCCCGCTGGGATATGGGAATACACAACATTTTATAGCATCACATTTTGAAAAATCTGTATTTTCCTATCTACAATTTCAGGTGGGTAGCCATGTTGGTCTGTAGCAGAAGAGCAAGATTCTGCTGTAGTAACACCTTAAAGACCAACTAGATTTCCAGGTATGAACTTACAAGAGTCAGAGCTTTTGAGAACCAGAGCTCCCTTCATCAGGGGGCAATGACTCTCAAAAGCTTATATACTGGAAATCTAGTTGGTCTTTAAGGAACTACTGGATCCAAATCTTGCTTTCCTATATTTAGTTATTTTTCCTATTTGCTCACATTGTATTCACCCCAAAAGAAACAGAAACTACAGTAAAAACCAGTTATTTTAATCTCCAACAATACTTTTTGCCCATGTAAAGTTAAAACAGTGGGAAAGGTAAGAAGAGATACCCTCACCAAATATTACTGTTGATGATTTTTTAAAAAAGCAACTTACTTCAGTAGTTTAATATTGCACATAATTAGCTCTTTCCAGTTTACAAAAATCATAGCAACCTCCTTTTCTGTCAACAGCTCTGAATCCATCAGTGGCTTCTGGAAGATCTGTAGATTCAGAAGGGAAAGAATGTACAATAAACTTGTTAACTGTGCCTGCATTACCTTAGAAATCTTAGTTTAAAGATCTGCAAACTCAGAATCTATCACCTGAGGCCACTATTTGCAAAATTGTCTTTTACATTCAAATCAGTGAGACCTTAATAACATTAATAACCATAAATTCATCTGGATCGTGCCCACAACAATCAGAAAAGAGTGAAACCACAATGTATGTCTTTACACTACACAAACATAGAAGTCTGTTAAGCAGAGTGATCTCTCTCCTACTCTTAACATGGAAGTAATGCCAATAAAGGTTGTTGCTGCTGCTACAATCCAACTGCAAAAATAAGATGAAAAAATTTATTAATTCACTGAAGAGATCAAACAATAGTCCAGATTAGGAGGTTCAAGGTCACTGTGCTTTGGGGATTGCAACATGTAACTTCTGAGGTGCCTGCCCAGCCCCTGGTAGCCTTGGGAATGAAGGACACATTCAGATTGTGGTTGAGCTGTTGACCAATGGGTGGGGAAAAGACCTCTTTACCCCTTTCTTCCCTGTGGCATTCTCCCTTCAGTTGTGCTATATGCTCAGCATCATGTTTCTTCTCGCAAGACAATAATGATCATAATTTTAAACATTTATATCCCCTCTCAACCTGAAAACAGGTTCCATGGGGAAGCAAACACCATGGTAAAACAATTGAAAACGTTATAACATGCGCGTGCATTTTAATCTGTAGAACAGCGGAGAAAGTATAATACGAAAAAGCTGTAGAGAAATAAAAGTATAAAGGTATAAAATAGCTGTACTTTACAAAAACCAGCAATGTAAAATACAGAACTAGAACAAAAACAAACTATAATCAAGATCTGTTTTCTTTTTAAACCCTCCACATGACAAGGTTTGAAGAATAAATGGATCTTTACCTAGGGCCACAAAGACATCAGATTTGGAGCCATGCAAGGCCTCAAGGGGACGGTATTCCACATGAAGTGTTGCCACTGAAAATGCCCTGCTCCTTGCTGCACCTCCAAACAAAGGAAGCAGGTGTAGCATGGCTTTGTCTAACAGGAACACATGGAAGAAGATCCATGTAGGTATCCTGATACTTAGCCATTTAGGGGTTTAAAGGTAATAATCAGCACTTTGAATTGGCCCTGGTAGCATAATGGGAAGCCAATTAGCATTCTTCTCCTGGCCAGGAATGGTCTAGGTTACCATAGCATTCTGTACCAATTGGAGCTTATGAACCACCTACAAAGACTTGCCCTCATAGAGTGCATTACAATAATCTAATCTTGATATAATCTGTGCATGAAAGGTTAAAGATACTAGACCACAACAGGAGATGTGCATCTCTGAGGATTTGGCTTACATTGGTCTCCTCTTCTCCATTTATCCTCACAACAACCCTGGAAGGTAGGTTAGGTTCAAAACATGTGACTAGCCCACAAGCACCCAGCTCCATGGCAGTGTAGGGGTTTGAACTTGGGCTTCACAGATCCTAGTCTAACACTCTAACCACTACACTGAACTGGCTCTTTTACATTTACATTTTATTTTTGGAGAAGAAAATTTATGCATATATATTTCAATAATCACATTAAATGGTTTAATAAACAATCAGATTTCTTTAAAGAATGTCCAAAGTTATGCTGCTAATTTTGTAATTGGTAATGGAATGGCTTGGTTTTACAAATATTAACCCACAAAAGCTTCCATACAACACCCAACAGAGGTCACTAGAGCTCAGAGATTTGAAAAACTCATACCCTTATGAGATAAGCAGAGCAATTTATAAAACATGCACAGTCAGCCTCACCTCTGTTACTAATTGTAGGTCATTCACATAGTTTTCTTCTGTTACAATCAGTTCATGGATATACCCCTGCCGTTTCCTTTCAGTGGGCGTCAACATGTCCAGGAGGTGCAAATCAGCACACCCTGGAAGAGACAAGGAAGATAGAAAAATTCATGGTGTTGAACATTAACAATATTCCTGATAAGCACTACCAGAACATGTATCTGTAGACGGAAGTGGTACTGCCCAGACAGGCTTAACCACCTTAGAGAGAATCAGGACTAACACTGGTAGCTAGTTATAACTTAAGATCCAGCAAAACCTTTTCAGACAAAAAGCTAACAAACTCAGGTTTCCTGAACAGCAAAAAAAAAAAAAAAAATGCAACGCACCCACATTGCAAAGCACTAGTCTACATTATGTACAAACACACAGGGGAAAAAATTATCCAAAACAATTATGGATTATAGGATACAGCTGTCTGCTGACACATTTAAGAAGGTATCTGTCTTAATAATCCAGAGTTTTCTTCCTGATGCTTAACATTACTCCTCAGTTCCCAGCAAGGTATATATGGAAATTTGAGAGAGAGCTTTTAGAGTGTGAAAGGACCACTCTGGAGTGAAAAGGTCCAAATATGATGTCTGGCCAATGCACTAACAATGCCCTTCCTAAAAACACCCAGGAGCAATTGAAAAGGAGGCCACAATATTTAATTAAAAGTATGTAAACTATCAGACGACTACAAAAAGAGATTCAAGTCTGAAGCTTATGGTGACTGCTGACTAGAAAGGTTTTTTTCTTAGTAGAAAGAAGATTGTAAACAGATCTTGATTAAAGCCTCCAGGATTAATAGGATCTGATACTTTCTTTTAATGAGATTTCTTTAGGGTTTTTTTCCTGACAGTTTTAACAATATGCTAGGGGTCAGTTTGAATAAATAGACTGCTAATGCAAGTTTGTCTTTTCTTTTGGCAGAACAGAAAAAGATTATCACATGTGTATCTGGGGTTGAAAGCATTAAAAATAATCATATCAGGTATCAGACCTAATAATCCTCTATACCTAAGGCTAACCCGATCAATCAATTTCTCTAGTCTCCTCTAAAACGTCTGCTGCAGGAAGCGGAGCCAACTACATAATATCAGGGAGTGAGGTTATGCATAATTCTAATAATAACAATTCAACATTTCAGGCAGAAACTTTTTAATAGGATGCCTTTTAAAATAAACAATATTTTGCTGCATAGATACAGTTTACCTTCATTGACACACTGAAAATCCTTGTGTTGTGGTGGCAGCTGCTGCCAAAGCAACTTTTAAAAAATCTACACAGCCAATTAGATCTCCAATGGCCAATCCGATGTCCTGTTGGCCAAAACCCCACCTAGCCCTGCACACTTTCTAAAAACATTTGGCAGGCTCCAGGAAAGGTATTGGTGAGTGCCACGGTATCCATGGCCACCCAATCATGCTGGGGACTCCTGTTCTAGAAGATGGACAGTATGTACAGGGGTCAGTAATGTGGACAGCAAGGTGCCCAACCTGTATTTGGGTCTCCAGTTACAGCTGATGCACTTTTATTACCTGGCTGTCATTGTTGGGGAAACACCAGATTGTCATTACCATAGTGTACAGCAGGAAGAAAGGTAGGTATGACAATAATTAGATCCAATGGTGTCCCATGACTGCATCCCAATAGCTCACTAGTCTTCCCCAGCCACAATTACATAAGGAATTGATCGCTACTGCTGTATGAAACAACAGCTGATCGTATAAGTACAGCTTCTCTCCAGCCATTCCTTGTCCTGATGTGTCAATGTTCTGCTATTACAGGGGCCTTCTGACTGATCATCACCAGGGCATTTGCAGAAGTAAAGAATCAAAGTGCTCCGCTCAAAAACATTGCCTCTCTACTCCTTTAAAGGATCAATGTTAGCTTCACATCTTTTATATACATGCTCCTGATGGGAGAGAAAAGCACACCTCACCAGAAGACAAAAGCGTGAGACTTTTTTTTGCTTTCAATTGCCCATTAGCAATGTAAAAACAAGCATCAGACAGAAATTGTAAAATATTTTATTAATCCAAATTATGTTAGTGGTGCAGCAATCTCATAAAATATATAACATCCACCTCTAAATCAAACTGAAAATAGAGTCGGTTCTTATCAATGGAGTTGTTTTCTGTTTCATATACTATTCTATTTATACACCAACTAAATTAATGAAAGCTTTGTCAACATAATTTCCATTTGTTACACACTTTGAAGTTTAGACTGGAGATTGAAAAACAAGAATTTCTCTGTATTTTTCAATAATTTGTTCAGATTGAGTATAAATGCATAGCAATCCATATACAGGGTCCTGAGTTGTATTAAATCACATTCTATTTGTGTCATGGCATTTGCTAAAGGTATACATTCACTCAGGATAAATGGTTTGTAAGGCCTATATTACAGTTAAGGTAAGGGGTACAGTTGTCCCCTCAAATTCTATCTTTACTCTAGAGCTCTATAAACCATATCAGTCATTCCAAGTTGCATCTCTTTGCACTTTCCCCCATTGCTAGTACTTCTTCCTCTCTTTCTCTGTCCTGCTTCTTATAGTTGCTAGCATATGCTAGCAAATATTAGCATACACTAATTACCTTTGTACTGAGCACTGCCATTGCTGTTATAAAATATGCACTGTGCGCTTACCTTGCATATATTTGAGTTTTTCATAGAAATGTCTCAGACCACTGTGACCCCTTTCACTTTACAGCCTGGTGATGCCACTGTTCACATTTTTTTCTACATATATTTTTAAATTTTTGTCAGCTGTTAATAATTCTTTATTATCTCATGGAGCTCCACAATAATTATGCCACAATAAATCTGTTAGTATTCAATCAATCAATCAATCAATCAATCAATCAATCAATCAATCAATCAATCAATCAATCAATCAATCAATCAATCAATCAATCAATCAATCAATCAATCAATGGGTTTATTATGGTCATAAGACCAGCCAATCTGTTAGTATTTAAATAGCACAAAACTCCGTTCTTTTCTGCTGCAACAACTTCTCCCTTGGAATTTTTCAGTCATATTCACCCTCTTAGAGGACATGTCCCAAAATATTCTTTTGACATTGGCTTGCACAGTAGAAACAGCAAACACATTTTTAGCCTATTTGAGGTTTTTCTTTTAATATTTCTCAGCAGCAAACAGCAATTATATAAATTTGCAGCATAACCAAACACAGAATGTACAGTTCTGAGTGCTCCACCTAAAAACAGAGTAATGTTCACAGATCCAGAGGAGTTAGCCGTGTTAGTCTGTAGTAGCGAAATCAAAAAAAGGCCAGTAGCACCTTTAAGACTAACCAATTTTATTGTAGCATAAGCTTTCGAGATTCACAGTTCTCTTCGTCAGATGCATGGAGGGCCAACAGAAACTGGTCAAATATAGAGGAGGATAGGGGAGGGGGGAGGAGAGGGGAGATGCAAACAACTCCTTTGATATGGAGATGCAAACAGCTCCTTTTGATGTGGGGATCAGTTTGCTTCTGTAAAGGTTCAAAGCAGCACCTCCAAGACCAACCAATTCCACTGCAGCACAAGCCCTTGAGAACCACAGCCCTCCCCGCCAGATGCATCTGACAAAGAGAACTGTGGTCACAGTATCATCATTGAATGCATCCCTGCAATTTAATGAAATTAGAATATTTATATGCCACTTTCCCTACTTTATATGCCATTGTGGCTCAAGACTAGGACTGCCACCTCTGAGTCTTGAAATTCCTGGAGATTAAGTGTGAAGCCTGGGAGTGGGGTTTGGGGAGGGAAGGGGCCTTAGAAGGGTATAATGCCATAGATTACACCCTCCAAAGCAACCATTTTCTCCAGGGGACCTGATAGGGTTGCCAGGCCCCCTCAACTTCTGGGCGGGGGATAGGGGCCTGGCACTTAACTTGGGGGAGAGGGGGTGCGTGTGCATGCACACCCAAAGGCGCAATGATGTCACTTCAGAAGTGATGTCATCGCACAGCCCCTGGGAGCACGTCCAGGCTCCGCAGAGGCTCAAAACGGGCCGATCCACGCTGAAACGGGCCCGTTTTTGAGGCACTGCGGAGCGCAGGAGTGCTTCTGCACTCCGCAGTGCCTCAAAATTGGCCCGATCCACGGCAGAATGGGCCCATTTTCAGGCGCTGCAGAGCATAAGGAGCGCTCCTGATCTACGCAGTGCCTGAAAACGGACCCAATTTGCGGCAAAATAGGCCTGTTTTGGGGCTCTGCGGAGCACACGAGCTCTCCTGCACTCCACAGCACGCAAAACCGAGTCCATTTTGCCATGGATTGGGTCCGTTTTCAGGCGCTGTGGAATGCAGAAGCACTCCCGTGCTCCACAGTGGCCCTGATCTGGGCCAAAACGGGCCCGATCCCAGTGGCTGCTGTGCATGGGACTGCGCAGCACCGCAGGGGAGCCCACAGGGAAGGTGCACGTTAGTATTCAATCAATCAACTGAAGGGAGAACTCAAGTTTTCTAAATAAATGTCTTGCTATCAACACACAAACTTGTAGCAATAGCATTGATGGCATATACCTGATTCGGGCCTAGTCTGGCCTAGTGCCCCTAAAGGAATATACTGATCACAGGCGGAACCAGGGGATATGTGATCAACTTAACTTGTTTAACTCTTTAGACACACTCGTGCCTTCAACTTCATACTGCACCACTGAAATAAGCCAATTAGCTTGGATTACCATATATGGAATAGACTGCCCTTAGCATAAAAGGGGCAGCAGCTTTGTTTTCTGTGAGGAACTTGAGTTAACTTTCTTTGTGTTAAGAACCTGTTCCTCCGTTTATTGCAATAAAGACTTTCTGTACTTCTACTCCACCTGCCTTCTCCTTAATTGAGCCAGAAGTGGGTGGGGCCCTTTTGGGCTAACAGTGTTGAGAGCACTTCTGCAGGCCACAAGTAGGGAACACCTGGGTCGAATCCACATTACTCATTCTAAGTCGCATGTTCCCCGCATTCCCCACGCAATCCCGACTGCTGGTCACATTACCTCATTAAACAGATGCTTTGCATTCGCATTTCTCCCGAATATGTGGTCACAGGTTTTCAACGGGAGTTTCACGGTGGCCGTGAACGGGCCAATGCGCAATTTACACGGTATTTTTAAAAACCACCCCCCTTCCTGTCTCTCCGGCCATTCCGAGAGTTCCTATTGGCTGATTCAACTTGCAAGTGCTCCGTAGTCTGCAAAAGACTGTTTTTGACTTCATAGCATTGGATTTATTGATTATGCTGTTTCTGAATCAAATCTGGTAGTTTGAAAAATCATTTTGGGGTGAATCCATCCTCAGAACGGACTCGCGAAACTTCCTTTTTAACTGTTTTTTATTTTTTTATTTTATATTACTGTAATATCGAAATTATGAAATATCAAAATAATGACACTCCAAGGAAGTGAAACTTCAGTAAAATTCAAGCACTGAACTGTCCTGCATAGGAAATGCCCACGAAAGAGCTTCCCACATGCTTCCAAATTTCCAAAAAAGAAACGGGAGAGAGCCATCAGTGCTGTCAGTGGGGGAAAGAGAGGCATCATTATCTTCAATGATGTTTCTTTATAAGGCAAGATCGAAATAACGGAAAAGTGCGCTCAAAAAAATAAAAAAAATGGGCGGGGAAAAAAGGTCCCGCCCAAAAAAGCAGTTTTTGAGCAGCCATGTGACCGGAGGGACACGAGAGAAAGACGGATTGGAAGCAGGAATGTGAACGAAGAGGAAAAAATCGCAGATTGGAGGCAAACGGAAGATATCCGATAAACATGCGGGTAATGGGTGAATGTGGATTCGATCCTGGTTTCAGTAAATACTTGAATATGCTTGACAAAAAATCAGCACAGCCCTGAGGTAGTCCAAAGACAAGTCTAGTTTATACCAATAGATATGAGGAACAGGATAATTAGAAATCAGATCCAAGAGTAAGGAGTGCCAAGAAAATAATGAGAATGACCCAGTAAGGACTTGCAAAAGGTATAGTTCAGAAGTATGGTTTATTGGTTAAAGGCCATCAAAAATTAAATAGACAAGGAATTTGTTAATCATAGTTTTTGATACACTGATGTTATGATTGAAACTAGTAAAAAGGTGTTAACATGGTATACATGTAAAAGTAGGGGATTTATGTGAGAATATATGAGTACAGGCAATACTGTAAGGTGTTTGAAGTCTGTCAAGAAAATGAATTAGTTAAGAACATGAGACAGCTAAGTGATGTTAGAGATTATTTTAATAAGAAGTATGTGTAAATATAAGAGCTCTAAATGAAAAATTAGCTGCTTCAATCCTGAAGTTTTTTGTCTTGTGTACTTGTTGGGGATAGAAGCTGAACGTATACAAAAGGCTATCATAGAACATGTACAAAATAATGGGAACTTATACAAAAGCCTACAAAAGACCACAAAGTCTCTAGGTCCTGATGGCAAATACCTGAGAGTTCTTGGGGAATTCAAATTTGAGACTGTTGATCTATTAACCCATATATGCAACTTATCACTAAAATCACCCATTCTACGAGAATAGAGTAGGAAATGTTACACTGATTTTTTAAAAGGGGTCCGGAGGAGAACCAGGAAATTACAGTTAGCTTAATGTCTGTCTCAAGCAAAGTAGTAGAAACTGTAATCAAAGACAGGATTATTAGGCACATAAACAATGCCTTCTGAGGGAAAATCAGCATGGGTTCTGCAAGAGGAAGTCCTGCCGCACCAACCTTTTGGTGTTCAAGACAGTGAACAAACATGTAAATAACGATAACCAGTAAACATTATATACTTTGTGTAATGATTTCAAATGTGTGTGTGTCTTTAAATGATTGGGGTGGTACAGCTGAAGAGTGGGGGGTGAAAGAGAGGGATGAGTGAGTGAGATGATTGGTTGATGAATGAGAGTGTGGGCAGACTGAACTGCTGTTTCAGTTACTGATGCCCAAGCTACAAGTGACGAATGACACAGGTTGGACACTTGTCAGCTTCCCTCAAGTTTTGATGGGAAATATAGGCATCCTAGTCTTGCAGCTTGGCTCTCCAACTGCTGTCCAATGGACGTTTCAACTGTTACTTGTCCAACATTCTGCCAAACTGCCTACATTTCCCATCATAACTTGAAGGAAGCTAACAAGTGTCCAACCTGTGTCATTCGTCCCTTGTAGCTTAGCCCTGAGTGGAGAAAAAAGTCTGGGGAAAGCAGGAAAGCTGTGTACAGCCTGAGCGTATTTAACCATTTCTGAGAGAAATACAACCTGTGTGGAAGCCTGAACTGTGTATGTTTGTGAAAGAACATTCAGTCAGGGCAAGAGAGGCAAACTGTGCATGCGCCTGAGAGAAAGTCTTATGTGTATTTGAGTGAGAAATTGATATCAGAAGCAGGCAAACTGTGTGTGCAGACTGCGAGATGTGAGTGACTGTGCCTAAGTAAAGAAACTTTAATAACAGATAACACTTTTTGAAACCATCAAGCTTAAGAAATAATATGAAACTGATACACTTTTTGTAAAAATAAGTTTTTTTTAAAATTCCAGAGTCATTCCTATATCCCATTCCTTTCCTCAGGGCCACATAGTACCACAAAGGAGCCTGACGCTTGGGCACGTTATTAAAGGGGAAATTTAAGTTATTTTGGGATATAATTTCTGGTGGCAGCAATCTACCCAGATGGGGCAAGAAGAAAAGGGTTAAAGGCAAAATCTAACTGAAAGACAGAAAGGAGGTCGTACACTTGGACTTTCAAAAGGATTTTTGCAAGGTACCTCATCAAAGACTCCTGGGTGAGCTTAGCAGCTATGGGATAAGGGAACAGTTCCTCTTATGGATTAAAAATTGGTTAAACGACAGGAAGCAAAACTAGGAATAAATGGACCATTCTCACAATGGAGGGAAGTAAGCAGTGGGGTCCCACAAGGATTGGTATTGGGTCTAGTGCTATTTAATTTGTTCATCAATGATCTGGAACTGTGGGTGAGCAGTGCAGTGGCCAACTTTGCAAATGACATAAAACTATTCAGGATAGTGAAAACTAAGGCCAACTGTGATGAGCTCCAAGAGGATGTCCACAAATTGAGTGAGTGGCCAACAACATGGCAAATAATTTTCAGTTTAGGTAAGTGTGATACACACGGGAACAAAAATTCCCAACCTTAAGTATATGCTAATTGGGTCTGAACTTGCGGAGAGTGAGAGGGAAAGAGACCTTGGGGTCATAAATAGAGGTGAGCACAGACTGAAAAATGGACCAAAATTTTACACGGACCGGGCCGGTTTGGCATTCGCAAACCGGCAGGTCATGGGATGCGCCTTTTTTCACGGGCATAACAAACTTTGGCCAGTCCATTGGTCTGTGAAACCAGACATCCTGGTGCTGAGCAATCAATTCCCTAGGCAACATAGGAGCTGCCCGCAGACCTTTTGCCGCCATTGAAACATACCAATCTTACCCTTAAAACCTTGATAGGCATCTCTGTCTGCCAACCAGAGAGCTCCCATTATTCTCTATGTGAGCATTTAGTATATAAGACACAGCGTGGAGCTGCGGTTTCAATTTCCAGCTGCTTACCAGCTTGGAAGAACTGCTTGTTGTGGGAGCTTTTTTCAGATTTCGCCGGAAGGAGGCCTGGGGCTTGTGTTGCAGCAAGGCTCTAGGTGGGAGCAAGCTTATTGGGTTTCCTTGGCTGAGGGCTCATTCTTGTTTCTCCTTTTTTTTCAATTCTTATTTGCTTGTGAGGCGGTGGGCTAGCCTAGGGCAGTGCTGCAACCCAGAGCTGCAGTTAGACTCTGGGTGCAAGCTTATTGGGTTTCCTCGGCTAACGGCTCATTCTTGTTTCTCCTTTTTTCCCCTTTCAATTCTTATTTACTTGTGGGGCAGTGGGATAGCCTAAAGCTGTGCCCCGTCCAGTCTCAGAGCTGCAGTCAGGCTCTGGGTGCAAGCTTATTGGGCTCCTTGAGGGCTCACTCTTCTATCTCCTTTCCCCTCTTTCAATTCTTGTTTGTGGGGTGTTGGGCTAGCCCAGGGCTCTGCCAATTTCTGCAAGCTAATGCAAGTCAATTGGCATTTGCGGTACCTATTCTATGTACTGGAAGTTTCCTGGGAGCAGCCACTTTGTGGGTAACTCAGACATCCGAAATGCAATCTTGACCAAACTTGGAGGGTGGCTGGAGGAGAGCCAGCAAACCTGGGACAGCCACAAACCATGAATGATCTGTGGTCCTTGGAATGTGACAGACCACGAACCAATGATCTGTGGCTTTTTCCCGGTCCATGCCCATGTCTAGTCAGAAGAGATAGCTCAATGAAAGTGTTAAGTCAGCTGCCTCAGCAGTGAAAAAGGCAAACTCTGTTCTGGGGATTTTTAGGGAAGGGATTGAAAATAAAATAGCCACTATTATAATGCCCCCTTATAGATCTATGATGACTTCCAGTGAAGATGGCAGAGTAATCAGAAGCAACTCTGTGCCACTCCCATCTCTTTTGTGCATCATGCATTGATTTGGACCTGTCTTCTTTGATGCAGCAGCAATTTGCCTTATGTACTGTTATATATTCTCTCTTGCTTTCAACTTGATAAGTGGGCTTATAACTTTCAACTATGAGCCGTAAGGTGAAAGCTACAAAGATGGCTCCCCCTTCCTCCCCTGGAGCTGGTGTGGAAACTCAAAGAAAAGTAATTTTGCTGTCGAAAAATATGGGGGCTCAGCTAGAAAAACAATCTAAGCAACTAAAACAACTTTCCACTAACAATAAGGCAATTTGATAAGTTGATTCGACAACTTTGGGAGTTGACTGAAGATATCAGTATACAAATTCAATAGATGGAGATGAAAATTGCTTCCTTGGAAGACTGAACTATTACTCATGAGACTACTGTCTCAGCTTCACATAATGTTCTCTCTAACTGAATCTTTCATCTAGAGACTTATGTCAAGCAACTAATTAATTGAGTTCTTGGATTATCAGAAGAGTCTGAAAAGACAGGACAGAAGAGGTTGATTGAACTCATGGAGACTTTACTTGTGAGGTTCTGCAGCTTCCTGCTGATTATCAGTTGTAGATTGAATGAACCTACAGGATTCCTCGAGCACCAGGCAGTGCAAGTAAAAAAGCTCCTATAATAGTTCAGTTTCTACAAATGGGGGTGAGAGATCACCATTTACATTTGGCAACAGGCCTTGTATTGGGATCCTAATAAACAGCGAATCATGCTTTACCCAGATTATACTAAAGAAGTGTCAATATTATGTCATCAGTTCACAAAAGCAAAAGCTCTTCTAAGAGAACTGAAGCAGCAATACTACATCAAGTATCCTGCCATCTTTTGTATCTAGTGTTAAAATCAATTTAAGAAGTTTTACAAATCAAAGGCAGCAGAAGCTTACCTCATTGGTTTGTGCTGACCATTTGAAGAAATATAAAAGCAATTATATATTTACAAATGAATCTGGAAACAAGCAGCCTCCAATCCTCCCTCCCTCCCCCGCTTTTAAAAAGTTTTTTTCTTCATGTTTTGACAATGGGATCTGGGCATTATGCCAACCTAGAGATAATGACTTGGCTTTTTGCTGTGTGTGCGTGCGTGCAAATGTACATGTCTATATTGTTTCCTTTCCCTTCGTAGATCTAAGTTTTAGACATATATGGTCCATAAATAATTCTATCCATCCATCCATCCATCTCTTACTGAATAATATAAATGAGGATAGTGCCCACAATCTTCTAAAGAATTCTACCACCATTCTGCTTTAGAATTCTGTTTTATTGAGCAGAGATAAGTTATACTGTGGTTGCCACCCTCTTGATACTTTTTAAATTATTTATACGTAAACTGTGATTTTAATATGCATTTATGAATTTATAAATCCTTGTTGTATTGTGATTATGTTTTAATGGATGCAATCCGCCCTGAGACCATTCGTGGGGAGGACGGAATAGAAGAACAGAGTTGTGCTTACCGTAACTACTGTTCATTGATGTCTTCTGTGCAGACACACATGGGGGGGACTGCGCCTGCACAGACCTGCCGACCGGATTTTTCTTTTCTAGCCAACGTCCACTAGGGGGCGCACGTATGCACCAATGTGCATGCACGGCTTTTCCCGCCCGAGCGACATTGGGTGACGTCGCCCCCTTCCCCTCAGTTTCTCCTTTGCCGCCGAATGCCTTCACATTATCTGGAAGAACACAGCGGGGTAGGAGGGAGGGTTGTGTGTCTGCACAGAAGACATCAATGAACAGTAGTTACGGTAAGCGCAACTCTGTTTTCACTGTCCGTCTTCTGTGCAGCCCTACATGGGAGACTCACGAGCCACTTACCCAGGAGGCGGGCATGTGTTCTCATTGAAAAAGAGACTGAAGTACTGCTTGACCAACAGCAGCCTCTTTCCTTTCCCACACATCTAGTGCATAATGCTTAGCAAACGTGTCAGAAGACGACCACGTTGCAGCCCTGCAGATGTCTTGCAAGGGCACGCCCCTAAGGAAGGCCGCAGAGCCAGCTTGCGCTCTGGTAGAATGAGCTTTTACTTCCAAAGGGCAAGGTAACTTAGCATGCGAGTAGCAAGCCCTAACAGTCTGAGTAACCCAGCGAGAAATTGATTGAGCTGTAGCAGCTTTTCCCTTCCTGGGCCCATAATAGCACACAAACAGTTGTTTGGCACATCTAAACTGTGAAGAACGTTGAAGGTAAAATAAAATAGCCCTTCTCACATCCAAGGAATGTAATGCCCTTTCAGAGTTATCAGAAGGGTCAGGAAAAAAAGATAGGCAGGACAATGTCTTGTGAGGTATGAAATTGAGTGGAGACTTTGGGTCTAAAACGAAGGTCAGGTCTCAGAACTACTTTATTTTGATGGACCTTCAAAAAGGGAGGATCCCACCTTAGGGCCACCAACTCGCTAACTCTGCGGGCAGATGTAATGGCGATCAAGAAAGCCACTTTCCAGAACAACCATTTTAATTCACAAGTAGCCAGCGGTTCGAAGGGCGATTTCATAAGCCCCGCCAATACTACTTGCAGTGACCATTGGGGAACAATTTTCTGGACTTGTGGAAACATGTTATACAACCCTTTTAAAAAAGATTTTGACATACTGTGGGAGAAAACCGTTTTCCCATCTATCTTAGGGTGGAAGGCTGAAATAGCCGCCAAATAAACTTTAATAGAGGAATTAGAGAGTCCCCCATCCTTTAGAGACAGAAGGAACTCAAACACAGACGATAACTGGCAATCCCATACATTCACCCCTTTGTCATTAGCCCATGCTTCAAAACACTTCCATTTAGCAGAGTATGACCTGCGAGTAGTGTCCCTACGTGCATTCAACAAAATCTCAGCTACTCTGTCAGACATCCCTTCCAACCCAGAATGTGCCAAGCAGTGAGGCTCAGTTTGGGTAGGTCGTGATACCAAACCCCTTTGTCGGACAGAAGGTCCGGGTTCAGAGTGAACCAATAATATGACCCCCGTGAAAGCTGCATGACATGTTGGAACCAAGCTTGTCTGGGCCAAAAGGGTGCCACTAGAATCATGTGAGGCCCATCCCTCTGAACTTTGCTGACGACATGAGACAACAGCGAGAACGGAGGGAAGGCATAAAACAGGTGGGTGCCCTGTCCAGCGTATCTGGAACATGTCCCCGAGGGAGTGGTGACCTAGACCTCCCCTGGAGCAAAATCGTGGGGCCTTCTTGTTGACCTCTGATGCAAAGAGGTCTATGTCTGGGAACCCCCAGTCCAAAAAGATGGCGTTCAGGTAGCCGTCTGCTATGGTCCATTCGTAGCTTTCGGATCGCATACGACTCAGTTTGTCCGCGATGACATTGCTGGTGCCAAGAATATGGACCGCATGAATGAACACGCCTCTGTCCATGGCCCATTCCCAAATGCAAAGGTTCCCTGTAGTGACCATACATTTAAATCTGGTGACCAGCAGGGAAAACCTCCTGCATATTCTGGCAAAGGGTAACCATTTGTAGTGTTTGCAGAGTGCTGCTATCAAAATAATGCCAAGCTGTCGCAGAGGGCCTTGGAGGTAGTGCCCCCTTGCTTGTTCAGGTAGAACATCATGGTGCAATTGTCCGTACCTGAACGGATTTCTGCTACAGCGTGTCTGCGAATGCGATAAGGGCATAACAGACCGCTCTCAATTCTAGCAGGTTAATGTGATCTTCCCTTTCCTGCTCCGACCAAACCCCATGTGCCCTAAGGGCACCACACTGGGCTCCCCATCCTATCGTGGAGGCATCAGTCAAGATTGTGATCTTGATTTGGATGGACCCAAACGCAACACCCCCAAGGAGATTAGTCTCACTAAGCCACCATCATAAAGCACGGAGAATCTCTCTAGGGATGGAATACCGCTTGTTCTGGGATTCGTGTTCAAAATCATGAACAGATAGGAACCACAGCTGGAGAGGTCGCATGTGCAACCGGGCCATAGGGGTAACTGCCGTAGAAGAGGCCATAAGGCCCAGTAGTCTCTGGATAGCCGTTACTGACTGGAACCTACATCTCGAAAAGAGATTCACCATCCTGCCAATCTTTAGTGCACGTTCCCTGGGCAGAAAACCTCTATTCACATCGCCATCCAGTTCCATACCGATAAACAGTATTCTCCTGGATGGGGTAAGGTTAGATTTTTTGAGGTTAACCAAAAGCCCTAACCGGGAGCAGGTAAGCATCACCTTATTAATTTGGGCCAGGAGTGCATCAGCAGAGGGTGCTGCCAAAAGCCAATCATCAAGATAGGGATAGATGGTACAACCTTGTTCCCTCAAGTATGCAACTACAACAGCCATACATTTAGAAAAAAACCCAGGGGGCTGTTGACAGTCCAAAAGGGAGTACCTGATAATGGTAGGCCCTATTGTTACAAAGGAACCTAAGGTATTTCTTATGATTAGGATGGATGGCAATATGGAAGTATGCGTCCCTGAGATCCAGGACGGTGAACCACATGTCCTCAGGCCTTAATTGGAGGACTGTATTTAAGGTAAGCATTCTGAACCGCTTTACAAGAATGAATTTATTCAATTCTCTCAGGTCTAAAATGGGTCGTACACCTCCATCCTTCTTGTCTACAAGGAACATCCCAGAGTAAAAACCCAAGAGGGGGTCCTGAGGGAGTACCTCCTGTACGGCCCCCTTCTCCAGCAGTGCTACAACCTCAGCCTGTAACTTATCAGAAAAGGAATGTACTGAGTGGTCAGGAAGAGACAACACTGGGGAAACATCAAACTGAATTTTATAACAAACTGTAACAATGTTAAGAAACCAACTATCAGACGTAATCTCTGCCCATGCTGAGGCAAACTGAGCCAATCTGTTTCCAAACACGACAGATTGTTCAAATTCTAGTCAGAACTGTTTAGGTTGAGTTGCTGACTCTTTGGCATCGTGGGCTTGTTGACCGCGACGTGGGTGGTAGCTAGGCCTCCGGCGCTGGAAAGATCTCGCAGGCGGCTGGAACTGCCTGTAGGACCCATAACGTGGATACGGTTGGTATTTCTGCTGTCAACCACGATAGCCCTGCGAGGAACGATAATGGAACTGATTCTCGGTGAATGGCCTGGTTGGGAGAATACCGTAGGAACGGGCTGTCAGCCGATCTTTACGTTTCTGCGACAGGTATTCATCCGTTTTAGATGAGAACAGAGACTGACCCTCAAAGGGCAGATTTTCCACTTTGTTTCGTGTCTCGACAGGCAGTGCAGTTGTGCGAAGCCACGAGTGTCTGCGGAGCACGATGGATGATGCCAATGCCCTCGCAGAGGTGTCAACCGTGTCGCGGCCATTATTTATCTGTTGTCGTGACAGTCGTAGAGCCTCATCAAGCACTACCTTCGCCAACACTCTCTGGTCTGCCGGAAGCTTTTCCATGAAGACCGCCATGCGATTCCATAGGAAAATTTGATAAGCACCCATGATGGCCGAGTAGTTAGAGATTTTGAGTGTCAGGGCAGCAGACGAATATAATTTCTTGCCCAATGAATCGAGCTTCCTGCTCTCTTTGTCGATGGGTACAGCATAGGACCTTTGGCGTTGACGGGTCTGCATCTCCTCAGTAATGAGGGAAGAAGGCGGTGGATGTGCAAAGAGATACGTACAGACGTCATCCCTTGTCTTATACAGAGCTTCTAATTTACGAGAAGTCGGGTAAACGGAAGCCGGTTTGTCACAGATTGCGGTAATGATTTCCACCAAACCTTCAGTGAACGGGAATGCAATGGTTGGAGGATTCCCAGACTGGACATACTGCAGGATCTTATCCTTTGGTTTCGGATCTACAGCCGAAATCTCAATGTACAAAGAACGGGCCATTCGGATCATCTGCTCAGTATAGAGCCGGTAATCTTCCGAAGGCGAGATACGACCAGTCCCAATGATGATGTCATCAGGTGACAGGTCAGACGGAGGGCTAGGGCTGGGACCTTGGTAAGGCTCAGGCTGCCGGTAGGGCGAAACATGCCCAGGAGAACCATAGTGGGAGAACTCACTCCGAGCATCACCCCAATACTCTCTGCCAAAAGATGGAGAATAGGATCCGTGAGACCTCGCATAAAGGGAGCCCTCCCTGTCATATCCACTTCTAGGCCAGCGATAAGGTAGATCCTCTCTACCAGCATAGTCACCAGAAGACCGCTTATGGGTCACACGAGGTGGAGCGTCGGGCAGGTCATTGTCACCATCAGAGGAATGGTACGACGGAGACAACAGGTGCGGTGAAGGAGTCGTGGGCTTCTCCCAGAGCACCTCATCAGTCTGGACGGAAGTCAATTGTCTGTGCTTCGACTTCTTTATGGCCTTCTTCTCGCCCTTGGAGGCTAAGCCCTGATTGGCGCTTCGACTCCGGTCCATCGGATCCGGCGGTGTCAAAGTAGGTAACGGATCCGAAGCCTTTGGTTCCGACCTGGCACGAGGCTTCGGAACGAGGCTGGGGCAAGTCGGCTCCGTATGCTTCGGAACCGATGATGTTGGTTCCGGCGTCGGATCCGACGGTTTAGAAGCTGATCTGGCTGGGATGTTCGGATCCGATGAAGTCCTCTGCACCTTTGGAGTCGACATAGTCAGCGGTTCCGACCTCGAGGGGGACTTGGAGCGATATTGTTGCTTCCGAGTCGGATCCGACTGCGGAGGTTTCGCGTGATCCGAAGTGGAGCCCGAAGCGTCTTTCGGATCCGAGGTCGGAGTTGGAGTTCGTTGGAACCGATCCGAAGAACGGGAGTGAGGGGTGGGAATGGAGCTATGGACAGACTGTACGGCCGAGGGAGCTTCAACTGTCCCGCTTACTGGTGGCAGTCTTTTTTGAGGGGTATCCGGGGCTCCCAATGCCCTCATAGCCCTCCTCCAGAGTAGGGCATTCAATCTATTCGTCCTCTCAGCCCTGGCCTTAGGCGTAAATCGCTGACAATGCTCACATTTCTCAACGATGTGTCCTTCACCCAAGCACTCGAGGCAAACGGAATGGCCATCCGTTCTGGTCATCTTCGTCAAACAAGTCGAACAGCGTTTAAATAAAGCTTTTTCAGCCATCTCTGAAGAAAACGAACGATCTCCTCACAAAATGGCGTTTCTCACAGAGGACAGATAGATCTTTACCGATCGGCGGCAAAGAAGAAACTGAGGGGAAGGGGGCGACGTTGCCCAATGTCGCTCGGGCGGGAAAAGCCGTGCATGCGCATTGGTGCGTACGTGCGCCCCCTAGTGGACGTTGGCTAGAAAAGAAAAATCCGGTCGGCAGGCCTGCCCAGGCGCAGTCCCCCCCATGTGGGGCTGCACAGAAGACGGACAGTGAATATAATGAAATGAATAAATAAATAAATAGACTAAAGAGGCAGCCACAAATTCAGATGATCTGTAGAACAAACACATTTCACCAATCTGAGATACTGAAGAACAGAGATTCAATATTGAATCTATCAGCATTGCAAACTTTTCTTACTGCAGACACTTTAATTTATGGAAGAACAGATCATCTCTCCACTTGAATTCTAAACAGTAATGCAGAGAAAAATTGGGAGAAAGAATGTAATTTTACAAAAGACCGTTCCTCTGCTCCTGACCCCTGTAGAATTGCATTGGATATTCATTGCTTTAGATGGAAAATTATTAATTGGAGTAATAAATGGCTCATAAAGGAATATTTAGTGTTTCTTCTGAATTTACACCCTGCTTCAATTGATTTGAAATATTATTACAATTTGTCTAGTAACCTTCATTCTGACAGATAAATTATTATTTTATTCTTTAAATCTTCCATCCTTAATCATTTCAAATAGAAAGCAGTTTCATAGTCATGGCCAGGGCTCATTTGGAGGCGGAACGCACAGGAACGGCGTTCCGGTAGATCTGAAAAGAGGTCACATGGGTTTTGGCCCTGCCCACGTGATTCCTTTTCCTCCAAGTGCAAGCTGAGTGGTGCTGGGCTCCAAAGGAACGCAAGCTGCTTGGATTCAGTCTGCTCTGCTGCTTTACTTTCATTTGTGACTCGTGAAGGGGAGGGGAGAGAGAAAATGAGTGAATGAGTGCAAGCCGAGTGGTGCTGGGCTCCAAAGGAACGCAAGCTGCTTGGATTCAGTCTGCTCTGCTGCTTTACTTTCATTTGTGACTCGTGAAGGGGAGGGGAGAGAGAAAATGAGTGAATGAGTGCAAGCCGAGTGGTGCTGGGCTCCAAAGGAACGTAAGCTGCTTGGATTCATTCTGCTCTGCTGCTTTATTTTCATTCGTGACTCGTGAGGGCGGGGGGGAGAGAGAGAAAATGAGTGAATGAGTGCAAGCTGAGTGGTGCTGGGCTCCAAAGGAACGTAAGCTGCTTGGATTCATTCTGCTCTGCTGCTTTACTTGTGAGAGAGTGAGCGAGTGCATACTTGCGTGCAAGCAGGGCTGGCTCTCCAGAGGAGGGTAAGCTGCTTTGAGTTCATTCTGCTTTAAGGAAATACCTGGAGATTTTTGCAGAAAGGGGCCTGAGGGGTGGATGTTGCCTTCTGACACACTTCCGGTGATGTCAGGGGGTGTGGCATATGCTAATGAGTTATGCTAATGAGTTCCTGCAGTTCTTTTTCTAGGAAATGACCCCTGGTCATGGCATATTTCCCCAACATCCCCTTAAAACAACTGTAGGAACTCTTCTTTTCCCTTCCAGGTTCTTTGAAATTTCCGCTAAAAAGAATCTAAACTATATAAAAATGATAGCAGCAGACCCTTAGTAGCTAGGAGACATGCCCTAAGCCCCAGAAATTCCATTGATTGATTTAACTGAACCACTCATCATACAAGAGACCAGAAAAGTGCCTGAAATGCAAAAATTCAAAACTGTACTCCAGTACTTGCAGAGGAAATTGATCTGGATGCTATTGACAAAAGTTTTTAAAATTCTTTTGAAGCCCTCTCTATTGAAGAACAGATCAGTATTATTAAGAGATTTGAACAACTACAAGATCATTTGATTAAAATTCAACAGAGGAAAACAAACTGTCTAATAATGACAAAAATAACGATATGAATAATAGTAAGAGTGCAGAACTTGTTATATTACAATCATACAATAACCCACATTTTAGAGAGACAAGCAAACAACCTATAAGGAAACCAGAAGAAAAGGGACCCTCCTCCCCCTTTGTAAAGCCATGGGAGGATTTTTCCCTTCCTTGTAAAAAAAACTCTCATGATGCTTAAACATCTGACTATTCGGTTCCAATCCCCCTTGAACCTAAAATTCAAATCCGCTCTGTGAATCTGAATGTTGCTTTTTCAGCCAATCAAACTGAAAATGCCACTCCTGGTAGTCAATGACAATACGCTTGTAGCAATATTAAAATACTAAGTTGGAATGTACCTGGCTGGAACACCAAATGTCTCTTTTCAGAAGTTAATTCTTTTTTTTATCTACTTTGGATATTATCTTAATACAAGAGACTTGGTTAAGTAATCATCTCCCCAGGATATATTACCTTCTCAAAAGGCCCAAAAGGGGGAGAATGGGGGGAGGTTGAAAGGCTTGTTGACCTGCCTTATTTCATCTGCCCTTAATACTTCTGGATTGGAAGTGGTGGGCTCTTTTGACCTGAGTTTGGCTTTGATAACGATTGATTTCTCTTTCATGGTAATGTCAACTTATAGCCCACCAACTCAAAATTGACATGTTCGGACACTTTTTTTGGAAATTTATGATAATCTGTCCCATCATTTCCATAATTATCCATTTCTTATTGCAAGTGACCTCAATGCTAGAATCGGTAAAGACGATGAGTGTCTGATCCAAAAATAGCTAGGTTGTAGGCTAGAAGGAACTATCTTCCCTTATTTGTATAACAGGTTATCCAAAGATAAGATAGTTAATGCTGCAGGTCTTAAATTGTTTGATTTTTCCTTGCAAAGATGGTCATCTTAAATGGACAAAGAGAAATTAATGGAATAGGTGATTTTAATTTCTTTAGTCTTGGGCCAGTTTGATTACTTTATCATAACAGCAGATCATTTCAATCCAGGTGAGAGAGTTAATATGAAAGAATATATGGGAGGACCATAGCCCAATTTCACTCAGGCTTCGCACCCCTGTGCTATAAGCATTTGGTCCATCTAACTGATAAGCAGGCATTTACACACCATATCCAATGGCCTTCCACCATTGAGGAGGTAGTAATTAAGATGTCTGATTCTGAAGAATTCTGGGAAAGAGAGAGAACACTCCCCTCGAGTAACCTAAAGAACAATTTTATTACTTCTCTATATTCCTTATCCAATACCTTTGAACCTTTATATACCAAGCCATACTCAGATATTCAAGATGTCAAAAGACACATTAGCTGTTACTACACTATGGGGAGACAGTAACAAGCTCATTTCAAAAAGTAATCTTCATCAGGAACATTACAATTTCTTGCTTCCAAATGTTTATGTAATTATACACAATGTAGCATATGCAGTCAGATTCTTGAGAAGGAATTCAGCTGCAAAAGGAGTAAATTTCTTTTAGAAAAACTCCAAGAATAACATAGACTCTTCCCTCAATAAGCAAGCACAGCAGGCAAAATCATGCCTATACAAATCAATAAACCACCACTTTCCACTATCCCAATCCACTACCTATAGTGTGGTACTTGATTTTGTATAGCCTGCTTCTTTATCATTCTTGCTATGGTTGTTGGTTTATTAAACTCTCTTGTTCATAGCAACATTCACTGAGATTCAATTATTCAACATATTTAGCATCAGATACTTCTAATGGAGATTTAGCATAGTTAATTCTTACAGTCTTGTAGGATTTCGGTGGGCTGTTTTTTAACTCACACACGGTGATTTTGATTGTGTTTATTGATACAGAAGTGAAGCAAGGTTGGTTCTTAACACCTTTACTTTTTAATTTATATTTGAATAACCTTGTCATTGCCCTTTCCTCAGCAGAATTCCATCCTCTGTTTTTATCCTCAAAGGCATTCACTTTACTCTTCTATGTGGATGATGCCATTCTTATGTCCCACACTCTGGTTGGACTGAGAAGACTTTTAAGTTGCTTTTCAAAATACGGTAAAGATGAAGAACTCAAGATGAACTATTCAAAATCGAAGGTTATGGTCTTCTCCAAAGCCAAGAAAATTACCCCTTCAGTAGAATTGGCAGTGTTCAATTAGAACAAGTCTCCAAATTTCCATACCTGGGGGTCGTCTTTGCTTCCCATCTTAACTGGCAATCTCATTTTAAAGTTGTAACAAATAAAAGTAAACCTTCAGTATCAGTGATTGAACACTTCTTTTTTTTCTAAGGGAGACAAATATATCCCAGGAGGTCTGCATGTATTTAATATGAAGATCCTTCTGTAACTCCTTTTATGGAGTTTCAGTATGGATCTCCAAGTAAATGAGAACTTAGATTATCCACTTTGCATTTTCTGTGATGCATCACAGGAACCCCAAAATGTATAGCTGGGATAGCTTTAAGATTACAGCTGGGTCTGGGCACTATTGAAGCCACAGCATGGCTGCATGTGTTCAAACATAGGCTAAAGATCTTCTCCACAAAGATGGTCTGCTTTACAAGCTAAATCAAGACCAATACTATTCCTGTTGGATGCAAAAAAAAATAGGTAAGAAACTATTTAGCCTCAGTTTAGTAAAGAATGACATACTGAGACTTGGGGAAAGTGATTATTAATTATCAAGAAACATATAAAAGATCTAGTTCAGTTATACATACTCGGAGAGTAGGTTCCACCCAGTTCTTTGGCATCCTTCCATCTCCACAAATCCCACCCTACATTAAACTCTTAACAGATTCTTGCTATTGCAGACCATTCATGCTCGTATGTCTGAATGCTGCTCCTTCAGTAGTTTTATATGGGAGATACCGTAATATACCTTACTCGGACAGACTTTGTCAATGCAACTTGGAAAAGGTCAATTCTTTGTCCCATATGATATTGGAATGCCCTCAGTACAATTTTTATTGTGAACTGTGGATTGCTCTTATTTTAACTAAACTACCTCCTACCATACCGAAACACAACACAGTCCTTATTTGTTGGTAGAAACCCAAGGATCATGCTGGCTTTGGCCAAGTATCTCTCCACCATATTTTCCTTAAAGAAATAAAGACTCCTTATCCAATGCTCAAGATCATTGGATGAAAGGAGCTTGACATGCTTGTGCCAGTCATATTGGGAACAAGGAGAGCAAACTGGCAGATTATTGGCCAATTGTTTAAGGTAGTAAAAGAACAACAATTATATTCCTATGATTGAGGATGAGGGAAATACTCCTTTAAACTGATTTCATATCTACTATATTTCTGTTCTCCATCGTGGTTCACAAAACATAATAAAAACCAGTAACAATAAAACTTAAGTCAACTGAAAATAAAAACAAAATTCAAGACAAGTAGCAAAATAACTTAAATGACTAGAGCCACTTCCAAAGGCTCTTTTCAATAAGTCCAAAGGAGCCAAGAGATGAAGCCAAGCAAGCTTTCAGGGCACAGGATTCAACAATATCAAGTTATTAAGACCACTTTGTTTCTAATGGATACCAACTATGCATATAACTATGCAAATGATGGTACCCTAAGAAAGTCCTCTCTGGTTACAAAGCTATATCCCAATCTACACTCTCTCTCTGCGCTGCTTCTTCCTCTCTGTGTGCTAGTGGTTAAATATAGTTTATTATGAATATTTGTATTTTTGCATAATTAACAGTACCAATAATGTACAGTAAATTTACATTCACAACTCTCTAGCTGTGAAGTTTATTAATATTCCTTAACTGAGGTGCAAAATATAGTTTTCCCAAGGCTATACAATATTTTTATGGCTTAATAGGATCTGAACCCAGGTATACCAATCAAAGCTCAATTTCTGTCCACAATTTCTGTACAAAAGAGGGAAGCCAAGATGATTAGGGGGTTGGAGTACTTTCCTATGAAGAAAGGTTTAAGAATCTGAGACTTTTTAGTCTAGGAAAAAAAGATGGATAAGGGGAAACATGATGGAGGTTATGCTTTGTTTCAGAAAGATTTCATTTGTCCTTGGCTTTATGCTTGCTTCAAATTTTGTTACCATTTCCTATTGTATCTGCTCACAGAAAGTCCTATTGTTCATTATTGTATTTTGATCAGTGACTGTCCTACCTGTTGTATTTCACTTGCACAGTGTAATCTGCCTTAGGTCTCAGTGAGCAAGGCAGACTGTAAATAAATAAATATGCATGAGGTGGAGGAAGTTGATAGGGAGAGCTTTTTCTCCTTCTCCCATAATACTAAAACTCAGGGGCACCCAAATGAATTGTTGGGAAATTGTTTCAGGATGAACAGAAGGAAATATTCCTTTACTCAATGAGCAATTAAACTGTGGAATTCACTGCCCGTGCAGGTAGTGATACCCATGAGCATAACTAGCTTTAAAAGGTTAGACTGATTCATGGAGGAGAGGTCCATCAATGAATTCTAGCCATGGTGCCTGAAGGGAACCTCCATCTATAGAGGCAGCAAACCTGAGAATACCAATGCTGGGAGGCAGCAGCAGGGGAGGGCTTCTTTGCCCTGTTTCAGCCTACAGGGCAACTGGTTGTCTGCTGTGTGAAAAAGTATTCTGGAATAGACCGCTGATTTGATCCAGCAGGCTCTTATTGTTCTTAAAGCACCATGCTGGCTTTCTATATAGCATGGTCCCTTAAGGACAGTGCAAGTTAAGGATGATTGGAGAATAAATGAAAAAGGATAACCATGACTACTAAGATGTTTTCATAAGCGTGCTAAAGGTTTATAATGATATTTTAAATGCTATGAATCTGGGTATCATTACAGAATGTTCTACTGTACAATAATGTACATGATTCTGGAGAAAAAACAGTTTACACAGAACGAGTAAATATTCAAGTGATCTCAAACAGAATTAGCTGGAAAAAAGCCAGCACCATCACAGGTCAGCAGAGTACTAGTAAGTGACAGAAAACCCGTATCAACCATTTTAAATTGGCTATTAAGGAAACCCCAAAGTTTGAGAAGCAGTCTGAAAAATCAGCAGTTATCAGCTGTGTAAAAGGCACTGCTGCAGTTGACCTTTAGTAGGTGAAATCCGAGATTTCGGTATTCTTTTTTAGTTAATGCAACTTGCTAAATTCAATTATGTACGCAGCCAACAAGAACACAGAGACATTTATTCTAAATTTTATATGAAGAATTTAATTATCTATACATGTAGCTAATTGTAAAGGCTGTATTACAGTTGTTAAAGCTGCAGGTTTTATATATTTATATATTTTACATTCATATCAATGAAAATACTGAAGTGCAATTGAATAAGGAGCTTCACTTTTTCTTTGCACCACATCAATGGAGATAAAAAGAATTCTACAACATTACCAGCATAAATTTAGGAATCGAAGAAATACATAAACAGAAAATGTTAAAGTCATTAGTAGAGTTGCTATATTGTGCTTGAGGCATAGGGCTTATCTACCTGTGTGCTTGACACACCAGGCACTTCATTAAAAGCTTGTAACTAATGTCTGAAAGACAAATATAGCTTAGACTACAGAGCATCTACATAAATCTGACTGTAAGCTCCATTTAATATTACTTGTATAAATTCCACAGTCTAGTTTAAAAAAATGTAAACATTGGAAATTAATTGCAGAAAGATATTTCTATACATTCTTTTTGTCAAGATTACTTGTTCAAGGGATGCTGTTCCATAGTCATTAAAAAGCAAGTGAAAATAAAACTTAACTTGAAAAACTTCATGTTAATTCTCAAAAAATGAATGAGTGTTGTAGTCTACTGATTTTATATGAAAATGAAAAAAATCAAATCTGAGACACAGAACAAAAGGTGCTTACTATGTTTAGTTTACAAATAAGTGTGCAAAATATACCATAATGGGATTAACTGTATTATACATGGATATTCTCTCTTGTACATGAAAGGAAATTAATTTCTTCTGTCCATGATGTATTACACACATATACTACAACACCAACCAACACACAACAGTACAAGAAACAAACTACCTTAGCAGAATTTGTGACTGAGCACATTTTAATTTCCTTTAAACCAGACTAAATCCTGTTTTTTTCAATAATACATGAACAGAAAAAGAGACAAAGACACCAACAACATTGGACAAGTGAAAAATCAAAATACAAGTCTCAGATTTATGAACATTTGGAACAATTTTAATAGCACATGCAGCATTCCTTGATAGTGGGTCTTTTTGCAATAACAAAATTGCAGTGACAAAAGGTTTTCCTTTAAAAGGATAAAATAGACATTTCATAATAATTGTACTACTAAAGCACCTGTGTCAAGGTGGGAAAAAGATGGATAACTATGAAAGCCACAAAAGGACCCACTATCCTGTGTTTTTTAATTTTTGTAATTTTGCGTCTATATTTGTAGATATTAAATAAAAACATTGCGATTACATGCAACTAATGTAAAATGAGGTAAACTGCTCTGCAGTGTGTTCTTCTACTCAGAAGGCAGTAGATGATCATGCTGGAAGTCACATGATCAAGGCTGCATCTCCCATCATCCCTCTGGACAGTGATATGGGATAGTGGGTCTCTTTGAGGACTTTCAAGCCTGAGTGGGGGATGGACAACATATGATTCCTAGAAAAAGGAGGAAAACAACACATAAGCAAAACAAAACAATGAGCAAAATTCAAGCTAGGAAAATGAGCCAGGCATGTAAACAGCATGGTGCAAAAATGATAAAAGGTAACATGCTACAAGGGGGATGGAACTAAAAACCAACACATGTTTAGGCTTGCAATACAGAAGGTCTTCAAAGAGAGTTAGGCAATAGCAGTGGCCAAGCTCCAAGTTCTGCAAAACACAGCAGAATACCAGCAATGCTGCATGTTTTAAAGTACTATGTAAGCAACTACTGTGAGAAAATAGTCACTTACATTGCTGGCTTGGGTCCATATCTGTTGTCAGTTTCACATAGTTGGATGGGAAGAGACCCACTTGCCCATTCACTTCTCCTTTCCACCAGTCAGGGTCTTCCTTATTAAGGACATTAATGATCTGGCCTTTGCTGAATGCCAGTTCATCATCATTCTGTGCAATGTAGTCATACATACCAATGACTTGGCACACTGTAAGACAACAAATGGTGTTTGAGACTGAAAACGTCCACTGAACAAGAACAAATTATCCATAAAACACCTACTTAAGTTGTCCTGGTTCACAAATTTTTGATCTGATAAGGAAATGCTTTAAGTACCAGGCACAGTAGTACTCTTTCATCAAACAACAAGCCAGGAGGTTAGTGACAATCCTCAGCTTTCTAGCAACTTTTTTGCCATCAGGGACTACATGCAAGCCTATTCAACCTAAGCAGTAAATCTCACTTATGCATGTACAGTTACATTGTTCTGCAATCTCCTCTGTAGGACCAGGCTCAAAGAGAATTAGTTCTGCATGTCTGCTGCAGAAGCCAGCTGTGTATAGAACTGACAGGGGTGGGGAGGAGAAGAGAACCAGTGATAACATGAACCACCTCTTCAGAGTAGTTTTCCAAAGTTTTTAATTTTTTCATGTGTGGAATCAGATAAATATATATGTAACTGAATAAATGTATGATTAGAAGAGAGGCAAGAAAGTCTAGCTGAAACATGTGGACAGGGGTCATGACTAGACATGGGCACGAACAGCATTATGAATGGAAAAAACCCACGAACAGCCCATTCATCTGTTCACGAACAAGCTGTTTGTGAGGCTCCATTCTAAATGAACAAGTGGTTGTTGCAAGCCGCCTTCATCAGCCGTTCATCAAGCCAGACAGTATGGGGCCTTTCAATCAATTCCCCTGGCAACGGCAGGGACTGAACTCTGTCTGAACTCCTTCTGGCTTTCCTACTTTGAAGGGAAGCACCCTTCAAAGTACTTCCAGCAGAGAGTCCCGTTTTTGCCACTGTGAAGAGAAAATGACAACAAAGGGGGAGACCCATGCATCATGCCTTTCCCGGGGTGCAATCTCTCTGAAACTTGAGAGGTCTTTGGAGACAGTGAGGACTATGTCCCCTGCAAATTTGGTGGGTATTGGACATTGGTAAGGTCAGTTTGTAACCCCTCAAAGTAACTGCCTTCCAGCAGAGAGTCCCGTTTTTGCAGCTGTGAAGAGAAAATGACAACAAAGGGAAGGACCCATGGATCATGCCTCTCCCGGGGTGCAATCTCTCTGAAACTTGGGGAGTCTTCAGAGGACAGTGAGGACTATGTCCCCTGCAAATTTGGTGGGTATTGGACATTGGGAAGGTCAGTTTGTGGGGTTTGTGGGGAATTCCCCCTGCCACCTGCCAGCTGATAGTTTAAAGGGATCTTTAAGGGGCCACGAACAACAAACATGTTTGTGAACAGGGTCATGTTCGTTGTTCGTGGATGGCAACAAACAATGAACAGCTTGTTCATTTGTTTTTTTCCGCTCGTGCCCATGTCTAGTCATGACAGAGAACTAAATCAGGACTTTAAACAAGTAGATAAAAACAAACTGGTTACAATAACAACTTTGTTAGCAATTGCTAGGATAGAGAATGCCAAGAAATGGAGAAATAAGAAAGGGCCCTCACTACAAAATTGGTATGATTCCATCTGGAACCATTTTATATTGGGTAAAGTGGATTGCTCTACAGGCATTCAGAATTTGGAAGCCTATCGAAAAAATTTCCAAGCAATATGGTTTCCTATTGTGCAATTTTTGCAGGAAAAAGAAATTGTTTCTTCTAACATTCATTGTCAAGAACTATTAAATTTCTAGATGTATGGAACTCCTTAGGAATTGTTATATTTTGGGTTTTATACAGTTATGTTTTAAGTTAATGTGTAATAAATTTATTATAATAAAAAAAATCAGGACTTTATTTACTGGCTAGTATATATATTGTGTTCCAATAGCAAAGAGAAGAAAGACCTCCAAGTATTTTTACTGGCCATGTACTTTTAATACACATCCTTTTATAGGGATTTCGAAGAAAAACTAACCCAACTGCTCTTTCTGCTAGCCTGAAGGAAGAAATGAGCAGTGCCAAGCAAATAAGTAACCTGAGTCTTATCTGAATTTGGGAGAGTCCTTATTGTATCACAAATTTACATCCCTCTCTCACCACAGGATGCATGTCAAACTAATAAACAAGCTAGCAAGGCAACTGTCTGTTCTACCCATTTAACCATGCTCATTATTATCTTCTTGAATGCCACCAATAATGGCATAGTTAAAGCTGCCATTCTTGAATGCTACCAATAATGGTAGCATTTAACGATGGGTTTTCTGGTCTTGGAAAAGAGGAGGGAATTTGGTGATTTAAACCATACAATAATGAGGTACTATATGTAAACACTACATAAGCATTAATGTAAACAAACATATTACACCTCTAAACAAGAGCACTGAAAACAGGCAACAATAAAACACAATGAAAAGAGAAAACTGTCCAACATATTAATTCCAGGGGAAATAATTAAGGCCGGACTAATCCTCTGTGTGCCCTGACCTAGATAGCCCAAGCAAGCCCAATCTCATCAGATGTCAGAAGCTAAGCAGGGTGGGCCTTGAGTGGGAGAATCCCAATGAAGACCAGGGTTGCAGAGGCAAGCAAGGGCAAACTACCTCTGTTAGTCTCTTGCCTTGAAAACCTCACCGGGTATTGCCACACTTTTCACCACCACCACCGCACTATGTTACTTGAAGGGGATTAAAATACAAATTGTGTACTAGGATATATGCATTCTAGAATGCTGTCAAGAATAGGCTATATATCCACGTACAGCCACTGAAATGTCTCTGCTCATATAGCCTGATACTCAAAGGGAATGCCGCTCTATAAACCCATCTTGAAGATGCAGTTGTGATTATGAATCCACAATGCATTATGAAAACTCTTCAGCAGGGTATCAACTCAAATGTTAAGTGGCCATCCTAAGCAAAATTCCAGTAACATTTGGCACAAACTATCATTTCTCTCTGAGGAGCCATCTTGAACCTATCACTGTAGTTAATCCTGCTGAAAATTTTTTGACCGATTGTGCTAATCCATGTTCTTAGTGGACAATATTAAGCACAGATTGACAAACCTGTTTCATCCTTCAAGCTGGAATGGCTAAATACATACTAGTAATAAAGTATATTGTTTTCTGTATGGACTCTTTTTGAATGGATATTGCATTTAGCTGCCAAAACTTATTTGATAAAATATAGAATAAAAATGTGATGCTAAATCACTGGACTATACCTCTTTGCAAAGATAGTTAAAAAAAGAAAAATAATCATGTGATTGAAAGAAAAAAATTGCATGTGCATTAAGAAACTAACATGTTCGAAACCCCTGTGAGCACAAGTCACTACTTCATCTCCATAATCTGAGTTCTTTCCCATAGAAGTTTATCATGGGTTATTCACAGAGAACATCAATAACGGTGAACAAGCTTCCTGAAAGGCAACTTGTTCCCTGCTATCAATCTTATTCAAACGTGGAGTGTATTGTAAGGTCCACTCTCTAGTCTCTTGGGTTGATACAAAGCCTAGTTAGTGCCCCAGGTGAACTTACCTGTGCTCTCTGGAAGATGCCCTAGAACCTTCTGCAAGAAACAGTGGTTTCTGACATAGTCTGATGAAGTAGATTAACTAATGTAAAAGGCTAGCTTCAAGGATGAGACTTTAAAATTTTATCTAAGTCATAGGCAGAAATATATGATTAAATACTGTGGTTTTACTCACCTGAAGGTAATGCTGTTGATTTAGGTGGCTCAGTTGGTGTTGTTTTACTAGTGCCAGGGCTCAACAGTTTCACATAGTTAGCAGGAAACCAACCTATCTGCCTTTTTTTCCCACGAGCCTAATGAGAAAATACTACTTTAAAATTCTGTCCGTGAACATTATTCTAGGCAGGCAACTAGAAGCACACCAAGTTAAATGGCATATTAAACTGTAAAAAATTATACACACTTAACAGACATACTATGCCATCCTAAGAATAACTACACCATTCTAAGGCTACTAAAGTCAGTGGGCTTCAAAGGGCTTAACTCTGTTTAGGATGGCACTGATAATGAAGTATTCTCAGCTTGTCCAGAAACTATGCTTGTATAAGAATATCCTTCGGTACCGTATTTCAAAATTTGTTTCTCCAAAAAACAGCACTTTTTCATTGTTTATTTCTGTAAATATAATTGTATCTATTGGTGTATAGCACATAATTTAAGTCCCATGAATTCAATTTATTTGCACAATTTCCTTGCATTGCAAAATGGATCAAGAAAACTATGTGTCTGGAAGCCCTGGTACATCATGGAATAACTATACAAAGTACCTGCAGTCTTTAACTCTCATCACAAATTACAAAGACCAAAAAGTCCTGTTTTTAGCCTGCATCTACAGTTGACTACACATTAGACATGGGGACGAACCAAAAAAAACCCAACCACATGATTAGTGGTTCATAGCATTCCACGAACCACGAACTTCCAACCTTTTCCCACTTCAGGAATTGGTTCGTGGTTCATAGCATTTCAACTGCCCCGCACCTGCTGCTGAAGCTGACCGGTCTGTGAAACTGACAGCCCCTGTCTCCTGCTGCCCGGGCTGTCAGTTTCACAGACCCCGCACCGGTTCCAGTGCAGGGTCTGTGAAACTGACAGCCTGGGCAGCAGGAAAAGAGGCTGTCAGTTTCACAGACCCCGCGCTGGGTTCAGCCGATGGGCTAGAACTGAGGTGGGGTCTGTGAAACTCTGAATCGGCCACGGAACGGCTGGAAAAATTTGTTCTGTAAAAATGCAATCCCATGGAACGTGTGTTTCAGTGCAAATGAACCAGCCATTCCGTACGGAATTTTGTTCCGTGGTTCGTTTCATGCCCATCTCTACTACACATTTAATTCTTAAACCTACACCACCTTTGCAGGTATTGTTTATTTTAGGCAGGATTATCTGCAGCATTTTTATAGATATTTCTGATTTCTCTAGCTTTTAAATGCACAAAAGCAAAATCCGATTAAATGCTGGTACAATATGAGGCTATACGCATGCAGGTTTTTCTTCATATTCTAACAGCACAATGACAGGAAACCTCTCTGAAAGCATGAGTTTCCTGCACTTTCCTTACTTTCTGCCCATATTCTGTGACACAACATAACTGAGTGGGCTGCTATGCTACCCTATTTCAAATACTAGCCAAACAGGTTAACAACTTCAAAGCACTGAGTTACACTGTTTTTATCAAACGCCTGAAATATTGGCCCAAGAAAATAAATTTGTTGGCAGTGGAAAGAAAGTGTGTCTGGCATGATTTGAAATACCAATAAATTAAGGCTAAATATGTGAGCGCCCCCCAAAATCAGAAAATGGGTCCCCCCACAAAACTTCCCCCAAATTTTTCCAGCAAAAAAACCCACCACTCCTCATTTTCCCTTTTAAAATTAGAGAAATACTTCTTAAGATGAGGTTTTACTCTATCAAAATGTACACTATTTTCTAAAGCATTAGAAAATGATGTTTGTACATAATTTCAATCTATTGTCATTGTTTAAATGTGATAGTTATTTACAGCATGCTATAGTACATGATGACAATACACCATTGAAAAGTTGAATGCTGTAAAGTTTAACCAGATATCTAAATATTCTGCTTGCCCTATTGTGACTGTATGGGATAGGTTCCATCAAAATGATACAATTCCTTTTGTTTACTATAAATTTGTGTTCTGAACTTTTTTTCTCCATCCTCTGAGATGACAAATACTAAGATACACGTACTCAGTTAACGTAAGATGCAACAGTTTGCAGCATACACACTGTGTGGTATTGCATAAAATCACAATTATTCTTGTAGAAAATCAGGTATTTTGTAATATTCAATTTTTTAATTAAACTTAAAATAGTACAAATCATAAATCTGTTTTTTTCTAAACAGAAGGAAAAATATATACACACTCCTCTGAAACAAGATGTATTTCTCTCGTGGCTTTAAAAATTCTGGAATGTATAATTAGGGCATAAACACCTTTACTTCATATGTTTAATTAAAATTATTAGCCTTATTTTGTATTCCAACTGCCAACTTTCTCCTTGTATATAAATGAGAAAAAAATAAGGAAGTGACTAACTTGAAGCTCTCCTTCCCACCATCCACCAGGATTTTTCTTTCTGATAAGAATTAGCTGACCAGGAGCAAGTGTAAGCTGTTCTGGACCTGTTGCAGTGTATGAGGCAATAACCTGAGCAATTTCTGTTAATGAAAAAAAAAATTTCATTACTTTAAAAAAGTAGTATCTCCTAATTTTAACACACATTTACTGTGCCACCAATTGCACCAAGACTGAGATAGTCTAAACTAGGGGTGTGCACCCCGAAAAAATTCAGAAATACCAGAATTCTGGTATTTACTCGCTTTGGTATGCTCCGTAAAGATTTGGAGCACCCCCCCGGGCCAACCCCTCCACCCCCCCACCCACTTACCTGGCTGGCAGGGAGAGGAGGAGGGTGATCAGCTGGGCGGCAGCATGCGCGAGGGTGAGATGGCCGGGAGCTGGCTCCTCTGCCGCTGCTGTGGCCCGCACAAGACCAGGACGGCCTAGAGCCAGCTCCTCTGCCACCTAACCGCCTCCTCTGGGCCTGCCGGGTGGCAGGGAAGGCTGGAGCCACCGTCTCTGGCCCTTCCCGCTGCAGCCATTTGAGGGGCAGGAAGGGCTTTCTCTGCCTCCTCCGCTGCCCTGCGACCCTGAAGGTGGCAGGGAGGGCCAGAGCCACCGCTGCCACCTCCACCACGCGGCAGGGCCAAGGTAAGTGGGGGGGGGGCTGGGGCTGGGGGGATGTTTGAAGGGTCCTGCCGCTTGCAAGCGGCAGGAAAGGGGCCCTTTAAACTCAGCCCCAAAGCTTTCCGAAGCATTACGAATGCTTCGGAAAGCTTTGAATCGGGATTTCTAAATCAGGGCCAGCAGGAAATCCCTAATCTCTACAGATCTGGTCCAATTCGGGTATTTTAGCCGAATCAGAAACCTGAAGCACACATCGCTAGTCTAAACCTACAAGTTAAAATACATATGAATGTTTTCACTATAGCATATATTTGTTTAGATCACATTTAGAGGGAAAACACCAGAGACCAAAGGATCACCACAGTTATAAACAAGGTCTGCAATTAATTAGGGAGGAGTGGTAAATGTCACATTAAGGTTATTAGATCCTTGAAGAAACAGGAACTGTTTTGCTGAAATGAATAGCAATTCCCAGACAGTGGCTAGCATGTGTAGTCAACGACCAGCTAGTAACTTCAGGAGACTAGCCCTGGGCACAAAAAGGCAATTACCATGGTGCTAAGTGAATAAAATATCTAGCAGAGTACCCCTGAAGCTGGAACTTTCCAATACTGGACACAAGTATAATACTAACCATAACATTAACAAAAAAAAGTAGTTGCAAACAGAGCAAAATAACTACTCTGACAGCAAGACACTATGGGACTGAAGCTTAATGCTAAGCATTCAGTGACTGAGATCAATCATGATTTCTGAGGTGTTATCATAAGACTGTAAAGAATTCCAAAACTGTACTTCCAAAATCTATGACACATATGATACATATTCTAGACATAATCAGTTGCATTTTGTCCTATATTTTCAAGTACACAATTTTACTGAGTCTTTAGTTCCACATACTTTTTAAATTATCCTGTTGCAAAAGGTTTGTAAATTTAAAAAAGAATATAGAAGGCTCAAGGAAGGTTTAGGTCCAAGTAACTATTAGATTGAAAGAGCTGAGCAGATCTCTGCTGCCACCTCCTTTTCCCCAGCCCCCTGAACGACCCACCCCATCCCAGCTGCTTTTGAGGGTTAGAGAACTCTTGGAATGTCATGAGATGCAGGATCAGCAGAAATTATCCCTCACTTGAACAATCTCCTGCCCTGCTTGTGTAACTGCTTATTCAGGAGGGAGGCAAAATAGGTAATTTCCATCCATTCTTGAGAGATCACAGACTCTCATGGGCAGTGTTTAGGGGTGCACAGAGGAAGGAAAGGTGGTAAAGACAAACTTTGTGAAAAGTGATCCATGCACAGTTCTCTGGATTCAACTGTGCAAACCAATAAGAATTACATTCCTCATGTCCACTTATTATTTAGCTCCTCTAATCTTTGTCTTGCAAACATCTAGGAAGAGATTATAAAATTGTATTTCCTTTCCTTGTCAATTAATGTGTTCAAATAAGATTCTTAATGTAAGTGTAATATATAAATGTAATTTCAAGTCTTTTTCAAACAACACAGAAGCAATGTTAGAAGTAAATCTAAAGAAAATGTTCATAAAAATAAATGGCTGCAATAAAAACTGAATATACTTCAAGGGAAGAATTTAAGATGAAACATATGCCGCCAAAAGTAATTTAATTAGTATTTAGAAAGAGAATCACTCTCCAATTAAACTGGCATTTTTGCATTCTGGAGTGCATTCCTTCCAAGAGTTCTGAAGACAGCTGTCTTATGCTGTCACTTAAAAGCTTTACTTGAAATTGAGAAGCACAACATGGTCAAAATGTTCTGCCACACTATTTGAATAAATAATTCCTCTTAGCTGGTCATCTGAAGATTAGCTGTAACAGGAACTCATATCTCAGCACTGAACTAAATGTAAAGCCAGTTCTCAAAACTTATGTCTGGAATACTAAGGTTTCAAATTGGATATGCTTGTTATTAGCTGGAAGTGAAATAATAAAAAATATCTCAACACTTGCTACTGACATAAAAATATGTAGGATATTTTAAAGTTATAGGAGACAAACTAGCTGTGTAAGTAGTTAGAATGGAAACAAGATGATACACATTTTACAGGTATTATTTTAGTCTCCCTCAGAGCACAACTCACCAGGTTTCTTGCCTAGGCTTCCTGTCTTTCCAACAGTTCCAGACACCTTTAAGTAACAAGGAGAAATTACTCATTTTCATAAAGCTACTTTTGAGAGCAAGATCAAAAAGGCCATACACATGAAGCTGCCTTATATGGACTTAGTCAGACCACTGGGGTTGGGGGTCAGTGTAAATTGCCATAGATGAAGGAATACTTTTCACCAATTCATCCCTCCCAGGACAGACCTCAAATTCACACCACCCCTGCTGTTCCTAGGAGCTCCCTGGAATTTGGGCCTGCAATGGGGTAAGGAAGTCCCACACTGCTGACAGAAATCTCTTCCATCAGCAGAGATCATGCGGGATCCAATCCAAGATGGGTGCTGTGTTCCTTAACTGGCAACAGCTCTCCATGGTCTCACAACACCTACTTCCTGACCCTTTTTAACCAGAAATATAGAGGAATAAGTATGGGGCTTCTGCATGTGAAGCAGATGCTGTACCATTTAACCAGTTTCTTCTCTTCCCTCCAAAAGAACCCCTAGTCTTTGAGCTTGCTTTTCTTAACAAAACTCCCCCCTCCTCCCCTAGTGATATAAGGCAAGCTGCTTTAGAAACAGAAGATGGTTTCCAGAGTAACATGTGACATGGCAAAAATTCACCAGAACATACCATAACTCTCGCTCCAATCTGAATGTTTTGCTGTGGAAGACAGCCAGTTGCATTAAACTTCTTATCTCGGAAAACACTTCAACTGATCTCATCTTAGATTACAACTTTGTTGTCATTGGTAGGATTGAGTTCAAAAAAGTGTGTACCCAACTGCAGTCTGCACCAAGAACGCCTGAATCCTACATATATCAAACTCTGTATAATTTGTTTTACACTTCTTAATGTTCAGCATAATTTATTTTGATTTTTCTTGCCATGATAAGAAGGAAAGGAGCTATGCAGAACACTAGACATGGACACAAATTGAAATACAAAACAAATATCGTGACAAAACTGTCCCTCTCGTGCTTTGAGAAACACATTTCATGGGGCGGCCGACGTTTCACGAAATCCACGATCTTTTGGGCCGTTTCGTGTGTTTCGTGATTGATTCGTAACACCAGACAAGCCGGCGCCAATCTATTGATTCCCTAGGCAACGGAGGGCAGGAAAGTCTGCAGATCTTTCACTGCCCCATCTTAGCCCTCAAAACCCTGATAGGCAGCTCTCTCTGCCAACTGGAGAGAGCTCCCATTTTCCCCTATACAGCAAGGAGCAGGGGATGGCTACTGAGGAGATGGGCCTTCTGTAGCCATGGGGACACCAATCTCTTCCCTCCAAACCCTAATGGGCAGGTCTGTCTGCCAACAAGAGAGCTCCTGTTCTGCTCTATGTGAGCATTTCTTATTTAAGACACAGCTCTGCCTCGTGCTTTCAGTTTCAGTACAGAGGAGGGGGGATCTGTTATTGCTGGAATTTGGGAGTGAGGGAGTGGGATTGGGAACTTTTGGAAACAGAGAATAGAGATCTTTTGGGAAGCATTTGGGAGCTTTTTGGGAAGAGAGAGTGGATTTGGGAGCTTGCTGGGAAGGTCTTTTGGGTAAGGGTGCCTTTTTCCTCCACCACCCCCCTTTCTCAGGCCTTTGCCTGGCTCTGGGTCCTAGCTTGATTCTGAGGCCTCTTGCAGCACTTCCTTTCCCACCCTTCCTGTTGACCCTCCCAATCAATGTATTGCAAACTGGGATGGTGGGTGGAGGAGAGCATGCTGAAGTCTCCCTGAAAGTTTGGTATCTCTGGGTATGAAAGGGGGCGTTGAAATGCCCCAGGTTCTGATGGATCATGAAACTAATGAATCGTTTTGGCAAACATGTCAATTTTGTGAAATTTCATAATTCGCAATATGTGGATCGCGATGAAACACAAAACTCTCATTTTGGTTTTTTTCCATTTCGTGCCCATGTCTACAGAACAACCAAACCCCAACCACTGCTGGCCCTATTCTTATTTATTCTAACAGCCATAGCCCACATACTTGCAAGCATATCATGGCAGCTTTTTAATATGTTCCCACAGAATTGTAGAATGCACAGAGCCATGGTCAGAGATGATACTTGGTTTTTAGTGCCTGTATATCAATCAACACTACATATTCTGTAACGTCACATATGCATGAAATCAATGGCTCAAGCATCACTGGCATTACAGTTAGAAGAACTCTGGCTGAATCAGACTAGTGGTCCTTCTAGTCCAGCATCCTGTTTCACACAGTAGGCAAATAGTTGTCCTTGGGAACTGACAAATAGGGCATAGGGCAAACAGGATACAGCCTTCTCCTGACGTTGCCTCCTGGAACTGGTATTCTAGATGCATTCCCTTTCAGATCAACATAAACCACTTGAACTCTATAATAACTTCAGACCATCCTAAAGACCAGAAACAGCAATATCCTAGAGACCTTCAAATAACCTAGCATCTACTTTATTTTTTTCTTTTTTGCTGTACTGTTATTCTTCAGGTACACTCAGATATTTAGGTATACAAAAATGTCATTAAGACTTGATTCTTTGCACTTCAGCTTTCAACAATGACATCTATATAAATCATATCTATAGCAATCAATGTAGACAAGACATCCAATATGTATGCACAAAGCAATTTTACACAAGGGAAGGACAGTTGCACTCTGTCAGGTAAAATCCTAATCCTTTCAAAGCTGTCCCTTCCACGTACAGATTCTGTAATAGTGTGAAATCAGTGTACATCGAGTCAACATTTCTGAAATCCAAAAATATTACTGCTACGTTGCAGTATTATTGAAATCTACAGCTTCCTTTTCATTTTTCTACCATTTAAAAGTATTCTGGGCAGATTCTTCAATGGTATGAATGTATCTTATAACAACAACAACAACATTTGATTTATATGCCGCCCTTCAGGACAACTTAACACCCACTCAGAGCGATTTACAAAGTGTGTAATTATTATCCTCACAACAATCACCCTGTAAGAAGGAAAGGGCTGAGAGAGCTCCAAGAAGTTGTGACTGACCCAAGATCACCCAGCTGGTTTCAAGCAGAGGACTGGGAAATCAAACCTGGATTTCCAGATTAGAATCCTGCCACTCTTAAGCACTACACCAAACTGTGTAGTGATGTGTCAGCAGAAGACATTGATGGTCATGGTTATTTCCCATGTTCTCTTTCCCAAGCTGTCCTTTCTGACCCCAGGAAAGATGACTATCTGTGTTATGGTGCTTTTGTGAGTGAGGGAGCTGCAGTGAGCAGAGAAAAGAGGCTGGAATTGTCCTTATTGTGTCTTCTGTTAGTAGAGCTTTGCAGGTGAAAGATGGAGGAGAAAGCCATTTCACCCCATTCCACTTCTTCAGCATAGTGCCACACCCTGCATGAGTATTAATTTATGCAGGTCTGGCAATCAATTCTCTCTGGGTTGAAAAAAACACTGCTTGAGGGGAAGGACACATGGGAAAGATCAATGCTCCCTGCACCTACAGATCACTGAATCTAACCTTCAGTAAGCAATGTTTACATTTGAATTATCAGAGAACAGGACAGATTGCATTTAGCAATATATTTTATTTCCTGTTTTCAGCAGTAGTGTGATATACTGAAACAGTCACACAGCTAGTGAAAGAGTGTGTTTTTAACAAAGTAAAATAGTCCTGTGAACAGGTTTCATCTCATTGGGAAGCAAATCAATTCACAATGTTGAAGGTTTTATAGTATTATAGACAGTTGCCAGCCACATATTTTTATCAAAACAAATACCAAGATTGAACAGTTGTAACATACTATACAACTTACAATACCTAGTTCAATGTAGGAAATGTGCATTGCAATCCAAAAACAAATACTGATTAAGTATTACTTTCTGCACTAATTCTGCAGGAAGAGTGTCTTAAGAGTTCCATCACATATGTCCCATGTTGAGAATTCCTTAGTAACATGGAAATCGTACAATTGACAAGACTTTTTTCCAACTACTACAGCCCTCTGATCTTGGCTCCTGTTTTCTCTGGCTGATAAGACAAGAAGTTACGATAATTCCTGATACTACTTTATTTCCCTGGGGAAAGCAAATGTTGGGAACAAATCCCATTATATGTTGTGACCACAAAGAACTTCTTGATACCTGAATGTTGCTCACAACAGAAAGACTATCCAATCTGGCTTATGGATGAGACAAGCTGTAGCAATTTCATGTACCCAACAATGCTCCTGATCTTTTGACATTAGTGAAAACAGAAGGCATCCTGCACGCTCCCAAGAAGCTCTTTGCAAAGCATGGAGCTTATCAGGGCTACCTTGAACTGGCATCAAGAACAGGCAGTGTAGTTGAACACAGCTGATGTCTGTCTACTTATTTCCTCCTGCAGTGAAAAGAGCATTAATATTTTAGTATTTTTCATGAATGAATGTAATAATACAACTAATGACTGTGGAATTTAACAAATTTTCTCAGAATTCAGTCAGATGCAACCCTCTATGGATATATTCACTCTTATGACAGATATATATATAATCAGGATTGGTTTTGGCATTCTTCAGTTCAACTGAGCAGTGGCTCAGTCGAAGAGCAACTGCTTGTGTACAGAAGGACTCAAATTCAATCCTCAACATCTCCAGTTAAAAGGTCAGGTAGCAGATGATGTGAAAAGCCTCTGGCTGAGACCTTGGAGAGCTGCTGCCAGTCTGAGTAGACAATACTAAATTTGATGGACTGATGGTCTGATAAGGCAGTTTCATGTGTGTTAGTGTGTGTACTTCTCCCCACCTACACCAGCTATTCAATTTGCCAATTTGTAATCATATACAATAAAAGATGGGAAGAAGATTGTATGTTTGTATGTGGTGTGTCCGTGCACACATACACACACACTGTCTTTACCTCAGAATCTTTCAGTCTGACATAGTTCGAGGGAAATACTCCTGTTTTTTCACCCAGTGTTCCGGTCCACCAATCTCCATCCTTCTTGGTCACCAGAATTAAATCCCCTTGTTGAAATGTTAAGTCTCCTTGTTCTGAGCTCTCATAAGTATACATGGCAATATATTCTAAAAATGTAAAAAGATACAGAAATGACTGTGAATTATCAATTATATTTATTTTACAAATAAATGTTTTATGAACAACAGTATTTTTCTTCTCCTTAAAGGCATTACTTAAGAGTAAACATGGGCACGAACTGAAAAACACCTTAACCACCTGATTTGTGGTTTGTCACTGTTCCACGAACCACAAACCACAAACTTCCATGAACTTTTACCAGTTCATGAATCAGTTTGTGATTTGTAGTTTGTGGAATTCAAATGACTGGCACCGGCTTCTGAAGCCAGTGTGGGGTATTTTAAACTGACAGCCCTCTTCTCCTGTCGCTCTGAAGAGGCAGGAGAAGTCTGTCAGTTTCAAAATACTCCGTGCAGGCTTCATCTGATCAGGTGAATCCGGCGCGGGGCATGTGAAACTGACAGCCCGGTTCTCCTGTCCCCCGAGTGGCAGGAGAACGGGTCTGTCAGCATGACACACCCCGCATCAGCTTCAGCCCATCAGCTGAACCCATTGCGAAGTGAGTGACACTGACAGCCCTGTTCTCCGTCCCCTGAATGGCAGAAGAACAGGGCGATCAGCTTCACTCACCCCGCACTGGCTTCAGCCCATTGGCTGAACCCAGCATGGGGTGAGTGAAACTGACAGCCCTGTTCTCCTGTCCCCCAAGTAGCATAAGAATGGGGCTGTTAGAATCACTCACCTCGGCTTCAGCTCAATCGGCTGAATCTGGCATGGGGTGTGTCAAACTAACAGCTCTCATTCTTCTCCCGCTCGGGCAGCAGGAGAACAGTGCTGTCAGTTTCACTCACCCCGCGCTGGGTTCAGCTGATGGGCTGAAGCCGATGCGGGGTGAGTGAAGTTGACAGCCCCATTCTCCTGCCACTCGGGGGACAGGAGAACGGGACTGTTAGCTTCACTCACCCCGCACCAGCTTCAGACCCCAGACCCCATGCCGGGTTCAGCCCATGGGCTGAGGCTGGCGCGGGGTGAGTGAAGCTGACAGCTCCCATTCTCCTGGGCGGCAGGAGAATGGGAGCTTTCAGTTTGACAGACCCTGTGCCGGGTTCAGCCTACGGGCTGAAGCCGGTGCAGGGTGAGTGAAGCTGACAGCCCCATTCTCCTGCCACTTGGGGGACAGGAGAACGGGGCTGTCAGTTTCACTCACCCTGCACTGGGTTCAGCTGATGGGCTGAAGCCGGTGCAGGGTGAGTGAAGCTGACAGTCCCATTCTCCTGTCACTCAGGGTTCGGTGTGGGTTCAGCGCAGGGTTTGTCAAACTGACAGCTCTCGTTCTCCTCCCACTCAGGTGGCATGAGAACAGGGCTGTCAGTTTCACTCACCCCGTGCTGCGTTCAGCCCTGTTCTCCTGTCCCCCAAGCAGTAGTAAGTCCCATTTATTTAATGCAGCTTGCTACTTGTTCTTAGAGCTATAGCCTATGTGTATTTCAGGATGCAAAAGGGGCCTGCTCAGCCTAAAAAGATGGGAATCGCAGAGGAAAAGACCTTGATTCAAATCCTCCAAACGTTCCTTTTCAGTTTCACCTCGACAGCCAATTTTGGGGAAAAGGACTGAAAGGATGGGGTAAGGAATTCACTCTGCTGGAACTCTGGGAAGTTTTGGCTCCTGGGCCAGCCACTTTTCTCAGCTTGTTCCTAGCTGCCAGTAGTCCTTCAGGGTAGCTGTCAAACTGACTGCTCTCGTTCTCCTCCTGCTTGGGCGGCATGAGAACAGGGCTGTCAGTTTCACTCACCCCATGCTGAGTTCAGCCGATGGGCTGAAGCCGGTGCGGGGTGAGTGAAGCTGACAGCCCTGTTCTCCCATCCCCTGAGTGGCAGGAGAACGGGGCTGTCAGCTTCACTCACTCCGCACTGGCTTCAGCCCATCAGCTGAACCTGGCGCGGGGTCTGTCAGACTGACAGCTCTCGTTCTCCTGCCAGCCAGGGTTACTACTGCCGTCCAGCTGTCAGTTTGACAGGGTTACTACGTTCCTGCCACTCAGGGTTACTACTGCCACCCAGCTGTCAGTTTGACAGACCCTGTACCAGGTTCAGTCCGTGGGCTGAACCTGGCATGGGGTCTGTCAAACTGACAGCCCCTGTTCTCCTGCCACTCAGGGCAGCAGGAGAACAGGAGCTGTCAGCTTCACTCACTGCCATTCGCTGGCAGCAGGAGAACGGGGCTGTCAGTTTCACAGACCCCGCACTGGCTTCAGCCCTTTGTCTGAACCCAGTGTGAGGTGTGTGAAACTGACAGCTCCTCCTGCCGCTCGCAGGCAGCAGGAGAACGGGGATGTCAGTTTCACACACCCCTCAGCAGTGCCAGCCTGTCTGGGGTCATTAACCGCTCACAAAAGTGATGAACTGGGCCCAAAAGTCATGGGGTTCGTGGAAAACATGGCCCCACGAACCGCGTTTTCTGGTTCGTGCGTTTGTTTTGGTTTGTGTTGAAGTTTGTGCCCACCTCTACTTAAGAGGGAGCACGGCTTCAGTGGAACACACTCTGAATACCAAGTTCTTCAAAGAGGATTTAATTTCTTGTAATGTTCAAATGGTAGAAAAATATACTACGGCAGATAAGTTTTCCCTCCTTGAATTATCAAAAGGACAAAAATCTATATAGGTTATTGTTTTGTAAATAAGTTTTACACTCATAAATTGTAAAGCATTGACCAGTATGTTTAATTGAGATACATTTTAACAACTAACAGTGCAATCCTAGCCCTGACCTGGATGACCCAGGTGAGGCTGATCTCATCAGACTCAGAAGCTAATTAGGTTTAGTCAAGTCTTGGTGAGTGATTGGATGGGAGACCTCCAACGAAGACCGGATTGCAGAGGCAGGCAATGGCAAACCACCTCTGTTAGTTTCTTGCCATGAAAACCCCACCAAGGGTTGCCATAAGACAACTCTGACTTGAGGGTACTCTCCACCACCACCAGTGCAATCCTAAGGACAGCTTCCTGAGACTAAACCTAATTGACTTAAATAAGACCCTGCTTATGATTGCACTATAAATCAAAGTATTAGCTAATTAATCAGGCAGCCAAATTTAACTGACAACAGCAAATTTCTGCCAGTGATATTAAGAGTTTTTGATGTTATTTACTACATAGTATACTATGTAGTAGAAATATTTAATATTATCTTTCCTTTCAACAATAGGTTGGATCCAAAATTGCATGTGAAAGACACTTCTACTCATGCAAGTAAAACATCCAGAATGTCTGTAGACTTCACATGCAAGTTACAGTTTTTCCTCCATGCAGTTTCTGAGGGTTCCATGACCTTTAGGAATAATTTTTTTTTCTGGTGACATGGGAGGCAGGTGCACAGGAGACAGTGGGAGATTGGCTTCTTAAGTGGAACTCTACTTGTGGTACTTTGGAATTCAACCTAATGAATTGATGCATTTGTTTTGGAATTTTAAATCACCTCTCAAAATAGCACTTATGTTGATATTTTAGACACATGCAAGTATATTTAAATTTTAATTGGTTAAAAGAAAGGTGATTTAACTAAAAATTCTTGTACTTTTAAACAAGCCTAGTTAACATTTTTCATCAATTTATGCATTTAGTGTGTCTTATTCTTCAAACCCATTTAACTCCATACATTTAATTTTAGATCAAGATGGGTAGCTGTATTAATCTGTCTGTAGCAGCAGAAAAGAGCAAGAGTCCAGGTGCTACCGGATTTTTGTTCATTTAATTTTAGAGTTAAATATAATATCTGGTATTTTTTTCTAAAAAATTGGACATTTCTCTTCCCCACTATAGACAGCCAAAATGCTTAACATGACCTTGCATTTCTTACATAAAACTGTAGCTCTTTATACTCCTGAAAAATAAAGGGACGATTAATATCGCTATCAGTATCAAAAAATGTCATATCAGACAATGTAATAATAAATGTTTTAATGTACTCTCAGAGCTGTCAAGGCAATGTGAAGGACAGTACTGGTTCCAGCTCTGCCTCTCCTGAGAACACAGCCAATGAGAGTGGGTAGAATGCTGAGCCAGTGACAGCTGGAGTCTCTTTGAAAGAAGCTGCAGAGAGAAGGCTTTTGGAGCTGCTGAGAGAAGGCAGCAGAGATACTGTGGCTGTTACAAACCTATTCTGATACACTGAAAAATTCCCCATTTAACCATAATATATTTTTGAGTTTTAAAATCATTCACTTCAGTGTTTTATGTTGTAAATAAAGCTTATTCTTGTTTTTATTTTAACCTTGGCTAGCTTGAAGTTGTTGGCTGAGGGGAATTAAAGCACATAAATAAACCTCAAACATACTAGTCACAGACCAACAGGCCACGTTGAAGTTAATGGTGCCAGGGTATATTAGGGAAAGTAAACACAAAGTTCCCTTTCCCCAATAGCTCTGGGCAGTAGCTGGGTGAGGGGAAGTAAATATAGAGAACAGGCTGCCTGTCTGGTACAGCTTCTGGAAGAGGAGAGAGGGGACCCTATATGGATTTGGGTCAGGGCTCTCTGCCTGATAAATATAGGTTAGACAAATGGAATCTTGTGACTGCTGTAACTGTATAAGAAGCCCCCAGAGCTACATATGAAGGCTTATGGTATGTAAGGGGGTCACAGTGATCTTCTTACCTTCTCCTGATACAGCAGCTTTTGTAACTGGTGATGCTCTCTTTAGGTTAGCAGGGCTCTCTGAAGAGCTAGAATCCATACTTAAAGAAAAAAGTGTACATGTATAAATTAACACTGCTGTAGAACCAGATGATCTGAAAACAGCAAAGTAATGCAAATAAAAAACATTTGTTTTTGGCAAGGTACCGTTGAAAAGTTGAATAAAGTTTAGTACTACTTCCACATTGTGTATTTTAAAAAGTTAATCTACTTTCAACAAATAGACTATATATATGATTTCACCCATGACACAAGCCCTGTTCAAGACTGCTTGCTAGATATGTTACTAGACACTGCTACTGTTGTTTTCTAAGGAACTGCTTAGGATAGAAAGAAACCTAGTCATCATCTAAAGCAAATTATCATGTAAAGATCCTATGATGTTTAAGACAAGTAAGGAAAATACCTTGTTGATTTCCTTATAGGACCTGAAATAAGCTTCACATATGATTTAGGAAACCATCCCTTTTGACCTTGAACCTCTCCAAACCACCACATATCCTGCTGTTCTAACACTGTGATTATATCATTCTTGTTAAAATTAAGATGGTTGTCCTTCTTGGCTCTCCAAGGATACAGGGCTTGTGCTTGAAGTCCCTCCACTTTTTCACCCTAGTTCAATACAGAAGAGAACAGTAATTTATGAAATGCCTTTGAGGAAATAAGAGTGCTTGAAATAGTTGAGATGATTTAGATACAACACCATTATATTATGTTAGGTATTACTTTTGAGTTGTATGACGTATTTTCAATTATGTATGCCCATCTTATTGTGAGGCAACACACTGTGTTGATAAAACAGGGTTACACCTACCGGTAACTTGTTCATCGAGTGTTCTTCTGTGCAGGCACACATGGGGACTGCGCATGTGCAGGCAAGCTACAGACATTCCAAAGCTCCAAAAGGCACGAGATGCTTGCCTCACCTTTTCACGTACTTTTCTAGTGGGCATGGCTATAAAAGGTGGGGATCAGACCTCTCCCTCAGTTCACTAAGCCGCTGGTGAAGAAGGTAAAGTAGTAAAAGTAAAAAAGCACATGGTGGGGAAAGGAGGGAGGGATACGTGCCTGCACAGAAGAACACTCGATGAACAACAGTTACCGGTAAGCGCAACCCTGTTTTCATTGTGTCTTCTGTGCAGTCCCACATGGGAGACTAGCAAGCTAACTTACCCCGGAAGTGGGTGTGTTGCTCTTCATCGGAAGAGACCCTTTAGGACTGCTTGGCCGACAGCTGCGTCCTTTCTGAAGTCCTCATGAATTGCACAGTGTTTAACAAAGGTGGACTGAGTCGACTAGGTGGCCGCTTTACGTTAAGTCCACTAATGGAATGCCCAAGTTAAATGCTGTTGAGGTGGATTGGAAATATAATTCAATTTATGGTATTTATACCACTGGAGACCTTTTTGGGTTTTTTGTTACAGTTTATTTTTTCGTATGCCTTCTCTATAGAGTCTGAGAGACTCCTTCACACTCTGGACATTAAATGTGCCCTGTGTTTCTACCTAGACAGGACTACTGCCTTCTGGAAGGACCGTAACCTGTTCATTTCTTTCAGAGGACCTAAGAAAGATCAGAAGGTCACTGCTCAGACCATTTCCAACTGGATAGTGTGGCTCATTAGAGAGTGTTGCAAGTATTCCAAACAACCATGCCGTCTGAACATCAGAGCACATGATACTATATGTCTTAAAATATTTTTATTTCAGTTAAAAATAAGCCTATGAGGAAGTGGAAATATGAAACGGGAATTGAGAACGATGCTGGCAATTTTCCCGTCGGCTGTATATTGAATGTAACGTTCAGCCTTGGTGCTCTTCTGCTAAACAGCAGATCCGGGAAGGTCCCTTTCATGATTGAGCAACAACGGAAAACAACATTCTTTAAAGTGAAGTGAAACAGTATATTTCATGAACTGTTCACCAGTTGGACTGTGATTGGACATGTTATGATGTATTTATACTCATTGAATGTTCTATATCATATTTTTGTATCTCTGAATATTTAGTGGCATATTTATGAACTTTATGAATGGCTGTTAATATTATTGCACATAATTAGCACTTTGCACTTTAATGCTTAGAAACTTCATAAAAATTAATAACCTTAGAAAATTAAAAAATAAATCAGGAAATATAATTCAATTTATGGTATTTATACCACTGGAGACCTTTTTGGGTTTTTTTGTTACAGTTCATTTCTGGTGGTGCCCGTATTGGTTAGTACGAAAAAATATAGGCAAGACAATATCCTGATTCAGATGAAAAGCAGAGATGACCTTGGGTAGAAACTGGAGGCTTGGATGGACAATTACTATGTCTGCAAACATCCTTAGGAAGGGTGGATCGTGTCTCAGGGCTTGCAATTCACTCACCCTCCTAGCAGAGGTTATGGCCACCATGAAGGCCATTTTGGTTGTCAGAAGGTTGTGAGGGCAGGTATCTAGAGGTTCAAAAGGCTTATGCATGAGAGTCGTTAGAACTATAGACTCCATTGAGGAGTGGGTTTGGACACAGGAGGGTAAATATTGGCTAATCCTTTAAGGAAGGACTTATACTGAGGATGGGAAAAAAGGGATTTTCCCTGTATTCCTTCATTATATGTCAAAATGCGTGCCAGATGGACTTTTAAAGAGGAATGAGAAAGCCCTTGGTCTTTTAACAGAACCAGATAGTCCAGTATGAATGGCCAGGAAGAAGAATTCAAGCCAGGTTCAACAGCCCAAAGGGAAAAACGTTACCAGTTGCCAGAGTATGACTTCCGAGTGGAAGGCTTTCTGGCCTGTAAAAGGATTTCTCTGAGTGGGGAAGAGAATTTTAACCCAGGGGGAACACAAACTAAGCTGTCAGCTTTAGAGTATCCAGGTCATAGTGAAGAATCATGTCATCCTGCAGAGGGGTTGGTGACAGGGGGAAGAGATACGTCCTGCCATGCAACATTCTAGATAGAGTGAAGAACCAAGCTTGCCTCGGCCAATAATGAGTGAACATAATTGCCGAAGAGTGCTCCCTCATCATTTTGCTGGGAGCTAAGGTCATGAGAGGAACAAGAGGGAAGGCATAAAGCAGGTTGGCTGATCAAGGTATCTGGAAAACATCTCCGACGAATGACTTCCCTTTCCCTGCTCAAGAGCAGTACTGGGGGGCACCTTTTGTCGAGGGAAGTAGCAAAGAGGTCTATGGTGGGAAATCCCCAGATTAGAAACACTGGATTTAGGAAATCCATGTGGATGGGCCATTTGTAATTCTGGTCCCTGGACGGACTCAACGCGTCTGCCAAGGTATTGCCTTCCCGAGAAATGTGGATGGCTGATAGGGAGATATGATGGTAAACTGCCCATTCCAAAATCCGGGAAGATTCCTAGGAGAGGACCAGGGAGGCCATCCCCCCTGTCCAATTTGTTTAAACAATGCATGGCAGCTGTGTTGTCTGTGCATATCTGTACATTTTTGCCCTTGACAATGTGAATAAAAGCTTTCAGAGGAAATTATATAGCTCCGACTTCTAGAAGGTTTATGTGTATCTTGGACTCATGGTGAGACCAAAGACCCTTTACTAGGTTGTCCCGTGAGTATGCCCCCCATCCTTACAAGGAGGCATCTGTGTAAATGGAGAGATGGACAGGGTTGAAACCAAAAAGCGTCTCTACCATTAGGTTCCATTTGTTGGTCTACCAGGTTAGAAATCTGTGTACAACCCTCGGAACCGAGAACCACTTGTACAGGTTCTGGTAGTGAGGATGAAACACTCCGACAAAACAATTTTGTAGTGGCCAGAGTCGGAACCTGGCAAATGGCGCTTTCAATGTCAGAGAAGCCATGAAACCCAACAGTTTTTGAATTTGCTTTGCACTTTGGTCCCTGAATGAGCACACTCTGTTCAGAGCAAATAGAAGTCGGCTTATCTGTTCTGGGATGGGAAAAACCCGAGCTAATGTGGAGTCCAACACTACCCCATGAATGTTACATTCTGTTGCAAAACTAGGGAGAAGTTCTCCATGTTGACCCGCAGACCCAATAGGTGAAGGGTTAGCAGGACTAGGGAAGTATGATGAGATACAGACTCTCTGAACTGGCTCACAATAAGCCAGTTGTCAAGGTAGAGGAATACAGTGCAATCTTTTTCCCTAAGGTGACTGACCATCACTGCCATAACTTTGGTAAAGACCCAAGCGGCAGAGGAAAGGCCGAAACAGAGAACTTCATATTGGAACCTTTTGGAACAAGACTGAAAACGAAGATACTTTCTGTAACTCTGATTTACTGGTACATGAAAGTAAGCATCTTTCAAATCGACAGTAACAAACTAAAGATGGCTTTCTAAGAGGGGTAAAACACCCTTTAATAATAACATTCTGAACTTTTTTGGAATGATGAATTTATTTAGAAAACTCAGATCTAAGATGGGGCAGGAACCCCCTGACTTTTTATCCACCATGAAACAGCAAGAATGAACTCCACTGGAACCATTGTTCAGAACTGATTCTATCACCTGTATTACTAACAGGTTTTGAACTTCCTCCAGCAACAATGTGAGAGGAGGAACGGCATTCTACTGGGGAGGAATGTTGAGAGGAACAGATCTGAACTTCAGACAATAACCCTCCCAGACTATGGACAATACCCATAGCTCTTGGGTGATTTCCCTACAGGCAGGAAATGGAAGTGAATGATTGACAGAGAGAAGAGGGCTTGGCATCAAAAACTCTGTTTGGTAGAACCTGACTGTTCTCTGGGAGAGTTGGACCCATCCTTAGATTTCCGTTGAGATTGATTAGGTGGAACCATTGAAGCAGTATGCTTCTGGTTCCTAGGGAATGGTTGGTTCAGTTGAATTGGAAACTGATTGTATCTAGGATTGTAATGAGGACAAGGGCTAGGAGGGAACCGGTTCTTATAAGGTATGACTGGAGTGATACCAAGAGACCTAGCAGTCTCCTTATCATCCTTATTCTTTTTAAGCACCCCCCCCCCCCCGCCAGATTGCGGGTGGAAGACCTGCCCTTTGACGATAAAGACCTTTTCTTGTCTGTAGAGAAATCTGGGAGGGGGGCGCCAAGCAGTGATCCTACACCACACAGATCTTCTAATAACAATGGCAGAGGCCATGGCTTGCAAGGAGCAGTCGCCAATATGTTTCGCAGTGAGAATCTGCTGTTTCGATAGCCGAAGGGCTTCCCCTTGCAGGATCTTTGTGAGACATTGTTTCTCATCAGGGATGAGGCTTAGATAGGGACCAATTTTGTCCCAGAGGATATTTGGCCATAATGGCTTCATAGTTACCAGTACGGAAGTTTAGTGCTGAAGAAGCACAGACCTTCCTTTCTAGAAAATCTTTTTGCCCTCTTTATCCATGGGAGCTCTTCGGAAGACCCTTGCTTTGAAGGGTTTCAGTTACAATGGAATCTACAGGAGGGTGATTGAATAAGAACCCAGCCCCTTCCTACTTGGTTCTATAGAGGTTGTCTAATTTTTTTGACGTTGCTGGTACAGATGTCAGAGTCAACCAAACCTCTTTTGTGATATCTATCATTCCCTGCATAATCAGAAACGCAACTGGGCCAGTTGCCTCAGAATAGAGGACTTTGAGACAGAGTCTGTCAAAATAGGAGCAGGTAGCTTCTATCTCAAAGGACCTCACCATTCTATCTAGTGGCTCAGAATAGACACAGGTCTACACTTGGTCACATGGCAGAGTCCTCTATTATGCACTCAGGTGGGGAGAATTTAGATGCTATGTCAGATCCAGTATCAGAGCCTTCATCAGACTGCATTAGTGGGGCAAGTGTTAGTTCCACTGTCTCGGTGTGCTCAGGAACTGTTGGTGGAACTGAGGCCAGTTTGGCCTTAGCAACAGTTGAAAGATGATAATCATCTGGAAGAAAGGAGTGTGGTGGTGGGCACGGACACAGAGATCCATCATAGCCGTAGGTATAATAATGGTATGGTGAGTCGTAGGGTTGATAACGGGCCCAAACTGGTCTATGACCTCTGGCCATTTCAAGGCAACTGCTGCCGGCAGGTGGAAGCAATGAGGATGGTTGCTTCTGTGCAAGTGGCACAGGGGATGGTGGTAGTGGAGACACCGCCATCAACAGATCTACAATATCTGGAATCTCTCTCTCAGAGAGAGACGGAATGGAAGTGGAACAATGCCTTGGAGTAGGAAATGGGGTTCTTGAAACCACAGGTGGGCTTGAAGCTATCGAAGTAGACAGAGCCAAACTGACACTCATTTCTTTCTATGAGGCCTCTGAGAAGAGAGCTTATTGGCATGCTTCACTTTGAGTTTGACCTTTTACGATGGAGGTTCAGACTGGCACCGAGCCAGGTTGGAGTCTTTAGTAGATGGAACCGACTAGTTTGCAACATTGGCACTTGGAGCTGAAGCCAATGGAGGTACTGAGGAGGCCCATTCTGGGTGCTGCAGTCCTTCTTCAGCGGCTTTCGAAACTTTGAAGTTGGATGCCCTTCAGAGTTGACTCCCATACAGCCACTTTCAAATGCGATGCCCTTTCATGGCACGCTTTAGGTATGAATTGCTTGCAGACACTGCAGTGCAGCATGTCATGATTCTTGCCAAGGCGCATTAGACACTTGGCGTGCCCATCGGACTGGGCCATCTTAGACCCACACTTCAAGCATTTTTTAAAAAGTGCCTTCGAAGCCAGGGCTCCGAAGGCTGTAGAAACTTGCATGGAATCGAAGAGAGGAGCTTGACGTACGTCCTTCTTCAGCAGTGGCTAAAGAACTGGGGAAGGGATCTGCTCGCCCTGCATTTTATACCCGTGCCCACTAGAAAAGTATGTGAAAAAGTGAGGTTTTGAGTTTTGGAATGTCTGCTGCCAGCTTGCACATGTACAGTCCCCATGTGGGACTACACTGAAGACACAATGATGAAAAAAGTGTTGGATCATATGAACTGTGATTGGAAAGCACTCCTATATCTCATCTGCCTCCACTAGGAGCCCTCGAAGGCTTCTGAAAAGCTGATGACAGAGATTGTGGGAGCATCATGGATGAAATGCAGTGGGATACAAGAGGCTGCAGAGAGAACGGAAACTGAGCAAAATCACTCCCCCCAACCCCTTCTTCTACCAACAGTACCTCTTGCACTAGCAGAAACTGTAAAAGAGGGAGTTGGGTGATGTTGCCCGGTTTCCCCTCCTTTCTGCTGTCTCCTGTGCCCCATGTGACTCCAGTATCAACTTTGTGGAGGTCTGGAGGAAGAGGGAGGCTGGAAACAGCATTAAATCATTACTAAATAATACCAATATGTTATTCTGAGTATAAAATTGACAGCATTACTGTGCATTTTTTCAGCCTTAATGACTGGATAAATGAGAATTCCTAAATTGCTTAATGTAACTTTACTGTCCATATATATTGCTAACATGTCTATTTTTAGTGTTTTAAACACACAAAGCTTTGTTATACTGAGTCAGACCATTGGTCATCAAGGCCATTACCCTCCAGGGTTGCAGTAGTCTTTCATATGACCTACCGGTTAACTGAAGATGCCAGAGATTGAATCTGGGACCTTCTGCATACAGAAGACGCTCCATCTTAATATCACATCCCCATTAAGGATTAATGAACACTATATGGAGAACAAACTATTTGACAGATGCAGTGCACAAATGTAAAATGTATCACCAGGCACAGTTTTGTGTAATGCAATTCCCACACAAAAGCAGCAACTCACCTGACCCAAAACTGGAGAAGGAGATGATCCGGTCACAGTGGCGGGGGTGAAGGCAGATCTCTGCCTCAGCTGCCCTGCACTCGGAACAGTAAGGGAAGGTTGAGCTGCCCAAGCGTCCCAGTTATCAGTCTCCTGTTTATCACTAGTACTTGCTGGCCATCTGAAGAAAAAATGTGGAGGTATAACAATAATCACTATAGTCAAGAACGTCTTCCTTTTATTCCTGTACAGTTAGCGGCTATGACATATGCTTCAAAATGGTGGAAGGTTAGACCCAGTGCACCTCAGCATTGTGCCCCCAATCCAAAAGAGATCCCCTGCTGCTTTTAAATAAATTAAAGGATGCTGGAAGACCTGATCTCCCACATCTCATTTAGTCGTATCCTAAGTGGTCAGTCTGTATTTTCCTTGCCTTGATGTTAAATCATAGGGAAATGTGTGAAGAAAATTCTAATGAGCAATGCAGACTTAAAAGTTCTGTGTAGCTTCCTTAAGATTACAGCCGTGTGGTATAGAGTTGGAGGATAATGCAAGGGCATTTACAAGTAAAAACTGTACTTATTTAATGTTCTGAGACCATCTATTACATCTCATATTCTTATACTGAGCTCCAGCAGTAAAAAAAAAGGTGCAGAGAGGAGATGTGGATGTTCAGTTGCAAAGTCTTGCAGTTTTACTGTACAAAAGAAGCAACTTGTGCAAAAATACTGCTAAAACAGGCCACCAAATATATTCACCCACCTTAGACTGTGGTGTTTGGGAAATGGGTGGGTATATAAATATTTTAAATAAATTCTTAAATAAATAATTGGTATTTTGTTTTGGCTAGAGTCTTTAAAGGGAAACCAGCAATAAAAGGCCCCTGGGCAACTATAGCCTTTATTTATTTGTTCCTTTATTCTATTGTCACTGTGTTCCCATTAGGGATGTGCACTTCGGGTTTCTGATTTGGGTTTAACCCAAATTGGGCCCGATTTAGAAAGATTCGGGATTCCCAAATCGGCCCCAGCATTATGGAGTCGATTCAGGAATCCTGAAGCAAAGCTTCTTGAAATGATTCGTATCCCGCCCCGCTGCTTTTTTCAGCCAATGAGAGGGAAGAGCGGCCTCCTTCTCCACCACCATCGGCTGAAAAAAAGTGCTGGGCGTTTGAAAGCAGCAACACTTTAGGTCCATCCTCCCCTTCCCATCAGCTGAAAAAAGCAGCAGGGTGGGAAGCTTGAAAGGAATACTTTTCTTGCCGTTTGCAAACAGCAATGTAAATCTACTGTCCATATATAATGCTAACATGTCTATTTTTAGTGTTTTGAACACACAAAGCTTTCTTATACTGAGTCAGACCATTGGTCCACCAAGGTTTTTCTGTCTCCAGGAGAGTTCCTCACACTGGTGTGCCCTCTTCTCCTGCATGGCCCTCTGCCCTGCAACCCTGGGAGTCTGGCTGTGGAGCCTGTCCAGTGTCAGCCTGCCTGGGGCCTGAGATGCTCATACCTCTCTCTGGAGCTTCTTCTTTCCAGCATCATTGTCTTGCCTCACTTGCTCAATCTGATGCTGCTGAGCTTGGGGAACCTTCCCCGCCATCCCTTACTAAGCACTGAGCCTATTCCAGCTGCTGAGCCCAGAGCAGATTTGGCAGCTCCTGCCTCCTAGGGCAGGCAAGGACAGGCTGCGGATCTCTTCTCCCAAACTGTGCAGCTTCTCTTTTCTCTCCCTTTGCCCAGCCCCAGCTGTTGTTCTGACAGCCTGCTGTCCATGCAGTCCCTGCCTGGCCATGTTTACTTCTAGCTAGGTCAGAGCGCAGAGGTGTCAAACAGGCCTTGCAGGGCCACAGAGGCTGATTGGGTGGTCTTCAAGGAGTCATGCTGTCCTTTCTGGATCTCTGGAGATAGCCAGGTGGTCACAACTATGTTGAGATTACATTAAGATAAAGATCAAAGAAAAAAACTCTAAATTACCTCCCCCTTTAAACTGAAACCCTACAATTGCTGAACTTTCTAAACTTTTTTCCTAATGTCACAGATGAAAAAGAATTTAAAATTTTTAAAATTGCCGTATGACAAATCTACTAACAATTTACAGGCTAGTAATTTTAATGAACTTGTTATCCAGACATATCTTCACTGTGCCATGAATGTGTCAAAAAGCACCATGTATGAGCAAGTAGGATCTTTTTTTTTTTTTTGAGGTATCACTTTTATGAATTTATTGACAAGACTACATTAACCCTTTGTGGATAATTCCCTTCTAAAGTCATAAGAGTAGTGTTGAATTCCAATGAAACCGTACGTTGAACTGAAGTCTGCCCAGTTGTTGGCAGTAGTACTTGAATCTGCAGGGAGAGGCGGTGCTAGAGGTGTTGTGGGAGTTTCACGCACTGAAACTTTAGGGGCAGCTGTAGTGTCAATAACTGGCTTTACAGAGGTCGGAGTTTCACTTTCAGAAATTCTCTCTGCATAGTTTGCAGGAAACCATCCAGTTTTCCCTTTCAGTTCACCTCCAAGCCATCCAGGTTCTCCGGTTTGGCTTTCATCCACCTGTAAGCACAAATAACAGTTTAGCTATATGGAATATAAAGATGGCTGTTATCCATCAATTAACACATTCTCCAGAAACATTACATTTAAAAGCAGTATTCTTACTTATGGGCTAGTCAATCAGTGATACCATAACTACTTTCATGAAATTACTGAAGTATACATATAAGAATTTCGGCAAAGCTCTTTGATGAAATTCTAACAGGAATTAAAGCAGACACTTTCAGAAAGCTGTTATTAGTTCAAACTAATTGGACCCAAGAAAATTGATTGACAAGGATTTGAGAAGGATTATTTAAATAACTGGTTATTCTAGATTTTTCTGAGGCATGAACCACAGTGGTAAGATACATGATGCTAAAAATTTAAATCTACAATTAAAATTAACATTTACACAATATTTTTTCTGCTTCCTCAACTAAGACTTGCAAGTGTACTTTCAAAAGCCCTCCAACTTGCAAAGGCTTTATGCTGACTGAAAAATTCCAACTGCAGCCCAAAATGGTGCCCCTGTAAGACTGAGCGCCCTCAGGAATAGCACGAGGGATGAACTGGTGGCCTGCAGTAGGAGAGGCAAATATTCTCCCTTCCATTAGCAGAAGCTCACCATGGTAGATAAGTCTATATTTGGTTTGAAACCTGCAGTTTGTAAGATGTTTACTTCCGATCGCTGCTATTTAATCTGAGATTTTCCTCCGTTTGTATTAGCAGCAATATATTTTACAAAAATAAGGCAAATAATAGATTCTGGACAACTAAAACATATTCCATTTGCAGTCTAGTATTTCTTTCAGGAACTAAACATCTGACTTTTTTGTTTAGAAGCTCAACTGTATAGTTGACAAACAAGAATGAGGCAATATAGCCAAAAAGAACAATTAGGAAATGTTCACAACTATTTATTTAGTATTTATAATTTATAGTTCTCTACACACACAACTGTTTTTGTTCTTATATTATCAAATGGAATACCTGTATTAGTTTGTTGCACCAAAAAGTCTTGTGTCACTTTAAAGGAAGTCTTGTGTCACTTTAAAGACTAGGACATTTATCAAAATATAAGCTTTCATGAGCGACAGTCAAATTCATCACTGAAACTGTTGTCAAATTTGACATAAAAATGGCAACACTGAGAAGTCTGTGGTAGAACATTTTAACCTGCCAAGATGCTCTCAGATCAGCTGCTGAATATCACCATTCATCAATAAAAGAACTTTAAAAGGAAAACTCCAAAGGGAAGTATCAAATTAGAATATATCAGTAAGCCCCCCTACATCACTTACACTTACACTTAACATAGTTAGAAACTATGGTGACTAGATTTATTCTATACATTTTTATCTTTATCAAAATTCTTTTTAATAGTAGTACAGGAGAGCGATTTCTAGTTGCCAAGATTAACAGTTTTCTAGATCAATCTTCCCTGATGAAAAGCATCAGGAAAAGTCACAGATCCACACTGGATTTGTTTCCTAAGATGATCTAAACAATAAACGTTTGAGGGGAAAACACTTAACTACTCTGAACAAGCTTCCTGCTATGTGGTTGCCTCCAACAATTACAGCCTATGCCTCAAAAATGGAATCCTCTGTTACAATTGTCTACTTACATTCCTGTTAAGAAAAATGAAAATCAATCAACTTGCTTCAGCTACAGAGCACAGGAACAACATTTTAAATGTTACTTAACAGTAATGATAATAATACTAATACTGAGCTCATGACAGTAGTGGGATTCAAACCAGTAGAGTGCTGATTCACAGCTGAACCACTTAACCACTGTGCCACAGCAACATTTACAATTGGTCTCATCTTATGGATATGGAAGTTTGCAGTTTGACATGTATAGAGCCTTGAGTTCTCTTTTTCTGAACACAACCCAAGGTCTAGGCCTCTACAACCGGATTTTGATTAGTTGGTTATCCATTAAATCTACCATTCTTAGATACTGTGTGATTTTAGACTGTTTAATCTATGAGATATTATTATTTCAAAGCATGCTATTAATTACTGAAACAGTAATATACCATCTCATAACCAAGATTCAAGATAAGCAAGAAAAACAGAATGAAAACCAATTACCATATGTAAAATCCCTGATAGAAGCAGCAACATGTTCAGGATTATTAGAAAACAGCAGAAATTAAAAATATATATCAACAATTCAATATCTCAGCAGCAAATAAACGAACAGTTAAGCTTTCCAAACAGTTAAGATACTGGAATCAGTAACAGCCAATTAACTATAAGATTTGTTTAGCAGCAATAAGTCTAATCATTAAAATAAAGAAAATAATCAGTTAAACTAATTCCTAAAATAATGTATCAGGATGTCACCTATCCCTTACAACCATCCACCTCACTTTGGTGAACAGTGGCACTCAACAGACCTCAGAAGGCGATCTTCGTATCTAGATATTTCAATGGGAGATGCCAGTTGTTATGGTTCCAATATTTATGAGAACTTGGAAGGGCTTAGAAGTCAGCACAGCTACTTCAGAACTCGCAAGATATGTTCTTGGCAGGGATATCAGCAGTCTTGCTACTGCACTGTGTGAACTAATGGATGTGTTATTGGTGGGTAGAAGGATTGACCCAGGAATTATGTGTGTCCTGTTCTGGATGAGATTGCACTCTGTCTAAAGGAGCAGGCCTGTAGCTGGTGTGTGTGTGTGGTGGGGGGGAATGCTCCTGGATCTAGGCCTTCTGCTGAATAAGGAGGTGGCAGTGGTGGACAAAAGTGCTTTTCACCAGCCAGCTAAGACCTCTCCTGGGCAGAAAAGATTTTTCTACTGTAGTACATGCTCTGGTACTAGATCAGACTGCTGAAATGTACTCTACATGGGGCTGCCTTTGAAGAGAGTTTAAAAGCTACAACTAGTACCGAATGCTGCAGTCAGAATGTTGACTGGTCTCAGGGACCATATCAGTCCAGTCTCGTGGCACCTAATGTTGTTCCAAATTAGCTTCTGGGTCCAATTCAGGATGCTGGTGTTGACTTTTAAAACCCTACATGGGTTGGGGCCATCATACCTTAAGAATCTTCTCCTCCCATAAGTACCTACCTGACCACTGCAGTTATATTCAGGAGCCCTTCTCTGGGTGTCCTTGCTGTCTGAGGCAACCTGATAAAGAGCCTTCTCAGCCATGGCACATCTTCTCAGGGAGATTCATCTGTTCCCCTCTTTCATTGTTTTCCACCAGCAGGTAAAGCAGGTGACGTTTGGTATTCCTGTGTTTTGTTTAATTTGTATGTGCCTTGTTTAATTATTGTTTGTGTACTATGCATTTAGAATCATAGCATCATAGGGTTGGAAGGTACCTCTAGGGTCATCTAGTCCAACCCCCTGCACAATGCAGGAAATTCACAACTACCTCCCTCCCATCAACACACACACTCGGTGACCCCTGCTCCATGCCCAGAAGATGGCAAAACATCATCAAAAGCTTGTTTTAAAGTTTTTATTGTTTTTCACCTTGGGGGCCATAACCTGGGTGGAAAGAAGGCACAAAAATTTCCTAAATTAATAAATGTTTCTGAGCAGTCTTCAAGGGCAATCATGTTTAGAAAGTATTGTAATAATCAAGTCTGGATGAGACCACAGCCCCATACAATCCCATTGTCAATCAATGACACCCTCAATCTTCTGGATTAAGCTTCAGTTAATTGGCTGTCATAACTACCATTATCACAAGGCACTTTATTGTAAAGTGCAAAAATATGCTTTCATAATGATACATTCTTTTCTTACCATGATGATGTCTCCTGGCTGGATAGTGATTTCATCATGACTTCGAGATTCAAAAGGATATAGTGCTCGATAATACACTATCTTCACATCTTCCTGAGCAGAAATTGTTAGTGGAGTCTTTTCTACACTCACAAAAACAAAAATATTTAAAAAGTTATATTATATATAAAAATCAAGTCCTATTGACTTGCATAGAAGTGTTTGATCTTATACAACCATAATACTTCAAGTTTTTATCTCCACTTCAGGACAATGAAGCAGAAATATTATTCCACAGTTATCCATTAATACAATTTCATATATAAACTTAATATATTAATACATACACATTGTCTCCCATTATTTTGTACCTGTGTTTGACCAAGGAGTTTGGACAGCCAGCTTTGCAGGATCTTTATGCTGATGAAAAATCTTATTCAATTTTTCTTGTACTTCGTGTTTGTTCTTATCTTCATGTTCTTTCTTGTTGCTTAATTCTTCCCATTTTGTTTTTTCTTCCTCTTGAATTTTTCTTGGTCTCTGGTGTTCTTCTTCCTGCTGTATTCTATCAAGCCACTGTCTCTCCCGTTCTTGGGTTCTTCTAATGAAAGTACAGAAAAATAAACGGGCATTACACAGCACTATATTTCACAATCTGAACAGACTGTTGTGACTATGTATTCATATTATTTGCAATGCCTACTGAGATTGCCCTGAGCTGGTTAGCCCAGGCAAGCCTGATTTTGTCAGATCTCAGAAGCTCAGCAGGGTCAGCCTTGATTAGTATTTGGATGGGAGACCAACAAAAAACACCAGGGCAAACTATTTCTGTTAGTCTCTTGCCTTGAAAACCCCAGCAGGAGACACCCTAAGTCAGCTACGATTTACAGCTGTATGATTTACAGCACTTTCCACCACCACACAGAGTACTGTAATCAATAGATCCACTGCTGATAGAAACTGACAAATATAAATGTTAAGGCTTATGGTAAAGTTTCTCTGTTCAATCAGTAAGGCAACTAGGCAGGATTGAGTTAATTTTTCTTCCAGCACGCCAGTTTCTGAGAGCAGTATACTACTCCGAAGTTTCAGAAAGACCAAACACTTTAAAAACACACACACACACACACACCATAGAATAGTAAGTAAGTATGAAAACAGGGTGCACCACTGTATTCCTGTACAAGCTACTAAGATAGGAAAGACAAGAGGCAAATGCAAACATGGTCCCACACAGCATTGCAGATTCTGATGAACATATAAAAGTATAAGATTGCCTGTTCTTATCTCTCTGCTAGTTCAGGATCTACTAGGATACCTGGCTGCCAAAGGAGGCCTCTACTGAAGCTCAGGCTGCTACCTTATGTTGACCAAAAGATAAGGCTCAGTAGCTGTTCTTCAGATATATTCCAAAGCAGTATTTATTTATATTCCACTTTCCCAAATACGTTTCATTTCACTTCCATGAGCAGCACTATGCAGATTAGGGCCTCTGAATAAGACCTCAGTGGATGAGTAGTTTCATATAATAGTAGACAATCCTTTAGAAATCCTGGGCCCAGAAGAGACAGAGCATTTACTACCAGCATGTTTATTTGCACCCCAAACCAAAATGGTAGCAAAAACAGATATGTTATTCAAGGTTAATATAATGGTTTCCCAGGCAATATCCTTGCTGTCACATGATGGACCATCGGAAATTTACAAGAGATCTTCAAATTTACAAGAGATCTTCACATAGACCACATTACAATAACCTAACTGTAACATTGATAAGAGCATGAATCATCACAGAGAGGTATTTTTTTTCCTAGGAAAGGGTGTAATTAGTATACTAACTGAAGTTCACAAAAGAACCACATATGTCTCTTGGTATTCAATGACCATGCTGGATCTGCAGCACCATACAAGCAGCCAGCCTAATACTTCAGGTGAATGTTAGCCTGTCCAAAAGAGCTACTACACCATCATCCTGGTCCAACATATACACAGTAACAACACCTCCAGCTTATCTCTTCAATGTGTGAACTGCTATCTAGTCCATTACTGCCTCCAACACATGTTCAGCATTTCCATTACTTATTCTGGCTCAGAGGAAAATGAGAGATACAGTTGGGCTTCATCAGCATACTGATGACATTTCACCTGAAACCCTTGAAAAATCTCAACCAGTTATTTAACATACATGGGTTTTAAAAAGCACAAACAGCTTCAATAATCACTTCTTCAGTATACTTTTTTATTTCCTTTATTTACAACCAGGGCTCATGTTCACGGTGATTTGGAAATAGAGGTGGGGGGTGTCAAGCATCCTCCTTCAACATTCCAGAACAGGGTCATGTGATATGAGGAGGCCAGTGAAAATGCCATTTCTGAGGGGCAGTAGCATTTGAACATTTTGGTCTGGCAGAGAGGTGCCATTTTGCAGACAATTCAAATCACATGAGATCAATCTGCCAGAAGCTAGTAGATCAAGTGCGAAAAGTACTTTTTCCTCCTAGAACTCCACCATCAACTGCCTCTCCAGAATTTTTTTTGTAAAAAATTGATGGGCACGGGACTGCAAATACAAGGGCAGGGAGAAAGAGGGGGATGGTGGGTTCCAACTTTGCAACATTAGGATGCATGCGCTGAATTTTTTTTTGTGGGGGCTCTAGTCCCCACAAAAGGTGGCTTCAAAAAGACACATCTCAATTCATATGGAATAAGCAGACACCAAACTGCCTTGAGGTCATGCAGTACAGAATGCCAGATTCAAGCCAATTCAGTGCTGATCACCGTGAATACTCAGAAGCACCTCCTTAAAGTGTGCCATGCGGAATGGGCCCTGGACACTATCAGGCATTTGCCTTTTTAGCTGCTGCATCACACTACTGACCCATGTTCAGCGCATAGTCTAGGAAGACTCCTAGATCCTTTTCTCATGTGCTACTGTCAAGACAATTCTCATCAATTCTATAATTATACCTTTGATTTTTTTCCCTACCTAAACACAGAATTTTACATTTATTTCTGATGAAAATCAATTTCTTAGTTTTAGCTCAGTTTTTTGGCCTGTCAAGATCATACTTTTCAAGATAATACAGTATAATACAGTGTACCTTCTAGAGTATTAGCTACCTATTCCAATTTAGTATCATCTGAAAATTTAATGAGCATCCCCTCTACTCCTTCATCCAAGTCATTTATAAAGAGGTTGAACAACACAGGTCCCAGGAAAATTCTGGAAGAATTCCACTTGTCACTCTTCCCCAAGATGATAAGGAACCATTTACAAACACTCTTTGGGTTTGATCTGTCAACCAATTACAAATTCACCTAACAGTAAAACCATCCTAACCACATTTTACCAGCTTGTCAGCTACAATATCATGTGGAGCCTTATCAAAAGCCTTACTGAAATCAAGATAAATTATATCCACAACATTTCCTGAACCACCAAAGTAGTAATTATCACAAAAAGGAGGTAAGAATAGTCTGACATGACTTGCTCTTGGGGATCTCATTATGGCTCTTAGTAATTACAGTCTTCTTTTCTAAATGCTCAAAGACTGACTGTTTGATTTGTTCTAACACTTTTCCAAGTACGGATAGGTCAGCAGTTATATGGATTCTCCTCTGACAGGTCAGTAGTTATCTGGGAAAAAAACTATGAAAGGCATGGGGAGAGAATGACTTTCATATGAAATTCATAATATGAGCATGGATTGAAATAAATGATCTGCCAATACCTCTACCCCTTATCAAGATACCATCTAGAGATCCATACTGATAAGCTATGCTCATGTAGTAAATTAAAGACTGGAAGACCCCTGTCTTATACTTCAGTCTTTTTTAAATACACAAGCAATGGCTCTTCTACAAATTGTTAAGAGATCCAAATGTTCAAAATTTTGATCAGATCCTTTTCATTGTGGGATAAGCCACTGCTCAGTGGTAGAGCATCTGCTTTATTTATTTATTTTATTTTATTTGTAGTCCGCTCTCCCCACACGTGGGCTCAGAGTGGATTAACAACATATAAATGCATATAATAAAAACAATTAAAACTCTGGTAGCAGTCATATAAATACAGCGATAAAAACATGTTAAGATAGCCCATCTTGCACCCTACATCTAACATCCTTAAGATCCACGGGGAAGGGTGGCTGAGATTTAACAAATAAAGGTTGGGGCACATATTCCCCCACCACTACTGGGAGGGGCTGGTTGGATGATTCGCCTGTCTCAATCCCCATAAGCCTGGGGAACATCTCCATCTTACAGGCCCAGTGAAATGATAACAAATCTTTTTGAGACTGGGTCTCCACAGACAGAAAGTTCTACCAGACAGGTGCCAGGACTGAAAAAGCCCTGGCCCTGGTTGACGCAATGCGAACCTCCTTGGGGCCAGGGATCACCAGTAACTGTTTGTTTGCTGATCAAAGCAACCTCCAGGGAATATAGGGCAAGAGATAGACCCGCAGGTATGCCAGTCCCAGTCCACTTAAGGGCCTTGAAGGTCAAAACCAGAACCTTGAACCTGACCTGGAAATCCTCTGGGAGCCAATGCAGCTGGCGCAAAACAGGTGTAATATGTGACCAGAACAGCGTCCTGGTCAAAACACGTGCTGCTGCATTCTGGACTAGTTGTAACTTCCAGAGCAGAGCCAAGGGCAGCCCAGCTTAGAGCGAGTTATAGTAATCCAGTCTGGAGGTGACTGTTGCATCGATCACTGCTGCTAAATCACAGGTCGACAGGTAGGGGGCAAGCTGCTTGGCTTGGCAAATGTAAAAGAATGCAGACCTGGCAACTGCCGTAACCTAGGCCTCCATTGACAATGAGACATCCAGAATTACACCTAGACTCACCACTGGCGCCAGCTCAAGAAGTCCCCAACCCTGATAACCCACGATCCAGATGCAAGATCTCTGTCTTTACAGGGTTCAACTTCAGTCAACTCTGTTTTAATCACCCAGCCACGGCTTTCAAAGCCCTGGACAGATTATCTGAGGTGGAGTCTGGCTGTCTGTGTACTGATGACAACCCAACCTGAAACTCCACACCAGCCGGGTGAGGGGGCACATACAGATGTTGAATAACATCAAGGAGAGTATCGCCCCCTGCTAGATGCCACACACCAAGGGGTGGCATGGCGACTACTGCTCCCCAAGTGCAACCCTCTGTCCCCAACCATGGAGAAAAGAGATCAGCCACTGCAAGGTTGTCCCACGTATCCCCACATCAGCGAGGCAGTGGGCCAATAGATCATAACTGACCGTGGGCCAATAGATCGTAACTGACCTGTTGCTGTAATATCCAGCAATACCAGCAGTGCCGACTCACCCCGATCCAGGTACCTGCAGAGATTGTCTGTTAGGGTGACCAATGCCATCTCCATCCCATGGCCAGGGCAGAAACAGGACTGGAATGGATCCAGGACAGAGGAATCCTTCAGGAATACCTGCAGTTGTTCCTCCACTGCCCACTTAATCATCTTACCCAGAAACAGGAGGTTCAAAACTGGGTGGTAACTGACTAGGTCAGTGGGGTCCAAAGATGGTTTCTTCAAGAGAGGCCCCCCCCCACTTCCTTTAATGCTCCAGGAAAAACCACGGAGCTTAAGGAAAGATTAACAATGGCCTCCATCGGAGCCTGAAGCCCATCAGCAATGGCCTTGCCTATGACTGGCCTTGCCCATGACGGGAAAATGGTGAGCCTCATTCCCCACAGGATCCTGTCAACCTCGTCTGGGAAGAGTGGACTAAGCTGATCTAATACAGGACCAGAAGACAGCCAAGGTGCCTCCAGTTCCATTACTGTATCAACTGTAGCCAGCAGGTCACAGCAGAGAGACAAAATATTACTCACAAAATTTTCCGAGCCCTGCAACCAACATACCTTGGAATGGGGCACAGGTTAGAAGGGCACCAAGCCATACCATATCTCTGTGCCCTTCAATTTCTAAACCTTGTCCCACTACCATACCTCCACTGTCCTCAGAATACTGGGACTCCCAGCCAGCCTCCTCACCAATAATCACCATCCCATACCCACAGCAGACCCACAATAATTCCTATAATAGACCCACACACGTCAATATCTGCTATCCCTCTACAACTTGTGTGTATGCCACAAGTATCCCACTCTCTCCTTGGCCTAGTCAATCCAGACCAGTTTCATAATTACATAAAGCCAATCAACAAACCAGTGGAGTTGCCCTACAACCCACCAAGCATACACAATAAATAACTGATGTATAGTATCCAAGACATAAATTAGAAGAGGGTAAAAACCGGCAGCATCCTACTAAACCCATCAGTTGATGAATACTCCCAATGAAATAGTATGGTAGATGGATTCCTGGTGGCCCCGATGGCACCAATATCTCTAGGGGCTCTGGAGACATACAGTACCAGCAGCCGCAACGAGTTCCACTAGTCCACTGCACCTCTGAAAGCCTCTGGAGGCAGCTGTCAGCCCCCAAAGTTCCCCAGAGGCTTCAGCATCATCCAGGCCTTCCAAACAGCCACCATACCCTGCTCCAATGGAATAGCAGGGCAATAGCTGGCTACAAGGAAGAAGCAGGGTGCTAACATGATGGTCAGTTTCTGTACTCTGGCCCCAGGCTTCTGGCTGCAAATTCCAGGTCTCTCGCCTCCAGCTTCCAGCTTAGCTCAACAGCTGACCCAACCCAGCTCACCCGGCCAGCGCTCCACCACAGCTTCTCACACTCACTCCCAGCGCAGCCTGCCAGTAACAGGTCTCACAGTCTCCAGCCACCCGAGCCCCAAAGACACCAAGGCAGCCTCAGGAAATTCCAGCACCTGACAAGCAACTGTGGTAGTAGGTGCCTTGGTCTGGGTCTGGGCTTGTAGATAGCATCTGGGTTGGAGTAAGTGCATCTCAGCTGGAGTAAAATGCTGGGAAATTAGCACCGTTCCAATAGCAGCTGCTGCATTTAGTATGAAGTATAAACGCCCAAGAGATTCCACAGTTCCTATAATAGTTCTTTTGCGTGCAGATGGTTCTAGGTTTAATCCTTAGCATCTCCACTTAAAAGGATCAGGTAGTAGGCGATGTGAAAGACCCTGAAGACAGCAGCTACCAGTCCAAAGTAGACAATATTGACCTTGATCAACCAACTGCTTGACTCAGTATGCAGCAGATGTGTCTATAGTAATTATGAAATAAGGTTTCCATAAATTAACTTACCTCTGACTATCTTTTTGCTTTTCAAATTCAGTTTTTTTCTCTTGCTCTTTTTGTTTTAGCTTATCAGCTTCTATGTTCTTTTGCTTCTGCAGCTGCTGCTTATTATGTATCTCTCTCAGCTCCTGCAATAAAGGAGTAGTCTATTACCATATACTACACAAAAGTATCTTAAATAGTTATGTTTCTAAAGCAGAAGGAACCACATATTTGGGAACAAAGTGGTCCTACATTAACTACCCCACTATTCAACTCTACTGTGCTTTGGTACATAAAAAGTTAAATCAAATTTCTCCAAACGACCACAAATCACTTTAGGTTCACTAGGTGCTACACGAGGACAGATTTGCAGTGGTTCTCAACCTTTAATCCACTGCCACCATCACCCCAAGTATACATTATCATCGACTATCCAATTTATTAAAATATTTATGTCACCTTGCCTACCAATCACAGCAGCTCACAAAAAGCCTGTCTCATAGAAAAAGAAACACGCAGCTATATAACTTTTCTCAAAATACCACCATAATATTAACTGCAAAATGTCACCTAAAAAGAATGATCTAACATTTCTTATGTAAGACGGACTGCAAAGGAGCCTTTCCCCATCTTCTTGGAGGATAATGTCCTATAATGCCAAAGCAGGTGAACAAGGTTACTTTAGTCCTATAATCAAGCCTAAAACCAGACTGGAAAGGATCGAAAAAAATCTGCTTCATTCAGGAAACCTTGAAGTTTTCCATCCACCACTTTGGCTCAAGGATGAAAACTTTTAAAGCAGTTGATACTTACTGGGATCTCCTGAGTCCAAGGCATTAACTACCTCTCAGACCCACTCAGGCAGTCCCCCCTGCTCCTGGCAGATTTTTTTTGTAGTAACAAAGAGAATCTGTTGCAGATGCACAGTTAAGTTAAAAGCTGGTACATATCATCTGATGCCAAAGTTGCATTTTTGTACCTCAATTCATCATACATTTACATAATTTATTCTTCTACTTCTGAGCTTGCAGAACTGCACTTGCTCAACTATGTAATTAGGATTTTGACTTGCAGAAGAATAAGCTAAAATTTGTGAACAATCTATGTCCCTTCAGTAAAGTATATTACTTCCTCTACCTTAGAGCCAGTTTTGTGTAGTGGTTCTCTAATCTGGAAAACCGGGTTTGATTCCCCACTCCTCCACTTGAAGCCAGCTGGGTGACCCGGGTCAGTCACAGCTTCCTGGAGCTCTCTCAGCCCCACCCGCCTCATAGGTTGATTGTTATGGGAATAATAACATACTTTGTAAATCGCTCTGAGTGGGTGTTAAGTTGTCCTGAAGGGCAGTATATAAATCAATGTTATTATTGTTATTGTTATTATTACCTTGTCGCTTTTTAGATTTACTCAGACAATAGCAGTTGTCATGGTTACCTTTAACTGATTATTGAAAATATCAATTTCTTGAAGTTTTGACCTGGTTTCTTTTTCTACTTCATCCAACTGGTCACGAAGCTGCTGGCATGCTAATTCCTTCACTTCTAAGGCTCTTTTGACTGTGAGAAGTGAATCTCCTGTTATTAAAAATAGATATTCTATTACACTGAGACATTCAGATCTCAGAGCACTAAATATAATAAAGGGGCTGAAGCCTAAGAACACCAAAGTGAAGTTCTGCTTACAGAATTACACTTTTCTGCTTTCCACTCTCCTCTACAGTTTTGTGCCACCCCCACCCTGCTTCAGGAACAGGACTTGAAACACCATTGGGCAGGGGGGATTAGCAGAAATCAAAAAACAAACTTGTATAATTATGTTAAGGCACCACTGGATTCAAGCCAAGGCAACTCTGGATCCATGCTCACACACTTAAAGTATGGAATAGCGAGTTGGAGCCAACCAGCTTTTTGTTGATGAAAAAGGAAGAAAGGGCCTTCACAGACAACCCAAAATAAGCTATGCTGCTGATCATAAGACCTGAATGTACAAAAACTACATTAGACGTAGGCTGTATAAAGAAGGAGAATGGTGAATGAAAAAGCTGCTGAAACCAACCCGATGTTTTAAAATATACTTACTGTGCACACTATTTTGTTGAACTTGTTTCAAATGATCATTAAGTAACTGTTTTTCTGGAATTAGCCTTCCAAGCATTTGCTGAGATTCCTGAAAAGAATAAAATAGGAATTATTGCCAATCTTTATTTTTGCCTCATCCACAAGTTTCAAACTGATTTCAGTCATTCATGGAAATACTTTGCTCACACTTCATTAACTCAATATTTAACCAACTACATGTGAAAATGAATAGCAAAACTTTATAACCCACCACCACCTAAAAGAACTGCTTTATAAGTGTCCCCATTTTTAAAATATCACGATACTCCATGCAGTTCCAAATTAAAAGTAGGCCTAAGTACCATTTGTTTGTATTTATGTATCAAGCTGTTATGACCAGATTTTATGTGTAGAAATATATTTTCTCCAGGACACAGAATTTACTAGAGGCAATCAATTCCCTCTTCAGTTAACGTATTTTGGCCAACTGTGCACAATACACAGTGTTGTAGTGTTACAGGGATGTAAAAGCTGCATGTAAAAATTCACAGCATAGAATCTGAACCAAACCAGTTCGAAATAAGCACAGTGGCAGGCACCAGCAGCCGTGAATTTAATCAACGTCCAACATGGCTAATGACCGTGTCCTCCTGCCGCTATACCTGGCTGTTAGAAGTTTGCTCCTTGATGTTCAGCTAACAAGATTTTCCTGGACAGCAGAAACGTTCATAGAAAGATTTATTTATGTAATTTATAGTCTGCTTTTCTCACTGAGACTCAAGGTAGATTACATAGTATAAATCAGTATGATCACTCAATAGGATATTCAATAAGCAATACAATAGGGAAAAAAGACAAATTTGAAAACAAGCAGAAGTCGGGTACAGAATTGGAAAAAATTATGAAACAAGCACAAGCAGGTTGATATGACATAGTAAACAATGCAGAACTATTCAGTAAAAGCATGCCCTCAGCAACAGGAGGCATACAGATTTGGCAGAGTGGATCTATTTGTGTCTCCCCCTTTCCCAAGAAGCCTATCATTTGCCTCAAAACTCTTCTCTGAGGCACAGGAGAGGCTTGCAAGCAAAATGTGCCACAGGATAGGACTGCTGCAGCAACGGGGTGGGTGGGGGAATAAAATCGTCTCCTTCTCCCTGCTCTGCTGACTCAAGGAATAAGCGGACGAGGGAGAGCGGTGATTTTTATCCAATGCTCCCATGTTGCTACAGAACCCCATTCTATGGAGCACTTTTAAAGGCTCCATTGATTCTTAGCAGTTTTCTGCAGTTTTTTCCCATCAGTTCTCACCTCAGACTGCTTTGATTTATCCCTAGTTCTGCATGCATTTTTTACCTTTAGTTTTCACATTTAATTTTTTGGTTTTCTCCTGAATTTCTTCTGTTCAGACCACTTTTGCCCCAATCCTTTTCTGAAAACCAATTCTGAGTTATTTTTTTTCACTCGAGCATAATGTTTGTTTCAGCTCCACCCACCCCCAACCCACTTTTTGATGATTGGATGTTCATCCTCGTCAAACTGCTCTTCCCCTTCCTTTCCTTCTTTCCTGGTTTTGTTTTGACCTTTTTTAATTGTTAATTTCATATCGATAGATTGACTTATTGTAATAATAGCTGCAGGAGGTACTCTGAATTCATAGTTTTCATTTTAAAAAAGCAAGTCTCTAGTCCTTTTCACTGCAGAAATATGCCTTTTTCCTTATATCTCCACAAAGGTGCTAGAGACTTACCTTTCTTTAAAAAATAAAAGCTGGGAATTCAGAGAACTTACTGTACCTTTTATTACAATGTTAGGTCACTCTCAACATGAAATTGACAGTTTAAAAAATATAAGCAAAAGCCTCAGTGGTCCAAGGGAGAGGGAAGTAGCCACCTGTTGTTGGAACAAACACTGCAGCTTGAAAAGCACATAGGTACTGCTGCTCTCGGCTCTACTGCAACAGAGATCAGTTTATCCTCCCTGCACTGTGGCCAGCCTCCCCTTCTTGGTTTTACATCATCCCAGGAGGGTTCTTTGGTTTGGGCAGGGGTGGGGGTTAGGTATGGGTGGTGGAGCTGCTCCCTTTTTAGGCTTCCCCATGCAAAGACTTCCCCATTTTCAACCTTAAAATAATTTAGTCCTTATATCAATCTATTGATATCAATCTATTGATATAAGCATGAACAAAAAAAATTACAGGGGAGTGTTGTGACATCATTGAAGACTAAAGTATACTCGCTTGTTAAATACTGTGCAATACAATATTATATTTTCAATATTTGATTTTAAAGTGAAATATAATAGAGAGGAAACATTTCCAGTTGTTGTAAATCCAAATATGATATCTAAACAAAATATGGTTATTGTATTCTAGACAAACTTTGTAATGGGTACCTTAATCTTCCTTTAGTATAATTTGTATTTCTGTTCCATTTTTTTAATCTATCCCTTGTATTGTTTAGAAAATAAAAAATATATTTAAAAAAAAGAAAGTATAATTGCTTGAAAATCCTGATTATTTAAGAGACATGCTGAACAAAATAAACCAACTCCCAACACAGTAAAAATGCAAGATTCTTCTACATGAAGAATCATAACCAAATAAATTTCAACACTTGGGAATTGACTGCTAAATAAATCAGGGATAAAACAAGAAGGTTTGGGGACAAACAGCAGGTTATTAGGGAAAGGAAGCTGGGGAAAGGTTAGCTCTGCCAGTTCCTTCTGTGAACTCTTTCCACTGGATTTCACTTGGTGTCATTGCAATGTTCAGTGTACTTTGCCCCACAGTGCTAGCCTTATACCTCTTAAACAGGAAATATAGTTAAGCAAGACTCAGCAAAGTGTTCAACAACCTCAGCTTCCTACAACGTAACAATTTTCAGTCCAATTTATTTCAACAGAAACAATGCAACATGGACTTAAATCCATCACTGAAATCAATGACTAAAAGAGTTTAGCTTGGTTGGACAGAGCCTTGAGCTTTTAAAATAAACATGTTATTCCACATGCTCCAAAAGCACAAAAGGCTAGCTTGATTTGGGAAGGGGAAAGGTCTCAAAATAAATATTTGCTAACTTCAAAACAGATCTAAATTCCAGAAAGACAAACTGAGCTATTGTTTAATATCCTGAAAATTACTATTCTAATTTTCTGTTATTTAAAAAAATACAATTATGGAATCCTTTAAAATTGACTTTAAGGAGACATTCAAGCTTTAACAGTGTAATCCTAAAAAGAGTCTAAGCCCACTGAATCACTACATACATGATAAAAACTGTCACTCTGGATGAGTATAATTTTTGCCATGCAGTTATTGTTTTTATTAATGTTATTTATTAAAAATATTTCAATTCTGCATGGCTCTCAACATGGGATCCAAGAGGTTTACAAAGTAGTATGTTACGTTAAGGTTTCTAATAATTACCAGTTCAGATCACTGTCCACTCGGTTCTATTTTGTGGTGTTAACTTTAGAATAGACTGGATGTAATAACTAAATATTTTAAAACCACCACACACTTACTTGTAACTGCTGTTGCAAATGTGTAATTTCTGCTATTCTTAGCTCTCTAGATTTATTTGTGCTCTCAATTTCTTGTCTTTGGGTAGACAATCGGCATCTGATATCCTGAAGTTTACCTTCCAGCTGATGCTTTTTATCATTCTTCAACAAGAAAAAAAATTATATTGGTTTACTCAAGTTTTAATTAGAATGCAATATGACTGCAAATATTCTTAGTCTAGCCTTAGAGTGTCCTGTAAATTGAAAGGAAAAAATAATTATGGAAACTATTCCATTGTGTCATGAACTCATTCTATGGCAAATTCAAATCATCAGTATTTAATTAAAGGTAAACGGAGCATCAAGCATTTTTACTTACCAGAGCTTCCAATTCAAATTCTAAAGTTTTTTTCTTAGCTTTTAGAACAACTATATCCTCTTGTTCTTTGTTCCTTTGATTCAGAAGCTCTTGCCGCCGATTGCGTTCCCACTCAAGCTGTCTTTGCCTCTCAAGTTCCCTTTTTGCAGCCTACAGCAGAGTGCATATGAAAGTAATTCATTGTGTGTCTCCTTATAAATGAGTCAAACACAAAACTAGTATTTTGTATGAACTGGATTTATGTTAACAGTTTATTTGTACAACCTGTTCTGATACACCTTCTTTGCTATGCCTCTATGTTCAACAACTGTGAGAGCACCTGTCTGCGTCTTCATCATGTACATAAAGTAATGTCTAAACTGGAAGGTCCTGTGGTTAACACACCATCATCGTTACACTGAATTACAGCATATACTAGAGAATGTAGGTATGATATCTAGGTTAAAGGAGATCCCAAACCAAAATTATGTGCACAATCTTATGGCTTTGAGGTTATTAATGTTCTAGAACCAATGGTATAAAAGTGGAAAGGGGCTGCAAAATAAAGAACGAAAAGAGGAGGCTACAGAGATGCAGCCTGGCAAACAAAGATTTGGGCAATTTCATGTGTTAGCAGGCTGCTATGCTTTATTAACTTTTATCTAATAAATTATTTCTAAACTCATATATTTACATCTTTGAAATAAAGAAGTAAGATCAGATAAAGAGCAGTCAACTTAAGAAGCAAGCTACTCTTACTGATTTATTTTAAAATGTATAATTTGAAGAGACTCTCAAATAGGGGTGTGCAGTTCGATTCAGAATTTGGATTAAAATACTGAATTCTGGCTGATTTGGTAAAATCACTCTGGTTTCTCTTCAGATCATATAAATCTTCGGTGAAATCCAGGTATTTCTAATAAAAAATGGTATTTTGAATGTTTAACAAATTAATTCAGTAAAATTCAGCCATTGTTTCCTATGGGAAAATCAATCTGGGTGGGGGCGAGGGTCATTTTTCAAACTACCAAATTTGTAGGGAACATGCTCCTGACTGTTCTGTAAAGACCCCTCGCACTTCATGAAGACTGGAACCTGGGGGCCAATTTTATAGGCCCCCAAATGTGGTGCCCTTAGCCACTCTCCATTATTCCCTATATGGAAAAATAGCCGGGGACTATCAGGAAGGCTGGGGGTGACATTTTTCAAGCAAACTCCACCAACCTTGCAGGGGACCTACTCCTAACTGTTCTCTAAATGCCTCCCAGGATTCAGGAAGATTGGACCCTGGGGGTCAATTCTACAGACCCTGAACAAAGTGCAGCCACTCCATTGTTTCCAATGGGCAAAAAAGTCAAAGCTGACTCCTATTGCAGAAACACACTTCCAAATGCAAGCTGAGCTCATCCCAGAGAAAGCCTAACAGAAGCAAACTGAAGCAAGGGAATGGAATCCCCCCACAACCAAAGTGAAGCAAAGGGCCCAACTTCATACAGAATTACACCCATTCTATCCAAACCAAGGGACACTGTTGCAGCTTAGCCCAACAGAACTAGTGTCATTCACAGCAGCCAGGCACTGCTGTAGGGCAACACTATAGAACCTAACCAAGCAGTACCCAGCCACAAAGACAAGGCATTCCCTTGCTTCAGTTTGCTTCTGTTAGTTCTGGGGGGATTCCCATAGGAAACAATAGAGTGGCTGAGGGTGCCTTCTTCAGGGGCCTATAGAATTGGACTCTGGTGTCCAATCTTCCTGAAACTTGGGGGTGTAATTAGATGGCAGTGTTTAGACCAGCCTTATAAGCTGCATGGCTGGCTTGCCCAAGTAACTTTGGTTCAGGACTGTGTTTCCACAGGCCCAGTTTTGGCCTGGCCTCTGAGAAAGGAATGAACTGGCTTCTTAATTAACTGCACCTGCAGCCTGTTGTTCCCAAGGGAAGATGTCCTTGCATGGAAGGGAGTATCAGCTCTGGCTACCCTCCCTAGTTTCTCATGCTAGCAACGCTATTATCTAAGTGTGCCCTGGTTCGCTGATAGCTCTTGAAGAGATGGCTCCTTACAGCATTGTGAATTTAATCTGATCCTCTCTAGCCAGAATCATTCTACCAGCATGTGAGAGAGGTTTTGCTCCATGCCAGATACCATGATGATCAAAGCTGCCTGGCATGGTTTGTCCTTTCTGTTTGTGAGTATGAGCAACGCCTGGAAGCTACTTCAGAGAATTATTATTTTCAATGCCTATTGCTCTGTGCTTATTAGAGTGGTTCCTGCCCTACATATACTCTTCCTAATCTGAATCTAATAAACACAATATATTTTACTTCTGGTGTCAAGAGTTACTGACTGAATGTGTGCCTGTACTCCCAGAAACAAACCTGGGGGCTGAAAGGTTGCAAACTTAAGAACTAGATTCCCCACAAGGCTGATGGTTCAGTGCTTGGGAACGGTAGCTGGGGTTTTCAAGGTCTAGACAGACAGACAGGTCCTCTGAAAATTTAGTGGAGTTTGCATGAAAAATGCCACCCCAACTTCATAGATAGCCCTCAGATATTTTTCACCATAGGGAATAATGGAGAGTGGCTGGAGGCACCTTCTTTGGCCCATAAAATTGGCTCTCCGGGGTCTAATCTTCATAAAACTTGGGGGATCTTTAGAGGACAGTCAGGAATAAATTCCCTTCAAATCTGGTGAAATGTGGTTGACAAGTGCCCCCCCACACACACATACCAGATAGCCTCCAGAGAGATTTTCCCATAGGAAATAATGGCTGAATATTACTGAATTTTCAGAGATAGCCAAACCGAATTAGATAATCAATTCAGATTCAGCAAAAAAATTCAGATTTCCCGCAATTTTTTTGCTGCACTCTCCTACTCTCAAAGTACCTTGCAGCTAAATCACAATAAAAATCTTAATATCCAAAAGTACCAGGCACTATATTTATAAGGTGAAACCAACCTAAAAAGCCACATTTTAGAATCCTACTCAACTAACAGCAACCCTAGAGGGCACCTCTGGAGAATAAGTAAACAGCAAAGAAGCAATTTCCTGCACTAATCCTGAAAGCAGAGTGTCCTGAATACCTTTTTAAAACTCAGGGGATTGTACAGGAGGCCACTTTTTTAAGGTAACCTGTTCACAAGCCACACAGATCTGTAAATGTCAATAATGGCACTATGAATTGCATCCACAAAATAAACTGGGAGCCAGCATAATTCAAATGTAGCTGTCACAGTAACATATGAATACAAAAGGACTTAGTTCTATGTAGAGCAAAATCTCACATGAATTTACTTGAGATTTCAAGTTTAAAAAAGGGTATTTTTTTACACCTTTCAGAAAGCCTTGCACATATAATTTCTTTCCATCACAATTTATTAAGGAACAGATTTCCCCTTATGCATTAAAAATAAGCACATTAATATACCTTTTTCAAAATTTGTTTTTAGACAAGTAGGTATTTCTTCTGAAACTGTCCATTTACCTCACGCCTTTCTATTTCTTTCCTCCTTTCTTCTTCCCTTTGACGTTCCAACTCACGTTGTTTTTCTAGCTGTTTTTCTAACTCCAGCTGTCTTTTTCGCTCCTGTTCCTGTCGCTCACGTTCTTTCCTTTCCTGCTCTGCCCTTTCTAACTGTGCAAGGCGCTCTTGCTCTTTTCTTTGCTGTTCCAAAAGGGCTTGCCTCCGCTTTTCAAGCTCCAGATTGCCCCGTTCAAAGTTCTCACGTTTTTTATCTTCAAATGTAACTTAAAAGAAAATAGAAAATTATATATAATATAACTGGAATGTGCTTTATTTCAGAATTTTTAGGGACAAACAATGTTTCACTATCAGAGATACTTAGAGTTTCATAATTTATGTAAAATTTGTCCATAGTGTGCCCTCGTGGTGACTACTGTTAAGTAAGTAAGGAGACAGGAATGGATGATTACAGATCCTGGGGACGAGTTCACCACCATATTTTCAGATATGCCCTCTGCATATTATTCTGGTGATTACTACAGCAGCTCATAGTGGACAAACAGGGATTGTTTCATGAGACAAGTTCCTATCATGCATTCACAGTAGAACTACTGAAATACTAAGAATAGAACAAGTCCCAGTAAATAAATGACTATAAAGGACTCAACTAGTTATAGGAATCTTTCAGACATTTCTTTTGCAGTGTGAAAAGGACTCAAAAATATATTTCTTTATTCAGGAAATTTTTATGCCACTTCTCCAGAATCCTGCAAAAGGCAACAGCTTCCATGCCACAGAGATAATGTCAGAAGGACCAGTCATGTGGGAAGTTTCTTCTCACACCAGCTTTGTTTCAGATACAAAAGTAGTGGCACTAGTGTGGAGAAAAACTGTGATGTAGGCTCCTCCCACCTAACCTGCTTAGATCAAGATGAGTGATCAAATTAACAGTGATTCTACATCAATGTTTCCCCACGTATACTCAGGGCACATGCAATTCACAAAAATCTTACAACACACAACCACAAGTCCTTCTGCCATATGGCTCCATTCCTGCCCCCACTCACCCCACATGCCAAAAAGCTACAGACCTTTTTCATTTAAACACTCACCAGGCAATTTCTTTTCCAGCTGTTGCTGTTCTTCTTCTAATACTGGCTCTTCTGGTAACCTTTGGTCTAAAGACACTGAGCTTGTGACAGATACACCACTTCCAGAACGAACTCTTCTGCCAGTAAAAACAGATCATAAGTTGCTTAAAATATGGGTATGTATGTATATAATCTTACTGTAATAAACTGTTGCCAATTAGCTACTTAAAGTATAATGCAGATTACTAATTTCCTAATGGATAGTTTTATACTATTTATGCTGTCCCTGAACTTGTTTTAATGGCTTGTTTTATTGGCTTGTTGTTTTTATATTGATTACTTATTATTTTAATTGTAAGCTCTCTTGAGCAGGTCTCTGATGCAGTGGCATCAAAATTTTCTAAATACATAAATATAAAAATTAAGTTTCAAGAATGTTATGTTGTGATGCAGCTCTGCCTCAGAAACACACTGATTTATTAGCCAATGATTAACACATGAATATGTAAACTGAATCCACTTAAATGTAAATCATTCAAGATAAAAAACATTCAGTCTTTAGAAAGTTCATCCATACACGCAAGCTATGCAGCAACTGATAAAAGTCACATGAAGTGTTTACGACAGATTACAGGAGACACTTTTACTGTAGTGAACTTGCCATGTGTATAGTAAAACTGAAAAGCAGAGTTCATAAATGAACAACTCAAAATAAAATGTGGATGGCTGCTTGTTTTTCAGTAACTCTGTCCTTGAGGCCAACTGGTCATCTGAAACATTCATTATGAGATTGCATTTCAGTGCTCTACTACTCAACAACTTTAAAAGCATTTGTCAAGCCACAGCAAATCGCAGTTTGCAATCATGAATAATGATAATCAGTTGGACATGAACTAACAGAAATGCAGTCTGCCACAAGCAAAGCTGTACATTATTGATCTCATGAAAAATGTAATTCAACTATTATTTTTTATTTTATTTCATCGTATTTATATTCCGCCCTCCCCGCAAGCAGGCTCAGGGCGGATAGTTCTATTCTTCTATTCTATTCTTTCAGAAAGAATAGAAGATTTCAGAAAGAATAGAAGATTGCAGATCGTCTGTAGCAACTGTAACTTAAGAAAAACCACAATACACCATACTTTGTATGTGATACACCCCCATTATAATATTAAATCCTTTTATTGAATTCCTCAGAAATGAACAAAAATATATATATTCACTCTTCTAGCTTACCACTAATCATGCAGTCAGAATTAAAAGCAGTGTTGCAATAATTTTACCTAAATGAGGGAGGAATATATTCTGGAGACAACACAGGTGGCAACGGCTGGCCTGACATAGCCATATCGATTAAGTGCATAGCCAAAATAAATTCTTCTGCTGTTAATTTTCCATCCTGGTCAATGTCTGAAAGATTCCTATTGAAAGAAAATGTATTTATTGGCTTTCCCCCCCCCCCCTCATCAAAGCCAGGAGAAGACATTACTTACAACTGGGAGTGGCCCCTTTTGATGTCCCCACCCTCATGTTCAGAAGAATTGTTCTCTATGAGAGAGATGGGGTTTTTTTGGGTTGCGATCAGTATTTTTAAGCTGCTTTACATTATCTTATTTTCCCCCTTCCCATATCCATTTATACTGTGAGCCCTTTTCTTAGGGCAATATACTGCCAGTAGATATGCTATTCACTTACATGACAGAAAAGTGCACTTGAGTTGGGGGCTAAACCTTGCCTCTTGAAGGAAATCCATTTTTCTTCTTCCCTGCCTGACAATCTTTATTATGCATGTATTTTTATTACATGGTTTTAGCGTGCCCTATCTCTAAGAAGCTCCAAGCAGCACGTGTAGTTTCCCCTTCCTGGAGAGTCATGGGACCCACATGGACAAAAAGCTACATTGGTCAGGGGCTAAAAAGAAGAACTGGGTAAAAATTGCCCCTTTCTTCCTAGTTCCACACACTTGGCTCTATTTGCAAACAATGGAGGGGGGCTGCATGCAGGTCCCATACATCCAGGCATCAAAAAGGATTGCTGGAGGGAAGAGAAGCCTCAAAAGAATTCACATCCACCAGCCACTTTGGTTAGTGGTTTGTTGGATAGTTACAACTCCACAGGGGACACTTTGGAGTGCGTAACTGCACTTTTGTGGAGGGGAAAGACAAATGAAAAAATTAACGGTGAATTAAAAATGACTGGAAGTATAGAGAGGAGAAATGTAGGTTCAATTATGTTTTATAAGAAATATTTACCATATTGTAGCCAACTGGGTTTGCGGTAAGCTTGACTGCATAAGGATAGTTCTTGCTTGTGGACCTAATGAATTGAAAGCATTGAGACATGCAACATAACCACATGCATGTAGTTTTGAGTATACAATTTTCAAAATAACCACATGGGATAAGGCCTTATTTTCAACAAACAGTACTACTAGGAAATCAGTTCTCTAGAGGCACTCAAGTTTTGACAGAAGATCATAGAACAATTACCACATTTTCTACCTGTATCCATTTTTCTGAATGGTCTCAACCTTTAGTTATGGACATGCTGTCAATCTATGATTGAGTGCCAATATATACAGTATACAGAGAGGTGAACAAAATCAGTGGGACTGAGAGGAGTACCTACTGAGCTCATGGCAGTTGTGGGATTCGAACCAGCATATGCTGATTCACAACCCAATCACTTATCTACTATACCACAGCACATTATTTATATTATTATATTGTTTATATTTTTTGTAGTCTGTTTTTCTCATGGAGACTCAAAGTGGATTACATTATATGACAGTACAATCAATAGGATAAGGAGATATGTAATAAACAATGTAATAGGACTAGGACTGCAGAAATCTGGAGCAAGACATAAATATTAAACATACCATGTTAAATAATTCAATATATGGTATTACGTAAGTAGAAATATAAATGCAGTGAGGAAGATAAAAGCACACAGCAAATGATATTATGTATTAGTAGCATAGTCCATAGTCACATGCCCTCTATTGAAACATCATCCTGAATCATTTTTATAGTGCAGCTTGACTCCTTTAAACCCCTCTTGGATACATACCTTAACGTGGTAAGGGGTTTTTACTCCAGAAATGAAAAACTCAGAAAAAACAGTGTTGCTCTTATAGTGATGCAAGATGTAGTACAAGCTATAATGCAGAGTCTGACCAATTAATATGAGATTTCATGGACTTCAGACTTCAAGGTAACCTTCATTCAAGTTTATGCCCCAACTACAGATGCTGAAGAGTAAGAAACTGAAAGCTTTTACGCAAGCATCAAAGAAGAAATTGATCATATACCTAAATAAGATATGCTGATAGTCAAAGGTGAATGGAATACAAAAGTAGGAGACAAAGCAGCATCAAACATCATTGAAAAATTTGGACTAGGATTATAAAATGAAGCAGGCGAGTGACTCATAGAATTCTGTGAAGCCAACTACTTGTTTATTGCAAACACATACTTCAGACAACCCAATAAATGACTGTATACATGGAAATCACCAGATGGCCAATACAGGAACCAAACAGATTACATAATCGGAACCAGAAGATGGAAAGGCTCTATTCTCTCTGCTAAACAAGACTAAGAGCTGACTGTGGTACCGATCATGAATATAAAAAATTAGAATAAAGCTGAAAAGAATCATTGTGCCAAAATATAATCTAAATAAGATTCCTGAAGAATGTAAAGAACAAATTTCATAACTAAGTTTAATTGATCATAAGCTGGAAGAACTATGGGTTGAAACCAGAAACAGTGTCAAGGAAGAATATGCAAAGAAGAACCTGAAACCTTAGAAAGTGAAGTGAAAACTGCACTCAAAGAAATTGGGAGAAAGAAACCACCAAGAGTAGATGGTGTACCAATAGAGTTACTTCAAGCTACAGAAATGGAGTCCATCAAAATCTTAACAAGAACATGTCAACAAATATTGAAAACAAAACAGTGGCCCATAGACTGGAAACAATCTACATGTCAGGGTCTTGGCATCCCCTGCCATACTTTAGGGGTTTGACAACCCCGACCGCCTGGTGAGAGCCTGGGCCAAGGACTGGACTCTAATGGACATTGTGCTCTTAAGTTAGAGACAGCTGTGGCTGTCTCCTCTGTCTCTGTCCTGTGAAAACGTACAGAGGGGGCCCCTCCTGAGCTTATCTGCCTGATTCCTGAGAAGAAGAATCGTTGTCATGGATGCATAACCTTGGAACTCCTGAACTTTCTAAAACATCCTCTTTGCTCTCATCCTTAGTTGCTTTGCTTTTGCTTACAAACCGTATCTGTTGGGGGATGGAAAGTGGGAACCTAGACTAGGCTGGCAACTAAGGGTGTGGCGGTGGGCACTGGGCTGTACTTAGAAATCAATATAGACTTGGGGGCTTGGTGCAGAACTTCATTCCTAGCAATGAACCTGTAATGGATTGCTAAACTAGTAGGTTATCAATAAAGCTTTAACTCATGCAGTTCTGAATTCATGCAGAGAAGTTACTGAATCTACCTGGCAGAACCTCACACTACATTCCAATTCCAAAAAGGGTATGCCAAAGAGCGCAGCAACTTATCAGACCATCATATTATTTCCCATACAAAAAAAGTGATGCTCAAAATTCTTCAACTAAGAATCTTATCAGATATGGAATGAAAAATGCCAGATGTTGAAGCTTGATTCAGAAAAAGAAGAAGCACTAGAGATCACATTGTAAATTTACAATGGCTAACAGAGCATACAAGAGAATTGGCTTGTGTTTTATAAAGTGGTCCTTTCTTACATGGTTTCAGCAACTAGGATGGACAAGAATCCAGGGCGTAAGTGGTAACCACAGATCCCAGGATCCTGTCAACATCCATCACAGTAACTGGGTCTGAATGATCCATAAACAGAACAGATGTGAATCAGTTTTCTATCACAGGCAGTGACCATATTAAGCCAACTACTTTTCTGAACAATTACTGAATCAAAGTATACTATCAACTGTGATCTACTGACAGACTCTTAACTGTCATGGTGGTTAAGGGGAATAAAAATTTTCTCCTTAAAGGTAACGTGAGGACAAAGAAAACGAGAGCTGAACAACTTGTACAAGTTCTATCCATCACCTTCAGGTAATCAGTGGGAATCTGGAACTTTGCCAAGTCTTTTCTGGGAAGAGGCTCTCAACACACTAAGGTATCCTGTTTATTTTTTAAAAAACTATACTCTTTACATTGGAATAAAGATTGCCTCATGAGTATTAGACTGTTCTAGTAATAATAGCAGAGATGAATGAAAAGGGAGGTCAGTCACCATGATTGCTTTCACACAGATTAATTGTTTTATGACCTTTTTGTACTGGTATGATGTCCTCAAATCAGCAATCTTGCATCATAAACAGTATAATCTTTCAGGGTGGGGGTGGTAATGGCTATTCCGTGTTGCTGCATTTTCTTCATACTGAACTAATCTATATACTACAGTGTTTAAGTGGTACAGGCTCAAGGCTGTCTTCATCCTAGCAGTCACAATGAGAGGACTGGAAGCAAAGTTAGTTACTCCTGATATATTATCTTGCCCAGGCAGCTATTCTGGTCAAATCCTTGCATTTATATAAAGCGCTTTTTAATCATTCTCAGTAATTCCCAAAACAAACTTGCAAATGGAGGTCAGTTTCATTATGTATATATTACCAGGGAGAGTATATGTGCTAAGAAATCAGTAGCTTACTTAAGGAAGCCAAGTAAGTAGATGACAAAGCTGAAAACTTCAAACCACACATTTCATCCTCTTAACCATTACATTAAAACAATCTCTACTGTATTTAGTTCCAAGTGAACAGCTTTAAAAGTAATTATTTTCAAAAGTGTTTTCTAATACCTGTCAAGTGTCCACTCATTGTTTTGTCATGGCTATTGAATAGCTGCCGATATTTTAATCTTGATGACTGTGGAACTGCCCATTCTGCTGCAGGAGATGTACTGGAATTATATAAAAAACCCAGGCAATTATATTTTTCTCATAACCAAAACACACAACTGAGTAAAGAACAGCTCCAAGAATCACATAGTTATGGTTTTTAAAAATTCTAACAGTTTCTATAAAATTTACAACTGAATAATATTTAAATGCATTTGTCAGAGTATATCCAAGTTTTATTGGATAGTACCAAGTTCTAGAGTTGAGAGCGTATATTACAAGACATATTAAATAAGGCCAAGGAGTAGCTCTCCCAATATTACCCTCTGAATACGACTCAGGAGAGGTGAGGAGCTGGAGCTAGAGCCAAATCATGACTCCCACATAAAACCTATTGCCCCAAAAGACTTACTCAACAAGAAGTCTGGGACAATCAATTTCCTTTGTCTATCTCCAGACTAGAACTGTTTATCATGGCTACTATGGCAGTCTCTGCGATGTTCAAGCCTGAATCCAAAGTGAAAACTAGTCTACGAAGTTAGCAGCTGTCAGAATGCCTGAAGCAGCTCACACATCATTAGGCTTATCTGAACTTGGCACCCCACTCGACACTGGTCCAAAGGAATCAAGTTTGTATTTATCAAACTTTGTGCACACCACAATTTGCACAGTAAATTGCTATTCTTCCTCCTTTCCATTTTATCCTTTGGAGAGACTCTCAGTATATCTTTCCTTGCTCCCATATTTACCTGCTCATTTATTAAGCTCATCTCACAGTTCAGTTACCTACACTTGCAAAGGATTGTCCACTTCAGTGTCATTTCAGTGACAGAATCCAACTTTTCAAATACCCTTCTTATTTGGTGCATTCTTTATTTTTTTAAAGCTTCAGTGAACATATTTTATTTGCTATGCTCTTAATACATGACCTATTAGCTTCTGTTTTAGTCATTTTATTGGGTTGGTGTTAGAAATAATATGTGATGTAGTGTTTTAATGTTTTCCTTTGTGTCAGCTGCCATGAAGATTTTTGTTTAAATTATAAATTTTCTCCAAACTTCAGATTGCACATTATCATTGATGAAAGCAAAATGGTTCATTAATTTGATATAACAAGCAAGGTACAACCTCTGATTGGCTACAGAAAGCATGATTTTTTTTTCTGGAAAATGTACGTAGAGAAGTAACACAAGCACAGGAGGGAAAATATGGAGATTCTGTCTTTGTAGGACAGAGTATATGACAAATGGGGTAGAGAGGCTCTGCCACCAAGAACAGAAGTGGAAGACAACTGCTTAAGTGATGCAATGGTGTAGAGCTTTCCACCACACAAAAAGGGATGGGATGTGCAATATGAAATGTTTTTCAGTCTGTATATAATTATGGTTACATGCAAACATCTCCAACTTTGACAGAAATGCATTCTTCTAACTTAAGAATTCATTCTTTTGAATTCTACCATTATATTTCAAGGTCACATTCCTGAAGTTGCATATTTGCAAGCAGCCAATTCCCTTAAATCAAATGGATTTGTGTCTGAGTATCTGCTGGGCTCATCTATGACAAAGTGGCCAAACTGCATAAAGAAAATCAGATACACTTACCCAGCCACATCAAAAGATTGTGCCTTTTGTAATTTCGCATTTAACTGAGATCCTGCACCAGATCTACTGAAGGAAGAACTCTTTGGCAATGTGGCTGAAATACAAAAAATACATTTTAATCACATGAAAGTTAAGCACAGTCAGCCAGTTAATGATAAGTAATGATTCCCAAATACTAGGTCATATGTACTGAACTATTAAGCAATCATAGTTGCTATTCCAGGTGCCCTTTTTATTTTAAACTTCTAATTTTAAACATATTAAAAATTTGCTTAAATTGATTAATATTAGCAAACATGTCTCTTCATTAAAATACAGTAACAAGCTATATAAAACTATCACACAGCTATGTGATCAGCATTATCAATTCAAGAGGTAAAATAATCCTGCTATTTAGGAAAGATCTATATTTTGTTCATAATTTTATTTAATTGCTTCTTTGATACATAAATACATGTACCGTTTTAAAAGACAACCATTGGCTGTCTTTTAGAACTTCATTATTATTATAAGGTTTAGAGCCCCGTGACGCAGAGTGGTAAGCTGCAGTATTGTAGTCTAAGCTCTAATCATGACCTGACATTGATCCTGGTAGAAGCCAGGTTCAAATAGCTGGCTCAAGGTTGACTCAGCCTTCCATCCTTCCGAGGTTGGTAAAATGAGTACCCAGTTTCCTGGGGGTAAAGTGTAGATGACTGGGGAAGGCAATGGCAAACCACCCCGTAACAAAAAGTCTGCCAAGAAAAAGTCGTGATGCAACATCCCCCCATGGGTCAGTAATGACTTGGTGCTTGCACAGGGGACTACCTTTACCTTTTATTATAAGGTTTGCATTCAAATACTACATTCTAGATCTTCAGTTACACAAATAATTACATATCAATTAGCAAAACTAGAGTTGATGATTCATGCATACCAGGATGACTAAAAGCAGGCAGTGGCTGGATAACAGCAGGTGCTCCATTGGCAAGGGGGGGTACAGCTGCTGTAGGAACAGAAGATACTAAAGGTGGAGACATTCCTACTACTGGAATGGATGCTATTGGCACAGGAGCAACAGCTGTAAGAGGTGGCATACTGGGAAGACCACCGATTCCTGAAAGGAAAGTTTTTCAAATTTACCATCGTCTATGTTTTTATTTAAGTTGTTTACAAAGCAAAGAATTATATAACCTTGTTTAACATTTGGCTGCAGGGTAAAATGAAAATAAAATGGTGAAACCACCATGAACAGCCTAAAAATGATCAGGTGAAGAGACCACATCTTCCAAAGCAATTCTGACAAAAGATAACTAAGATCTGCTTCAGAGAAAAGTATTCACTCTATACTGAGTTGAAAACAATATTTAGTCATATGCAAGAAGTCTAACAGTATAAACAAATTAAAATGCTAAGGGGATGTCTGCTCTTACCAAATCCTGATGCACTGGAAATGGCAAGGGGAGGCTGTTTCATAATAGGAGGCAACGCAGAGGGGAGCTGATAACCTTGCAGTTTTAGTTTGATAAGCTTCATAGCTATAGAAAACTCCAGCTGATCCATCCTTCCATCATTGTTCATATCTGCAAGAGCCCTACAAAAAACAATTGATTTTAACGCATGACCTCAAAAACACTTCTAAAGGCAAAAACAAGGGAGAGATAAAGGGAGAGAGAGAGATTCCCAATTTGAAACTCTGAATATATGAAGCGGCGTTAAATAATTGTTCTATCTAGTCTTATATTGTCTATTCTAACTGGCAGCAACTCTCCAAAGTCTAAGGCACAGGACATTCCCAACCCTGCCACCTGAGATTCTTTTAAAGTAGAGATGCCAGGAAGCAAAACTAGAATCCTCTGCATACAAAGCCTGAACTCTGTTACTGAATCTTACTGTATGCAAAATTCTACAGGGAGATGAAAGGCCACTGAATGCTTCTATTTCCTATGTTTATGGCTCCAAAAAGCTACTTCTTAAAATCAATTATTTTTATATCTAGATTATATATGGGGACTAGCAAGGAAAACTTGAGGAACATTATGAAATATTTTGGTGGTACTACGACTTTGGAATTGCCTCCCCCAAGAAATTCACTTGGAACCATCTTTACTGTTGTTTAGATTCCAATTGAAGGCATTTTTGTTTCAATTTGCTTTTAGTAAAATTGTTGGAATTGGTTATTTGTTAATGCATCTCATTTTAATCAATTTTCTGCTATTTGTATTTTTATTGTTATGTGATACCGTGGACATCTTTTGGAAGCCTATTATACAGTAAAGAGGATAAAACAGTCTCAAATGATTTATATATGGGTAATAAGAAAGAAGAGCTTGAGCTTCTATTGCAAACAGAGGGCTATGATATAGTAGGAATTACTGAGATTTGGTGGGATGACTGGAATGTGCTAGTGGATGGGTATGAGTTGTTCAAGAAAAACCGGAAGAGTAGAAGAGGAGGTGGAGTGGCGTTGTATGTGAGGAGAGGGCTTAATTGTCAAGAAGTTATGGAGAATGGGGTGGACAGCTCAGTGGAAAGCATATGGGTAGAAATAAGGGGAGGAAGGACAAAGGGTATTATTGTTGGAGTCTGCTACAGACCACTAGACCAGTGAGAAGAAACAGATGCTGCCCTCTTTGAACAGATTGGTAGAGTATCCAGACATCAGAACCTTGTAATTATGGGTGACTTCAACTTCCCTGATGTGTGCTGGGAGACAGGCTCGGCAAAATGTCATGAATCACACAATTTCCTGACCTGCCTGGCTGATAACTTCCTTTTTCAAAAGGTGGAGGAAGCTACAAGGGGCTCGGCCATACTAGACTTGGTATTAACCAACAGGGAAGAACTGGTAGATGAGATGAAAGTGGTGGGGACCTTAGGGGGAAGTGACCATGTCCTCCTTGAATTCCAGTTGCTGGGGGGGGGGCAAGGAAGTTCGTAGCCAGAGTCATAGGTTAGATTTTCATAGGGCCAACTTCAATGAACTCAGAGGCTTGATGAAAGTCATTCTGTGAGGGAATGTGCTGGAAGGGAAAGGAGCGAGTGAAGGGTGGGCCCTTCTCAAACACGTGCTTTTGCAAGCTCAAGCCCTCACTATTCCAGCAAGACAGAAACATGGTAAGGGCTCCAAGAAACCGATGTGGATGTACAGGGAGCTCCAGAATAAGCTAAGGGAGAAAAAGGAAATGGAAATGTTCAGGAAATGGAGAGAAGGACAGACCTCTAAAGAGGAGTATATGAGGGTTACTAGGTACTGCAGATCAGCCATCAGAGAGGCCAAAGCTCAGTACGAGCTGGATCTGGCCAGGAGGGCTCGCTACAATAAGAAAAACTTCTACAGATATGTGAGAAGCAAACGCAAGGTAAAAGAGGCAATTGGACCACTGTTGGGAGTAGATGGAGAAACTCTGATGCAGGACAGAAAAAAGCAGACAGGCTTAATGACTTTTTTGCCTCTGTTTTCTCCCTGAAGAACTCAGGCACATCTAGAGATAGTAGAAAATGTGGCAGGCCACCTAATTGACATTGACAGAGAGGTTGTGGAGAGGCATCTGGCTGCACTGGATGAATACAAATCCCCTGGGCTGGATGGGGTGTACCCAAGAGAGCTGAAAGAACTTTCTAGAGAACTTGCAGAACCCCTGTCCATCATCTTCAAGGCCTTCTGGAGGACTGAGGATGTGCCACAAGATTGGAGAAGAGCGAATGTTATCCCAATCTTTAAGAAAGGGAAGAAGGATGACCCGGGAAACTACAGGCCGGTCAGTCTGACTTCTGTTGCTGGGAAGACATTAGAACAGTTTTTAAAGGGATCAATCTGTAAGCATCTGAAGGACCACTCAGTGATCCGGGGAAGTCAGCATGGTTTTGTCCCTAACAGATCTTGCCAGACCAACCTGGTTTCCTTCTTTGACCGAGTGACCAGCTTACTGGATCGGGGAAACTCTGTTGACGTGATTTATCTGGATTTCAGTAAAGCTTTTGATAAGGTCCCCCATGACATTCTGATGGGCAAACTGGAAGACTGTGGACTGGACTATAGGACAGTTCAGTGGATAGGGAACTGGTTAGAGGACCGCACCCAAAGAGTGGTGGTCAATGGCGTTTCATCAGATTGGAGGGAGGTGTCCAGTGGGGTGCCGCAGGGCTCGGTTTTGGGCCCGGTACTTTTCAATATTGTTATCGATGATCTGGATGAAGGAGTGGAAGGGCTGCTCATTAAATTTGCTGATGATACCAAATTGGGAGGAGTAGCAAACACCCAAGAAGATAGAATTAAAATTCAACAAGACCTGAATACTCTGGAGAAGTGGGCAGCTGTGAATAGGATGCAATTCAACAAAGACAAGTGCACAGTATTACATCTGGGCCACAAAAATGGGAAGCACAAATACTGGATGGGGGATACACTTCTGGGCAGTAGTATATGTGGAAGAGATCTTGGGGTAAGAGTGGACTGTAAACTAAATATGAGCAGTCAGTGTGATGCGGTGGCAAAAAAGGCTAATTCAATCTTGGGTTGTATCAAAGGGGCCATAGCATCGAAATAGCAGGTCATAACCCCTCTCTATACTGCCTTGGTCAGGCTGCACCTGGAGTATTGTGTGCAGTTCTGGAGGCCTCACTTCAAAAAGGATGTGGACAAAATCAAGAGGGTGCAGAGGAGAGCGACAAGGATGATCAGGGGTCTGGAGACTGAGACCTACGAGGAAAGGCTGAGGGCCTTGGGAATGTTTAGTTTGGAGAAAAGGAGATTGAGGGGGGACCTGATTGCTCTCTTTAAATATTTGAAAGGCTGTCATTTGGAGGAGGGCAAGGAGCTGTTCCAGTTGGCAGCAGAGGGTAGGACCCGAAGAAATGGGTTTAAATTACATGCACAAAGGTACCGGCTGGATATTAGGAAAAACTTTTTCATGGTCAGAGTAGTTCAAAAGTGGAATCAGCCGCCTAGGGAGGTGGTGAGCTCCCCCCCACTGGCAGTTTTCAAGAAGAGGCTGGATGAATATTTGTCAGAGATGCTTTAGGCTGATCCTGCACTGGGTAGGGGGTTGGACTAGATGGTCTGTATGGCCCCTTCCAACTCTATGATTCTATGATCTGACAAAGTTATACCAGCTCTGTTAATTGTTTTAACTAAATAAGCCAGGGGTTTAAAGTAGTAGTTTATTACCCATATCTAAGAGAGATTCATTATTATTACATACAGCAGTTTACTACATGTATTACTTTGCAGTTAACAGATTCTTTAAAAAAAGACTTTGGAACACCTTGTACCTCATTAGCCAGCAACAATTAGCCTGAGATACTTTGAGAACTGACATTTAATGCCTTTTTTTGGTTTATTATAAAAAGAATCACTTTTCTAACTTGCTTTGTCTTCACATCTGTATAGTCTCAGGGAGGATAAAAACATGATGTAAAAATTGCCTAGTTTTAAAATATAGTTTAAAATTAAATCTGAAATTACTGCAAACAAATGTTTCCCTAGAATTTATGACCCTCTTATGAATGTATGAAAGGTTGCTTTTTGTCACAAAAAAAAAAGTATGGAAAAATATTTCATAAATCATCACGTACCCCTAATGTTCATGTGCTTATATTATATTATGGCTTGCCATTGGCAAAATTCTACAGGGAGATGAAAGGCCACTGAATGCTTCTATTTCCTATGTTTATGGCTCCAAAAAAGCTACTTCTTAGTATCAATTTAAGAAGTAAAATCATCCTGCTGTTCCATTGGAGGAAGAATAATTCAAATTGGAGGAAGTCTCCCAACTTTGCTGAGCAGAGCAGCTGCTTCCATCTCAATACCCCAGGTATCTTCCACTGATCCATCTGACTGAACTTACACACCTATTTTATGCCTTAGGAACTACCTTGATCTCTGCAACTGGGTCAGTAATATAACAATAAATATTTCTGAATGTACCTAATAGCCAAAGAACAATAATCTGTCATGTATAGGACTGTGTACTTCGGTATTCGCTTCGGGTAAAAATACCCAAAGCAGAGCCGGGTAAAAATACCCAAAGCAGAGCCACTTCGGAATTAAGGTATTTCCGAAATTTTTCCCACTTCAGGTAAACCCGAAGCGGGAAACCCGAATCAACCCCCTCCTGCACACCCCTAGTCATGTAACCAGGGCCAGTGCATGTTTCTGGATGAATTTACTTTTTGGTGGGGCAGAGTGTTATGACCTATACTTTCTTTGAGTAGATTTTTCTTTTAATCTTTCCTTTACACCCTCTGGGTAGTTTGCTGCCACCAGGAATATATTATTCCAAAATATTTTATTCAAATTTCCCCTTTGGTAACGTGTTTAAGCATCAGGCTCCTTCGTGGTTCTATGTGGCCCTGAGGATATGAATGGGATATAGCAATGACAGCTACACTGGGATATAACAAAACAAAATAAAAGTTTATTTTTCAAGAAGCGTATTGGTTTCATAAAAGTAGTTCTTAGTTCTTAAAGTTACTTCCTATAAACTCATTCACACCGATCTCTTCTAAGGCTTCACACACAGTTAGCCTCTTTCTCTAACTCAATATTTGTCTCACAGAAATGCTTAAAAATTCTCAGGCAGCACACAGCTAGCCTGCTTTCTTCTGACTCAAACTTTTCTCTTTGCACTGTCAGTCTAAACTGCATTCACTCTGCCCTCACTCTCAGTCATCAACCAATCGTATCACTCACTCTTCCCTCTTTCACCCCCACTCTTCACCTAGCTCAAACCAAGCATTTAAAGACACATGCACCCATTTACTTAAAATCATTACACAGAGCAATTATAAAGCAGTCATAAAACAGAAGAGGAAGAAAAAAAAGGAGCAGTGGAAAAAAGAAACACTTTTACTGCTGATTCTAACCAATACATCTCTTCAAAAAACCTGTTATGGCTGGCTACAAATAGTAAGACAGATCCTATTTGAAGTTATAAGCACTGATATCTAAAAATAAGCATTATACAGTTTTCTAAAATGGTGAAATGTGCAGTTAAACATAAACAACTTATTATGTATCTCATAAGGGTACATAAAGGCTCTATACAGTTTAAAATCAGAATGTTTTACTTTTGCCACAATTACAGCCCAATCCTAAGAGGGGCGGGGAAACTGAATAGGAACCGAACTAAGGCTTGCGATGGCGTATCTGGGCTTTACGCCCGCGTAAGTCGCCCTCCGCCCGCGCTGGGACGCGGCGTTGGCCTGCCAGCGGGTCGGCACCGGCGCAAGCCACAGGTGCCCGGGCGGCGGAGGAGGAGTGGCGTAGAGCCCCACGCTGGCGCAGGGGGGGGGCGGGGAACAGGGCGGGGTCGGAGTTAGTCTGCTCCCTAAGTCCCTCCAGAAGCGGGAATGCCCCCAGCGGCGCAAAAAAGCTACGCCACGGAAAAAGAAGTCGTAGCCCATAGGCGCTCATGGAACGGCGAAAAACCGGCCCCCTCTCTGAGCGCTCAGCCCCGCCTCCATGGCCCGAAGGAGCATAGGATGAGAACTATCCTGGGGACCAATCAGCGTGAGGGGGACGAGCCCCCCTCTCCGCACCCAATCACCTGCGACCGGGCCCTACAAAACATCCGGCCAGCACCGCCCAAAACCCTCAGGTAAGTGAGCACGTCGCCGGAGGCTCTGTCCGTGTGCTGCGTGGCGTTGCCCCTTTGAACACCGAACGGGGGTGAGGGCATTCACGGTGGCAGGCACAGAATGCACTCGGGGGACTTTGTGAAAAAGTGGGGGCACTTCCCGTAAAAGGGAAGAAGTGCAAATGTCTGGCTAACCCCCTTTTTACCCCGACAGGAAGAACAACTCAACATCTAACTGGGCTCATGCAAGCTAGTTGCTTCTAACTAAGCACAAACAAATTAACCCTTCCGTGAGAGAAGGGAGTGACACTTGGCGAACTTACAGCAGCCTCTTCCATTTCCTTGCAGGTACCCTGACTCTGGTATTCCCGCCTGGTGTTGACTGATAGAGCGCTGACAGGTGAGGAGGAGGTAGGGGAGGGGGGACCCGTTCCGCAGATTAGTGCAAACCGCCCATTCACCTGACCCCACCCGCTCACTTGCCGCTTCGGGTGAGGCCCAGCAGGGGTGGGGGGCGACCATGGCCGCCCCTGGCCGCCTCAGAGGGAAGCGCCCTGAAAACCACATGCGACCAGGTGTTTGTTATGACCAGCTCATTCCTTCCCTTAAAGGTAAAGGCTTGCCATGGCCGAGTGCATCCTCGCCAGACCGTCATGCATCAGCTGGTCACTGCTGCCCTCGACTATGTGCATCCTCCCGGATGGCGGAGTGTGGGGCTTGCCTCGCCAGTGGAACGAGGCAAAGCCCACATGTGTCTTTTTCCCCCACAGGCACGTCCAGGGCAGGGCTGCTCCCCCGCATCCTGCCCTCCCCAAACATCTCTGATGGAGGGTTGGCTGCAGCCCAGGAAGCACTTTCGCGCCGCGGCCTGCATCTCAGCCCCGCCCCACCGAGCGGGAAGGAGGGCTGTGAAGAATTCCCCGGCTCTCTTGCTAGCCTAAAAACAAGCCCACTTGTTCCAGTGCAATAAAACGAGTTGTAAAACAACTACCTTCTGTGTCTGCGAGCCTGACTTCGTCCTCTGCCGCTCCCCCAACACTCCCGTCACATATCTCAACCTGCACATCGCCACAAATGTATCTGACAGACCCCGTTCTGCCTCCTCGCCCCCCCTCCCCTCACAGTAACGTCAGGAAGAGGGTTGGGGCAGGGCATGTCAGCGGGGAGGGGGGAGCCACCTAGGGCGATCAATCCCTGGTAGGGCGAGCAGCTGGCACCTGATAAGCCAGGGAGAGGGTTGCCAGGGGTGCTGCTGCAGGGGGGCGGGAGATGGCAGGGGAAACGGTCCGCTCTCCCAAGCCCTAGCCCCATCAGCAAAGAAACTAGGGTAGAGGCAGGCGGATGCCATATCCCGGCAGGAGGTCCCGCGCGCCCGAGGAGGGTCGCTCCCGTTGCAGCCACAGCAACACAGTCCCATAAGCGGCCTCCCCCCAGAGCGGGTACGGCCCCTCGGGTGCCTGTGGCAGCCCCATTGGCCATTCCAACACCCTCCGCCCCGCGGCGCCTCGCCTTGCATCCAATCCTGCGGGGCAGTTGCCAGCCTCCCACGCCAACATGCCATGGTTGTTGGGTGGGGTGGGGTGTGTCCGAGGCTGCGCGTGGCTCCGCCCTGGCCCGGCGCCGTCTCCTGCTTTCAGCATCTGTGGTCGCTTGCGTTGCCTTGCGGGGGGGTGGGACACACTCCTAGGCTGACAGCCCCACCAATCCTGCAGGGGAGGCCGCTGGCCCCGCCCACAGGGGCAGTGGAGGAGTACAGCACCCGCGCAAAGTGGCCGAAACGCAGGCGCCCGAGGTCCCCCGGCTGGCTGCCACAGTGCTTCCCCCCCCCCCGCCCGGGCCATGGAGGCTGAGTGGCCACCCCAGACCCCGGGAGGGCCCCCCAATGGCAAGTTGCGCGAGCACCCCAGCTCAGGGCGGCATGCCAGGCAGGGCAGGTGCGTCAGGGCGATATGGAAGACATGCCAGAGCGGCCCCTGGCCAGTCCTTGTGCATCCTTCTCTTCCCCCCCTCCCTTTTGGAAGGGATGCGCTGTCAGCGCGGGCCTGGTCATGGGCTCATGGTGCCAGAACAGGATATGGCCGGCAGATCTCCGAATTATTGCAGGCAGACATGGGTCTATGGGCAGATAAGCTTTATTCCCCGACCCGCAGCGCACCATAGGGCGAGGCCCAAGGGTTGGCATGTGGCAAGGATGCACCTCAGCAGCGCAGCATCCTCGAAAGGGACGAGGGCCCTGGGGCCATAGGAAGCCAACCACCGCGGCCCCCTCCCCTCCAACCCACAGGTCCAAGCCGGGAGGCCTCTGATGAGCCTATCCCTGGCCTATGCAGCTGCCAGACAGAAGATAGGGAATTGTTACATCTCAGACCCTCCAAGGTCATGCTGGCGAGCGGTGTAGTTCGGTGGGCAGCACAGAAACACAATACCCACAGCGGTCCTGGCAGCATGGAGGGCGACGGGTGGCGGGAGCAGTGGGTGGCCAGGCTCGGGGCCCAGCTCATTGCCAAGGCAGCCGGGAATGACCTCCTGGCAGATGAGGGTGCGATGACAGCGCGCCCAATTTACCTGGAGGAGCTCTTCCCGGGCCGTGCAGAGGAGGCCCGCCTCGTGCGAGCGTGGTTAGACGCGGCGCTGTGCGAGGTGGTGCATGACCTCCTGGAAGAGGAGGTGGCTGCGGGCCCCGCGCACAGTAAGTCGGGGTCCCTCTACGCCAGATGGGCCTCAGCGCCATCTGGGGGGCCTCCTCCGCTGTCGCGGAGGGCAGGCCATAAGGGCCCGGAGGCGTCCCAGCCGCTTCCGTCGAGGCCCAGGTTGCAGGTGCTTGCAGCACATGCCGGGCTGCCACCAACGGGTGCCCTTCCTCCCTCCCCCCTCTGCAGGGACCATCAATGACAGGTGGATGGCCGCAATGGACCGGGTTCATGGGGCATTCCAGCAGGCCCGAGCAGCGGCACCATGTGAGTCTAGACAACAGGGGGGGCATGGGCGTATGGGGTGGGGTGGACTGCGGCCATGACGGAGGCCCCAGAGCCCACAGGGGCCCTGACGCCCCCATCCCCCACCTCTTGCTTCCACAGCAGCGTCCACCCGGAGCCCCTCGCCAGATGAGGAGGAACTTGGGAGGGGCTTCACCGCCTGGTCTCCACCCCGCTACCCGCCACCTGTTGAAGACCCGGAGGGCGACCCAGTGGAGGAGCCTGGCAGGAAGCGGCCGAAGCTGGAGCCTGTCCCCGTGGAGGGCCAGGCAGCTGCCAATATGCCATCCCAGCCACAGGCATCTAGGACCCCAGCTGGGCCCCTGTCCTGTAAAAGGGACACTGTGGCGGGGCTACTTGCCTCCCCCTGCTCCAGCGCGCTACCTAGCCCTCACCCTCCTGGCTGCTGAGGCCGGCGTGCTGGGTTGGCAAGCTGCTCTCTGGGTGCCCGATGCGGCCCTGGAAACGAGCAGTTCCCTAACTGCTCTTCCAGTGCAGCGTGTCCATGTGGGCGGTGGCTGTCGGCCGGGGCGGCTTTCCCATGCTCTCTACATGCAGGGGTCACGGGAGCGGGCACTTGGAGGGGCCTCCTGGGACACCATGGGGGTGCAAAGGGCGAGTGTCTGGCCGGCCGAGCCCCCCAAGGCCAGGCATGGCCCTCAGCGCGCAGCATGCCACAGGTGCTCCGTGACCCTGTCTCGCACAGCTTGGTGATGCTCCTGGGGCTCTTCAGGGGCGTCAGGGGAAAGGCGGCTGGCAGGAGGCAGCCAGGGGTCCTCGCCGGGGCCCTCCATGGCTGGTAAGGGGAGCTGCTGGCGCATGGCGATATTGTGCAGCATGACACAGGCAGCCACGAGCTTGGCCACAGTGAACGGCTGCATGGCCAGGCGGCCGCCCGTGTGGTGGAGACATCTGAAGCGCATTTTCAGCTGGCTGAAAGCACGTTCGATCACCATCCTCGTGCGCCGGTGGGCCTGGTTGTAGTTGGCTCTGTCGGCGGGCTCATCCGCAGGGTAGGGCGTCAGGAGGTAGGGCAGCAATGGATAGCCATGGTCACCTGCACGGGGAGGCGGCATTAGGATCTCCCTTCCCATCCCCGTCCCCCCACGGCTCCCCCTCCAACTCCTGACCTAGGAGCCAGCCGCTCCCCTCGGGCCATGATGGCAGGAGCCTGTTCAGGCCAGAGGTGGTGAAGATCTGTGCATCGTGGACGCTTCCCAGGAACTTGGCAACGAGGTCCGTGAAGATCCCCTGGTGGTCACAGGCCGCCTGGACGTTGATACTGTAGAACCGGTGCCGATTCCTGTAGACCTGTGGCTCCTCTCTGGGAGCACACATGGCCACATGTGTGCAGTCGACTGCGCCAATCACATTGGGGAAGCCCACGAAGGAGGAGAAGCCTGCCCAGATGGGTGCCAACTCTGCCTCCGAGGTGGGAAAGAGGATGTGCTCGCGGATCCGACCAACTAGGGCATCCAGGAAGGCATGCAGGCAGCGGCTGGCGGATGATTGGGAGACCTCCAAGGCCTCAGCCATCACTCCCTGGAAGGAGCCGGTCGCGAGGTAGCGGAGGGACAGCAGGACCCTCTGGAGGACGGGGATGCCCCGGGGAGCCGCAGCTTGCCCCTGAAGGGCGGGCGCAAGCTCCTCGCAGCCTGTATGGCTGCCCTGTCCAGGCGAAAGCGGTCCAGGCAAGTCATGTCACCCAGGAGCAGGGATGGCACCCTGGCCTGGAAACGGCGGCGGCATCTGAGGCGCCGCCGCCTGAGGGCCACTCGGACATACACGGCCTGCAAGAGGTGGCTGGTCCGGATGGCTGGGAGCCGCGACGGCAGTGGCAGGCACCAGGCGGGGATGACCGGGGTCCTGCCTGGAAGGAGCGCAGGTTAAGTTCAAGCACCCTGAACCCCCCCACCACCTGGAAGCAGCAGGCCTACCAGTCTCAGCGGCCCGTTGTGAGTGGCGCTCGGGAGCGGGTCCTCTGTCCGCTGCATGGGCCGCCCCAGCCGCCCTTCCTGGTCCTGCACTCCCTGTGCCCTCCTCCATCTTGCCAAGGGGGTGGGTGGGCACATGACTAGGTGGCCGATTCCCACCACTTATCTCGGGGACCGGACATTCCAGCGGGCACTGCCCCCATGTCTGCTGTGAGCACTAGTGGCGGCGGGAGCCAGCGCCAGGCAAACTGGACGGAGGCTGAGAGAGTGCTGCTTTTTGGGCTCGTGGTGGAGAATGCAGAGGTCGCCCTGAGCACGAACAGGGGCGCCTCGTCCCGGTCTTGACGACGGGCATTCTGGCAGATGGCAGCTGAGAGGGTCTCAGCCGTGGGCAACGCGCCCCGCACTGCTCACTCCACAATGAAGCGCTGGAATGATTCTTTCGGGCCCACGCGCAAACGAGTGCGCCTCCTCATGTCTCAGGGGGTTCCTTATGAGCGGGCCCTCGACGAGGGGCTCCCAGGCCCAGAGGCGGTCATGCGAGCGGTCATCCCGGAGGCGGTGGTGGGCGGCCTGGGCGTCGAGGTCCTGCCCGGTTAGTATTTGTGGATTCAGGGAGGCGAGGGGGGGGAGGGAGAGCATGGATCGTGGCGCATGTGTGACAGGGCCTCTCCCGTGGGTAAGCACAGCCCCTGAGGGTCCGGACCCAAGCCAGGCGGAGGCAGAGGCAGCAGGGTCAGTGCCCCTCCTGGCAGAGAGCGGGTCCCAGGAACAGGCAGCCCTTCCACCGCCGCAGCAAGCCCCTGCTGCCAGTGACGAGGAGCCTCAACCGGGCCCGTCGGGGGGCATGGATCCGGAGCATGGTATGTATCTGTGGCCCTGCTGCTGGTGGGGCCAGGGACCGGCTTGGCCACGGGCCTCGGCCATGCATCCCAGGCCCCTCGTGGCGCCAGCTGGTCTCGAGGGGGGCTGTGCCCGCGGCTGAGATGGGTGTGCCTGGCCCGGCTCAGTGACCTGTGGTGGCCCATGTCGGGCCACTGCTCTTCCTTCCCTGGGCCCTCTTCTCACCCACGTCTCTCTCCGGCAGGGACCATGCGCCTGGAGATAGAAGGGGATGTGATTGCCCAGCTGCGCGAGCTGCCACCCTCCAGGAGGACCTCTGCGGCCGGAACGGCTCTCCTGCAGTCGCTCGACTTCCCTGTGTCGGTGGAGGGTGACGGTGGCCCTGGGACTCCGCTGGTTCAGGACACCTTGTCGACAGAGCCGTTCAAGGAGCCATCCCAGGCTGCAGCCCCCTCCCCTCCAGCCCCCCCACTCCCGGGTGCCATGGGCCGTGTGCGGGAAGGACCTGGCTCCGCCTCTGACAGGGAGGGGCCCATGGAGGGGGTCCTTCCAGGCGCACGGGCTCGCGGCCCCCGCCCTGCCCAGCGGCTTCCCCCGACACTGGCCGCGATGTGGGTGGCGATCGAGAGGGAGCGGCTAGAGGTGCACGCCGCATGGGAGGAGGCGAACAACCGAGGGTGGGAGTTCATGGCCGCGGTACTGGAGGTAGGAGAGGGGCTCCGCGCCTCTCAAGCCCGTGCCAAAGCCCTGCTCGGGCGCCTCGTCACCATCCTGGACCCGCCGGCCCCGCCCGCTGCAGCAGCTCCACCTGCCCCAGAGGCGCCCCTTCCTCGGGCCCAGTTGCATGCAAGGGGCCGGGCCCATGGACGGCCAAGGGGGTCTGGCCGCCGGCCTCGCCGATGAGCCCCGCTGCCACCTTCCGGGGGGTGGGGTGTTCTGCTGGACAGGCGGGGCTGCAGCCCAGGGTGTAATACAGCTGCTGGAGACAAGGGGGAAGGGTCCTGGGGGGCGGGGGCAGCGAAGCGGGGCTTGGCCGCGTGACCTGGTCGCCACAGCCGGGAAGGCTGGGTGGAGGGGCAGCTGCTTCTGACCATGCACTCGCACAGGCGCCGGACGGCGCAGGGGGCGACCGGGGGGGCGGCTGGCAAGGCAGCGCCCGGGCCGTCGACGGGCCCCTGGCTGCCTGTCCTTCCAAATGGGCTCTGCCCAGCCCAGCCTCTCCATGGTCCCTCGACACCCACCCTCTCCTACATGCCTCCCCTTCCTCACGTCTGCTGGGGGAGGTGGGATGGTATAATAATAAAGACTGATTTCTGTGCAATGGGTGTCTGTGGTCTTTGCCTTGGGATGGGGACGGGGGCAGGCCCGCTGTGTCTGCCTCTTGGTGGCAGCCTCAGGCCAACCCTCCCCTTCGGCGCGACTTGGTGGCTGTTCCCTACTGCCGGGACTGGCTGCTGCCCTGGATTCCTCATGGCAGGGCGCCTGGCAGTCCCATGCCAACCTCTCTGGACGCGGCCGCCACGGACTTGGCGCTGCATTGGGCAAATGAGGGAGAGGCTCCTCAGACCACGCCCACCCCTCTCCTTCCCGACTGCGAGCCCCGCCCAACGCACGAGCCGGGGTGGTCTGCCGGCATGGGCGCGATTTGCCTGCTGCTCTGGGGCCTGGCCGGGATCGCGTGCTGCCCATTGGCTGCGCCTATCCTGGCCCCTCCCCCTGCTGCTTGTGGGGAACAGCACCCTTTGGCTGTGCCCGGCGGTGTCCGCGCATCAGGCCCGCCCACAACGCTTTCTGGTTCTCCCAATTTGCATCTCTGCGCTGCTGCCAGGGCTGGCGCCGCTGCACTTTGCTGGAACAGGATATGGCCTGGCGGCGCCACTGCTCCATCTGTGCAGGCACGCCGGCGTTGGGGCCGGCCATAGGACTGCGCAGTAAGTATGAATTTTTATTTAGGAGGTATCTAATAAATGGAAATTTTTGATTTGAATCAGTGGTTATCAAGCGGTTATTCTTAAGTGAATTAAACTGGCACATATAATACCTTTGATAACTATGATACAGCCTCCCTAAAATCATTTTTTAAATTGAAACTTTCGAACTATTCAACAGATTGGAATGGATTCAACCACTGTGCTCACCAACATTTAATGCCTTCCTCCAACCTAAGAGGCTGTTCCATTGGAGGAAGAATCATTTAAATTGGAGGAAGTCTCCCAACTTTGCTGAGCAGAGCAGCTGCCTCTATCCCAATAACCTGAAAGCATTTAAGAGTGCCTATCTGGGAAATTACTGTTACACTGTCTGCATGAAAAATATATTCAATGAAATAATTTAAAACTGTAAGATTTCAACTCATTTCACCAAAATCTGAATGAAACTGATGGCAAGTCAATGTGATGTCGTTAAAATCCTGATTCTATTTGAGATCTATCAGATAATTTATTTGCTACACAAAAATGAACACATAGTTAAAAGAAAAATATGTAATGGAATTTCCTGTATTGTTATTGCTGCCAAGTGTCACATAATGATGTTCTATCATTAATCAAATGTCACATTAAATCCATAAGACAAATATACTCCTTTTCATCAGCTTTTGTTAAGCAAAGATCCATACATTAGAACATTTTTGGAAGCCTGCTTTATTCCTTTCCAGACTTGGAATGCTCTCAGTCATAAAACTATGTCAGTGATACTAGAATTTATGGCTGTAACCAAAAATATGGACATGCAAAAGACAGGAAGTGATTTGACAATATGAAAAATATTTAGTTCTACCACAAACAGGGATATCAGATTTCACAGAAATTGTAAATTCTGTGGTTTCAAAAGGAAAAGTATAATACTGTCTATTACTTGTCCCCCTTCTTTCTAAATTTCAGCATGAGTAGAGCAAAACTCAAGCCTACTTAAATTTGGTTACTGTCTTCAGAAGCATCAGAGCTCGATTTGTAAGCCCACATAAGAGGCTTCTTAATGGATTATGGGCTTGCCAGCCACAAATCCCATAAAGAGGCCAGTAAAAGAATTACGCAGACTACAGGTCACTGACAGTTCTACAGTAGCAAAGAGCCTTGTGGCACCTTAAAGACAAATGCATCACAAGAAACTATTGTTTTGGCTGCAACAAACTGTTAATTTTCAAAAAAAATTAAATTAAAAACTTACCATATCTGTGCTAAAACTGGTTGAGGTAATCCAGACTGGAAAAAAAAGTTCCTAGCTTGATCTCCTGTAAAGAAGGAGGTAATTTTTCCAGTAAGAGCCATAAAGAACTGGATAATAACAAGTATCGGCAGTTATATCATGCTTTTAGAGTTAAAGTGCTCCATACACATTTTCTGAACAATCTTTACAATAACCATATAAGTAGGTCAATTTTATTACCTCTATCTGGCAGGCAGTGGACAGTGATGCCTAAGGTGTGTTCATGCTAAAGGCAAGGTATGAATTGGTTACTTGATAGTTCACAGATCAACTTCTTAGGGCCAAACTACACATTACGTTTAACATGTGCAGTAGGACACTAGCAGCAAATTTCTTGGTGCAACTCAGTTTAGAAACACTGCAGGGATCTGATTCTGGTGGAAACTGTAGCACAAAGGGAGGAAGCGCTCCTACCTTTCTCTCCTGCATTATTTTCCCCGCCTGAAACCACCTCAGGGAGTTCATTTACCATGCAGAGGGGCTGCACATTCAGGCATTCAGTGCACATGAAGCCCTGAGGGGAAAAGTAACACCCTCCTGGGACCCTTTTGGATTGGGAAAACAGTGTACCAAGGCATGGGGAGACAGGCCCTCCTACCCCTGCAGCATGGTACCAACAGAGTCAGGCCTTTGCAGTGTTCTAACAAATTGCTATAACAAAATTACAGCCACCAAAGTCTCTCTGGCAATCACTTGTAAAATGTAACATGTTGCTTGGACCTTAGCCACTATGCTATACTAGCTGAAAGAACAAAACCATACAGTCACAATAATATAGCATTCTAATAACAATTTATTACCACTGATACATTTCTTCAGATTCTGAAATACACACGATTACAAACCGAAACACCTGTACTTTAGTCAATAGGAAATGCACACTACATTAACATCAGCTTTGACAGAAGAAAGGGAAACAGATGGTTCCTGCTTCCTAGTCCATTTTAATGGCTATCATTTACTGGAATTATGCCTTGTAAAGCAAGGAAACAAAACACTTTCTCCACAGGATATATCTTTACTAACCAACAAATAAATGACACAGATTTCCATACTTTTTAGAAAACAAATGTAATTTCAAAACTTCTGTCAGCCGAAGATGTATGGCTAACATGCAAAGTAGCAGAGAATAAGGCAACATTTGAACATATAAATTTGTTATATTCCAGGAGAAATCTTCAGTTTACCTGGCCATCTAATAAAAAAATCTAAATCTTTAGTTCTTCATGTGGACAAATAATTAGTTAAGGAGATGCCATATTAAAATAAATGAAGTACAGACCAGTTTGTTTAAATTCTTTCTAGACCATCTCCCAATTAAAGTTCAAGGAAGTTCACAAAAACAAACACAAATAAAACTCAACAAAAAAACCATTAATAAAATAGAAATGCAAGTGCAAACCCAGACTAAAATCCTAAAAAGGAGCAACTAAAAGCCAGGAAAGAAACCACTAAACCTGCAATACTGAAACCTTATGGAGCCCTGTGGCGAAGAGTGGTAAGCTGCAGTACTGCAGCCCAAGCTCTGCTCATGACTAGGGCTGTGCACGGGTGACCGATTCGGAATACCCCCAAATCCAAAGTGGCTTCGGGTTTCCGGAATTGCTTCGGTATGCTCTGTGAAGATTTGGAGCATACTGAAGCGAGGGGGGAAAACTCCCCACCACCACCCACCACCCTCCCTGAGGCAACCCCTCTACCCCTCATCCCCCTGGGGAGACCCCTCCACCCCCCACCCAACCCTGGGGAGATCCCTCCAACCCCCACCCATTTACCTGGTGGCAGGAGGGTTATCAGCTGGGCAGTGGACTGCTGCCACAGTGGCAGCGGCAGCACAAGGCTGTGCAGCCTGGAGCCAGCCGGCTCCTCTGCCACCGCACCGCCGCCCGAGCCTGTGGGGTAGTGGGGAAGGCTGGAGCTGCCTCCTCCGGCCCTTCCTGCCCCTCAAAGGGCCGTGGTGCACCAATGCCGTGGCAGCCATTGGAGGAGCAGGAAAGGCTTTCTCTGCCTCCTCCAGCCCTTCCTGCCCCTCAAAGGGCTGCGGCAGAAGAGCCGGCATGGAGCCACTGCAAGGTAGGTGGGGGGGAGGTGGGGGGGTGATGTTTAAAGGGCCCCACCACTGCTTGCAAGCAGTGGCACGGCCCTTTAAACAAGCCCCGAAGCTTTCCGAAGCATTTCCGAATGCTTTGCTTCGGTATTCCGAAGCGGGATCAGCAATACTAAAGCTTGCTGAATCGGGTCCGCTTTGGGTATCTTTACGCGAAGTGAAACCCGAATAGCACAGCCCTACTCACAACCTGAGTTTGATGCTGGCAGAAGACAGGTTCAAGTAACCAGCTCAAGGTTGACTCAGTCTTCCATCCTTCTGAGGTCAGTAAAATGAGTACCCAGTTTCCTGGGGGTAAAGGTTAGATGACTGGGGAAGGCAATGGCAATTGTGATGGGCTAGGCATCCCAAGAAAACGTCGTGATGTGACATCCCCCCATGATGGAAAAAAGTTTTTAATTTGATCCCCTTATGTGGGGCAATCAACAGCCTCAGAATGAAATTTTTCCCATGCGCCATAAGTGAATAAGCCTAGAAAGAAGCTTATTTCCCTGACTCTGCTGTACATTCTGCCTCTTTGCCTTCCAATAAATACTGAAGAGGCACACATAGATAGGTAAAAAGTGCTATTGACATTGGCCTTCTGAGTACATGCCAATAATTGTTTATTCAGTGCATACAATATAGCAAGCCATTTTCTTAAGGACAAAAAAAAATCCAGAGGGAGACTCAAAGCACTTTTTATTGGGGGGGGGGGTTGTCCCTGAGATGATAAATCAGGAACCTTGACGGCCTCATATGGTATAATTCTGGAGGTGATGGGCTACGCACTAGCTCATTCTCTCATTTCAATAGGTTTTCATTTTTGACAAGTGTATCTTTGCAACCGCATGGCTACATGCATGTCTAGACTTCTTCTCCTCTTCTTAGGTCTTAAAACACTAGTTGGTTGTCACTTGGGTACATGGACCTGGGCTGGCGCATCTACTGTTTTCCCCTGAGAAGCATCAAATTACATGGCTGTGGAATGGAAATTATATAAAAGAACACATTACCAGTAATAAATCCAGACACTGGTTTCAAACTGTGGAACTGCTGATCATGCTTAGCTCTCTCATCTACAGTTACTGCCCAGATGTCAAGGTTGCCTATTTATAGGGAAGAAATTGATAAAACAAAAGGAAGCTTTATTACTGAATAATCACTAATATTCACAGTATGTTTATATTCTACAACACAACCCAATTTGAAAACATTTCTTCCATCCTGAAAGGAGCTTAGACAGCTCCTTGAGATCCAAGGCATTCTGAAAGCCTGGCAGTTGTGCAAGAGTTATAGATAAGACTGTTTTGTGAAGGTCCTCATTGTAGATCTGCCCATATAGGCAGGTGATGCCCTGAGGTACAAACAACACAAACAGAGTGTGCTGGCTGAAGGGTCAGCAACTGCCACATTACCAGTAGCAGCAATACATTTTACTCTAACAATGAGCAGGAACAACTCTAGTATACTCTAGTTGTAAGACCAGCAAGTTATTTTTTTTAAAGGCTGCCAACAGAGCATTGAGGCAGAAACGGGCCTTTGGACACTTACCGTGAAGGGTCCTTCTCCTCTGAGGTCAGGAGGACATCCTGGGTGCTTTCCCACCATCCTATCGGGGAGGCAGGAAGTTTATTTTTCTTCCCCTTCCTGTAGTGTATGGATGGGAACACCCCCTCAGGGCTCATTTCGGGAGATTCCCCTCAGCAGTCCTTGTCTAAATAGAACTATCCTATAACAGTAAAAAGATGAAAAAACTTCCAAAACAAAGAACTGTTAGTCAACTTTATAAGTAAGAAAAGACACAAGGTGACTAGAACCCTATTAGAACCATCAGGTAAACAGTCAGGTAAACAGAAAGTAGTAGAAGTAGAGTCAGGGCGAAGACCTTGGGAGGGCAGGATGTCCTCCTGACCTCAGAGGAGAAGGACCCTTCACGGTAAGTGTCCAAAGGCCCGTTCTCCCTCTGAGGTGGAGGACATCCTGGGTGCTCCCAAAGCAGTCCCCAGAAATTCAGGGTGGGATGAGGTCTTCGTCTCCTATTATATGTTGAAACACTCTTTGGCCGAATGCTGCATCAGCCAATGCATAGGTGTGCAGGTGGTAATGCTTGATAAAGGTCGACCACGTAGCCGCCTTGCAGATGTCTTTCACAGAGGCGCTTCTTCTTAAGGCCGCATTAGTTGCCACACTCCTGGCCGAATGGGCAGTAATCCCGTCCGGGACTTCCATCTTGAGAGCCTTGTATGCCTCCCTGATGCAGGCCTTGACGCTGCAGGCTATGGCCGAAGGAGGCATGTGTTGTCCCAACCTAGGGTTTGAAATGTTAATGAACAAGGAATCCGTCCTTCGTATGGGTTCTGTTCTAATAATGTAGGTTTTTATCGTTCTCCTGACATCTAAGTTATGCCAGTCCCGCTCTCTTGGGTGTTTTGGATCTGGACAAAAGGATGGGAGATTAATTTCCTGTTCCCGATGAAACCTTGAGAAGGCTTTGGGCAGGAAGGTTGGGTCTGTCCTTAATACTACTTTATCTTTATGAAAGATATACAGGTCTGGTCTCACCGAGAGAGCCCCTAACTCAGATACACATCGTGCCGAAGTAACTGCTACAAGGAAGATGGCCTTTAGCTTTAGCCATCTTAGGGAAATGTCCTTTATCGGCTCAAATGGATGTTTAGTGAGCGCTGAAAGAACCACGTGAAGACGCCATGTCGGGAAACGATGTACCGCAGGAGGGCTCAACAGGGTTGCTCCCCGAAGAAACCGTCTAATGTGAGGGTGCGCCACTATGGGTGTCTTTCCCACTCTTGGGACGATTGAGCTGATGGCAGCCACTTGTTTCCTCAAAGTGGCTGGTTTTAGTCCTCTATCGATACCCTCCTGGAGGAATCCCAAAATGACTGTTGTCGATGGAGTAAGCGGTTCCACTTTCTTGTGACGACACCAGCGTACGTAAGCTTTCCATGTGGAGTTGTAAATTCTTTGAGTAGACATTCTTCTGGAGGCTAGAATAGTATTCACAACCTGAGAGGTGTATTCTGTCTGGATGAGCGCTCTCCGTTCAATCTCCATCCGGTCAAGGACCACCATTCCAGATTCGGATGCCATATTGGTCCCTGGTGAAGGAGATCTGGTCGCACTGGTAGGTGAAATGGAGGGCATTCTGAAAGGAGGAGTAGGGTCAAAAACCAGGGTCTCCTCGGCCAGTAGGGCGCCACCAGGATCACGCTGGCTTCTTGCTCCTGTATCTTTCGGAGCACTTTCGGAAGTACTGGTAGAGGCGGGAAGGCATATAAGAGTCCCCTGGGCCAGATCGATGTTAGTGCATCTGTGCCCTCCACCTCCTGATGGAAATATCTGGTGAAGTATCTTGACACCTGATGGTTTAGGGGAGACGCAAACAGATCTACAATTGGATCGCCGAAATGGGCCGTGATGAGTGTGAACGTCTCCTTGTTGATTGACCATTCTCCCGGGTGTAATGTCTCCCGACTGAGCCAGTCTGCTTGGACATTGCAGGAACCCTTTATGTGTTCCGCCTGTAGCAAAAGAAGATGGTTCTCCGCCCAGGAGATGATACTGTTCGCTTCTCTCTGGAGTCGGGAGGACTTGGACCCCCCCTGTCTGTTGATATAAGTTTTTGCTGCCACGTTGTCTGTGCGTATGAGTATGTGCAACAGGGGAGTCTGGCGGTTGAAATGGATCAGAGCCAAGTATATAGCTCTCATCTCCAGCACATTGATTGGTAACGTCCGTTCGTTCAGGGACCAGGTTCCCTGAACTGGGATTTCGTTCATTGTTGCTCCCCAACCGGACAGGCTGGCGTCCATAAAGATTTGCATGTATCGAAGGGTAAGAAAGCTCTTGCCCTGTCTGAGTTTGTCCCCACGTGTCCACCACAGGAGACTGTCCTTGACATCGCGAGGTACCTGCACCTTGCTTCTGTGCTATCTGGAATTGGTATGGCCTCAGCAGAGCTTGTAGCAGCCTGGAATGAAAACGTCCCCAATAGACAGCTTCTGAGTTGGCCACGAGGAGTCCCAGTAGTTTGGTGAGTTCCATGATCAGCGAACGTCGTTGTTTGATGACAATTAGAGCCATGCGTTTGGTCTGTTATCTTTTCCTCTGGACGGTTGAAGATGCCTTCTTGCGTATCTATGATCAATCCTAGATGCTCCAGTCTCTGAGATGGTTGCAGAGAACACTTGATCCTGTTGATGAGGAACCCGTGTCTCTCTAGAAACTGGATTGTCATCTGAGTGTCTTTGATGGAGGAGGCTCTTGACTCTGATCTGATCAGGATGTCGTCGAGATACGGATGAATCTGGAGTCCCTTCTCCCGAAGCCTGACAATTGGAACGATGAGGAGTTTCGTAAAGACCCTTGGAGCCATTGCAAGACCGAAGGGCATCGCGCGGAACTGAAAATGTAGGTCTCCGACGCAGAACCTGAGAAAGCAACGATGTGACACGGCTATCGGAACATGGAGATATGCTTCCGTCAGGTCGATTGATGTCATATAATCTCCCTGGCGTAGAGCCTCTGTGATGGATCGAAGTGTCTCCATCCTGAAACGTCAGATCTTGATGAAGCGATTCACATACTTTAGATCTAGTATGGATCTCCAATCGCCGTTCCTCTTCGGAACAGTGAAGAAAATCAAGTAGACGCCTGTCCCGCTTTCGTTCGGAGGGACTGGTTCCACTGCTCTGTTGTTGAAAAGATGTTGAATGGCTTTGACTGTAATCGCACATCTGGTCGGGTCCTTCTTGAGTGGAGAGACCAGAAATCTTTCCAGTGGGTGAGAGACAAACTCTATTAAATAGCTAGAGGAGACGATTTCCAAGGCCCAGGCATTCGCCTGGGATTGCATCCAGGTCTGCTGGAAAAGAAGCAGTCTCCCTCCCACCGGAGCGTCCTTCGAGTCAGGGTTTCTGACCTTTGTCCTCCGCATCAGGTCTGTAGTTACGGCCTCCTAACTGCTTGTGCGGCCTGTTCCCAAAGTTCCCCTTGCGGCTTTGGGGTCTCTGGAAGCTCCATGATCGTTTTGTGTCCTGTCGAGGTCTAGGAAGAGTGTGGCTCGTCCTGAAGGATAGAAATTGGAAGGAACGTCTATTGTTCCATCTCAAGGACCTAGGTAGAGCTCTCTTTTTGTCCTTTGTTTCCACCAGGATCTTATCAAGGTGGTCTCCAAACAGCTTTTTTCCTTGATACGGGTAGGAGGTCAAGTTCACTTTTGACTGGATGTCCGCTGGCCACACTCTGATCCACAGAAGACGTCTTGCTACCGTAGTGGAAGCCATCGCTCTCGAACAGAAGGACAGTGCATCTAAGGTGGCATCGGCAGTGAAGGTGCTGGCTTTTAATATCCTATTAGCTCCTTCTAGTAAGTGTTTGTTATTTTCTGGTAATAGCTCGATCACTCTCCTGATCCATACCACTGAAGCTCTAGCCACCATTGATGCTATGGCTGAGGCCTTGATAGCTATAGCTGTCGCCTCGTGCACTCTTTTCAATGCTCTCTCTCCCTTCTTGTCTATGCTGTCCTTGATGACCCCTTGGCCATCTTCAGAAAGAAGACCTTGGGACTGTAGAGCTGCCACCGGTGTGTCTATGGCTGGCACCTGTAAAAGCTCGTTAGCAAATCTGGGGAGAGAGTAAAGTTTCTTAACAGCATTAGGGACATGTTTACACATAGTTGGCGTAGCCCATTCTGCTTTGAGTTGTCACTCATAATATTCAGGGAAGGGGAAGACCTTAGTTTTCTCTTCTGACCTAGGAAAAAATTCTTTGTTTCCCTTGGGTCTTGTTTTAGAGCCCCCTGGGGTTGGCTCGTCCTCCTCCCCCCTCTTGGATTCTTGCAAGTCCAATGCAGCCAATGTTTTGTTTAGAAGATATTGGTAATCTTCTGCATGGAATAGTCTATTGGGCTGATCCTGGACCGAGGATTCCTCCTCATCCTCTTCATCAGGAAGGAAATCCCCCATATCAGAGTCCTCACTAGGTGAGGGCTCGTCTTCCAGCCACCCTGTGGTTCTGTCTACGTTTCCATTAGAGAGGGTCTTCCTTGCTGCCTTGGTAGGCCAGGGCCCACTACGACTCTGTACCCCCTGTGACTCATTAGAGCTTCTGTGGCTAGGGGCCTGTGGTGGCTGAGGCGGACTGGCATTACAAAGGGCCAGAATTTCCTTCCTCATTGTCTGCCTGAAAAAGGACACAAACTCAGGAGGCATCGCACGAGGGACAGCACTTACTTGGCACTCCAGACCCTCATTGTTACCTCTGCGCTGTTCCGTAATTCGCTTCGTCTGCAAATCTCCCACCGGGAGATTGGGAAGCACGTCCTGTTGTTTCGGCGGGAAATCGCTCTCCGCGCCTGCTGTTGCCGCCAAAATGGAGTCCCGCTCTTCTGCGCTGCACTCGGCCGTCCGGCTGTGGCGCGCTGGACTCTTCGGCTCCCTCTGTGGCAGACGGGGCCGTTTTCTGGAGGGCTCTGGCTCGGCTTCTTCCTCTCCGGTGGTCTTCTCGCCGGGGAGCCGCATAGCCTTAGAAGACATGCCGGTGCCGGCTGGGCTTGTTCCCGCTATCGGTAAGACAGCTCCTTGGGAACGGCCCGCCCTTTCCATAAAACTTTCTTCAGAGTCCGATGACTCCACTGAAAACATTTCTCTTCTTTCCTTCCTCGCCATCAGGGAGAGGGAGAAGAAGAGTAGGAGAGGAGGGACAGTCAGATAAAGGAGGGAAGGCAAGAAGTCAGAAGGAAAGTAGAGATTAGTGGAAAGAGATTAGAAAAGGTAGCAGAGCTAGCCTATAGTGATCTGCTCTCCCTGGAGGCAGGAAAAGAACTGAGCCCTGAGGGGGTGTTCCCATCCATACACTACAGGAAGGGGAAGAAAAATAAACTTCCTGCCTCCCTGATAGGATGGTGGGAAAGCACCCAGGATGTCCTTCGCCTCAGAGGGAGAACTACTTCTTCCAAAATAACCATTGGGTTGCATCCTGCACCAAGATGCAGCATCAAAATCATGGGTTGTTGAAGAACCACCACCATGTAACCTCTGAAAATTTCCCTCGACAGAGGGTATGAAAGGGGCACAGCTATGTTGTTATAAAGTTGCCAGCAAGAAAGCTGAATATCACAGGTTACTAGAAACACAAACTAGCTACCAAGCCCAGACAAAACTTGTAGATCTCTGTTGAAGACAGGTGAGTCACACTGATAGATATGTCTTCACTCACTTTAGGCATAAACCCCACAACAGTGTCGGACATGAGTGTATTAGCCCACAGATCATCTATGGGGTCCTCAAGCTGTGGCTCTTGATGGATTTGCTCCAGCCATCCCTTCTTCTTACAATAACCCAGGAATACTTCACCTCATACAAGCTGTAAAGCATTTTTCTAATTGCTCTGTCTATTAAGATAAAGATTTTTGGTTCTTAAAATCAAGCTATTAGTACAAAACACTTTCTGAAATAAAATTTATTCTAACCAAGATGTATAAGACTGTCCTGGTACTTACTCCCAAAAGCTGTTGGAAACTGAGCCATGGTTCAATCACCTTTCACTTGCTAATTGATGCCTGAAATAAAGAGTGGTACACTGGAATAGGTATGTAACAGGTATGTAAGAAACAGTAACAACTTATTTCAAAGCCACTTAACTATATCATTGTATATATTTGTTATATTATATAGGGCCATTTATTGTATCATTCATACAGGAAAAAACCCTGAATGTGAAAGTTGGGTAAATGTTAACAAAACACCAATCAAATACTATTAATGCCTATTATCCACTTTGCTGCTTGCAGCACTACTCCCATTCAAATTGTAATTGTTCTCTGAACTGCAGCAAGGCCCCAGTTCTTGCTCATCATAGCCTAGCGCTTGCTCAACCACATCATTTAAACCAAGGATGTCAAACATACGACTTGTGGATTGCATCCAGCACCTGTGAACAACTTGGGAAAAGCCCCTCCCCCGCTGCACATGATGTGTTCACCCTCCGTCTCCACCACCTTCTCCCTGACCATACCCATGGTGGCTTTGGTGCTGGCCGGGAAGACTCCCCTGAAGAAGCATACCATCAAGTAGGTTTTACCCACACTGGGACTGACTGCTCCAGCAAGGCCTTCAACTCCATGCCAGCTTTGGGGGCATCAGTGCGCACAGGGAGGCTTGGCTGGCAAAGGCACATGCCTTTGCCAGGCAGGGAGAGGAAGAGCCACCCGACAGAAGAGACTGGAGGTGCCTGCACATCAGCATGTTCACAAGCCCTAGCCAAGGCTCAGCAGCAGTAGCAGCAGTCCAGTATGATGGACTGATTGTCAGAACCACCAGCTGCCCAGCCAGCTGCAGCCTCTGGAGTGCTCTTGCTTCACTAGTCAGGAGCTGCCTGTCCATTGGCAGCCGGCTCTCCAGCCCCCAGCCCTGGAGAAGCAGAGTCTTAGCAACAGCCAAGTAATACCTCCTCTTGTCCTGCACCTACCCAGCTACCGTAGTAAGGAGAGAATCAGTCTGGAAGCCTCCCTACATTCTTGTCTCACCTGGGCAAGTGTCCCTTCCTGGCTCAGCCTTGGGTGCCGATTCAAGTTTGTTCCAAGAAGGCAAGGGGCTGCATGTCTAGATGCAGGGCAAGCGCAGGCCCTTGGTCAGGGAAGCAAATTCTACTGGCTTCCAAGGAGGTCCCAGGCACATTTGGACATGGCCCGTGCGCATGAAGGTAAATGTAGCTAGGAACTGGCATTGGGGTGCTAGTTTGAAGGTGAGACCTGGAGATCTCCCAGAATTACAGCTGATCTCCAGATGACAGAGCTTAGTTCCCCTGGAGACAATGGCTGCTTTGGAGGGTGGATCATTCAGCATTATATCCTGCTGGGGTCCCTCCCCCCAAACCCTGCCCTCTCCAGGCTCCAGCCCCAAATCACCAGGAATTTCCCAAACTAAAGATGGTAACCCTAGCAGCCAATTCTTTATGTAATTGAGGTGGTTAATGTTGGGGGGTGGCAGGCTCAGAGGTATTTTTTCACTGATAATTTTCTCCTATTCCCAAGGTGGGCCTTTAGAGCAGGCACACTCATCCACTAGAAAAGATAGATCTGGAAACAGATGGATACAGGCTTAATTTGGAGAATCTCAGAAGCGATGGAAAGGGTATACAGAGCACATGCTCTGCCTCCTGTAGCAGCCATTTGGGGTCTAGCTCCACCTCTTGTGGCAGTCATTTTGGGGTGGCATTGTCCACCCTCTCTTAAAATTCCAATGGTGCCCACAGGCTCAAAAAAGGTTAGGGACCCTTGGACTACAACACTAAGGCATACAGTGTCTCACAACTATCTTAAGTGATCACTTGCTCATTTACATTGAGTATTTATGCAATGCAGTACCTGTACATTTGTTAAAAAAACCTTCCGAGGTCACCATCGGAAATATTATAGACTTATTAGCCTGTCTCCATTGCTCTACTTTTCAGTAAGCTCTGTGGGGATTTATCTTTATAAGTTAGAATATAAAGGATGATATTGATTCTTTTTTAGCCATGTACATACATACAAACCTGAGGTATGAAGGCCTAGGGAAAAAAACATTCCCCCCAGGCCTTTTTTCCAAACAGAGAATCTGGAAATTTGGGACAGTACTTTAAAAACCCTATAAAATACTTTCTCTTTTAGACTAAATGAAATGCTTTTAAAGACAAGGTGGACATCCTGTAGACATATACAGCTCCTTAAATCCATTTCTACACCTAGAAGGAGACCTAATTATCAGGAGGGGAGACACACAGGGATTTCATTGTTTCTTAACTGTTGCATTCTGTTATCCTTTTGACCTGACTCTTCCCTTGTGGTTGACCTTTTTACCTCTCCCTCAAACTATTGTGACACACAAACCCACAGACTGGGTAACAAGTAGCCTATTGCTCTACCTTGCTGAATGGGAAAAAAGATCAGAAGTAAGGCATAAATGGCACCAAAGTCTCAAAGGCAAACTCTTGAAGTTTCATTGAAAACCAAACTCTCTCTTAGCAGTAAGCACAGAAGGAAGAAGACAGCATCCAGCAGGAACTAAGGTACATATGCTGAGGCAGCATAGGATCATCAGGTCGCAATTTTCTCTCAAGTACTGAGAATATTTGCAATTTTGTAGAAAACTATGGCATTTATAACTTTTTAGTTCCATAAAATTGTCAAATATCACAAATTTATATGCTAAGTAAGTTACAAATGGTAAACTAATTTTACTTTAGCAATATAAGTTTGATAGGACAGTATTGCACGTTTCCATTTTCCCCAAAATGTCTGTTTTTCTGAAAAAAGATTCCCCCTCCCTCCACAGCTTCAAAATTTCTGGAAATTTTAAATCTTTAATACAAACAGCACTTAGGAATAACTCTTATTCATTCAGAGAGAATCAAATTTGAGAGAGTTGCCAATAGGGTTGCCTCCACAAGGCTGGCAACTGGTGGGAGACTTACCAGAATTGGGGGGGGGGGCTTTCTGGTGACATAATGATGTCACTGGTGACACACTGAGGCATCTGTACTTTAGGCTCAAGGCTTTCAACTGAAGTAAATAAAAACTGAGGAGAAATTCTTGCTTCTTTTTCTCAGAAAGTTTACCTCAGGTTAGGTCTTAACCGTTAGCAGGCTTATTGGACCTGATTACCAAAACTTAAGTTCCCACAAAGGTGTAGGTTTTTCCCTTTCATCTCTGTCCCACATTCTTAGAAACTGCCCAGGTAAATACAGTGCATCTGGCTTTTACCAGGGTGCTTATTTATCACCTAAAAATAAGCTCTCTCCCCCAAGCCTACCCACCTACCTAAAAACCCAAATAAAAATTCTGGCTAAACTGACACTGTTAACCAGTACCTCGAATCCCTTATCTGAAAAGTTTTTCCTCCTCTTTTTAAACTATTCGCTACCATGCAGTGGAGTTCCGTGGGCTCTGACTGGCTGCCAATCACTTGGATATGTCTGAGGCTATAAGCACAAGGATTGGCTCAGAGTCCTGGAGGAGAGGTGCTATTTGGGGATTGATTGCCACAGGGCCACACTCTGTAACGAAGATCAATGAGCAAATGAAGGAAGACTGGAATCAAATACAAGGAAAAACCCTTGCAGATAGTGCAAGAGAGTTCTAAGTAGCTACTTGGCAAAGTGTTCAGATCTGAAATAAACCCAAGGATTTCTACAGTGTACCCAGCAAACTGGAAACTCATTCATCTTACAAAATAATCAAACAGGTTCAGACAGAGAGATTATAAACCCACAAGGCATACTTTCTGGGATGGCAGGAGTTCATGGTGAACAGCCAGTTGAGAGTTCACTAACTTCAGGATTCAGGCTCATGAGGAGTAGGGAACTGCTACTTCTGTATCTTTGTGAGGAAGGTAATACTTATAAAGCGCTAGGTATAAAAGTTACCTGTTGATAGTGATGAAATTATTAATCTTACACTTCAGTACCTACTGAACTATAGAGAAAAATATTGTGCAAATTCCAACTATGTATGTGTTAGCCAGTGAAGATTTGGTTAGATAGTCGAGTATAGGACTAGCATCAGGAAAACATGGGTTTGAAACTAACATAGAAGTCAGTAGGTAGCCTCGGGAGGGACAGTTATGTCATGTATATGTCATGTATATTGCCCTGAACTTCCGGGAAGAAAAGGAGGATAAAAATCTAACTTCCATGAGACCGTTGATTACCCATCACAAGCACCCAGCACTGGCAGAGAAACTTAAAAATATGAAGGAATGAAGCAAACCAGAAAGCAGCCAAATCAAAAAGAGAAGCAAAAAATATAGAAACAAAATTAGCTGTGAGGTTGTGCTACAGAGTTTTTAATTATGCTGGGCAGTGCTTTGGCTCAGTGCATCTGCTGTGCGTGCAGAAGATCCCAGGTTCAATCATGAGTACATTCAGATAAGATCAGGTAGCAGGTGATGTGAAAGACTTCTACTTGAAACTTTCAAGTGCAACTGCCAAAGCAGACTAATGTTCTGTCTCTTTTGACTAACCAAACATCCAAGAAGGCAGGATATATAAATGACAAAGTTCTTTCAAGTGTTTGCATCTGAACTAGTCTGATTCTCATTTTCTGCTTCCTACATTTGACTCATTTTTCAAAGCTAGGCCTATTTTAAGGAACCAGATTAACAGTAGTAGTTGTAGTAGTAGTAGTAGTAGTAGTAGTAGTAGTAGTAGTAGTAACAACAACTTAATAATAATAATAATAATAGCAGCAGCAGCAGCAACAGTGTGCTTATGTACCACCCTTCTGGACAGATTATTGCCCTCCCATAGTGGTGAACGAAGTCAGTGTTATTAATTCCCACAATACAGCTGAGGAGGGGACTGTGAGGAGTGGCTCATAGCACTAGTGGGAGTTGAACCAGCAGAGTGCTGATTCACAGTCCAACCACTTATCCACTATGCTACAGCAGCTCTCTTTTAATTAAATCTTATTCAAAACAGCAAAAAGCTGTTTGTTAGCAGAGCCAAGGAGATGTCCGTCTATTCTAGGATAGATGTTTAAGATCAGCAAGCTAGGAGGCAGCTAGAGTAACACCAGCAAGCTCCAGAACTCAGATTTCCATTCTACTGACACACAGCAGTTGCAGGATACAATCAAGAAGTTCACATCTAGAAACCGAGGACCTCTGTGTTTCCCAACACACTTCAGCAATTTTCACTTGACTTTATATGACTTATACACTGGTTCCTCACATTACTGTATATAATTTATATACTATTCTTCCTATACCATGTAGGGAATTTGTCATGCATGAAACAGCCAACAGGTGCAGGCACAATGCTTGTTAGAATTCAGCCAAGGAAGTATATTTCCTTCTCCATGTTGCTTATCCATCAACTGCCATGACAATTAATAAAAATCCCTGGATGATGATAGGAAGTACAGTAAGAGCCCTACAAGAATCCCCATTGTCTGGCTAAGTACAAAAAGGCTATTTATGCCTTTACACATGAACAATTCTTGCCCACTAACACAATCTGTTTAAGTGCGGAAGAAACCACAGACTAAGTAATAATACAGAAAATACTTCATATAATCATGGAAGGGATCTCCAGGGTCATCTAGCCCAATCCCCTGCACAATGCAGGAAATTCACAACTACCTCCCCCCACACCCCCAGTGACCCCTACTCCATGCCTAGAAGATGGCAAAAAACCTCCAGGATCCCTGACCAAACTGGCCTAGAGAAAATTGCTTCCTGACCACAAAGTGGCGATTACCCTGGGCGTGTAAGGGCCACAAGAACTAAGCCCTGATGTAACCCTTCCTGCCCTCCCTCTCATGATCTGTCTAGGTTTACAGAATCAGCATTGCTGTCAGATGGCCATCTAGCCTCTGCTTAAAAACCTCCAAAGGAGACCCAGAAGGTTCTGGTCCAACCTTCTGGGGCAACAAAAAACAACTCTGCACCATCATCTGTATGACAGCCCTTCAAGTACTTGAAGATGGTTATCATATCACTTCTCAGTTGTCTCCTCTCCAGGCTAAATATACTAAGCTCCTTCAACCTTTCCTCATAGGACTTGGTCTCCAGACCCCTCACCATCTTTACTGCCCTCCTCTGGATACGTTCCAGCTTATCTATACCCTTCTTAAATTGTGGTGCCCCAAACTGAACACAATACTCTAGGTGAGGTCTAACCGGAGCAGAATCTTGGCATCTAGTCTGCTGTCAAGTCTGCTGCCAAGACAAGTCTCCCCCATCCTATAATTATGCATTGTATTTCTTCCAGACTTCTCCCATACCCATCACCAGTTTTAGTCTCAGTTCCTAGCCTTTCTACACTTGGATTTTCAATTATATAAAATGAGGTTCAAAATTAAGTTCAAACCACACAGTATAAAATTAGGTCAGCATATGTGTGACATGTGTCATGGAAGATCAGTTACCCTGAAACCACTTGGAAAAGGAGGAGGAAATCTGGGTTAGGTTTACAGCAGGAAGGGTGTTAACCCTTTTCCTCATACTGGTTTCTCCCCAGAATTTATTTTCCCTATTTACTATAAGACCACCACCACAACAAAAATCAGTTAAAGCTGCACAACAACTTACTGAAGCTATGGACTTCAGCTGCAGGTTTGAGATTACTGAAATGGATTTAGCCATTCGTAAGATTGCAAATGCTGATCAGATCCAGGGTGGATAAAAATCAATGATTTTTTTTAAAAAATCAAAAAAAATCAGATTTTTTATTTAAATCGGATTTTTTTAATTTAAATCGGATGTTTTTAAATAAAATGCTTTTTGAGGAAAATATATTACCATTCAAAGGTTATTCCATCAAGAAATAAAGATTAGTTTTTAATTATGTAGAATAAGGCTGTATATGTTTAATTTTTTTGGTAAATAAATTCCATTAATCCATTCACAATGTCATGCTCTTCCAGAGGTTTTTGTAAGATTATTGGGCAGTTTCTCTGCCTACAAGATATTATCACAGATGCTTGGTTTTGCAGTTCTGAAAACTGAATTTGTGTCAGCTCAGCAGAGAGCACATGCCTCTTCTTCACAGCAAAAATGTTATAACATGAACAGAGTTGAGAAAAAGACCTTAATCCTATTGTTCTACAAACCTATGAAGACAGAATCAACCCCTTCAGTGCTAAGTTTCAAGAAGTTCAGTGAATAGAAACAATATTTTTCTGATTGTTTGGAGTGGAATAGATCTGCACAAGAAGAAACTAAGTGTGAGGAGGGAGGGGCAAGCAGTACAAAATGAAAGTGAAACTTTTTGAGCACAATACTGCACAAGTCTTTGGATCTTTTGTGTGTATGACCTGAGGTTTATCACATTCTTTCCTTGGAGGAAAAAACCTATAATGGCAGCAGGCCATAAAAGAGACCCAGTTTGGGAATACTTTAATGAAGTTCCTTTACCTATCGGTAAGGCAGGCATGCGTGCAAAATGCAAACACTGCAACAAAGAAATGCAAGGCCTGGTGGCCCGAATGAGGCAACATCATGAGAAGTGCTGTGATGAAGATGACCAAAGAAACACATTTGAACAGGCAGGATCTTCAGGTTGGTAAACATTTTTATTGAATCATATTTCTAAAGACTGCCTTGAACTGTCATGTTTGAGCAAAATTATATTTCTTATTATTACTGCATGTTACTGTCATTTGGTACAGTTATGAAGAAAAGCAAATATTCCTTTTGGGGCAGTGCTGTACAATAAGCAGAAATTGTATAAACAATAAAATAACAGCATTGACTTTTTTGTTTAGGGGAATTCATCGTCAACATTAAGGATTCTGGAAACTATCCACCTTCAAGATCACCGTCCTCCTGTTCTACAGTTTCAGAGTTATCCATCCCGGATAGAGCTTCATTTGCATCATCATCAGACACCCACAGTATATCACCTAAAAGAAAGAAAAAACCCTTCCCTCCTGGAACCACCATAGATAAGTTTGTGATAAAAACTAGCAGATTAGAAAAAGAGTTAATTGATGAAAAAATTGCCCAGTTTGTTTATGCAATGAACTCTTCTTTCCGTCTGACTGAGAACCCACATTTCATTAATATGGTTCAGTCACTGAGACCAGGATATAGTCCACCCTGCAGAGCAGATGTTGCAGGGAAACTGCTGGATAAAGTGCATGACAGAGAAATGGAGCAATGTGCAACAGCTCTGGAGGGTAGAATTGTTAACCTAAGTATTGATGGGTGGAGTAATGTCCACAATGATCCTGTTGTATGTGCTTGTATAACAACAGAAGAAGGGAAAGTCTTCCTTGCACAATTGATATGTCAGGAAATGCACACACAGCAGAATACTTACAAGAAGTGGCAGTAAAAGCTATAACAACATGTGAACAAAAATTCAAATGTCTAGTACGCAGTTTGGTCACAGAGAATGCTGCAAATGTATCCAAGATGAGAAGAAATTTAGAAGAGCAGGAAAGGAATACAAAGCTAATAACATATGGTTGCAGTGCTCATTTGCTGCACCTCTTAGCCAAAGACTTAAGTGTTCCAGAAATAAAGACTACTGTTGTTGAAATTGCTAAATACTTCTGTAACAATCATTTTGCTGCAGCAGCTCTGAAAAGGATGGGTGGAACCAAGCTAACGCTCCTACAAGATGTTAGATGGAACTCTGTGGTGGACTGTTTTGAGCAGTATATCAAGAACTGGCCTATTCTGATGACAGTCTGTGAACAAAATCGAGATAAAATAGATGGCACTGTCACGGCCAAAATCCTCAACATTGGGCTTAAGAGAAATGTTGAACATATGCTGAGCATCCTGAAACCCATCTCTGAAGCTTTAAACAAAATACAGAAAAATAGCTGTTTTATTGCTGATGCTGTTGAAATTTGGAAGGAACTGAGTGAACATTTAAAAACAGAACTACACATGGACAGAATTAAATTACAAGCATTAAAAAAAATGAATGGGACAAGCACTGTCTCCAGCTCATTTTTGGCAAATATTGTCAATATCCAGTACCAGGGTCAAAACGTAAGTGCTGAGGAAGAGGAGTTAGCTATGATATGGGTATCCAGCAATCATCCATCTGTAATGCCAACTATAATAAACTTCAGAGCTAAGGAGGAACCATTCAAGAAATATATGTTTGCTGAAGATATTTTAAAGAAAGTCACACCAGTGAACTGGTGGAAGTCACTTAAGCACTTGGATTTAGAGACTGTTCAAGTAATGATTTCACTTTTAACAGCAGTAGCTTCTTCTGCAGGCGTTGAAAGAATATTCTCTTCCTTTGGGCTCATTCAGTCTAAACTGAGAAATCGTTTGGGACCCGATAAAGCAGGAAAGCTTGTTTTTCTTTTCCAGATTATGAACAAAGAAGAAGATGAAGATGACGAGTGAGCTACAGAGGACAGTATTTAAGTTTTTCATGTGTAGGCTGGGCTGACAGTCTAAGTTTCTTAAAATATATATATTTTGTTCAGCCAAATTAGTTAACAAACATGGATGTTTGTTTAAGCAAATAACATATGCTGTAATGGTATTGTTTCAGTTGAATAAATAAAACTATTTAAATTGTTATTATTAAAGTAATGATTATTTTTCTCCTTCCAATAAAGTACAACAGAAAAGTTGTCCAAATATGAATGATTAACCTAAACTGGGGATAATTCATCTCACAATAAATTAACTATAATGTGTTTCTAATAGTATTAAAATCAATATTTTATACAACTGTAAAACTAATATGAAAAGTTGTTATTCTAAAAATCTCCATCTACTTGCATATTAAAGTTATACCAGCAAGAATTAGTCTTTATGTAGAAAACTATGATTTAAATCAAGCCTTACTGACTAGTGATTTAAATCGTGATTTAAATCAGTTTGATTTAAATCAAATCCACCCTGATCAGATTATACTTTCATCAAGTTTCTCCATAATACCCTCAAAGAAATCTTGAACTAAATGGAAATTAAAAATAGAACCGGTTAAAGACATAGTATTTTAGAAGTTAAATACATTTCCCAAACACAATCATTCCAAGAAGTTTCCCATTTAAAAAGCACATTTTCATTGGATATATCAGCATCAAAGTAGGCACTATTCTCAGCATTCATAACTGTAAATACTCTGCATCTGCTAATCGGTTCATTAAAAGCTAGGATTATTGAAACACTGGTGCAATCCTAAACAAACTTTCAATGAATATTCAATGTACCAATCAATGATTTATTATGACCAGCAGACTAAAACATACATTAACATAATAGTTATGAGAACATATATACAACCATTACATTAAGAAGTATTTTAAAAAGAATATAATACATATCACTAAATCAACACTGTGCCTCTGTAGACTCCGGAAGTTGCAAAGAATCTAACAACTCTATCCAAGGATCCTGACTCAAGGTCTGGTCTAATCTTCTATGATAGCCACATAAACACCAAATTAAAATGACAACAGATGTTCATACTGAAATTACAGCCAGATAATAGCCAGTGGTAATTTTTCTGCAACTCTGAAAACAAGGCGCTCCATTTGAAAAAATTAGCATATGGACAAGGATTCTCAGATACTGCCTCGAAGTTATGAAACTTTCTTCCCCTGCCAATTTATCAAAGTCTAAACTGAGTTTTTCTACAAAGTTTAGGCATAAGTAAATATTCAGGGAATGATGAGTAGTAGGTGGCAGATAATCTATAATAAACTATGTTCATTGCACAGACACCACTATCCAGACAGACTTCATGAATTAAAACACAGTACATATCAAGCCATGACCAGGATAGCCCAGGCAAGCCAAGTAATTGGATGGGAGAGCTCTAAAGATGACTAGGGTCACCACGCACAGGATGGCAACAGGAAAGCACCTTTGTTCATCTCTTGCCTTGAAAATTCTGTGGGGTTGCCATAAGTTGGCTACAACTTGACAGCACTTTTTACCACCAACACATCAAGAAAAAAGGGGAAATTCCTGACCATGGTCCATTCTGCACAACACACTTTAAGCCCACACTACTGAGTATTCACTCCGATCAGCACTGAATTGGCATGGGCTCCTAGCATTCTGCACTGCACAACCTCAAGGCGATTTGGTGTCTGCTTTCTTATTCCAGATGAGTGGAGAAGCATCTATTTCAAGTTGCCTTTCGTGGGGGCTGGAGGTGATGTAATTTCAGAGCATGCATAGTAATGTTGCCATGTTGGAGCCCAGTTTGTTCACCACCACGCCCTTCTCTGTCCCTGTATTCACTAACAGGGCACTCTCATGCACACCAGCTTTTTATTTTCGAATATGAGCCCCAGGTGTAAAGAAAGAGGGGAAAAAGGAAACCCAAGAAGTGATCAGTGGGGAATGTGAATTGCCATCAGGAAACAGGATGTATATTGTGCTTAAAGGGGTAGAATGCAAGAATGTCTCACAGGGTTGTAACTCTCCCCTAATTAAAAAAACGAGGGTTGGATGCTCATTTGCTTGGATCTTGTTTCAGGCTTCTCCTAACGCCAAAGAGGAAAAAAATAAAGACACATGGGGAAAGGTGGGGAAGAAGGGAGTATTAAAGTACCATACTTACTGCTGCTGCCTTGCTACAGGGATAACATTTTTTCTTGCATGTTGCATGTTTATGTAACTCTCCAATCAAAAAACCTGACACATAACAGTGCAATGCCAAGTTTATTAAAGAGAAAGAATCTTATACACACTGACAGTCTTGTGGCACTTGGAATTTCTTAATCTTACAAGATACCAAGGAGTAATAAATGGTATGAAGCAACACATTTCTACATGTATTAGTAACATTACTAATTACTACTGGGACCAGCATACCTGCTGGACTATCTCTCACCCTTTGTTCCCTGGAGAATGCTCCAGTCAGCAGAAAAACAGCTACCTTGCTTCAACCAGGGCCAGAACTTTTTCAGCTCTGGCATCCACCTGGTGGAACTCTCTGTTTTTGGAGACCGGAACCCAGCAGGACCTGCTGTTGTTCCACCAGAAACGTAAGACAGAAATGTTACGCCAGGGTTATAGGGGTTGAGGAGGGCTGTTCTCCAACCGGCTTCCTGCCAGGGTAGGGGGAAGAAGCCTTCCCGACTTGGGTTGTCATCAGATGGATGGCCACCCTGTACTGCGGGCCCTGCTGTTTAGAAAAAATGGGGATGCATTATGTGTGCTGTACTGGGATGCTTTTAATATAATATAATTGCTACCACTGCTTTTATCTTTTTATGTATATTATTATGCTGTGTTCCGCTCTGAGCCCGCTTAGGAGGGAGTGAACTAAAAATCTAATTAATTAATTAAAAAAGAAAGGAATTCAGTCATTTGATAGCACAATAGTATACACCTACTGGTACACTGTAAATTTATCTCCATTTCTTCGTAGGTGCACCAAACCGTTAATATTCATTAGTCAAAGTTAACAGCTAATTCTAGCACTACTGAGTGTGTGGACATTAAAAACGTACTTTCTGTATTTAAACTGGAACCGCCACAAATTACAGTATTTGGTCATGACAATTTTTTTTCAGATTATATAATTATTTCTATCACACATCTCAACTTTTCAAATTAACAACATATCCTTTAAGTTTAGCGCTGGAACCAATCAGGGCTTTTTTCTGGGAAAAGAAGTGGTGGAACTCTCTATTATCACATGTGCTCCCAGAAATGTGTGATGACATCACTCCCGGCAGTGACGTCGCCCCCGGAATGCAGCACAACGAGATAAATGTTAGTAAGCTGGAAAATTACACTATTATGAGAAAGGGTTTGTTTCCTTTCTGTATCTTCCACAAAAAGTGAAATCTTCCATTCCCTTTCCCAAACATTTCATTTCTGGAATCATATTTTAAAATATGCAAGAAGGAGGAGCCTCTAAAAATCCAAAACCCATTTCACAAATCTAAATTCTGACAGATTCCCTCTGCCAGCATAGAAAAAAAATCCAAAATTCTTTCTCAAAAGTCCATGGAGTCTGAAATTCCTAATCTAATGAATATTGAATTTTCAAATTTTTAGGGAGAGTTTTGCTTTACTGGAGCAATTCAAAATTAGATACTCAACTTTAGCTGCATTAGATTTATATTTAGTTTTAAATGGCTTTTTTTTGGTGCCTGCCAACTCTACCTTACCAATGGCTAAGCTGTTGTGACATTGTGAAATGCTCATAAATATTCCAATGTCCCACACAAACAATATTCATAAAAACTTCCTTAGCACCCATATGTCCACTGCAATTTCAGTGATGTTAATCAGCTGAGGGTGGGGCGAACCATTTGAGTTACAGCTATTAAGACATAAGAACGCCTATATGCTGATGAATATATTGATGAAAGCCTTCTGTGACCTGGACACAGCTATCGATTCCTAGCATAAAACTGGAATAACCATAACTGATATATTTAACTAACACAGAACCAATCTGCATTCAAAAGCTGTGGGAACCATAACAATGCCAATTTCAGTCAACAAAAGAATGACAGCAACACACACACACAGCCCCACCCTCCCCCATGAAAAGACAGCAGAATGAACTCAAAGCAGCACACACACACAGCACTCCACAGCCCCCACAGCCCCATGAAAAGAAAGCAGAATGAACTCAAAGCAGCACACAGACACACACAGCACCGAATGAAAATAAAACAGAATTAATTCAAAGCAGCACACACAAACAGCCCCACCCCCTGAAAAGAAAGCAGAATGAACTCAAAGCAGCACACACACATACACAGCCCCCCCACCCCCCACCCCCACAATGAAAATAAAACAGAATGAACTCAAAGCAGCACACACATACACAGAAACCCCTGAATGAAATGAAAGCAGAATGAACTCAAAGCAGCTTAGCCTCCTCTGGAGAGCACGTGCTGGGCCCCAGCTCTCTCTCTCTTACTCACAGAGGAATGGGGGGAAAGCAGAATGAACTCAAAGCAGTTAAACCTCCTCTGCAGAGCCTGTGCTGGGTCCCAGCTCTCTCTCTCTCTCTCTCTCTCTCTCTCTTTCACGAATGAAAAAAAAAAGCAGAATGAACTCAAAGCAGCTCCTTTGCAGAGCTCGTGCCGGGCTCCAGCTCTCTCTCTACTCACAGAGGAATGGGAAAAAAGCAGAATGAACTCAAAGCAGCTAAGGATCCTCTGGAGAGCCAGCCCCAGCAGCTCTGTTTGCACTCTCTCTCTCTCACTCAGAGAAGAATGAAAAGAAAGCAGAATGAACCCAAAGCAGCTAATCCTCCTCTGCAGAGCTCATGCTGGGCCTCTGCTCACTCACTCGCTCTCTCTCATAAAAGCAGAATGAACTCAAAGCAGCTTCATCTCCTCTGCAGAGCCTGCAGGGCCGAAGGAGGAAGGAATCACGTGGGCAGATTCTAGAGCTTCTGGAACGGCATTCTGGAGTGTTCCCTCTCAAAAAAAAGCCCTGGAACCAATTAAGATTACCTTAATATGAGCAGTTGAAAATACACTTGAGAGATGCTTTAGTAGAACTAGAGCAAGAAACAAGAAACAAATTTATCACTAAGTATTCATTTCTCTCTTTTGCTAATCAAAATAATAACAAGGGGCTCTGAATCACACAGTGTGACAGAGAAGACAGGCTTTCCTGATAAATATCTAAGAGTCAAAACAGACAAGACGCCTGACGTGTGAAGGACACTCATCAGCTTCCTGCTAGTTTCCACGGGAAATGTAGTGAGAAAGAAGCTCTATCAGGGAGAAGATGGAGAATCTCCCCTCTTCCTGGCAGAGGTTCTTTCTCAAAGAGTCTCATCTGCTCGGCTCCCGAGTGCATTTAGGGGAGCAGGGGAGCATGCTGGCAGCAGCGAAGGGAAGTGTGCTCCTCTTGCTCCCCTAAACGCCCAGGGAAGAAACTGATGACTTAAGAGCAAAATGCATACAGTGCTTCTGATTAGGAATATTTAGGGCAACAAGAATTATTTGAGAGAATTCTAAGGTATAATCATTTCCAATTTAAACCTTCTTAAATATTGTATCACTATAAAGGATTTAGTAGTAGTAATTATAGCAGATATTATAGACTTTTATAATATACTACAAATTAATGGCTGACATGAATCTGAGTTAGGGTTACTAACCTCAAGATGGGGCCTGGGGTTATCCCATAATTACAAGTGATCTCCAGACTTCAGAGAACAGTTTCAGTAGAGTAAAAGGCCAGTTTTGAAGCATGGACTCATACCACAGAGTCTGGGAGATACAAAGTCCTAGAGTGGCTACAGACAGTGGATGTTCTCCTATGGCATACCATAGAGCTCTAAAGAAACTGATTTGGAGCCTTTAAAGACAACAGTCAAATACAGAGACAAGACTAGAAGGTCCCTATGACCCACTCCATTCAACAACCTGTACCAACTGTAGTTTCCAGACAGTCTTCAGAAGAAACCCCACATAGAACACATTGTATTAACCTAATTTAGATGTTACCAAGGCCTGCACCATAGTGGCAAGATCTTTTCCACCAGGCACTGGAGATGGTGAAATGCAGGCACCCCTGGTCATTGCTGCTCTCTATTATCGAACATGAGCCACAGGTCCAGCAGCACCCACACGCTACAAACACACTCCTTTACGGAGAGTACAACCCTATCCAGAACAGGAGATATCCCAATGCCTGGATCAAACCTTCCCCCCAGTAGAAGCACCTCTATTTCATTGAGATCAAGTTTCAGTTTTCTAGCCCCCATCTTTCCCAAAACTGCCTCCAGGCATCTGTTCACAGTTTCCACAACCTCCCTGAATCCACTAGAAGAGCTGAGTGTCAGCCACATATTAGCAGCAATGCAGCCCAAATCTCTTGATGACCTCTCTCAGCGGCTTTATATAGAAGTTGAAAGGCAATGGGAACTAGATAGAACCTGTAGTTAGAGATCAAAGGGCAGAGCAGCAATCCCTCAGTGCCCTACTCTGAAAGGTACCCTCAAAGTTAGGACCAAAATCACCATACAGCAGTGATTCCCAGTCCCAATCCTGAAAGGCAGTCCAGAAGGATGCCATATTTAATAGTATCAAAAGCTACTGATCACACCCCCTGTCCAGGTGAAGATCATCTACCTAGGTGACTACGCCCATTAAAATCCCATGACCAGACCTGAAAACAGACTGGAAGGGATCCAAGCCACTCCCTCTATCAGGGCTCCCTCACCAGCTCCCCTGACAGAATTAAGCAGCCAAAAGGGACAAGGGTCATATGAGCAGGTGGTGTTACCCAATGACGTCTCCTTGCAAGTTGGGGTATTAGCATGCAAGGAGAGGTAGCGAGAGGTGGGTAACTGCGAGATCTCCAACTGCGTATATGATTGTTCTAGCTAGAAAACTCAATAATGAGATAGATGTTTCAATTAAAAGGGATTTTTAATTGAAAATAATAAAGCTCAATGTCATAAAATACACACAGCAAATACACACACAGCACACACACAGAGCTAACTAGAGAAACAGTGATGAAAACTGCAAAACCAAGCATCTGTGATAATATCTTGTAGGCAGAGAAACTGCCCAACAATCTTACAAAAACCTCTGGAAGAGCATGACATTGTGAATGGATTAATGGAATTTATTTACCAAAAAAATTAAACATATACAGCCTTATTCTACATAATTAAAAACTAATCTTTATTTCATGATGGAATAACCTTTGGATGGTAATATATTTTCCTCAAAAAGCATTTTATTTAAAAACATCCAATTTAAATTTAAAAAATCCGATTTAAATCAAAAAAATCCGATTTAAATTTAAAAAATCTGATTTTTTTGATTTTTTAAAAAAAATCATTGATTTTTATCCACCCTGCTTGTCATACACATATCACTACTTGTTGAGATTCAGAGCCAAGCTACAAGTGACGCCTGACACAGGTTGGACACTTGTCAGCTTCCCTCAAGTTTTGATGGGAAATGTAGGCATCCTGGTCTTGCAGCTGTAATGGACAGCCAAGCTGTAAAACCAGGACGCCTACATTTCCCATCAAAACTTGAAGGAAACTGACAAGTGTCCAACCTGTGTAAGGCGTCACTTGTAGCTTGGCTCTTAGACTTACAGGGATACAAAGACTCCGCATTTTTGAGGGCTCAATTAAGATGATCTGCCTCTGTAGCTTAATGGATCTGATTGGCTTTCAAATGGCATTAGGGGATTTTCCTGCTGATATGGTTGGTGCTCCTGTCAATGCTGCTGTTGACCTGTGAAATGAGAAAATGATTCAGGAAATTAACATGATCACTCTTAGGCACCCTCTCTAATGTTTAAGAGCCTGAGCAGTCCCTTGGTTTACTGAGAGCCTGTGGATGTTGAAAAGGCAAGGGAGGCAGCTAGAGAGACAGCGAAGAAAGATTCGGGATGAATCCAACAAGAGCTAGAACTCATTTTAGTCTCTTCTGTGGCAGTAATGGCAGCAAAGAAACAATTATTTCTCTGCCATTATTTTATCTGCAGTGTAGATTTGCAGAGCTGTTCTGGATGGTTGGGGCCTACAGAAAGAGGACATGGACTGCTCTATAGCCTGTTGTGATCATTTTGCTAAGCACTTTGTGGATAAAATCTCTCATCTGCTTGGACTCTACTATAGCAATGACAAGATAGGACGGTCAGGGGGTGCCAATTTGTCTAGTTCAGTGAGATTCCTTTCAGCTTGTCCAGTCTGAGTCTGTGTATAGGTTTTTTGGAATTTTGATACCTACCACTGTTAGCCTTCAGACTTGCGCTCATGATACTAAGAAGGCTTGAAAATACAGCTATGCCATAAGCTCCTGTCTCTGTGTTTTAAACACAAAATACTGCCCAAGCCATGCAGAAATATGGAAGCCAGATCCTAGCTGGAAGTCGGAAAATTACTAGCATGTGAGATGTCAGGCGAGGCCAACTTTCAGCCCTTTCGCCCCGGAGATGTGCAAAGATCCTAAGACAATAGAGTACCTGGAGTTCCTGAATTAATCACCTTAACACACACCCTACTGATCTTCCCTTAAATACTCTTCCATTTTTAGGCAATTCAGGGCTCTGATAGCCTTACCTACCTATCCATCATCAGTCATTGTTAATAACTTTAGTTCATCCAGGAAGGTTTTTATCAAACCAACCCAGTTCATTATCTCACTCTGGAGATGGCTCGTCCATGCATTCTCCCACCCCGGAGACAACTTTCCAGTTCTTTGTGTGGCCCTGAAGACAACCATTAAGTTATTGTTTTAGGGGCAGAAGAGGCAATCTTGCCCCAGAGCACATTCCACAGTATAACTGGACTTCACCTCCGCCATAGTTGGGTGCATGCCCTCGGTTCCATGAGCCACCCTCAGACCTCTGTCCAAACGCTTCCACATTGATGTGCTGGTTGCTCAGCGCTCTTTTTCCTAGACAACCTCTTCTGGATGGTAGCCATCACCCAATCCCTCAAACTCTATCCAGTTCTCAAAACTGAATTTGTGTCAGCTCAGCAGAGATCACATGCCTCTTCTTCACAGCAAAAATGTTATAACATGAACAGAGTTGAGAAAAAGACCTTAATCCTATTGTTCTACAAACCTATGAAGACAGAATCAACCCCTTCAGTGCTAAGTTTCAAGAAGTTCAGTGAATAGAAACAATATTTTTCTGATTGTTTGGAGTGGAATAGATCTGCACAAGAAGAAACTAAGTGTGAGGAGGGAGGGGCAAGCAGTACAAAATGAAAGTGAAACTTTTTGAGCACAATACTGCACAAGTCTTTGGATCTTTTGTGTGTATGACCTGAGGTTTATCACATTCTTTCCTTGGAGGAAAAAACCTATAATGGCAGCAGGCCATAAAAGAGACCCAGTTTGGGAATACTTTAATGAAGTTCCTTTACCTATCGGTAAGGCAGGCATGCGTGCAAAATGCAAACACTGCAACAAAGAAATGCAAGGCCTGGTGGCCCGAATGAGTCTTTATGTAGAAAACTATGATTTAAATCAAGCCTTACTGACTAGTGATTTAAATCGTGATTTAAATCATGATTTAAATCAGTTTGATTTAAATCAAATCCACCCTGATGACAAGGGAACTGTCTTCAATCCCCCCACCCTTCGATCACCTTCTTCCTGCCAAGAGCAAAACACAAGATCAAAAGTGTGACCTGCACAGAATGCAGGACCTGTAGTTACCTGAGACAGGCCCATGGCTGTCATGGAGACCATGAAATTCTAAGCTGTTGAAGTCTCCCAAAACAACCAGCCTAGGAGTCTTCAACACCACCTCTACTAGCTTAGGCAGGGAGACACCTGAGTGGGGGGGGGCAGTACAGCAACAGACGTACTGAGGGAGGGGGAGAGAATCTTAATAGACCTCCCCACCTGCCAGGCTAATACTATGGCATCAGTGGATATCCTGAAGGAGGCATAATTGGGAGAACTCCTCCCATCTTCTCAGTAACACATGGCAGGTCTACCCTTTCATTCTGAATTAAATCCTGGATGGCTGCTGTTTTCCCTGTAATAGACCTATCATTTCAAAGCAAGATATTATAGCCCAGCTGGATGCTGATATGTCACCAGTGTCACCCTGGATGGAAGAAGACCCGGAAGGGGCAACAGTGTGTAAATGTATGCTCTCTCTTCCCTTTACCGGGCCTGTTCTTTGTACACCACCACATATCCTCCACTACCCCACACTCTGTTGACAGAGGTACCATCCCATTCTGCTCTCACGAACACAAGCACAGATAACCAACACTTAACCAACAGATGCCAGGTCTCACCCAGATCTGGACGGAACAAATAGGTCCAGGGATCAGCTCCAACCTGGTTCTGGACAAGATAGAAGCTCAAGGACAACCAGCTCTTACCTGATATAAAACAAACAACAGAATGGCATATCCCCTTTCTCCTATTCAAAAACGGTAGCCCAAGCTCAGTTGTCTTCTGGCAGTTTGGCTCCAGAAGTGGGCAGGAGGATTGTTCACCAACCAATGCAACTCAGGATACATCCATGACTTTAGAACCTTGTTAGGAACCTAATCTGCAAGACACAGGGTATGAGCCCAGAATTCACAATCCCAGCAGTTTTCTAAACATAGGGCAAGGTTCCTAAGACCTTACCATTTGCTGATGCCTCTCAAACTTGCATCCGACAACTTCCACATACAATGATGTGTATCTGCTGGAGTTTCTAATGACTTCAGACCTTTACAAAACATTTGTAGAGCAATATCACATTCCAAAACATTTTTAGAAAGGCAGCAAAATTTCTCTCAAAAAACTCCATTCTCTATTTCTAGAAATAATTACTATGTTATTCAAGTAGAGAAAAGACAGTTTTAGAATTTAGCTTGTGATCAACGGCAGACGTCCTTGATGACTTTAGGTACAGGGAAAATAAGCAGAGGGTCTGGCCTCAAAGCCCAAAACTGCCCTCACCTTTAAACATGCAAGACAGTTTGCTGGTGCTATCATAAGCTAGTCATCAAGTATGATCAGACGGCATGAACTTGAGCATTTCCCGTCTAATCATATCAATTCTCCCCTTGTCTTTCTTCATACTGGTTTAGAGATCCAAGCAGCTAATATTAGCCTTGGTTAAACTAGTGCTTAAAACCTTGATTTCAGCCTGGCTTCAATGGTACTAACATTTAAATGGACCACATCACAAACTGTATGCTACAGTAATTTACCTTAAGTTGCCTTCTTATCAATTCAAAAATATTTTGAATGTACTGTGTGAATGGTTCCCAAAACAATGAAGTAATACAAGCCTAAACACAAGTTTATTACCTCACTTCAAACTAGACATGAGAGGGGCAACTCCATTTCTTTACAGTGAAATCCTAAGAAGAGTTACTCTAGTCCAAGCCCATTGAAATTAATGGGTTAGACTGGAGTAACTCTGTTTAGGATTTCATTGTTAGTCAAGTAGCAGTTCCTATCCACCTCAAAATCAGTAGTGGGGTTACTTTTTACAAAAATTATGTGCACATGGCTAAGCTTCACTCTGCCCCTCCTATACCTTTCCTCACAACATTCCAAAGGCACTCAAAAGTGTTGACCCACTAGTTTTAGCACATCCAAAGAATTGTACTTGAGATACTATAGACATGCTACTGCAGTATAAGCCACTCCTCTAAGTCCCAGCTGTATTGTGGGGATAACAACACTGACTTTGTTCACTGCTCTGTGTGGCACTAACCTTTACATATAAGCTCATTATTATTGTTTACTCATCTATTTCAACAGAATTTTGCTCTCAACCAAATAGGTCACTAGGGCCCCTCATCATTTGCATTATTTCTTAGTTCTATATCAGTTTAATGATTACTGCATCCTTTCTACCACGTGAGAGGATATATACTAATCAAAATTTTAGCTTTGGTTTTGATTTCACATTCACAGCCAAGTTATGCTATCATAACTTAATTTAATTAATATATGTATTTGTGCTTTTAATTCCCACCCCATCTCAGATTACAAACCAATAAAATGTACATATATCCTCTTGCACTAATTCCCAAGGATAACTGAAAAACATTAATTACAACTTTGAAACTGCAAAGTTTGCCTAATATTATATTGGCAACGGCACCGATTAATTGATATTAATTTTATGCCACAACAAATCTTTAGAAATAGAACATTTTCTGAATAAAAAAATAAAGCACTGGAAAATATTTTGCCTCACATCTGAGGGTTTGAGTAATTTTTTTACTGTGAAATTCATAGCAAATGTGAAGAACAAACATGCCTAGCCCCATTTCCATAAGCATAATGGTCAGCTCCTGTGTAAATCTATTTATTGGCACTCTCACACTTAAGCCTACTTACTTGAAAGTCAACTCTACTGAAATCTCTTTGAGTATATGTAAGCCTAAAATTGGAACATAAATTTAGTTTCTTAGGGAGCAATTCTAAATAGATCTACTCAGAAATAAGTCCTATGCTTACTCCCAGGAAAAAGTCATTAGGATTACACTGAAAATTTGACAGTTCTTAGGAAACAGACATTTTAACAAATTCATAATAATGTCACTGTTGAGAGAGAGAGAGAGAGAGAGAGAGAGAGAGAGAGAGAGAGAGAGAGAGACTAAAACAATCAATTCCTTTTACTAAAGCTTTAAGCAACACTTTCCTTGCTAATTCTGAAGACAAGATTCTGGACTTAATACACTGGAGAAATTGTTCTGAAACAGCTCATCTGTGTGAAAACATTACTGCTGAAAAGCTGCCAAAGTGAGAGCATACAAGTACAAATCATACAAGCTTGGTAGATGAGCAGCTTTCACTTAAATACCAATCGTTCTGTGGTATGAATTAGAGACCATTTCCTTCTTTTTGCCTGCCTGTCTTGCTAGAAATATGCATTTTCTCCACATGCTACTGGCAGGTTTCTCTGACACCTAAAAGAATCTGTAGACCTGCTTTCAGTTACATAAAAGATGTAAGCAACTGTAGTACTCTTCTCATACAATCTTATAGTCCAGCCTTTTTTGAAGGGTCTAGAAGGTGGGATTTATTTTTTAAAAAATACTATAATCTGAATTTAGCAGTAATAAGGCAATAATAAAAAGAACAAACAAAACAGAACAAGATTACATTTCAAGAATCTCATCAGGAATGGGTATATCTACAAAATACCATCAAATATATTACCAAGCCTATGCATCATACACAAAAATCACAAATCTAAAATAGATCTATTCTAAACGCTCATAAGCCGGCTACATATTGAATCAGTATATTTTAAATAACATTTTCTCTAATTTAGCTCAACTTTGAATTTCCTGCCATTAGCAGTGAAGAACTGATATACCATTTTGGCGCTATCCTCCTTGAAACTTTCTGCATCAGTGGGAGTTATCATCTGAGTTTTCATTACTGTAGCACAAACATACTACTGCCTGGAAATTTTCCTCACAGATTCCAGTTTCAGTGCTGCATGATCTTTAAAGCTTATTTAATTTCTATTAGATATTTTTCTCTATTAATATTTTACTAAAAAATGTACTATGTGGACACAGAGAGCAAACCGACTACATAGATCCTAGTTAATAATTAGTACCACTGCAAGTTGCTCATCTCTCAAAATTCCCCATGAAGTGACTGGCTCTGTTGCCACAGATGCCACTTACATTTCTTTCATCTCTAAACTGGTAACTGGGAGCCTTATAATACTTCTCAGATTTGGCCTGGAAAAGCTCCACTTGCTAATCTCTCAACTAGAACCAAAGAAATATTCTACATCCTTATTTTAAAGTGCATTGTGATTCTACCAAGTCAATTCTACCAACTCTACAACAACTTTTGATTCTTCCAACATTGCAGCTGGTGCATACATTCATCTTGGAAAATACTGTAACTCTCAAATCATTTATAGCCTAACCAGTTATCTCCAGTTTGGACATAAGTCTTAAAACAGTACTGAAACTTAAAGGTCAGATACTACAACAAAATATGTGGCAAGTTCCATATGATATTTAAGGTAATAACAACCGTGGCTCCATACTCATCACAATCATATGCATTAATAACACAACCAAAAAGTATTGCTATTTGCAAAATGGCAGACATTAGCAGAAAACCACTGTTGTCATATTTCCATAGATTGTATCTGTAAAACTTGCTCCAGATGGAAACAGTAATCAAGTGTCATTATAAAAACAATGATCTTCTTAAAAATATTTACTGGACTCCAGATAATCTAGCAGTGAGTTTGCTTGCAGTAGCTAATTTCCTAGAGTGCAAAAAAAAATTCCATTCATGAGTACACACATAAATAGAAAACTGAGCTAAGTGCCTGTATGTATTAAAGTGATGAATCCGTTATGTTCTACTAACCCAAGACAAAAATAACATAATAATGGTCTTCTCTTCCCCAATGGGTAGCATTCCTCTTTCACCAGAAGGGGACAAGGAATAGAAAGTGTAAGGTCCAGTCAAAAACACAACAGTGGACACTCTCCCTTTCCGTTTTGTTAGAGAATGTCACAGAGATTCCTCTTGAGAAACCATGGCTGCCCTTAGGCAGCGATTTCTGGATTACCAACAATTCTCAATCCCGGACACTAGGCAAGTTATTTCTTCATGCTTCAGCTCAGATGCCTGCTGCATCTTTTCCACTGACAGTCTGCCAGAAATTTCAATTTAACGAACAAGCCGATTTGCAAAAACCATGCAACTGAGCCGTCGATCTCGCCTTTCAGGCAAGGCAGACCCCAGCAGTCGCTTGCCAAGCAAAGTTTAAAAAGCTCCCCAAGCCACTCTCGGCATACTCTCCGGCAGGCCCCCGGACCTCGTTCTGCTAATTCCAAGTAGCCTCAAAAAGATCGGGGCGCCCTGCATGATGGACCAGTAGCTCTAAAAAGAAAAGAAATCACGGCAGCCGGCAAAGGCCTTCAGTAGAAGAGCCAGCTTCCCCCGCCCTCCAGACGCATCAAGGGAGGAGAAAAGGGGGCTCGATAAGAGGGCCCAGTGAGAAGGAGGGGGCAATGCCGGAGAGAAAACCCCGAGCTGCCCAGAAGGGCAGACATGGAGGGTCACACGGGCGGGCAGCAGCGGGTGAAGGCAACCCCCCCCTCCGAGGGCGTGAGGGGAAAGGGGGTGGAGACCCCCCCCATCCGCCTCCACCAGCGCGCCTGCGTCCCTCTCGCCACGATGACTCCCCCCGCCCTCGCCTCCCCCTCCGCAACGAGCCGCTACCTCATATCTTTCGGCTCCCGGGCGTCCTCTTCACGCCCAAGGCAGGGACGGAGAGGCGGCGGCGACGGCAAATGCCATCCCCTCGCGCCAAGGCTCTTGCCGTAACCGCCGCTTCCGTTCCTCAGCCGCCCCTGCGTCTAGCCGAGGGGAGGGAGAAGAGCCGACCCGCTCCCTCTCACAGGCGCCGGAGGGCTGCACACCCAAACCCTCCCGTCGCTCGCACGAGCGCGCCCCAGAGGCAGGCGCCAGTCCGGAGGCAGCCAGCCAGCCAACCAAGCCTTCGCCCACCTCGAGAGCCCACCTCTCTCCTCCTGACGGACGCGCCCATCCACCATTAGGGGAACGGGAACGGCCACGGAGTCACCGCTTACGGAAGACTCCAGCATAGATTGATAAAGCGATCGCGGGGGGGGGGGGGGTCGAGGACTCCCGTCGCTGGCCAGAAACAGAAGCTCAGCCTTTTCTTTCTTTTCTTCTTTTTCTAAAGGGCAAGACACGCACTGGAGACGCAATTAGGGGCGAGGGATCATTACGCCTACTTTTTTTAAGAACAAAGGGAAGCATAACGAGGTAATCTCGCCTTTCATTCAAAAGTGAACCATCTTTTTCACAAGGCTCTGTTCTTATTTCCTCTCCTTAAGCAATGTCAATGTCAACGCGCTGCAACCTCGGACCAAAAGGCACTTTTCAGTTGCTCTGCCTTCTGGGAACTGTAGTCTTTACTATCAAGGGAGCTCCCATAGGAAAGCGCGGGTCCAACGGGAAAGAAGCCTTTCTTGTCGTCCCGCCCGCTTGTTGAGTGACAACTGTGCCGACTACTCACTGCCTGTTTTCCTGCGCGGCTCTCTTTTAGGGTTTTCAGGCGCTCGGGCGAAAATCGGAGAAGGGGCCTGTGAGAGGTAACGGGCGTGACAAGGCAACCGGGGTCTCTTCGTATGGAGCGAGCTAGGGGCGAGGCGTCCTCTGGCCTTTCCGCCCCTTAGCCGCCGTACATTTATGTTGCTCTGTAGCTGCTTTACTTAAGCCCTAGTCTTAGGAAGGGAAAGCTTCGTTTCTCCACGCTCCCCGTTTTACCTCCTGCACAGGCGCGTGTATATGTGGACCTCCGGAGGTGCAATGTACGATAATGTCGTGGCTCTTCTCGATTGTATCAGGAACGACCAGACCCTCATACGGGGTTCACTGAATTAAAAGGGATTTTGCAGTGTTTGCGAACGCAGTCGCTCATCTAATGCCGACGTAACCCATTTTGAGAACTACCTGTTCATTACATACAAGGCTAGTATAAGCAAGCTGCGGTGTCTAACCTCACCTGCTCGCAGCTCTCTATACAAGCCCATGTGTGTCATTTTTGTATGTTGGGGATAAGATTGAAAATAAGGAGAACGGAGGTAGAGAATTAGTGAGGATTCAAGAATGAAACTGAAGAAGAGCAGTGAAAATTACAGAAGGAAATCCTCTCTGTCGTTAAAACCAGAAACCTGGGGAGGGGTGGTGAAAACGGAGCTTTCAGGATTTGTAGCATGTGGCAGTGTATGAAAAAATGCGTGTGCACCTCACAGGGTTGGTTGGTTTCTTTCTTTCACCATTTCCTGTAGAAGGCACTGGAACACTGCATTGAGTACGCTTAGGAAGCAATCCTAAGCAGGTCAACTCAGAAGTAAGTTCCATCTTATTCAATGGGGCTTACTCCCAGGAAAGCAACTTTAGGATTGCTCCCTTAATGTTCAAACAAAGACTGAGGTGTACTCTAGAATGTGCTCAATTGCTCTACTGTGTATTTCAGGAAAAGGTCAATATTTATGAGCACTGCCATAAGCTACTTTTCAGGGAAACTTAGCTGTCATTTCAAATCTTCTCATCAATTTTGTAGGAACCTCAGAGTTCCCCAGAACACAGATGGAAAACCCTTCATCTATCCACACTCAAAAGATATTTTAGTGAGTAGACAAGCGTGATCTGATTCCCAGTTTAATGAAATACACATAATGTTCTTAAATCTGGGGATTTTGAATTCAAGTTTCAGTTTAACCAAAAACCAACCGGGTAGCTTTAGGGCCAATTCAGTAGCTCATACATTTTTATTCCTGTTCGGGGTGGGTGGGAGGGGAATGGGACAATAACACTCTGTTTTGCAGAATTATCAAGGCCACAGATAATCATGGCAATGAATTTTTTCATACGTACACCACAAACACAGACCTGTTTACCCCAAAAATAGTCTCATTGAGCTCAGTAGGTGTTACTGAGTCATGCTTTATCAATAAGAAAAAAAAATAGGTGGCATCATTATTCTTTATTTCTTTGCAATTTTTAAATAATGAGATTCATTGGCAGAGCTTATATTGTTATGAGGGGGCAAGAGCTGAAATGAATAATCTGGTTTTATTAAATATAAAGTGTAGTTTTAAAAATTCACATCCTTTGATTCACTGCTTCAGCAGTGGTAGTGTGACACAGATACATTCACATTCTGTTACATTATTTAGCAGGTGCATCACTTCATTTTTCCTTCCCTTCTCTTAAACTTCTTCTAGATTAACATTTATTTATTTCATTTCTATATTTTAAGGTAACTATGAAGGGCTTATATTGGCAGCAGATATCATCTGGGGAAGAAACTAATTTTGTCATCTTGGAGAAGGTGAGTTACTGTGCTATACTAGGAACACTTTTCTGGGCCTGTCTAATTGAACGTTCCTGAATAGGATTCTGAGACCACCTTCTTAGGACAGCACTAGTTCTTTTTGCTATATGTGTCCTACGGATGCGACATACATGATACACACATAAGGGTTGTACACTCACATGTAAGGAAAGCATGTAACAACTACATGACTGTGACAGTATTCTGTTATGATCACCATAAGAGTCTTTTGTAGTAGGATATCAGATTCTGTGTGTTTCTCTCTTCAACATTTACACAGTGTTGGTTTTAAAATGATCCTTTCTGTGTAACTATAAAAAACACAAGAACCCTTTTCCACTTGAATCAGGAAGTCCTAATTAGTAGATGGGTAGCAGTGTAAGGGGAAATGCTGCAGAATGGCCTGTAAGTCAGAGGGTAGATCAGACGTAAGTTCTGAACAAAGTTAAGATTTTGCATATAGATTTCCAAGGTAAATCTTGAGCACTGCAGCTTTGTACATAATAATACAGTGGAGACAGATGTTTTTGCAACAAATAAAAAAATAATTAAAGAGATGCATGTAACTGTCATTTCACCTAGATGCTGATGGGCCATTTGCCAGTGTTTGTACAAAGATCACAATATTCCATGTGAATCCATGCATATTAAAGTTCTTAGATTGTTTTAATGTTTTTAAAATAATTTTTAATTACATAATACGAATAATTTCTATTTCATGTGATTTACAAGTTGCTACAAGTCAGACAATGTAATGTTTTCTATAATATATTCATTGAGACAAATATACTATATGTAAACAAATATATCATGATGCCTCAGTGAAATATGCAAAACTTAAAAATACATAAGTCATAATTGTTAAATAGTTCTCCGAATCATTCTTTAAATCAATTTAAATAAATAAATATAACTAGAAATATCAGAATAACTATTCCCTGCTCAACTAACAATTCTAAGGTATCTCGTAGGCTGCATTTGCCAAATACTTTATACCCTATAAGAACTTTGCACAATTAAATACATCAAAATTTAAATGTAGTTTCTTATCCCAAAATTTAAAAAAGGATTCCAGCTCACTGAAAAATAGGTCCAATTTGCCTTTCCATCACTTAAGTTAATCAATTCAGTTACCTTGGATAATTTGACAGTTTCCCAAGCTTTGTTTATCCAAGATTTAAAGTATCTGTCTTTTTCATATTTTATGCAAATAACATTTTTGCTGCAGCCATAAAATCAAGAACCATTCCTGAATGTCTGCTTGTAAAAGCCCCTGTAATAAACTTCTTGGATCGTTAATACGTTTATATGTTTTATAATGTAGATTGGCAGACAGAGGCCAACCCTTCCAAGTACTCTACCAAGTGTAATGGGTACTGATAAAATTTTATTCACTTGTAGACATACTTTCAGACAATTGTAAAACACTTTTATTATATTCAAGACATTCCCTTCAATGTCGCATACCTCTAAAGATAGAAATAAAAAGCTCCATTCTGTTCTGTCGAATGCTTTCTTGGGGTCTAACAGCATTGAGGCTATTTATATTTTTTCAGCATCATTTAAAATTGTACATCTGGTGTTATCTGTTAAGTAACTAATAAATCCATTTTTATCAGAATATGTATATTTATGTAATATGTTATTTAGCCTTGCTGCAAAAATATGATTATTTTATAGTCTGCTTTTAGCAAAGATACTGGTCTGTATGAATTGGAGGTTGTTGGTTCCTCACTCTTTTTATTCATAAATATTACGCTGGCATCATTCCAAGAACATAGAATGTTGCCACTCAGTAGACAGTCATTAAACATGTTCAATAGAGGTTGTTGAAATACGTTTATTGTAGCTTTCTATTAACAGAATAGGATGTGCAATTCGGGTTTCCAATTTGGGTAAAATAACCGAAACGGACCCAATTTGCAAAGATTCGGGATTTCCGAATCAGGCCCAGCATGCGGGGACCAATTCGGAAACCCTGAATCAAAGCTTCCCGAAGTGATTCGTATTGCTTCGGGAAGCTTCAGGTCAAGGAGTTTAAATGTTCTTTTCCATGCTGCTGCAAAGCAGCAGGGAAAGGGGCATTTAAAACCCAGGATCAGTTGTTTGGAAATCCCTACCAAGTAGCTGATCGAAGGGTAAGAGTTAAATGCTCTTTCCCTGCCGCTGCAGAGCAGCAGAGAAAGGAGCATTTAAAATTCCCCCCTTCGATCAGCTGCCTAGCTACGAAGCGGCAGGGAAAGGAGCATTGCCCCTTGGATCAGCAGCTTGCCAAGCTGCAGATGGAAACTGCCTGGGACTTACAGTGCCTTTTTCTATGCCACTGTGCAGCAGCACAGGAAGGAGCAATCTAAACCCCGGGATCAGCAGCTTGACTGGGAAATCTCCACCAAGCAGCTGATTGAAAGGGGGAGGGAAATGCCCTTTCCTTGTCGCTGCAAAGCAGCGGGCAAAGGAGCATCCCTCCCCTTCGATCAGCTACCTGGCCAGGCAGCTGATCCAAGTGGGGGAGAAAAATGCCCTTTCCCTGCTGCTTCTCAGCGACAGGGAAAGGAACATTTAAATTCCTGCTTTAAATGCTGGCTGCTTTATAGCTGATGAGAGGGGAATCCCTTCCCATCAGCTATAAAGTGGCCAGCATTAAAAAGGGCTTTTTTCGACTGAGGGGGGGATTCCGCTCTCATCAGCTGAAAAAAGCCCTTTAAATGCGGCTGCTTTTTTCAACTGATGAGAGGGGAATTCCCCTCCTGTCAGCCCATCCGATGGGAGGCAGCTGATCCAAGGGGAGGGTAGCTCCTTTCCCTGCAACTTGGCAGCAACAGGGAAAGGAACATTTAAATACCCTTTCCCTGTCACTCTGAAGTATTGGGGAAACAGCATTCCCCCCTTGGATCAGCAGCTTGCCAAGCTGCTGATGGAAGCCAGCCAGAGTTTACAATGTCCCTTTCCGTGCTGCTGCGCAGTGGCACGGGAAGGAGCATTTTAAACTCCAGCATCAGCAGCTTGGCAGGGATTTCCTGCCAAGCCACCGAGCCAAAAACCGCTTTCCGTGCTGCTGCGCAGTGGCAGGGAAAGGAGCATTTAAACCCTGGCATCAGCTGTTTGGCAGGGAAATCCCAGCCAATCAGCTTTCGTGGGGGTTTAAATACCCCTTTTCAGGGCCAGGTAAGTGGGGTGGGGGGCGATTGGGGGCTAGAAGCTTCTCCCCTCACTTTGGAATGCTCTGAATCTTTACAGAGCGTACCAAAGTGATTTAAATACCAAGCGCCTTGCCACTTAGGATTTCGAGTGTTTAAGAAGCTTTTTCCCGCTTCGGGTAATCCCAAAGCGGGAAACTCAATTTTTTTTTTCTGGTGTACACCTAATTCTTCCAATTTTTAAAAATTTCTGTAGGTTTCTTGACCTAAAGCTTTAATGCTATATTCGTAAACCATACAGACTTAAATGAAAGCTCTCTTGTGAAACTATTTTTATCTTTTTAATAGGTTTTTTTTTTAGAGCAGGAGTTGCTTTCTCTATAGCAGAGAAGAAGATCTAGATTTGTTTGTAAAAGTTGCTCTTCAGATTAGAAAGTAATTTGGGTGGGAATTTTAGTAACAGCATGAATCAGAGGAAGTAAAAACCAGACTTTCTGGGGGTGGGGGCAGTGAAGTGTGCATGTATTCTCTTCAGTGCATTGTTTTATAACATTAAAGTAATGAACTACAGCTATAAATCTTTGCAAAGGTGGAACTATACCATTGTAATCTAGGAAGAACTAAGAGCCCTATCTAAAGAACAAGCTGTAAAGTTTAGACATAGGCTGATTAAGACTGTAATGCAATGTTGATACTAAATATCAGGTGTAAAAGAGACATACTGCAACCAGAGGAATTTATTTATTTATTTTTATTTTATTCGATTTATATTCCGCCCTCCCCACATCAGCAGGCTCAAGGCGGATAAGTTGCCTGACAGTAAAATGCTATTATGTCTCTTGAACTGAAATTGTGAAATATTTTAACATGTTGCTCATTACAGTTAAAAGTAAAGTTAGAATACAATCTGTCAGTAATTACGTAATTGTGGGTTCCCTTGCTTGCTCTTCTGCTTTTTGTGTCTTTTTGTGGCCACAATCCCAGTGTACACGGAAAGAATCTGCATATCATCAAACGTTTCTTTGGGTGGAAAAGACTGTTGCACACAAACATGCAGCAAGATTCTGTTGGAGAAATACCGCTTTGATTTGGGCTGGCAAAGCTGCTGGGGGAGAGAGAGGTAATCTGACCCTCCCCCATATCACTTTCCTCAGCCTTGATTGATTTGATTTGTACCCCGCCCTCCCCACAGATGGGCTCAGGGCGGCTAACAACATAAAAAAAATACATTAAAAGTCACAAAACCATAAAAGCAATAATAATTTTTTAAAAGTCATTAAAATAGTCCAGGAGCAGGCTATTTAAACAAATATTGGGAGTCCATATATGGGCATAGCAGATGGCTGAGGGCAGCCCCAGAAAAAGTGGTGGTCTTAGATGGAAGAAGGAGGATACCCGCTGGCACTGAACCGAAGGCCCGGCGGAACATCTCCATTTTACAGGCTCTGTAGAACTGTAACAGGTCTTGCAGGGCCTGGATCTCCAGCGGGAGATCTTCCACCAGGGCGGGGACAGGGCAGAAAAAGCCCTGGCCCTGGTTGAGGCCAGATGGATGTCCTTCGGGCCGGGGACTACCAGGAGTTGCTTGTCTGCAGAGCGCAACACCCTGCAGGGGACGTAATGGAAGAGGCGGTCATGCAGGTATGCAGGTCCCAGTCCGTGAAGGGCTTTAAACACCAAGGTTAACACCTTGAACCGGATCCGAAACTCCACTGGGAGCCAGTGCAGCTGGCACAGCACAGGATGAATGTGCTCTCAGATTGGCGTTCCGGTAAGGACACGTGCTGCTGCATTCTGGACCAGCTGTAACGTCTGGTTCAGGCCCAAGGGCAGCCCAGCGTAGAGTGAGTTGCAGTAGTCTAGCCTGGAGGTGACCGTTGCATGGATTACTGTGGCCAGGTCCCGGGGCGAAAGATAGGGCGCCAGTTGCCTGGCCTATCGAAGATGAAAAAAGGCAGACCTGGCAATGGTCACGACCTGGGCCTCCATTGAAAGTGTGGCATTCAAGGTCACACTCAGGCTCACCGTCGGCGAAGGTTTCAATTGTACCCCGTTGAAGGCTGGGAGCTGTTCATTCTGAGAAAGCAGTTTCTTTTAACACAGAAAAAAATCTTTCCTTTTCCTTGCCACTCTGATCGCATCAGCCTCTTAGAGCTGTCAGTGGAACAACCATGGGGGATCCCAGAGAAACAAGACACTATCCCGCATGGCTCTTCTAGAAGTAATCCAGACCAGAAATAGCTTCATTTAACTGCATGGAAGATGTCTTCTACTTCACAGAAAGGAGTGCATACTGTTTTGCGCACTCTTTTGGGAAGGGGTGATCTAGCTGAAGCATGCAGGATATTGAAGGTCAGCTGTCAATCATATATCTTCTTCACCATAACAGAATTCATTATTATCTCTTCATTGTTTTGGGGCACTGTTATACCCCCCTCAGAGCATAATCTTTGACTCTTTTTTTTTTGCATTAGAGTCAGATATTTAACTTCCTGTACAAAAAAATTAGCAAATTATTGTTGCTTCCTAATTATATGTTCTGTAGTATGTATGTCATGTAATTTTATTCTAGGATAACCTTCCTGTTTTGAATGACAACTGTGTAAAAGTGCAAGTTAAAGCCTGTGCTCTCAACCGGATTAATATGAAGGTATTACTTTATTTTCTATAAAATAAAGAGTTTTTTTCCTAAGAGTGAATCAATGTCTCAGTAAATTAAACATATCAGTATTATTACAGTGTGTTTATGTGGCAGATTTGCCTGCATATGGCAAAGGTGCATATGTAAATGACAGAGAAATCCTAAGCAAAGTTTCATCTTCAGTGGACTTCGAAAGGTGTAACTCTTTAGGATTGCACCAGGTATGACCTATTTCACTTGTACTGTAAAAGAAACAGAATGGGGATAGGGACAAAGTAAGAGAAATTAAGATTCAGTTCCTTGTTTATTAGGATGTAGCAAACTGCTGTTGTGTTAGTTGAATAGAATTCCAGTCTTTGTTTCCAGCCTGTACATCTTCAGGTAAAAAGTTGGTCCAGCAATTAAACACTATTTATATAACAACAACAACAACAACAACATTCAACTTATATACCACCCTTCAGGACAACTTAATGCCCACTGAGAGCAGTTTACAAAGTATGTTACTATTATCCCCACAACAAACACCCTGTGAGGTGGGTGGGGCTGAGAGAGTTCCTAGAAGCTGTGACTGACCCAAGGTCACTCAGCTGGCTTCGAGAGTGAGGAATCAAACCTGGTTCTCCAGATTAGAGTCCCGTGCTCTTAACCGCTACACCAAACTGACTATATGGATCTACTCCCACATTTCTGAAGCCTGGAAATTAATATTTATGTACTTTATTAAAAAAAAAAGTAGTGTGAAAGACCCAAATGGCTGGTTTCCATGTTACAACAGCTATGTGCGAGCTGTTTGAAACAATCTTCCTCATGGTGATCAGTCCATACAATAGCCATAAAAGACAGAGCAGCTTGCAGCATAAATTTCATCCATCGCCTGGAGAGTTTATACGCAGACACTAGTTGACATTAAAGAATGAATATTTTCAGTGAAGACATTTTCTGTACTACAAGGGTCATCCATGTATTGACATGGGAAGGGGTTATAGCTCAGAGGTAGAACATGTGCTTTGCATGTGGATGGTCCCAGGTTCAATCCCTGCATCTCCAGTGAAAAAGATCAGGTAGCAGGTGGTGTGAAAGACCTCTGTCTGAGATTCTGGAGAGCCCCTGCCAGTCACATCACTGACTTTGATAGACCAATGGTGAGACTTGGTTTAAGGCAGCCTCATGTGCTTATGTATGTATGAGATTTACAGTGCAATCCATTAAATAGACCTGAATAGGATTCTGAGTAGATTTATTTAGGGTTGCACTGCATCAACTGCTGTGTAGAAGCTCTTTCAAATACCCCCTCTCTGGTGCCATTTCTGGCTATAACAGAATGTGAATGTTTTCTGCTTACAGTTGAAGCATTCCCTTTGGTGCTACATTTAGTGCTATGATTCCATAATCCTGTATAATGTGTACCTAATTGCTTAAAGAATCAGAGCTACAATATGAAAAGTTAAACATTCAAAAGTATATATAGCCTAAAGATCCATATATTACATTGTCTGCTACTGCAGTTCTCGAACTTACTGTGTTCCTTCTATATATGCTTTATAGATGACCTCTGAATTTAAATGAATTAAAAATGACAGTTGTGAAAATTATTTTTTAGTTTGCTAGATATCTGACTAAACTTGGGTAAAACCTATTTAACTTTGTATTTTGGAAGAAACAGATTGGGACAAAGTAAAGAACATGAAGATTCAAAGCAGATGTTGTAAATCACATTGGAATGCTTACTAAAACCAATTAAAATTATTTAATAGAAAAAGTGCGTGTTCAAGGAATGATCAGGGAAGACTACTTGCACAGTTACATTCGCAGCGTTTTAGCAATTAGGTAAAGTTGCTGAAATCCTAAATTGAAGGTAGATAGATTATATGAAGACTGAAACTATTAGGCAACCTTTATCTAATTTACTTCATTTTTATAGTCTTCCTTTCTCACAGAAACTCAAAGTGGATTCTTTCAAGTATTTGGTATCTAGTTTGCTAGTTGTCCACACGCTGACTCATGTTTTGTATATACAGAGAACATCCTATAGCCATTGTGAAGAACTGAAATTCTGCACCACTCCCTAGCCTGTATTATCAAGAGTTCTGGATTTTCTGGGTCATGTCATCCACCCTTTCCATCCTCTTACTCTGACTAATCAAAGAGTGATTGGAGTCCACTTTTGACTGGAGGCTGTATTTACTCCTTCCATATCATATTTGACTTTTGCAATATGTTTACTAATCCTGGCAATAGACATCCTAACTATTGATTGGTTTAGCTTTTATCAGAAATCAAGATGGAGAAGGAATTTCTACCTATTGGGAGGGAAATTGCTGGTGTTGTGTTGGAAAGTGAGTATACTATTCATAATGTTATTGCAACATTTGACAGTGAAAAATGAATGTGGAAATCAGTAAGCATAACTTGAACTGTATAAAACGGAGCCATTGATTGTATATAAAATCCAGTTCCCGGCATTCATATAACTTTCCCCCAGTGTTCTTTTTCACATTGGAATAAGAAACAGAAGCTAAAATTAGACCACGCAGACTTGAGTTAATTGTTGGTAGTCATCTAGTGCAAGGAGCAGAGTTAACCCCACCTTGTAATGCCTCTGAACACTTTTTCCTTTTTAACTAAATGGCTACCATCAATTCTTAAGGGAAAAATAATTCTGCAGTGGATGGCACAACCTGCCTATCACTCCTAATGCTGGACAGTGGAGCTACTATCAACAATACCATTATGACAGGGGCGCAGTGTCCCTCCTGTTTTTGAAAGCTGCTTTAGGGTTTTGTTCATACTCTTTCCAGTACTGTGCTGCATCATAAGTCCACAAGGCAGGTTGTAACAATTAAATCTAAAAATTCAATTTTAAAATGAAACACACAATAAAATACAAAAAATAGTCTAAAAGCGGTAGTAAAATATAAGACCAAACTTTAATCACTGATAAAACAATAAACACATCTGACCAAATCACCCAGCATACATTGAAATCACATAATTTCTAATAGTCTTTAAACAGAGAGATTGAACAGATTGTATCCAGGTGTCAACCAAACTGATACCAGATGAAAAAAAAATTGGAGCAAGGCCTCTTCTGCTGGCCTTTGTAAAGGGGAAGGTTCACATGCTTTATGTATGGGAAGGGCAGTGTGTTTCCACAGCTTACTCCTCCCAAGCCATTAAGAATCGTGCCTGCTTCATTCTGAATAGCCCCCTCCTGGTTTCTGCTTATTGGTTACACTACCCACAGCCATTCTCTATATTCATTCCAGCAGCAAAGGAGCCTACCCTTGACAGGAACAATTGCCTCAGTAATGAATGGGAAGTTGAGAGCATTTCTCTTCCATGCATCCCATGCCCCCCCATTCCTCACTGAAGTCCATTTCCATGGAGTAGTGAGACAAAGAGCAGTCCTGCCTTTCCAGGCCTCTGCTACTGTGAACTAACCATGTAATCCAGGCTCTGAAAAGAATCTTCCTCCACCACCAATATCATCAGAAATTGCAAATGAAGTACATTTTCCGGCTTGGTGGCATTCTTTACTTGGTAACATTTGAAAAAAGCTTTGGCCTGCTCTGTGTTGAGGTACTGCTCTATTTGTTATTATTATTATTGCAGCTACTACAGTTAGCTACTTAAGCAGACTGTGCTTTACTGTACTGCAGTAATTATTTTAAAATTAGTTTTACCAACGTGATGACATCAGCTTTAGGAGCAAACTCAGGAACACAAAAACCAGTCCTCCTCCTTTATATGGGGATGACTGTATCCTTCCTGAAGAAATGACAGCTAAATTAATATTGGTGTGATGTTGGAAAAAATGCTACCCTTGGAGTTTTTGAAGTTCAATATCCATCTTGGACCCTCATTTCAAGAATGCCTTGTAATGTATGGTGTGCACACCCAACCAGAACTTTTGCCTGGGTTTGCTGGGTTTCTCGCATCTCCCCTTTTACACATCACAACTCTCTGCCCATTCGTTTGCAATCCTAAACAATCCTGGTATGCTATCATGGCCATATTTGGGTATTGCTGCTAAAAATCATGAGCTGCCACAACTCAGGAGAAAAAGGAAGAGAGACATCAGCAGTCTTCTCTTTGGGAAGGAGCTGGCAGAATATGGGTGAGGTGCACATGCACCCAATTCAATTTCCCTTGGGCTGACTGATACATAGGTTTTCCTCATGCTCTATATTACAATCATTGCACTTTGTTGGAGGATTGTTTTTCCACAGATTGTACTGAATCAGTGACCTTGGAGGTGTCCTATCTTGGGCTGCTTCCACACACGTTGGATAATCCACTTTCAATACTCTTTAGTGATGATTTGAAACTGATTTTCCATGTGTGGAACAAAAAATCCACTTCTAAAGGATTACGAAAGTGTATTGAAAGTGCATTATTCAACATGTGTGGAAATGGCCTTTGACTGCACTTTATGATGCAATGCATTTGCATGTCCCTTGTGGTCTTTGCCTTGTATGCACTTCTTTTTGCTTGCACCACATTTTGATCCTCATTGTGTAGACTGATCTGTGGACATAAAGAGGGTTTTGCATGGATTGTTCAGACTCAGGCAGGAAATTAAAGAAAATTATCTCTTTCTCTGTGATTCCTGCATGTTGCTGGACATAACTAATCTACTTCCCTTCCATTGAGGGCAATCACTGAGTTCCAGATCTGAGAGAATTTTGCCAGTTTTTCTTTCACCTTCACAGATCTTAACACTGTCCCTTTCTATCCCATCCTTTCTGAGACCAGGAAATCATACCTGGCAGGCTGTGTTGTAACTCATTAGAAAATACGATTCTTTCAAAAAATACAATTTGTTTCAATTGAAAATTGTTTATTTTCCCTTTGTATTTTTTTTCTTTCAGTTGGGGGGAAAGTGTCCTCTTTTCAGCCACAAGATGAGGTAGTGGGTAGGTATTGCCATGTTATATAATTCACTAAAATGTTGATATTTTAGAATTGCATCAGGCCCTTTTGTTAATTTTCTTATAAGCTATCACTCAACACTAGATTTTTGTATTCTTTCTCAAATATTGTTCAGTGTTTTGGAAGACTTCCAAAACATTTCAGTCATTAAAAGCTAATGTAAATGTTGCTGTTGACACACTGGAATATGTGTTACTTTTGTATGCCTTTCTTCCTCCAAGATACTCAGAGAATAGCAGTGCACCCAGAGACAGTGTCTTGTCCTATGCCAACAAGCTTCATAACCAAGCAGGAATTTTTATCTGATCTTCAAATCCATTTGCAGCACTCTAGCTGTTGGATCAGACTGACTCATTCCTGTTGACGTTGGGTTGCACAAGAAAACAGTGATTTCAGATAATTTCCTGCCTTCTACAACAGCCCACTGAGCTCCCCAGACTGCTGCCCCTATGGTGTGCGGGAGCCACAGAAACAGCATGAGAGGTGAATTGGGGGTGGGGTGGAGACTGCAGTAGGTGTGGGGAATTGGCAAAAATCCTTGCAAATTTGCATTTATAGACAATATTACATTGCTTATTGAAATGTCCTTGAAACTGACTGTATAACTCACAGTGTGTAGTCTGCCTTGAGTCTCAATGAGGAAGGTGGACTATAAATAATGTAAATAAATAAATAAAAAACAACAATGGAATGTGTTATATACAGGGAGCTGGAGGGAAGAGATTGGTCCTCTTTATCTCCCTATTATATTTCTATCTACTCTTTCTCTAGGGTAGCCTTTATCGTTCCTCCTTTATCTTTACAGCAATCTATGAGACAGATTAGACTGAGAAACCAATGACTGCCCCAAGAAGCTTTATGGCTGAGTGGAGATTTTAATTCTCTTTTGTGAGTTCTCGCTTAGTTTGTGCAAGAATGGGTTGGTGGGGTGGGGGAGTAATTTCTCCTCCTTCCAGCTTCCATTTCTTCTCTGCATCCCAAACCTTTCCCAAGGATTCAGGGCACTCAGGAAGCTCCAGTAGGGTTGCCAACCTCCAGATGATGGCTGGAGATCTCCTGGAATTACAACTGTTCTCTAGGTCTCAGAGATCGGTTCCCCTGGAGAAAATAGTGCTTTGGTGGGTAGATTCTAACATTGTACACTGCTGAGGTCCCTCACCTCCCCAAACTGCACCCTTCTTAGATTCCACCCCCAAAATATCCAGGAATTTCCCAGCCCAGAGCTGGCAACCCTAGGCGCCGGTAAGGAGGGGTAAGTTCCAACAATCCTTTTCATGAACTTGGCTTCCTTCACAGCGTTGATGACCTGAGCATTTCTCATTTTAAACTCTTTAGACCTTGATTATGTAATTGCATCAACTATATAAGTTGTCATACTCAGTATCTCTGTGGTACATTTTTATCCCACTCTTTTTCCAAGGAACTCATAGTGCCATGTTGTTTTTCCTTCCCTACTTTGTCACATCAACTCTGAGGCTTAGAGAAAGTGACCAGCCCAAGATCACCAAGTGAGCTTCATGGTGACCCTGGCTACCTAAGAAGATTCTTGCTCATTTTCTTTTCTGTTGATGTAAAAGGGAGACGGTGTAGTAATCTACTCTTTTAGATCCCAATGGAGCCTCAAAATGTGAGGGTCTTGTTATCATTTCAGTGCAGAGAACAATGTTCTCCACTTTCAGAGAGAATGGAGTGGGTAATTTTGCCACTCTTGCCCTGAAGCCCTTCTCAAGTGTACTTGGGGTAAATAGAACTGTTTTATCTCATTCTGTCTTTTCATAAATCCTAGCTTACAACTCTTAGGCAATTCCTATCATACATCAGTGATTCAACCAATCCTCCTCTAGAAATCTTTCTCAGAGATAATTAAAGTTTTAAAAAACTGGTGCCAGTTCAGCATTTAAAAAACAAAGTCCAAGGCTGTTTCCTTTGCTAGAGAAGAGGAAGGCTAGGAAGAGTTATGGTGCAAAATGACCAGTTCTTTTTCTTTAAAGAAGTAGTGGGAGATAGAGGAAGGAGTGAAAGAACATGGGAAGAGGAGCACAAACTGTGATAGATAATTTTCCCTATCCCTTCACACAAATAATATTAACAGCACAAGAAATTGGTGATCTGTAGTTGTCCTCAGGCAATCCTGTGAGCAAACTTTAAAGGTATGCAGAAGTTGTTGTTTCAGTAATACTCAGCTCCATAACCATTATTCATGAGTTAGTTTATCAAAATTTATATTTCTCTAACTCTTTTTTCTGTAAAATGGTTGTTCATTAAAAGGTGGAGTTGATACAGTTCTGACCCATCTGTTACCAACTATAAGAAGGCATACTTGGGCAAAGCATGCTGAGGTTTCCAACTTTTCTCTCTTGCAGCTGCATTATGTTGAACTGACATAAGATAGCAGTGAATTGTTTGGCTAATGATTCTGCTTGGAAATGTGTTTGTTCTATGTTTTGAACTGTTAAGGTTTTGTTTTGTTTTCATAGGAATTTTGCCACTGGATTCAGACGAGTCTGGTTTGTGTGAAGTTATTGTCATTCATGAGCATTATTTAGGTATGTATCTCATATTAGCAACCAATTCAGCCTTCTGAGTTTAAAGGTATGACAGTTTAGAATAATGCTATTAAAAGAAGTTGAAACTTTAAAATCAGTATGTAACTATCAATGCCTGAGTGTCCTCAGATGCACACTGTCTTAAACTGAAGTCTTAAATACTGTGTAATCAAGATTTTTCTGAACAATAGTAGCAATATAGTACTAGTATGTGAGTTAATGTTCCAACAGAAACCACAAGAGCTGTGACACTCTTTTATTTCTCTTCTGCGGTTTCTCTTGTTGCTTCATTCTGTCTTCTTGCTGATTGACCCTGAAACTCCTCAAACAACCATTTTTGAAAGCAATTTTCACCCTTGCTTTGAGCTTTGCATTTTCTTTCAACTGTCATCTTTTCTTCTAGGGCATCTTTGTTTTACTTGCAGAGGAATTATTTATATACTAAAAAGAAAAAAAACACTGGGCAAATCCAAAAGATAAGAAACTAAGGAAAATCCCTGCATTATATAATGCCAATATTTCATTTGTCTCCTTTATGTTGGGGTTGCACTCTTGTTTTTTAAGTCATTTCTTTTTACTCAGTGGGGAATTGGATTTGGAATTCTTGTGGTTCTGCCCCTGCCCAATTCTGTCATTAGACTATTGTCTGGAATCAGGCAAATTTAAGTGATTATCTGCAGTCCTTTGCACTCTGTGCTTGCTCTATGTTTTTAATTGTGTGTTTTCTGAAGTGATAGTTAATGGTTTGGATCCTGGCCAAAGATCAGGTTCAAAAGTGGAATAGAAGATAACTTTTGCAGGTTCCCCCCTTCCACTGCAGACTACACACTGAACACTCTGCTATTCCTAGGAGTTCCCTGATCACCACCACCACCCTGGGGTCAGCATTTCAGGGGGAGGAGGGATGCAGGAAAGTTCCATTCTGTGAGTTGAGTTCCAGTCCTAGTACTTGGGATTTAACCTCATTATTACTGTATTACTCAAAGTGATGGTGAAGTCGTAGATCCAGATTTGGCTCAAGTCAAGTGACCTACACCTAGAGTTGCCAGCTTTCAAATGGGGCCTGGAGATCTCCCAGAATTGTAGTTGCTGTCCAGACTACAGAGATAAGTCGCCCGGGGAAGAAAGGCTGCTTTGGAGAGTGAACTCTGGCAGTATTCCCTGCTGAGGTCCCCACCAAATCAGCAGGAATTTCCTAACCTGGAGTTGGCAATGCTACCTACAGCATAAGCTTAAGCATATTTCCTCAGAAATAATTCCCACCAAGTTTAATAGAATTTTCTTCCTAGTTAATGTGCTTAAGACTGCATCTTTACAGTGCTATCCTATGCAGAGTTAATCCAGCACAGAGTTTAGACTGAAATAATTCTGCATACATAGGATTGTGCTGAAAGGCAGCAGTCTTAAGAACACAAACACGTTCCTTAGAGTAAGCTCCACAGAATAAAATGGGACTTAGTTTTGAGTAAACCTGGCTCTGTAAGTCCCAAATATAGTGCCAGTATAACAAGTGCCATTTGTTAAAAGTGGCATGTACCAGATTATTTTGGCGCTGGATAAGCATTGCACTGTATAGTGGGGAATGTTTTGATCCACATTTGTCTGCACACACTGAAGGCTGCTTCTGCACACATGTCATGGCTTAAGAATAGGGCCTACTTTGAAAATCCTTTTATTATTTGCAGTACCCAATATAAGGCAAAAGATAGTATAAAGATAGCATTAAAACAAGCAGCTATGTATTCTTTGCCCATAATCCACTGACTTGCACAGTTATCTCCACATGCTTAGACGGGCTTTTGTTTTCTCAACAGCAGACTCTCTCAGTTGCATCACAGTTATAAAGCCGGCAGGAGTCCAAGGAGGCAGGGATATGTGGGGAGGCACATTTGGGTAACAGCATTGCATCACTTCCAAGGAAACCCCAGAAATGATGTCACATCTCTAAGAACTGCCAGAAAGTATGGTAAAATCAGAGTTTCCTGTGATTCCTGGAGCAATGTGACATCACATCCAGGTTTTCCCCAGAAATGAAGTGACACCATTTCTTGAAGGCAGTTTTCTTCCTCCCAGTGCCAGTGGGCAATGGGAGCTGGGGGAAAAGATCTCCTGCCCCCAGCAGGCAAGTGACAAGCCTAGTTAGTCCTAGGATTAAGTGCTAACTGGCATGTGTGAATGAGCCACACAGATTAATCACCATAGACCAAACTCTTATACCATCTCATCCCAAATCAAATGTTGTTTAGTAAGATTTGATGACATTCAGGGGCACTATATCAAAAGATGCTTTGCTCCTTCAATTTCAAAAGTTGTTCAGAATGAAAAAATATAAATCCCCACGTAAGGAGGCCTTTGGATGCGGATCCCTTTACGTCCACCTTTAAAGTGAAATGAAATTTCTGGCAAATATCCAATCCAGGAAGCTGAACTGTTTGTTTAAACATCTGCTAGCAACACAACCCAATTTAACTCTGTCATAGTGGATGGTATAATAGTTTTGAAACTCTGTTGGGTGGTCTTTACATAAATGGCTACAGAATGATATTAGGATGAAATATACACTTATTTGTGTGTGTTCCACACCCTATGGGAATTAATTTGCCTCAATTTATTCACATTGTTATGTTAACAAGATTTAGGTTTTCTAGTAATTTGTAGTGTAATCTTACACAGAGTTGATTTCAGTGGACCTAAGACTGGAGTAACTCTGCATAGAATTGAACAGTAGGGTTTTTATTTTTATGACATTTGAAGTGGTAGCGAATGGAAAAGGGAGAGGAATGGAAGGTTGGATGAAGAAAGTAATGTTTATTTAGAGCATTCCGGGAAAGACAAGCCTGTGTAATTCTTGCCAGTACAAATTTGATCTTGGTCCAACAAATACAATCAGGCTTGGTTTAGAGTTAAGAGTTCCCCAGTCAACTGCCTCAACTACACCACTGCACCAGTGGGTGTGGAAAGGAAATCAGTACTCATACAGTGCAATCCTAAGAAGAGTTACTCCAGTCTAAGAGTCTCTCTACACAAAACATCGTACATGAGAACGCTTAAGTGTAGTGCGATGCAATGTTAGCTGGGAAGTGTGGTTTAAAAAGACAGAGCCAAAGGCTCTGTCAATTTCACCTCTCTGCAGAGTGCCTTGTCCAGGGGTTGTTAATTTCTTCTTCTCCCTGAAGGGGAGTTGAAATTGACAGAGCCTTCAAAGGCAGAGGAAATTATCAAACCCTCTGAGGAGCGATCTTTAAACTACACTTCCCAGCTAGCATTGCGTCTCCCTACACTTGAACGTTCTCATGTAAGATGTCTCATGTAGAGAGGCTGTAAGATAATCAAAATCAATGAGCTTAGAATGGAGTAACTCTTTAGGATTGCACTAATAATGTTAGAAGTCTTGCACTGAGTACTCCTGCATTTATGTTTTGAATACCTTTTTACTACCACAATCCTTTTTGTTTTTGTTTAGTAAAAAGAAGCTGTTAGGTAGCCTAAATCTTGTTTAATTAGAATCAAGATCAGATTTTCCTGTGTATATGGTTTTATTACATCACATCTTTAGTTCTTTTGGAATAATTGCTGTCAAACCTAATGAAACTAGTCTTGGAATTCTCATTATTCAGAGCAATATTATATTATGTCCTACAGTATCTTAACATATCTTTTGCATTATTTTACAGCGCTTATTTTTCCAAATTCTGATATTCTAGTTTCTCTTTTTGATTGTAAAATCAGTTATCATGCTGTTTAAAAAATGCTGCAAAATTATTTAACTCATTGATGTTGATCAATTTTAAAGAAAGAACCTATTTATTCATTTGCTAATAAAGTTGCCAGCTTAAAGAAAGCTGGCAAATTTACAAAATGTTTTATTTAAATTCCTGTGAAAGAGTATCAGTGAATTGACAACAGGCCAATTATTATTTTTGCGACAGAAAAGATTTTTCTCTTTTAGAAACAGCAAATTAAACATTCTCTTTCAAAACAGGCTATAACAAACAGCTAAGACAAGCTTAAAGGTGGCATTAAAACTTGTTCCAATATGTATGTTTCCCCCCCCCCCCTTCATTTTCCCTTATAAAACAGTTCATAAACCTGAAAAAGTCTCCTGGCTTGAAGCAGTGGGGACCATTTGTGATGGTGTTCGTGCATACACAGCTCTACATTACCTTTCCTTCGTGTCACCTGAAAAAACTCTGCTTGTAATGGATGGAGCAAGTGTAGGTAACAGAAAAACTATTTTAATGGCATTCCATGAAAACTACTTAGGAAACAGTTGCTTTATTTTTTTTTAAACTCTCATTCTCAAACTCATCCATAAAAAGCCATCTTCTAATCGTCTTCTTTCCAAGCTTTCTCTGCCCTCAGTACATTATTTCTCAGACCTGGTTTGGTGTGAATGTCTCAGAAAGAAAGTGAGTGTTTGGATGGGAAGGTGTACGTTTTTGAAGGCTATGCCCATGTTGGTGCTGTTTTTGTTCTGTTAGCCCCTTGCAGCTGTCATTTCTCCTACCATGCCACCACAGGGCTTTTTTATTGCTTAAAAAAAAATTAATTACTGTTGCATTGTAGCACAATACTGTTATTGCCATTAGATCTGTTGCCATGATCTAATGCAAAATAAGGTTTTTTTTCATGGATGTAATCAAAAGGGGTGTGTGTTTAAATTCCAAACCCAATTTAAAGTTATGTTGAATAATAATATAAAAAACCTTACTGTATATAACTTGGAGGGGGTCATCTTACATTCATGGTCATCTGCCTTTTCAGTAAATATGGTAGCTCCTCTGATTTCCCAGGTTATATTATAAACATGGCACTATGAGGATCTGTTACCTCTCTTAGGGCTGTGTAGGTTAGAGAAAAAATGAGTAAGGGGAGACATGATAGAGGTCTATAAAATTTTTCATGGTATGGAGAGAGTGGACAGGAAGATTTTCTTCCTCTCTCGTAATACTAGAACCCAGGATCATCCATTGAAGCGGATGGGTAGGAGATTCCAGACAGAGCAGCAGGACTCTGATCTGGAGAACCAGGTTTGATTCTCCACTACTCCACTTGAAGCTAGCCGGGTGACCTTGGGTCAGTCACAGCTTCTCTGAGCTCTCTCAGCCCCACCCACCTCACAGGGTGATTGTTGTGAGGATCATAATAACACACTTTGTAAACCACTCCGAGTAGGCGTTAAGTTGTCCTGAAGGGCAGTATATAAATCAAATGTTATTTTGTTGTTGTTGTTGTTGTTAAAAAGAAGTACTTCTTCACACATTGTGTAATTAAATTGTGTAACATGTTGCCACAAGATGCAGTGATGGCTGCCAATTTGGAAGGCTTTAAAAGGGGAGCAGACAAATTCATAGAGGACTGGACTACTAGTCATGATGGAGATCGACTCCATCCAGTACCAGAGACAATATGCCTTTTTATATCAATTGCTGGGGAGCACAGGCAGAGGGATGCTGTTACAGTCATCCTGCTTGAGGCCTTCCTAGAGGCAGCTGGCTGGCCGTTGTGTGAAAAGAATACTGGACTAGATAGGCCTTTAGGGTCTGTATGGCATGTATGTTCTTATGGTCCTTTTGGTTACAGATCTAATTAAAAGCCCTGGTGTTGCATGGGGGGGGGATGTAGGGAAATGGTGGCTAACAGAAAGCATGAAACTCTCATGTGAATGTTCCATAGACGGTACGAATGCCTCTGTATTTGTAGTGGTGGTGATAGGGAAACAGAGAATACACACCGTGTGGAAGTAAAAGTGAACCTGTCACTCCTTAGTGAATTGTGGGCCATCTTGCCCTCTGTAGGAACATTGACTGCTATTTTGTCATAGATTTTATCATCATTTAGTAGAAGTGACCTAGAAGCACAAGTATCCTATCCTACATGCACATCAAACTGCATATTTCTGACTAATGCAAAATACAGTTTAAGGTACTTAACATCTCTACTCATTTGTAGGAGAAATATTGCAAATCTCTATTTGGCAGGAGGGGTTAGTAAAGGAGTTCCAGCAAAGACAGCAGTGGATGAACCTAAGACTTGCTCTCCATCTCACTGGGACTAGAGGTTCTGAGTGTGAGAATCACCTGAATGGTTCCCAGATCTCTGAGCTGTATTATGTTCTTGGGGAAAGAATAAAGGTCTATAACCCCTTTTTTAATTCACCAGTACATGACATAGAGTGTATAAGTGTGTGTGTACAAGCATATTCTCAGTGTGATTGTAAAACAGTTTGTTTTCTCTCCTGCAGTCATTTGGTACAATAGCTATTCAGTTAGCACAACATAGAGGAGCCAAGGTAATTTCTACTGTGTATAGTCTTGAAGACAAACAGTATCTTGAGAGGCTTACACCTTCTTTGGGTGAGTTACATTGGCTTTTTATGAAACTTATTTAAGCCCCTGTCATATAAACATTTATTCTAAATATTCAGTTTATGAAACTGTACAGCTACTTATAACCTTCAATAAAAGACAAAATAGCATTGTTGTGTTCTTCCTAGTATAACATTTGTAAAATGGAGTTGGCATTCTTTCCTTTGTAGCCTTTTTATTTATTGGTAGCTTGTTTGTTTTTCCTTTCAGCCATTCAAAAAAGTAGGACAGCACCAGTTTTGTAATATTAGCTGTTAGGCTGAAGGGCACACTAACTCGTCACTGCTGGCTTGTGAAGGCACATAACGCTTTCCTTATTATTCTGCTTCTTTGAACATTGTGAGCTCCAGGGCTGAAATTAAGAAAAGTTAGGTGGCTTTGAGGTCCAGTTCAAACAAGACAGTTTCCAATGTGTTTTGCAAACATGGTGTCAGAATCCAAAGGCAGGAAGAAAAATCTATGGATATGTCCACATAAGTATCTCTCTAAGATACTTAGCTTCTTGGTAGCTTCTTAGTAGGTAATGTTGGTCTTGGATTAGAGTGGAAGAACCTGAGAGCCTGCAGTATCCTCCTGCCTATAAGCTGCTAAGAGAAGGAAAACTGAATTTTAGGTGGGTAGGTGGGATGCACAGATGGATTATGGCATAATTAAAAAATAGCTCTTCATTAATGAAACAGCTGCAAAGCTTCTCCATCTCCTAAATACTTCCCTTTTATATTAATGTCATTTTTGTACAGAAGTGCTAGATGTGTCTTCTTTTTGTTTTTTTTAAAGCACACTTCCTGTTTTAAAAGTTTATCATTAATTTTAGACAATCACATATCCATGAAGCTAGTGAATGAACGCTTATCCCAATTTAGAAAGCTCGTCTTCATAAAACTCCACCATTCCTCATTTGACTCCTCATTCTGAAATTGTGTATTCCAAACTTGGTGTGATAATATAGTTTCCATTCATGTAAAATAACTTTCTTGGACAGCTTCTATACTGCACACTGCTATATATTGTAACTATGGCATCTAATTTGAGTGTGAGAAATGAGACAATCTACATAGCATGAAAAATGAAAAAAAAGAACTGAACTAATGGCATTTCCATGCCAAAAAAAATACATTTCTGAACCAGGTTACAACTTTTCACAGGAAATTTAGATGTGAATCATTGGACTTCAGACTAGGACAGTATATCATAATTTTTTAATAACATAGCCAAGCCTTGTATAATATGGCAGAGAATATAGTAATAATAATAACAATAACAACAACAAAATTCAATTTATATACTGACCTTCAGGACAACTTAATGCCCACCCAGAGCAGTTTAAAAAGTATGTCATTATTATCCCCACCACAAAACACCCTGTGACATGTTTTGTTCCAGTGGTTTGTAAACATAATGAAATTTTAAACGTGGTATATTGTGTGTGTGTGTAATTTTAATTTCAGATGGGGATGTCAAACAAACAAGATGAAAGACCAAATCCCCTACCCAGGAGATAACAAGGGCTGATGCTTCAAAATTTTTGTTGAAAACTGTCCATCTTGTATAATCACTGATAGGGTCAGTGATTAGCCATGTATACTAAGCCCCCCACCCACCCCAGAAATTCAGATTTGGTTTTCAGGGATCCCCAAAAAATCCAGGATCCCTGAAATCTGGGTAAGATTCTCTGATCCGATTCGGCAAGATTCGAGAATCTCATATCCAGCCATGATTCTCCATGGGGAAAACTACTTGGGGCCTTTCTGGGGGGGGGGGGGCATTGTTCACCATAGGGAACAATGGGTAGCTGGGGGCACATTGTTCAGGAGTAGGGGGGCATTTTTCAAGCAAACTCCACCACATTTTCAGGAAACCTACTCCTGACTGTCCTCTAAAGATCCCCACCCCAAATTTCAAGAAGATTGGACCCCGTTAATTTATTCAAGCCTAATCTTTTATAGTTGTTTTGTTTCCTGCACCTTGTTGAGGAAAATGAAATTATTCTCTTTATGTCCTTGGTTTCTGGATTGGTTTGAAGACCAGGAACTGCATTTTTTTCCACCTAAGTTATTATGGTAGTTGACTAATATTCTTATCCCATTTAGCTCGTATTATCGATGAGTCAAATGGAAAATATGACCTGACAGAAAGCTGTTTGGAAGAAACTGGCGGGTTGGGAGTGGATATTATCCTCGATGCAGGAGGTCTGTAATTGCTCAAAAAATCTTATTATATATAGCATTTAAATTTACATTATTAACAAATTCAGTAGTAGTCCATTACTATATAGTTCTGTATATTAAAATTATCTCTTACTGTACACAATGTCCTCTTTCTGTATATATAAATATTATACATCCAAAAGAGTAGCTCTAGAGTTGACATGCGATGCATTCTCTGTTAAAACCATGAATTCTCTTTTAATTAAACTGAGATGATGTATCAGAGTAACTTGATTCAGGGGATCTATTGGGTGAGAGACATAGAAAATAAATTTCAGAGAAATTGGATGAAAAATGGGTAAATTATTCCACATCAAAACTTGAAGGCAGAAGTGTTGTTTTCAGAATTCAGCAACCTTTATTGGCATTACATCCATGTTAACAAAAACACTCTACACAACCAGAACTCAGTCTACAAATACACAACTCGCCTCATAGATGCAAGATACAAAAATTTAGCTACAGTTTCAATAACTTTTTGGTTCTGAGTAGCCAATAGGAAGATAACTTTACATTTATCAGATTTTCCAATTTGCTCTCGCAACAGCGGGTCAATGAGTGTGGGACGTATATCACAGTAATAAGTACAATACAAAAAGACATGTTCCAGGGTTTCTATGTCTCGCTGAGCACAAGTGCGTAACCTGTTAGCATATGGTGTTTTATGGAATCTCCCATAAAGTATCGCAGAAGGTAGCACATTAAACTGAGCTAATGAATAAGCTCTGTGATAATGTGGGGCCACTAAACAAGTGAGATATTCTGCCCTATACCCATGGGGTAAAACCTCCAAACCTAGGGGTGAACATCTGCCTATTGCAAGACTCCTGAGATTCTGAATCTCGATGTCAAGGAGTCTTTTTGTTTTGTTGAATAGTAAAGCAAAAGACTGAACTGATCAGTCTCCAAGTATAGATGAGTTTAAAATGCTGTCATGCTGTTGAGATATGCCTTTCATTCATGATGAAAAGACTAATGTATAGTTGTAATGTAATGTTAAAAAGTTCCCTTGTTAGTCAATAGAGATAGAAGAAAGCACAAGATATGTCATACATACTCCACTAACGTCTGCTAAACCTGTATGTCCTGAAGGATTAGTAGCTGCGTGAAGGATTTTCTGTGGTTCCTTGACAAATCTGGAAACATAAAGCTGGAAGGGTCCCCGAAGGGTCATCTAGTCCAGCCCTCTGCACAATGCAAGACATTCACAGCTACTCCCCTCCCCTGCCCTCCCAGTGACTGCTGCTCTGTGCCCAGAGGAAGGCAGAAAACCGCCAGAGTCCCCTACCAATCTGGAGGAAAAATCTTTCCTGACTCCAAAGTTGCTATTGGCATTACCCTGGGCTTGTAAGAAAGGACCACAAGAGCCTATCACCAGCTCATCCCTTCCTGTCCTCTCGATCTGTCTAAATTCATATTGAGTCATAGAATCAGCATTGCTGTCAGATGGGCCTCTTCATTAAAATCTCTAAAGAAGGAGAGCCCACAACCTCCTGAGGAAGCCAGTTCCACTGAGCCGTTTTAACTGTCAGAAAGTCCTTTCTACTGCTTTGACTTAATTTCAGTTCATTAGTTCTGGTCTAACTCTCTGGGGTCACAGAAAAATAACTCTGCTCCATCATCTATGTGACAGCTCTTCAAATACTTGAAAAGGCGACTCCCCCAACATGGCAGCTGACCAAGTGACACATTTTTATGAGCTCTCGTGCTAGTTTCTGCTTTGAGGGCCATTATAGCTAGGGAGGATTGAACAAATCAGTCTGCAACCTGTCTCTTATTAAGAGGCACCCAGCATGCGATATTGGATTGATTGGGGAACTATTTGGCTCTCTTTAATTAGAGAGTTAGATACTCACCGACTCCTGAAGACACAAGACCACCTGCAAAGCAGAACTGAGATGGCCGAAAAGCCAGTTAAGCCAGCCTGGGGACTCTATAAATATAAACTTAATTATCTAATTGTGCTAGGACCTTTCTTCTTTTTTTCTCCCTTTTCAAGAGGAAGGAAACTGTCAACTGTGCTTTATTTTTTGTGCCTTATTTTTGATTTCCATACAAAAGATGTGTGCTCACAAACCCAGCCACTGATTTATCAAGTAAATAGCAGTTTTGGGGACTTAAAAATAATCAGAACAGTGTTTCATCTTGGTATGTTTACAGACAATTATGGAACTTTGTTAATTGCATCTGAGAATTCAGCCAGTCTTGGATGTTATCTCTGCTTCATTTCTTACTTTCTTTTTTCTAATTTCCTTGCCTGCTTATTTTACTCTTCTCTAAAGAAGAAATGAGACAACTGATTCCAATCAGCTGGATCAGTTGGGTCAATCTTGGATTATAAATTACCTAAAATACAGGACCTAAAGAATATAAGGTTAGATGTTTATAATTTTATCTTAAGACATGAAAAAATATGGCCGATCATTAACTGATTTCCAACTGTGTAGTTTGGACTTGGGTGTTACAGGCAGATTGAAAAAGACATTTATGCTACGCAATCACCACCTACTGGCCTGAAGAAGGAAGAACTAAACTGAGAAAAATGGTTGCAGCTATGAAAAAGGCCAACATTGAGCTGGTTACAGAAGATTTTACAGATATAATATCTCAAATTATCTTCTCTCTCAAGCAAAATTGGAAGTTTGTTTATAGAACTAAAACAAGAGTATGAAAATATTTAACCTTGATGCGCGGAGTGAATCAAGAAACTCAGAAACCAGGCCCGGAAGATAAGGAATCACCATATTTTCAACAAAGCGACCAGACCATGAATGGATTATATGAGTATCAGGAGTCTAGATCTGAATCATCTTTTGGATTGCAAAGAACAAAACAGGGAACCCAAGGAATTAATCAAGTTATTCAAGAACTTAAAGAACTTAAGAAACAGCTGAAGAAATCTAGGGAGACACAAAGGCAAACTGAATCATCACAAGCATTACAAGCAGACTTCATATCAAGAGCAGATGGAGGAAAACAAATCTTGGAAATGGAACTTAGAAGCAACGATTTCAGCCTCTATGGAGACTACGTGAAGGTCCAAGATGACTTTGATCCAGGAGGCCCTTTCTATTAAGATTTTAAGGATTATTGAAGCAAAGATATACTTTGAGTTGTTACCTACAATTATGGTTGATTCTATTAATTATGTTTAAAGTCCCACTTACGCATACTTTGAGTTTATATATTCTGTTACTTACAATTATTATTGTTCTAATGACTATGTTATGAAATTCTCAACATCATTCTTACTCCTGTGGATTGCTTGCTTGGTTTTGTTTTCTCTTTCCACGTTGGAAGAACTACTTAATTATATAGTAGGCAATTCATAAGATTTGGTATATATAATTAATATTAAAATAATCAGGCTGAGTTAAATGTGGAAAGTAAAATGTTTGGTGTTGTACACCTTCGGACAAACTTCAGAGATATCTGATGATGGATGGGAAATTTATATTGAAACTCATATTCTTTTACATAATTAATGTGATTTATATATCTAGGTTACAGAAATTGTCAATTTTTTTCTAAATAGGATGTATCGTTTCTATTATCTCTTTATTATTTCTGTGCTCTCTGCATGATTGGATTAATTCAGTATACATATAATAAGTTAACTATAAAATTCAGAATGGACAATTGATACTAAAATAGACTAATAGTTAAGCTAAATAGTGAACCTAATAACTAAATATATTAAATATTGTGTGATAGAATATAATGTAGAATACAAAATGTTTAACATTTTACCTATCCTGAATTCCCCCCAAAATAGGTTATCAAATATATTTAGAAGTATTATAGCTCATTCCCTTTCTCTTTTTCCTTTGTTTATTTTTTTATAATGTAAGTGAGGAAGAGGAGTAAAAGTATTTTACATATTTTGATTATATCTTCCATGTAGTTCAAATTTATTACTATATATTATATATACTGTCTTTGATATAGCCTAATGTACTTTGTATAAGGTTCTATGCACTTTGAATTGCTATCTCTATTTCTTTTCTAAACAAAATTCATTATAAAAAATAAATAAAAAATTTGAAAAGGTCTATCATATCACCTTTCAGTCATCTCCTCTCCAGGCTAAACTTACTCAGTTCCTTCAACCTTTCCTCATAGAACTTGGTCTCCAGACCCCCTCACCATCTTTGTTGCACTCCTTTGGACACATTCCAGCTTGTCAACCTCCTTCTTAACTCTAGTGCCCAAAACTGAACACTGTACTCCAATTGAGGTCTAGCCAGAGTAGAGCAAAGTGATACCAGAGATACTTTTGTTGATACAACCCAAAATCACATTGCCTTTTTAGCTACCACACTGCTCATTCGTATTCAGTGTATAATCTGCTAAGATCTCTCAATTCTTTTCACATGTATTACTGTCAAAACAAGTCTCCCTCATGCTATAATTATGCCTTTGATTTTTCCTATTCATCTCCAGCTATATTTATTATTTATTTACTTTATTTATACCCCATCTTTCTCCCCAATGAGGACCCAAAGCAGCTTGCATTGTTCTTTTCTCCATTTTATCCTCACAACAGCCCTTTGAGGTAGGATAGGCTGAAAGTGTGTGATTGGCCTGAGACCACCTAGTAAGCTTCCATGGCAGAATGGGAATTTAAATCTGGGTCTCTCAAATCCTGGTCTGAAACCCTGACCCCTACACCACACTGGCTTTAGTGAGGTGACTGTTGTTGAACAGTAGCAAGCCCCTTGGTCTGAGTATGTCATACATGTTTGGTGGTGGCTAGTCACTCTGTGTTGCTGCCTGGCCTCCCCAAATGAGTACTCCCTCAAAGAGCCCTGAGAAGGGCCCTGGCCCATTTCCTTGCTTTTCACTGACAAAAAAACAAGGCTTGAGGCCTGGCAATATGTTTGTGGTTTCCTAGCTGTCAGGATCAGGCGGGGGCGTGTGCACCGCTGTAGGTAGGGTGGCCGTCCTGGCCGCCCGTCCAGACCGGTCCGCTGCCTCCCTGATGCTGGCCGCCCGGTCGGCCGCTTCTCTCTCTGCCCTGGGTAGGTGGGGCTCCGCCCTAACAGGCCTCAGAAAAAGGGGCAGGGGCTGGCTGGCCTCCCAGCCTCCTTGCCAGCATAATCACGTTTGCTTTCTCTCTCTCTCTGTCCTTTTCTCCTTTCCAGCACTCCTCATCGGCCTCAGCTTCTGGAGCCCTCTGCCTTTTATCCCTCCCCTCTTTGCTTACTTCCATCCCCGCTTCCAAGACCCTCCCCCCAGGGCCAGACCCATCACCTGAAGCAGGTGAGGCCAAACTCCAGAGCCCCTCCCTGCTCTTCCCTGCCCTTTCCTTCCCAGTTCTCCTCTCCCCGGCTGCCTCCCCTGCTCTCGTGCACTCTCCCAACACCTCTGCCCTTTCGCCCAATACTCGCTCTCCACCCTGCCGGTGGGGGCGGGCCCGCCCGCCACCTCAGCATCTCGGGCCGGGATGCAGCCAGCGCGGCCGCCCACAATGGCAGCCGGACCCGTCACCCTGCCAGGAGCCGAGAGGCCACGTGGCGCTGCTGCGCCCGCACCGCCGGGCTCCCGCTCGCCTGGCTTTCGCCGCGGCCGCCGGCGCCCCAGTCTCTGCCTGGGTCAGGCTGCCCGCGCCGCCGCGGCTATCATGCTGCCTCCGTCGGCCGGTGGCGGCTCTTCCTGCCTCCGCCTCCGCTGCCAGGACCGCCTCGGCCACCTCTCCTGCGGCGGCGGCCTCGCCGGGCCCTCCTGGCATCCCCGTCTTCTCTCCGGCTGCTCCAGGGGCTTCCCCCAACTTCGGCCCATTGAGGTGAGGAGGGCCGAGAGGGGGCTGGGGGGAGCCCTGCGTCCGGGCCACGGGAGCGGGCGCCGGACACTCCACCCCCTTGATGCCGTGGTGTCATCTTGGTCTCCGTTGAGCATACAGGACAAGAAGTCCGCGTTGGCATACTGGGACCCGGGTCGATGGCATGTCGTAAAACTAAAAGGCAAAAGGGACGGGGTACCATCGTAAGACTCGCGCATTATGGTCCTTCAAAAGGGCCATCCACTGGAGGGGCGCGTGGTCAGTGACGAGGGTGAAAGGGTTATTCACCAGATAGTACTGAAGGGCCCCCACGGCCCACTTCACCGCCAGGGCCTCTTTCTCAATTGTCGCATACTTCCGCTCAGCCGGCAGCAACTTTCGGCTCAGAAACAAAATGGGGTGTTCCTGATCACCAAATTCTTGGGAGAGGACGGCACCCAGCCCGGTATTAGATGCGTCCGTCTGCACGATAAACGGGCGGGAAAAATCTGGGTTTCAGAGGACGGGCACTCTGGTCAAGGCTGTTCAAAGATCCCGGAAGGCTCGGTCCTTGGCCTCCGTCCACTGTATCTGGTTGGGTTGGTCCTTCCTAAGACTGTCTGTAAGGGGGCTTGCCCTGCTGGCATAGTGCTGGCATAGTGGGGCTCCCGTAATATCCCACGAGCCCCAGGAAGCGGCGCAGCTGCCTTTTAGTGGAGGGGCGAGGACAGTTTTCTAGGGAGGCCACCTTATCTGGAAGGGGACGCAATTGGCCCTTTCCCACCAGGTATCCGAGGTATCAGAGCTTCTGGAACCCCAAACAACTCTTCTTGGGGTTAGCTCGAAGGCCGGCTGCCCAGAGCGCCAGAAAAACCTGCCGTAGATGTCGCACATGAGAAGGCCAATCAGGGCTATAGACAATTATGTCGTCAATATATGCCGTTGCAAAAGTTTGACATTGAGCCAGGGCGCGGTCCACGAGCCGTTGGAAAGTGGCCGCTGCCTCATGCAGCCTGAATGGCATCACGTGAAAGTGGAACAACTCCTGCGGGGTGGCGAAAGCTGTCTTCTCTTGATCTTCTAGGGCCATGGGCACCTGCCAATAGCCCTTTGTGAGATCCAAGGCCGACAAATATTTTGCCGTCCCCAGTTGTTCAACAAGGACCTCGGCCCGCGGCATGGGGTAAGCATCAAATTTGGCGATCTTATTAACCTCCCGGTAGTCCACACAAAAGCACACTGTTCCATCCGGCTTAGGCACTAGGACTACCAGGCTGCGCCACACGCTCTGTGACGGCTCGATGATTCCCATGGCAAGCATGTCCGCCACTTCGCGGGCCACCAGCTCCCACTGTTTACGCGGCAGCGGACGCCACGTGGCCCTTGCCACTTGACCGGGAGGGGTGGGGATGGTATGCTGGACCAAGGTGGTACAGCCCGGCTGGTTTGAAAAGACCCCCCCAGCACGTCCTGGAGCAGTTGTTCCAGCTGCTGGCGCTGTTCGGTGGTCAAGGTCACTTCCATCACCGGGGCAGCGAGTATCCCACCCTGGGGGGTCCACGGCAACTGACCGTCTGAAGGTTCAAGGGGGTCCTCAGCCAGCTGGCATTCGCCGGGGGGCCGCTCCCGCCAGTTCTTCAGGTCGTTCACGTGAATCCGACGGTCATCCCGCTGCACTTCTCCACACCTTACAAGGTGCGACAGGGGTCCCAGAACCTTCACCACCGGGAACGGCCCCTGCTACGGATCTGTCGCCTCAGGCCTCAAGATATGCCAGTGCACCAACACGGGCTCTCCCACTTGGAAAGAGCGCAACCTTGTCCCCTGATCATAATACCGCTTCTGGGCGATTTGGGCCGCCTCCAAATGCTGCTGGGCTAGGGCCCGGGCTGTTTCCAAGCGGTTCCGCAATGACTGGATGTATTTGGCTTCTGGGTGTCCTGGAGCCTCCGCGACCAGGGCCCATTGGTCCTCCATCACGTCCAAAATTCCGCAGGGCCACCGTCCATAAACCAACTCGAATGGCGCGAACCCCGTGGATGCCTGTGGGGTCTCCCGGACTGCAAAGAGCAGGGGATCTACCAGTAAGTCTCACTGTGCAGGCCGGTCCCCGGCTAGTTTTCGCAACATTGTTTTGAGGGTCTGATTGAAGCGTTCCACCAGGCCATCAGTCTGCAGATGGTGGACAGATGTGAAAACCTGGTGGATACCCAGCGTCCGGCACAGTTGACGGGTAAGGCCGGCAGTGAAGGAGGTACCGCAGTCCGTCAAGATCTCCCGCAGCAGCCCCACATGGGCAAAGTAATGAAGCACGGCCCAGGCCATCGTGGGGGCTTGCATCGTACGGAGGGGAATGGCCTCCGGGTATCGTGTGGCATAGTCCATGATCACCAACAGGAATAGGTTCCCTCTTGGGGTTCGAGGCAACGGCCCTATGGAATCCATTGTGATCCGTTCGGAGTCTGGATCACCAGGAGAGGACTAAGGGGCGCCCGTGGCGGGGGTCGCCCTGAAGCTCGCTGGCAGACGGCACAGGTCCGGCAGTACTCCTTGGCATCTTTCGCCACGGTTGGCCAAAAGAAGTGGGCTAGGACTCGGGCCAACGTCCCCTTGGCCCCTTGGTGGCCCGCCCAGGTGTGGTCATGGGCCGAATTTAATATGGCTGCACAGACTGACCGCGGGGCCAGGAGCTGGCAAACCTCCTCCCCCCGGGTCTCAATGACACGATACCAGGCACCCTGCTCCCACACTATTCGGGGGTACCTCCCCGCCCGTCGAGGGTCCCGAACCTCCCCTCACTCACTGCCACCTCCTCCCGCAGGGACCTCAATGTCTCGTCCCGTTCTTGGTCTGCGCAAAAAGCTGGGTCGGTGGGCCACTGTTGGCTGGAACCTTCAGGGTCCAGTGGTGGTGGATTCGCCTCTCGGGGAGGGGCTTCTTAGGCCGGCAACGCCTCCTCGGGAGCCAGTGAGGTCTTAAGATGGTGGATGAATGCCGGGGCGTCCCTTCCCAGCAGCACCGGGTATGGTAGAGCTGTCACATGGGCCACTTCCACCTCCCAGGAGTGGCCCTGATAGCGCAACGGAACCTTCACCACCGGGTATTCTTCGGTGTGTCCGTGGAAACAGGCTACTGTGGCCCGACGGATGACGGGGAGACGCGGAGGAAGGAGACGAGAGCGGACCATTGAGATGGAGCTTCCACTATCCAGCAGCGCCGACAACCGTCGTCCTGCTATCTCCATGACAATAAGCAGGGGCGGAGGTCGCTGCTGCTGTGCCGAGATGGGGAGGGCCTCTTCCCACCCTTCATCACATTCCATCATCGGGCAATCTCGCTGAAAATGCCCCTTCTGACCACATTTGAAGCAGGGCCCGCGATCACCACCTCCATTCGTGGCCCGTGGGCCTGGGTCTGCCAACAGTCTTGGGGGAGATATTATTCAGCCCCCTCCCGGAAGGGGTGCAATCCGCTCCCGCCCCCGCCCCGGGGAGGGCTCACCACCACCCCGCAGGGGTGTCCGGGCCCGTCCGGGGCCGGAATAATGTTGGACGCCCCCTGCCAGCACCTCGCCCGCCCGGAGCCTCTCGATTGCCCTCCCGAGGATCCGCTGCCGCCACAAAGTTTTCCAAAAGCGTCGTGGTATCTTTCAAGCTTTCGGACCTGCTACACGCTACCTAGTACCGGGCCTTCGGGGGCAAGATGTTCAGCAGCTGTTCCAGGATAACCTGGTCGACAATCCGCTTCTCTCCATCCGTCCCGGGTTTGAGCCAATGGTACGCCGCATCTCACAAAGCTGTGACCAAGGTGTGTGGCCGTTCAGCCTTCCAATACAGTATGGCCCGGAACTTCTGTCGATACGAGTCTGCCGTGACAGCGTACCGATCGAGGATGGCCACTTTCAATTGTTGATAATTGGCGCCATCTTCCTTAGGAAGGGCCTTGAGTACCGCCTGCGCCTCCCCAGTGAGATAAGGGCCCAAGATGAACGTCCACTGGGCCGCTGGCCACTGCGCTGCCTCCGCCGTCCGCTCAAATGTTGATCGGCCAGCCATTGCCCAAACTGGACCAGATCGATCATCGGCCCTGCCGGATTCGCGTTGGCGGCGCCAGCCGGGCCCTGGCTCCCCGCAGCCTGACCACTGTCCATTCCAGGCGAGGCCGTGCGGGACAATGATGCAGGCGGTGCTTGGAAAGTTGCGGGTCTCAGCACTTGCCAGCCAATAGTCCACCCGCAGGGCGTGGGCAAATGAGGTAGAGAGCGTTTTACCACTGGGGCAAGACCTGCCATGTTGTCAGGATCAGGCGGGGGCGCATGCGCTGCTGCGGGCAGGGTGGCCATCCTGGCCGCCCGTCCAGACGGGTCCGCTGCCTCCCTGGCGCTGGCCGCCCGGGTCGGCCGCTTCTCTCTCTGCCCTGGGTAGGTGGGGCTCCACCCTAACAGGCCTCAGAAAAAGGGGCAGGGGCTACCTGGCCTCCCAGCCTCCTTGCCAGCATACTCTCTCTCTCTCTCTCTCTCTCTCTCTGTCCTTTTCTCCTTTCCAGCACTCCTCATCGGCCTCAGCTTCTGGAGCCCTCTGCCTTTTATCCCTCCTCTCTTTGCTTACTTCCATCCCTGCTCCCAAGACCCTCCCCCCCCCCAGAGCCAGACCCATCACGTGAAGCAGGTGAGACCAAACTCCAAAGCCCCTCCCTGTTCTTCCCTGCCCTTTCCTTCCCAGTTCTCCTCTCCCCGGATGCCTCCCCTGCTCTCGTGCGCTCTCCCAACACCTCTGCCCTTTCGCCCAATGCTCACTCTCCACCCTGCCGGCGGGGGCCCGCCCGCCTGCCACTTCAGCATCTCGGTCCGGGGTGCGGCCGCCCACAATGGCGGCCGGACCCGTCGCCCTGCCAGGAGCCGAGAGGCCGCACCGCCGGGCTCCTGCTCGCCCGGCATTCGCCGCGGCCGCCGGCGCCCCGGCTTCTGCCTGGGTCGGGCCGCCCGCGCCGCCGCGGCTGTCATGCTGCCTCCGTCGCCCATCGTCGTCCCGGTGGTGGCTCTTCCTGCCACCACCACCGCTGCCAGGACCACCTCGGCCGCCTCTCCCGCAGCGGCTGCCTCGCCGGGCCCTCCTGGCATCCCTGTCTTCTCTCCGGCTGCTCCAGGGGCTTCCCCCAACTTCGGCCCATTGAGGTGAGGAGGGCCGAGAGGGGCTGGGGGGAGGCCTGCGTCCGGGCCGCGGGAGCGGGCGCCAGAAACTAGCAATGGCTGCTGAGGGCATTTGTTTCTTAAAGCTTCAGGCCCTGCTTCTTTGCGGGGGTGGGGGAGTTAATCACCCATTTTTTTACGTTTTCAGATTCTTCTGAAACCTGGGGCATTTTTCAGGTTTGTAGAAAGATCTGTTCATGGCTTTCATCTCTGAATTTAAGTATCCATAGATTTGGTCATGTTGAGAATTAGAGATTGATTGCCCTGCCCTGCCCTGGCCTGGCCTGGCCTGCCCTGGAGAGTCCAATCTAGTTAGATCTCTGAAACCAAGTAGGGTCAGCTCTGGTTAGTACTTAAATAGGAGACTGCCAAGGAAGTCTAGGGGTACTACACAGAGGGAGGCAATGACAAACTTACCTCTGAGCATCTCTTGCCTTGAAAACCCTATGGAGTCACTGTATGTCAGCTGTGACTTGATGGCAAAAAAATGTATTGATACTACAAGTGGGGAATTGTGAAGATTTGAGTGGGAATGGAAGTTCCATCCCCTCCCCTAAATCTTCCTCACATCCTGTAATGGCTCTGTTTCCCCGGCTTCCTTTCACCTCCTCTTCGTTATGGTGCTGATGGCCAGCTCCACTACTGCAATGTCAGATGTCATTTTGGATTGCTAGTGCAGTTCAAAATGTTTTCTAAGCTCAGTCCCTCCCACTTTCCTCTTAAAAGTTTTTGCAGAGGGGCGGGGGAGTTTTTTAATAAATCTTTTTTTCCCTGCAAATTTGGGGATGTTTCCTTGGATTTGTAGAACCCTGCATTATAGTTGTGGCTAGCTCTGTTTGTGAAGATTTTTTGTTCTGGCTCCTTTCCATATTAGACATTTGCAGCATTTCCCTGCCATTCCTCTGAAGTTTATGACATTTGTTCACTTCTGCAGGCTTTAATCCATTCTCATTGCTTCTTTCCAGAATAAGAGGCAGGGGTGGGGGGGGATTAGGGATCACATTGGAATTAATATGATGTAAGTGACATACTTTTGCAGAGGGAACAGCTTGAATTTACTGATCCTTCTCCCCTTGCTCCAGGCAAGAGACTGCTACTTGCATCATTTCTGCAGATTTTAATCTATATTTCCTGCTGTTCATGACCATAAGGAGAACAGTGATGAAGCTGAACTGGGGATCATGCTGCTGAAATACTACAGGGCAAAAATAAAAGTTGGTGCTAAATATGGATATAGTAGAAACAGAAGATGAATCCTTAATATATTTTTAAAAAGTCATGAGACTATTAGATGTGAAATTTATTTTCTTAGGAAATTTGCTTCTTTTTCAGTGAGATTATACAGTAAGGAAAGTGAAACAACTTCACAACACTTGCTACCACACAAACATGACATCATTACTCTGCTCAGCGTTGGAGGCCATTGGGTTACCACAGAGGAAAATCTTCAAGTAAGAATGGATAATTTCTCTATACAGTCATTGCTAAATGTTAGTCTCAGATTTATTACTAATAGTGTTTAGTAATTTTGCAATGTGTGGATTAAAATAAGGGATATGGGGAGACAGCAGGGCCAGGTAATGAATAAAAAGCATTAAAGAGAGAGTAAAAAAGAAGTGATCAAGATAAGCCTTACTGGAAAAGTACGTATTCAAATAGAGGAGAAACATTCACATGAAGTGGGGAAGATGATGCAGGTCCAGAAAAAGAATAGAACAAATCAGGAGAAGAAGAGGAGGAATATCAGTCGATCTACTTGAGCTGACAGGAAAAAGAGAGGAATGTTGTAAGAGGAAGTCATGGATGAGAAGCAATCAGGGCAAAATATGGAGAATTGGAGAAAATAGTTCTTAGTGAGTAGAATCTTGCAATCTTAGTGGAAGTCACTGGTGGTTGCAGAGCTTTCCCTTATTCCCTTCCCCCCAGCAGCTTCTTCAAAGCCTGTGAAAGCTTATTGCTCTGGTTGTGGATGAACTATCACAATTGTCAGGAGGCAGGGATGAAACCATCCACTACTTCCTTTTCTGTCAGCTCAGGAAGAGGAACTTCATCCCCTGCCCACTGCATTCACCCAACCTGCATGGCTATTAGTCCACACAGGTCCTAGTTCTCCAGGAATCAACTTTCCCAGAGAAAGATGCTGCTGAGGGAGGGGAACCTAAGGAAGTTCGCAGTTGTTGTGCACGTGTATAGTAGGATCCAGCTCTGAATGTGAGACACAGCATAAAAGAGGAAGTCTCTGTAAAGAGAGAGATAATCATAAGGAAGAAAAGAGTAAGATGAGGTCAGCAGTAGGGCTGTGCACCACAAACAAATGAGTTAAATTTGATTTTTTTTTTTTTTTACAAAATCTGAGAAAAAGTTTGGCATTTCCCGAATTTCGAATTGATTCTCTAATTTGGTTTGCATATTTCTGAGAAATTCTATGGGGAAATCACTCCGAGATATCCAGTGGGCTGGGTCATTTTCAATCAAACTTCATCATATTTGGAGGGAACCTATTAGGGATGCCAAACCCCCGCCGGGAGTGGGGGATCCCCCACCCCCCCCCTACACCCTGCCCCCGCTTACCTGGCCAGCAGGGGGTGCGTGCTCCCCTGCGGTGCTGCGCACTCCCATATGCTGCAGCCGCCTGGATGGGGCCCATTTCTGCCTGGATTGGGCCCGTTTCAGGCTGCTGTGGAACGCAGGAGCACTCCCACGCTCCACAGCGGCCCAAACTGGGACTGATCTGGGCCAAAATGGGCCTGAAACGAGCTGGATCTGGGCCAAAACGGGCCCATTTCAGGCTGCTGCAGAGTGCAGGAGCACTTCCGTGCTCTGCAGCAGCCTGAAATGGGCCTGATCCAGGCCAAAACTGGCCTGAAATTAGCCGGATCTGGGCTGGATCAAGGCCATTTGGGGCCGCTGCAGAGCACAGGAGCATTCCTGTGCTCTGCAGTGGCCGAAAACAGGCCTGATGCGGGCCCCTGTGGAGCACGGGCACGCTCCCAGGGGCCGCTTGATAATGTCACTTCCTGCACACACACACACCCCTCCCCAACGGTAAGTGCCAGGCCCCTATCCCCCACTGGGAAGTTGAGGGGGCCAGGCAACCCTAGAACCTCCTCCTGACTGTCCTCTAAAGAGCCCCCAAGTTTCATGAAGATTGGACTGGGGTAATTTTATGATCCCCCAAAGAAGGTGCCTGGGAGCTATCCGGAGGCAGGGGGGATTTTTCCTGCAAATTCCACCAGATTTTCAGGGGACCTACTCCTGACTATCACAGAATCACAGAGTTGGAAGGGGCCATACAGACCTTCTAGTCCAACTCCCTGCCTAATGCAGGATGAGCCACAGAAAGGATATAAAGTATCTTTATATAAGGATATAAAGTATTTTTCTGTCCTCTAATGACGCCCTCCCCCTCTTAAGTTTCAGGAAGATTGGATCCCGAAGACCAGTTCTATGAGCCCCTGAACAAGTTTTCCCATAGGAAACACTCCATTGTTTCCTATGGGGAAAAAGTAAACGCTGACTTCATTACAGAAACACACTGGAGCAAGGCTGCCATGGCCAAGGCACACTCCCAAATGTAAGCTGAGCTTATCCCAGAGAAAGCCCAACAGAAGCAAACTAAAGCACAGGAATGAATCCTCCCAGAACCAAAGTGAAGGAATTATATCCATTCCACCCAAACTAAACTGAAGCAAGGGACACTGTTGCAACCAAGCCCAACAAAAGCAAACTGAAGTAAAGGAATGCCTTGTGCTTGTGCTTGGATACTGCTTAGTTCTGTTCTGTGGTGTTTCCCCACTGGCCAAACTCAGCGTCTGGCTGCTGTAAATGACACTTGTTCTGTTTCAACTAATTTTCATTTTTTCTTTAAAAGTTGGATCCTCCAGATAGTCGTTGCCTTTTCCTCAAAGGTGCTACCATCTCTTTTCTGAATGAAGAAGTGTGGAATCTATCAAATATGAAACAAGGAAAGTATCTTTATATCCTTTCTTTATATCATTTATATCTTTATATCCTTTCTTTTGGAATGATTTATATCATTATTTTATCTTTATATATTATTGTTTTCGAATGATTATCTAGTTGATTAATATACCTGACTAGAGTGGTGACAGAATGTACATATATTGTCATACGATCATCAAAACATTTCAGTTGGTGCAGAAGCTCGTGTCTTTTTATTATGGCGAAGAGAATGGGAGCAGTAGAGTTAATGATGGTTAAAACTAGTACAGATTTATCTGTGGTCGTGCAGCCCATTCTTGACCTTGTATGTATGTATGTATGTCACTTATAGTACCCCTTTTAAACAACCAATATAGTGTTTGCTACTTTTCACTCAGTCAACTTTATGAAATCTTAGACTGGTAACATGGATTAAACTTTATTGTCTCAGGTTACAAACAGGCTCTCAAAGTTATTGTCTTGAAATAATAATTGCTGCACTAAAGAATCCTCATTTATGGCATACCATGCTTATGCTTTAACTAGATAACAGTTCTATTGAACTTTTCAGAAACAAAGTTGATCCCAGATTATCTTGCACCTAACAATTGGGAGGAGTTTTTGTTTTCTCCTCTAGAGCTGTCCTTCAGTACAGCACTTTACTTTCTTGCAAACAAACCAAATGGCTTCCATTGATTTCTAGAGGAGAAAGTAAACGCTACTGATGTGTACAGGAGTGGGACTCCATGAGATATGAGTAACTTGATTACTATTTAGTACAAAACACCTTTAAGTTTATTTTGTTATTTTAAAATAAAAGTATTATTTCTTCATGTGTGAACAAATATATCTTATAAAAGAACTGTAATTTTAAGAACACTAACACACACTTCTACTTGGTTATACAAGAGTACAGGTTGTTTTCCTTGACAATCTTCTTATATACGCATGCTAGAAGATATAATGGAGAAGTTATCAAATGGTGTTTTTAGGTATGCCATATTATTACAATGAAATAGATCTCTACAAACGGTAACATAAATAATGCTAATTCTTTGTATAGCTCTACATCACTAAAATCTTTGGGTCTTTCTTTATTGCACCCGTATGATACATAGTTGCAGCGATTCACATTGCCCGAGATCCAAAGAACCACAAAACTGGTTGTGAGCCCAAGAGGACTATAGACTTATTTTTTATTAAGCAGGACCTCCCTGCATGGTATGGCAAACTTACAAGAGTTTTAAAAGCAACTGGTGATAGATGTAAGAAAAGAAAGGCAAAAATTCCACTGACATGTTACAAATCTCCTAGATTAACCTAAACTGCTTCTTGTGTCCCAGCCCATATCACCATTAAGATATAGAATAGCAAAAAAGATACCTTATGCCAATACAAAACCAGCAAAATTAGTCCACCCACAAGCCCTGCAGAAGTTTCTGTATACTCAGGAGAAACTCCTCAGTTATGCAGAAAATGATGGGAGGGGGAAAAACCCAAATGGCCTGATGCAGACTGCATATGCCCAGAAAATAATGGAGGCAGTTGAGTGTATTACAGTTAAAGGGGATAAACTGATGGAAATGTAATTGATCTGCTAGAGCTTACTGCTTACAGCAGCAAAAGTTCACATGATATGCTCTTAAGTCGCATGTGCTCACTACAGCATGTGGTATGATCAGCAGCTCCCACTGCCAATTTGAACTGGCCCCTGCTCAGAGCTGCAGACATATCAGAGAAAATGGGTCAATGAAACCGTGCCAGAGAAGATGGGCGAGATGTCTTGGGCAACCTGAGAGGCGCTGATATACAGGATAATTTTTTCCCTTTAAAATGCTAACAACAAATTAGGGAGCCAGGTTTTTAAAACCAAAATGTTGATTATAGGGTTAAACAATAGAGGTGTTTCTGCATACCTGGAAGACCTCATGCAGAAAAATGGCTTTTCATTTCTATACATCCCCCTTCCCATGAAGACTTGAGCATATATACCCCCTCATTCTGCCCATTGACAGGCTAATTGGAAGCAAATAATTTGCTGCTTATGTCCATCCAACCTGGTAACTAATTTACAGGTTGGGGAGAGAAAAATTCCCTATACTGGTGATATTGGAGAGTGGAAGGTAAGGGGCAACAAAGAGTCATTTCAGTGTTTGGGGGAGCTTTTTTATAGCTACAGTTGGGGTTGATGGGAGGTAGAAAACAAAACCACTTATTACCCTAGCTCCCTTATAGTAACAGTGCTAAAGGGAAATGCACCTTTTGAGACACAGGAGACTGAGCCTTGTTGTGTCCTAGTGTTAATATGTTTCTAGTGGTAATTATTACCAATAATTAATAATCTGCTAATGGTTAGCATGTAGCATACTTGCCATGTGAATTATGACAGTCATTGTGTTTGAGCATGCAGATGAATGCAAGAGTTGAAAAAATGTATTCTCAAAGGTAACAAAAATGGTCATATTTAAAACTACTTTTAAAAGCTGTTTTGAAAATGTGTGTAATACATTGCACATCTGCTTCTTATTTGCTGTTCTTCTGTGTGGTTCCAGGGAACTTAGCCAAACTATAACACATTCGTTTTCCTGAAGCAGTAAGGCTTGCAGTGCTAAAAGGTAGAGTCTGTTGAAATTGTCCTGAAATGTGTGGAGTTTTTTTCTGTCTGAGTGAGCATACATTCTAGACACTTCTGATTGTTCTCTTTTAGGCCTCATTTGGATGAGCCAATCCCATTGTATGAAGCTAAAGTTTCTATGGAAATGGTTCAGAAGAATCAAACAAGAAAAAGACAAGTTGTCCAGCTCTGAAGCACAGATTCCTAGCTTCATGAGGCCACATGAAGTGGAACATTACACACTTTTGTATAGTGTATATGTATAAAATAGTGTTCAGTGAGTAAGTAAATGACATCTGATGATGTAATCACTATTTTAAGATTCTTTGTAAGTCCTGGGGATACATTTGAGATTTCTAATCAGAGCTTTCATTTTGCCTGTAGCCATCTCTAAAGTAATAAATATAAATCGAGTCCTATTCTTCTTTGTGCGTGACCCCTTCCCCAACAGTAAAAACTTTGGCTTGAAGAGACAATATTTGTTTATGTCAGAGTTTTTACTTTTTATATTTGGTAGTATTTTGTTTCACTGGGACTTCTGCATACTATATTGGAGGAAGCCAAGACAGAAAATATCCTACTAAAATGGAGAAAGGGTATAACTGGAAATATATTCACATTGGCAGGGAATTCCAGAAGTGTTTTTTAAAACTGACTTGATTTTCATTGTGGTTTTGCTGTGTGATTCTGATTCTCCTGTGATATTATTACTGTTTTAAGAGTTTCAGTATAAGACTAACTTAGGAACTAACAAAATCAAAAAGAGTCCAGTAGCACCTTTAAGACTAACCAATTTTATTGTAGCATAAGCTTTCGAGAATCAAGTTCTCTTCGTCAGATGCATGATACAGAGACTGGTCAAATATAGAAGAGGAGGGAGGAGAAGAGGAGGAGAGAGAAGAGGCAATTGGGGGGGGGGGGGAGCAACCAAAACATTCCTTTGCTAGTATATGTAAACATCTCCTTTTGGTGTGTGGATCAGTTGGCTTCAAAGGAGTTTGCCCTGTTAGTTTGTAGCAGCCAAACAGCTAGACCATTCAATTCCAATGCAGTATGAGCCTTCGATAACCACAGCTCTCCCTGCCAGATGCATCTGACAAAGAGATCTGTGGTCCCCGAAAGCCCACGCCAGGTGCCACTGAGCTCCCCCAGACCCCGCCTCTGTAAAGGAAATCTGTTACCTGTGATAATGTGATAACCATTCATAGTCCCTATTCAGTCCCAGCTTGACAGTCAAATTTGCATATGAATTCCAGTTCAGCAGCCTCCCGTTGGATTTTGTTTTTGAAAGGTTTCTGTTGAACTACAGCGACCTTTAAGTCTTTGATGGAATGTCCTGGTAGATTGAAGTGTTCTCCCACTGGTTTCTGGACGTTTCCATTTCTAATGTCAGATTTGTGTCCATTTATTCTTTTGCGTAGAGGTTGGCTGGTTTGTCCAATGTATAGAGCAGAAGGACATTGCTGGCACATGAGGGCATATATCAGATTGGAGGATGAGCAGCTGTAAGAGCCAGAGACAGTGTAGTTGATGCCATTGGGTCCTGTAATTGTATTCCCTGGGTAGATATAGGGGCAGAGCTGGCATCTGGGTCTGTTGCAGGGCGTGGTACCTGTGCTGGTGACTCTGCTGGCCGATTCATGGTTGTGAGTGAGAAGTCGTTTAAGGTTGGGGAGCTGTCTGTAGGCAAGGAAAGGTCTTCCACCCAGGGCTTCTGAGAGAGGGGTATCATTTTCCAGGATGGGTTGTAGCTCACTGATGATACGTTGGATGGGTTTGAGCTGGGAGCTACAGGTGACAACCAGTGGTATTCTGTTGTTAGTTCCTTTAGGTTTGTCCTGGAGCAGACTGTTTCTGGGTACTAGTCTGGCCCTGTTGATTTGTTTCTTCACTTCATTTGGTGGGTACTGTAGTCCCAAAAATGCTTGTAAATCTCTTAAGTGCGAGTCTCGGTCGAGAGCATTGGAGCAGATACGGTTGTAACGTAAGGCTTGGCTGTAGACAATAGACCGAGTGGTATGTTTAGGGTGGTAGCTGGAGGCATGTAGATATGAGTATCAGTCTGTTGGTTTCCGGTATAAGGTGGTATTTATTCGTCCATTATGTAGTTGTACAGTGGTGTCCAGGAAGTGTACCTGTTGTGTAGAGTGGTCCAGGCTTAGGTTGATAGTAGGGTGAAAGTTATTGAAGTCCTGATGAAATCTCTCAAGAGCTTCCTTCCCATGGGTCCAAATGATGAAGATGTCATCCAGGAATCTTAAGTACAGTAGTGGTTCCAGTGGATGGGAGCTGAGGAAGCGTTGTTCCAAGTCCGCCATGAATATGTTAGCATATTGTGGTGCCATGTGTGTGCCCATGGCTGTGCCATTAATCTGTAGATATAAGTTGTCACCAAATTCGAAGTAATTGTGAGTGAGTACGAAGTGACAAAGTTCAGTGGCGAGGTGTGCTGTGGTTTTGTCCGGGATAGTATTCCCTATGGCTAGCAGTCCATCTGCATGTGGGATATTGGTGTATAAAGCCCCCACATCCATGGTTGCTAGGATGGTGTCATCTGGTAGGTTGTCAATGGACTGTATTTTCCTGAGGAAGTCAGTGGTGTCCCGTAAATAGCTGGGTGTGTTGGTGGCATAGGGCCTGAGGATAGAGTCCATGTAGGAACTAACAGCTCAGTCCTAAGCCATGAGACACCGCTGTCGCTCATGCATGGACGTAAATGTGGCGGCACCCCACTCCTCCCTATGGACTTTTGCCGGAGAGTCCCACCGGCGACCAAGCTCAGCGAGGCGAGGCACATCTGCAGCCAAGAGCACTTGCCCGCTGTTCCCCTGACAACCCCGCCCACACCGGCCAATGGCTGCACCGCTCCCCTGACAGGCGGGCGAGGGGAAAGCAGAGGCACAGCCAGTGGGGAGGGCGCTATCCCCACTGCTCACCAACACCCCCTTTCGGAGATGTAGGTGGGGAGGAGGCGGGTCGTTCCAATGAGCCCATTGAAACCATGTGGGAGGCCAGAAGGCCGATTGGAAGCGAGGGGAAAGAAAAGCGCCCACATACTTGCGGCGGCGCCACTTGAACACATCACTGCATCTCTACAATGCGAGAATGCGGGTTGGACCTCGATAGCCATGCCCCAGGCCTGGGGCAATGCCCCCCCCCACAGCATAGACTGACAGCCCCTCCCCACGCTAGATTTCCCAAGTCCATCCCTGCTTCCGCAAATGGCGAAAAGGAGGGGGATGCCCAGTAACTACACAAACCCCACCCCCTGGCAGCAACTTCCCACATGCAGGGACCATCTTCCTGGCTTTTCAGATGCCGCAGCTCAGACTGTCAGAGAATGAAAGTCCTCAGTGCCCCCGCTCTCACAGACATTCATGGCCACACTTCAATTCCCACCCTACTGCCTGAAGTTACATTGAGGAGAGGAGCGGGGCAGGGAGGCTGGACAGGGTGCCACTTGAAAAATTTGCAGGGATGTGTGAGAGGACATTCCGACAGGGAGTTGAGGGGCCAGCTACTGGCAATATCAGGCAAGCATAGCAACAATATTAACTATTAATTTAAAAACCTGAGACTTTCTGCCTGTGTAACTTCTCTTTTCATGGGTTCTATGGGGCTTAGGAAGTAACTTCCACACAAATTTAAGAAAGATTTTTTTTCTTTAAAAAAAACTTCTTAACAACTAATAAAATACAACTTTTAAAAAAACTAACTCATAAGTTCAACCATACAGAAAACTTTAAATCAACAATGTTTTTGAAAAGGTAAAACAGTTCAACATTTCACGAAGTGGTGAGTCTTTTTTCATTAATTCAGAGCAACTGTAGCCCAGGCTTCTGTTCTCCTGTTGGAGAATTACAGCCCTGCAAAAAATAATACAATCCCAGTAACACCAACCAAACACAATACACAAACACTGCTTTAAGTCATATGGTTTACATACAATATTTGATTACCTTATTCAAGGTGATAAGAGCATATAAATTATTCAGCTCCCTAGCAACCAGCCTCTTCCTCAGCAGCCTGCCTCTTGCCCACCCCTCTGGGCTAAACCAATTACCTCATAGGGGTTACACCTGCAAAGCAGATGCTCTACCAATGGGCTACAGCTCCATGCATTGTTACCGTTTTCATGTAACGCTCCTTCATGCTGAATCAGTTCAAAAATTCATCATATACTAGATCCTGTTACAAGTGGACAGACTATTCTGGCAAACCAATTAAATGGTCAGGTATGTTCCAACAGTAAGTGCAGAATTCTTACATCACAATCCCATTTAATCATAATTGGAACTGCATCTATCTAAAGCTTTAGTGAAATAGTTGTAAAGGGCTGTATGTCAAGCAGACTTAGGATTGCAAACGACACAATAAATTTGACGTGTTGGATCATGAGTATGTAGCCAGACTCACAGTCAGACATACACTGGGGGAACTCACCTTAAAAAGGAGTCATTCACTCAGTGATATGAGAAAGCACTGCAAGGGGGGAGAAGGAGCTTCTGGTTGCCCTCCCATCCTGCTTTTGCCAGTGCACCCATAGTCCAACACAGGTCAGGTGCATTTCTCTGGTTCCACATGTCCTTCCTGGCACTCCCTGCTGCCCTTTCCACTGACAAAGGCAGAGGGAGGGAAACAAGAAGCTCCTTCTCCACCCTCACAGCACCATGCAAACAAGTGCTTTTTAAGGTGAGTTCACCTGATATACGTGTGACTCCACGTCTGGTTGTGCACCCATGGTCCAACATGTGTCAGGTGCATTGTATATTTCTAAGAATAGACTGGACATACCTGAATCAAAAGTTCCACAGAATGCACACTGAAATACCAAAACAGGCCAAATTGGCCACTTCTCCTTGGTCAACACCTATCACATTCACAGAATCCATGCTCTTTAATCTCTCTTGCCCTCAGCGTAGAATCTGGCCCCCTGGTTTACTACATTGCAGAGTGACCTGAAGAAGGCCAAGAGACATCTGGAGCAACACTGGCAAAAAATTTGTACTGAATCTGAAAGAGCGTACTGGAGAGCTCAGTGGAAGACCTATGAAGCAGCAGTGACAACAGCAAAGACGCGTTACTTTTCTGCTATAATTGCATCAGCCAGTTCACAATCATCCCAATTGAGGCATCTACCGACTCCTAAATCTGGACCTTTATTGTCCAAGGAAAAGAAAATTAATAGTGATACTTTTGGAAATGTTTTTCCTGATAAAGTCTTTCAAATATGTTCTTATTTGGATGCTGATTTTAACATTTATGAACTATTTTGACCCAAAATCAAAAAGAGTTCAGTAGCACCTTTAAGACTAACCAACTTTATTGTAGCATAAGCTTTCGAGAATCACAGTTCTCTTCGTCAGATGCACTGTGATTCTCGAAAGCTTATGCTACAATAAAATTGGTTAGTCTTAAAGGTGCTACTGGACTCTTTTTGATTTTGCCACTACAGACTAACACGGCTAACTCCTCTGGATCTATTTTGACCCAGTTACTAGGATGGATGTTGACAGGCTCCTGGGATCTAGGAAGGCTACTACTTGTGCTGTGGACCCTTGTCCATCATGGCTGCTGAAATCATGTTAGCACTTCATGAATGAATCATTGTTGACCAGCGTAAATGGCTGACTCAAGGTGGCTTCCCTCAGCCACTCAAAGAGGTAGTTACCTGCTCACTACTTCAAAAAAAAGTCCCTATAGAAAAGTGATGTGGCCAATTATCACCCTGTCTCTACTCTGCCCTTCCTGGGTAAGGGGATTCAGAGAACGGGGACAGGCTCTAAGCCTTCTGGGATAACTTATGTGCTCTGGGCCATTTTCAGTCTGGTTTCAGTCAGGCTATGGAATACAGATGGCACTGGTGGCTTTAACTGATGATCACTGTCTGAAAGCAATCCTTTTGAAGTATTTGGAGGCACAAGTAGGTATTGGCGGATGTGCGGTGGACTGGTTCAAATTATTCTGCACATACCAGAGGAGACCAGTTGTCATCAATGTGGGACTCATCCTGTGGGGTGCAGTCTTATTACCCATGCTATTCAATCTCTATGTAAAACCCTTCGGACAAATCATGTGTAGTCTGGGAATTGTGTATCATCAAAATACTGATGGCACCCACTGAGCTCTATATTTCTTTATCCAAATATCCTGGGGATATGTTAGAGGTCTTGAGCCAGTGCCTGACTGCTGTGGTTAAATGGCAAAGGACAAATAAACTGAAACAATTCTGACATGGCGGAGGTAATGCTGGTTAGAAGCCTGAGGTCTTGAAGGATATTGTGCTACTCACCTTTGATGGGGTTCAGCTGATCCTAGCCCAACTGTGTTAAAAGCTAGGGGACCAAGCATTACTGGAGAAGCAAGCTAATACAGCTGGAAAAAATCTTTTCTCAGTTTAGCCTGGAAGATGGCACCCTGATTTGGCCATTTAGTTCCATACCATGCTAACAATGAGATTAGACTCTTTTACTGCACTTTATATAGGCTTTCCCTTGTAGTCAACTCAGAGACTCTAATTAGTTCAGAATGGCACAGCTCGGTTGTTATTAGGAGCTAGGTCAAGCGTGCATATTACAGCCACTCTGTAGTCACTGTTGGCTGCCCATAAGTTTCCACATGCAGTTCAAGGTACTGGCCATAACTTACTCATCCCTTTATGGCCTTAGACCCTCATATTTGCAGGGTTGCCTCTCCTCCTACGCCCCAGCATGACAACTTCACCAACTAAACAAGGCCCCCTGAAAGTGGGCAAGATCAGCAACTGACCATACACATGCATTCTATATTGTGGCCCCCCGTTTGTGGAATGGCCTGCCTGAGAAGGTCAGCAAGGCTTCCACACTTCTGGCATTCCATTAAATGTGTAAAACAGAATGGTTCAGGAGGTCATTTTTTAAAAGGTGATAGGGTTATAATAGAATGCTTTAGGAGATATTTTGATGAAGGGAATGTGTCTGTGCACTGTACTACTGTGTAGTGTGTGTTATCTCTTGCAGTATGCAGTATGTGTTATCTTGCTCTTACTGCATCATATTTCTACTTATTTAATACCATTTTCTGCTTATCATGTATCATTTATCATTATAAATCATGCTTATACTTTGTTCAGATTTCTCGTTTTAGATTTCTGAAATCATTATTAGACGTGGGTAATCTGACTTGAGCCTTAGTGAGAAAGGCAGACTATAAATTAATGAGTCACTAGGGTTGCTAGCTCCAGGTTGGGAGATTTGGGGGGTGGAGCCTGAAGACAGAGTTTGGGGAGGGGAGGGATCTTATTGGGGTATAATGCCGTAGAGTCCACCCTCTAAATCAGCCATTTTCCCCAGGGGATTTGATCTCTATAGTGCAGAAATCAGCTGAAGTTCCAGGAGATCTCCAGCCACCACCTGGAGGCTGGCAGTCCTAAGTGTTAATCATTATTAGTTCTGTTGCACCTGTAATTTGGTGAGCATAGACCAAAGGGAAGTGTCTATTCTGGCCTGTTTTTCCACAGATCAGTAAACTACACTAAAAGTATATTGGAACATGGATTCTGTGGGGAGTTTATAGTTTGGTATATTCCTGCCCTCTAGGCCTATATATATTTATTTGGTTGGTTAAGCTCCCCTGGAATCTGGCATTGTAATTTTGGTTGGGAAGGGGTTAATAAAACCATGCCATAGTCTTATTTCTAAGATATTGTTTTGTGTCTCTGACACTGTTTATTGTTTCTGCCAAATAAATGCAGATAAAATGCCCATGCCATGCTATTCTAGGTATTATGGCTGGGAAAGGGTTAATAAAAATATTTCAGTATTATGGCTGGGAAAGGGTTAATAAAAATATTTCAGTATTTTCATTTCTAAACTATTGTTCTCAAGTATCTTTAAGATATCCCACCATATTTAACAGTTATCTTAATTACTGGAAGCTTGTTCTGGCTTTTACACGGTTCTTAAGTTGTGTAGTCAGAACCAATTTTCTCAAATTATTTAAATAATGGATCCAAAAAACTTCTGGGTTTTTAAAAAATCCAAAACGGCCAATTATCTCTGGTTCATGTGTTGCAGTTATAAAGCTAGAGACAGAAATGTTTCAGACTATACTAATTCCAGTATTATTACTTAAAACAGCAATGCTACGGGGGTGGGGGGGTTGCAATAAAAGGGAGGAATAGTATTTCTGTAAGTATTTCTAAGCGTCTGCGGTTCGGTGGAATTTTGTCACTCCGCTGGATTCAGATTGTGGCCTACCCAAGCATCGCAACGCAGGCTGGTAGTGGGGAAAGAACCAAACTGGGAACTGTGCAACGAGAAAGCAAGAGATCTCCGTCCATTCTCCACAAATATTCTTCCCGGGAGAGCAGAAAGCGCAGACCACCGCCACCCCCTGGCTTGCACTCTGCCTCACCTAGACCGCGGGGGTCGCACAAGCCCGCGCCGCGAGCGCTGGAGAGGCACCGGCCGCGCCTCTGACAAGGAAGCCCCCTTGGGATTGGCTGGCTGTTGCGCGGGCAAGCAGAAAGTCCAGGCGAGGTCTGTGGGTGGAGCCTTCCCCTTTCCGCGCCAAATTTGTTTACGCGGCTCCGGTTGATGAGAGGTATTCTGCTTTTCGGGTGTCTTTTTGCGCCACCGCTATGTGTTCAGTGGTCCCAGACTATTCACCGGGCTTCAAGAAACCCCCGCAGACGTTGCGTCTGAAGCGGAAAAGGCTTCGGAGAAGTGACTCGGTTCTTTCCTCGGGGCAAGTCCCCGCTGCGGCCTCCTCTAGCCCCCTCGGAGATGCCGCTTTTCTCCCTCGGCCCTTTCCTGGGATCCGCAGGCGCAACCCCTTCTCGAGCTTGGAGAATACTCCACGCCCGCCGCTTCCATCGGGGCCCAGCCAATGTTTCTCCCCCACGCAGGGACTGGCGGCGAAGGAGCCGTCAATCACCGGGAGCGACACACGTAGTGGCTCCAGCAAAGAGGTAAGGGAGCCCCTCTGCCACGGGCGTCTCCGGGGAGCTTGGCGAAGAGATGCCTTTAGCAAAGATTCCCTCCGCTGTTGTTTGTTTTTCTCCCCCGTTTTCGTTCTGCCCGTTCTTTTTCCCTGGGAGGATGGCATCTGTTGATATAGGTAACAACCGTATTGAAAATGCTTAGAGTCCTATCAGAAGTGAAGGCTTATGGTAACAATTCTGGCATCTGAGTTTATCTCAGAACTGAATTTGAGACATGCAAAAAACTACCTTTACCAGTCATTTGATAACTATCAAAAATGGAAACATGTTTGCTAAAATCAGTTAGCAAAAAAAAAAGCTGTAAAGTATTTGTGTAGTTTCACCTTACAGATTCAAAAGGAATTTCCTTAAATACTTGAACTCAAATAACTACTGAGTTACTAGACTCGTTTAAAATTGTCTGTTCATTCTATGTTGCTATGATGTGCCTGCCCCCTTTTGACTTAAACAACTTAAATGGCACTAGAGGCATTTTTAAATTGAAAATATTTTATTTAACATAGATGGGATAGGTCAAGTAAAATTTCTGAGGTAACTCAATATAGCTGTGAGGTAAAATCAGTACATGCAAAAACTTATGATTAATATTTCAGATTAATATGTTTCTTAAGCTCTTCAGTTATTTTAATTTTTATGTTGAGAGGCTTTTGTTCCCTATTTTCCCAATCACTTTAGTACTTTCTTTGAGTATTCTTATACTCTTTTCTGGAAGGCTGGTTCACTCTTTCCAGCACCCAAACCCCTTCTCTTGAAACACCAGTACTCAGGGCCAGTGTGTCCATTGAGGCCGGGCCAGCAGCCACCTCAAGTGCTAAGGCGCCAGAGTGGGGGCTGGGGTGCACGCCACAGAGCTCAATTGCCCTATGCTGCTGCCACCGCCGCCAACACACAGCTGCAGACCAGGCACAGCAGGCAGCCGGGGTGGCATGTGGAGCAACTGAGCCGGAAGGCTGGGAGGATGCACGCATGCTGCCCCGGCCGCCTGCCGCACCTGGCTTGCAGCTGCTGCTCCCAGCTAGGAGTGCATGCTGGCGGCGGCACCGCGGGGCAACTGAGCGGGCAGCCTCCCAGCCCTCCCACTCAGTTATCCTGTGCTGCTGCTGCCCTGTGCGCACAGCTGCGTGGCAGGCGGCCAGGGCGGCGCATAGAGCAACTGAGCTGGAGGGCTGGGAGGACACATGTGCGCCGATCCAGCGGCATGCCCTGTGTTTGACGTCACATGCAGTGACGTCATCACACAGTCTGGGTGCGCGCACAATCCTGAAGCTGCCTCAGGCGCCAGAAACCTGGGCACCAGCCCTGCCAGTACTCAACTTTAGTTTTTAACTGACCCTTAAGATCTCTAACCACACCAGGCCAGGGATTTCTTTACTCTTCAGGTCTAACTCCCCATTTGACTGGGTAGGGAAATTCTCCTCTCACTAGAAGATCTATCCCCTTTCTTTGGCCCACATGGGAGCCAAACTTCCTCGGCAACTTTCCCCCAGTTCTCCTGTCTTGTGTTAAACTGCTCTCAGTCAGGGCTCAGAACTGTCAGTACTGGGCTCCTCTCAGCTAGGGCTGAAATCGGACTCTCCTTCTTCCCAGCAGCCAGTTCAGAAGTCTTTTGTTGTTGTTGTTCAGCTCATTCTATCCAATCAGATTCCTTGGAGTAGCCTGTCACTCAAGGCTCTCTGTTTCTGTAAAGAATTAACCTTTTACAGTCCTTCAGCTGTTTGTACAGCACTTCTAAACTTCTAAAAAGTGCAGTCTGTCACAGTTGCCTGTTAAGTTTTTTCCTTCACAAAAGAAAGAAAACCGTATGGCCATGATCATACTAAAGTTAAGCACTGATGAGTTCTTTTGATATTGACGGAGGAAATTTAAGTGCAAATTCTTTCACATTGAAACAAATGAGAATCAAAGTGGTTAACTTTGGCTGGATTGTGCCCCTTTTACGTAATTAAAAAAGTTATATGAATACTGATCTCATAAATATCTAATTAAATACTAGACTGTGGTAAGTAGTCCCAGGTACTGTAGCAAAATAAGGGCAAGCATGCTCATGTAATAATTACAGGTGCACTTAATTTTTTTCTAGTTCTTAAATGGTATTCCTGAAGACAAGCCTATTGGGAAAGAAGAATTTTCTGAAACATCAGCTCCAGCTTTAATCAATGTAAGAATCACTGCAACTGGTAGTTGTTTGTGGATATTTGAAGTTTTATCTCATGAAGTTTTGTATTAGCCACATGCTGTTTTATGTGTAGGAGTCATCTTCACATATGCAAGGCCTGTTATGAGGCGAGAGCTGCATTCATGGGACTGCTATGCATACGTAACAATGCATATATGGATTCAAGGCTCTTTCTGCCAAACCATGAGATCAGAACTTACCCAGTGTGTGATTTTTCTGAGGGTTCTGCTAGGTAGAATGTGTTGTCACTCATACAATATATTCTAAATCACGGGCATAGAGACTAGTTGGGAACTAAGAATCAGGGTTAAGGGAAACATGCACCCTGGGCAGCAGCGGAAGGTGGGATAAATGCCTTGAAGGATTTATCCCTACATTTATATGAACACTTATATAAACCTGTTAAAGACTGTTTTGCCACAGTAATGTTTTGCAAGTTTAAATGCAGGCTTCTGAGGAAAGAAAGGGGGCTGGATGGGTGAGAGAATCTGATTGGACAGTAGCTATACCCTAAGGGGTGGAGTGAACTGCAGTTTTTAGTCAGTGTAATAAGAGAAAAATGAAAAAGAGTCCAGTAGCACCTTTAAGACTAACCAGTTTTATTGTAGCATAAGCTTTCAAGAATCACGTTCTCTTCGTCAGATGCATGGAGGGAAGAAGGAAACTGGTCAAATATAGAGGAGGAAAGGGGGGGGAGGAGAGGGGGGATGTAAACAACTCCTTTGATATGGAGATGCAGACAGCTCCTTTTGGTGTGGGGATCAGTTTGCTTGTGTAAAGGTTCAAAGGAGTTTGCCGTGTTAGTCTGTAGTAGCAAAATCAAAAAGAGTTCAGCAGCACCACCAAGACTATCCAATTCCACTGCAGCACAAGCCTTCAATAACCACAGTCCTCCCCACCTCCCCTCCCCTCTGGCTAACTCCTCTGGATCTAAGAGAAAAATGTTCATTCTAACTCCTCTGGATCTAACTCCTCTGGATCTAAGAGAAAAATGTTCATTCTAGTTCAGTCAGGCAATCTGTGCGGAAAAGCATGAATGAATCTATGTGTAGATAAAGTTTATTTTGTTAATAAAGACCTGTGGAAAATTACTCTGTGTGATTAAGTCTATAAGTATACTTTTATTTCTGAAACTACCAAGCTTAAGAACTATTCTGAAACCAATACTTATCAAAACTCTGTGACCATCATGCTTATGTGCTTACAAATAAATTCTTCTTTTGTATAAGAAAAAAGATTTTTTTTTCACTTCACAGGAACCCTCACGTGCTGACCATTTTATAAAACTACCATATATAACAAGCCTTCCTATATTACAAGTTAAACTTAGGTGCTAAGGCAAAAGCCTTTGGTGGCAGCAAAAACTTTTTGAAGGAATCAGGAAGGCAGCAATATAAATATCATACAAACACAAAAGGGAAGGTGTTCTTGAGGTAAAAGCTTGGGTAACAGAGAGAACACCTGAAGCTCTGTGTGAGTGGAAATTAAAAAGAGAGTGGGTGGTGACCAGAGCCTTCCTGAGGTATGTTTAAGATAAAGAGGAGCTGAATTTAAGGTCCAAAGCCAAAGATTTAACAAAAGTATAAAACGGGGCAAAATGTCACAGTAATGCTCTGCTTTTTAAATACTATATTCTTATTTTTTATGGTTTATTTATCTTTCAATACTGGATGTTCAATCTGTCCAGCACTGGAAGATGTCTCCTACTTTTTCTCTAAGCAGTAGGGTCCCTTCTTCCTGCTGTTTTAGCAGGCTAGTCCTATGAAACATATCTTCGTCTCTTCAGATTTCAAACTGATTAAAAGCTTATGCTGATGATCATTGCTGCGGATGTGTGTCTGTGCTGTGCTTCGTGATGACGAAGACAGTTCCTTCTAAATAGTTAACTGGTGGCATTAATAAAGCAGCTGTTTTAACTTCTTCAATATTTGTGTTTTGCAAGGACCCACATCAGACCACTTCCCATACTGGAGTCTCTTTTCCAAGTTACGAATTTCCTGCGGACTGGAGCATTAAAACACGTCTGCTCTTCAAATCTTCCTATTCATTTGCATGGGCAGATCATTTAAAAGCACAAGAAGAGTCTCAAGGATTTGTTCAGCATTGTAGAGCAACATCAATAAACTTGCCCCAAAATATTCAGGTGACTTGATCTGATTAACTGTGTTTGTAAAGACTGAGCTATCCTATCTAGCTTGAGATGGAAAGAAAAACAGAGTAAGCCAGTTCGTTGTAGTGGTTAAGAGTGTACATAAGCCAGTTCGTTGTAGTGGTTAAGAGTGGTGGGACTCTAATCTGGAGAACCAGGTTTGATTTCCCACTCTCCTCCTCTTGAAGCCAGCTGGGTGAACTTAGGTCAGTCACATCTCTTCCAGAACTCTCCCACCTCATAGGTTGATTGTTGCAGGGATAATAATAACATACTTTGTAAACCACTCTGAATGGGCATTAGGTTGTCTTGAAGGGCAGTATATAAATTGAATGTTGTTGTTATAAACATCTCGACACATTTTCTGAGTCTTTGCCCACCAATTGCCTTCTGTGTTTAGAGCTATTTATTGAGCAAGATAATACTGATAGAAAAAGCTCGGTCGTATCATGGGTTTCTTCCATATATTAGACATATGAAACTGGGAGTGCTTCCCATGTGTCACTCTTTCCACCTATTTGCCAATCAAATGAAGGTGCATGTCCCAAAACCTTTAAGGCCCAACTCAGGATATCCAAATAGCCATCTGCCTTCCTGGCAAGTGGGCAAATGGTCATCTCCATCCTGCCTATCTCCATAAAAGAACCATCTCCTCTCAGCCTAAGATATAAGGAATTTATCGCTTTTTTGCCCAGGAAATAGCATTTTCCCCTTAGATCAGGACTTCTCTGAGTGTTAATCAAAGTATCTTGCATTTTTCTATTATAAACAATAATCAGTTTGCAAAAGTATCCTGAATCTGCTTTTTAAAGACATACTGCTTTTTGCTATGTTGTAAGCTAGTTCTGTGCAACTCAAAAATTGTCTCATTGTTTTTTGTGACTAATACATTACAGTTTCAAAATCCAAAATAATTTTTAAATCGCATTTTGCTTCTTAAGATATGGCTAAAACTAAGCATAATAAACATAATCTTTTATAACAGTGGAGTTCTAGGTATACAGGAATTATAGCAAGGACAGAAAAACCTTTGACTTTTCAACTTCAAGGGGGCTGGTCTTAAAAATTTCCTTACAACTTTAAGTTCTGTGTAAGCTTTAAAGGGCTATAGGCTGTTGTGTAAGATGTCATCATAAATGTGCATAGCATACTCATTGTTAAAAATGGAGTAGAATATAGGACTTCTTGTTACTGATACAGGTTATATTATGCAATGGATCAAATCACACTAAATATGAAAGAAAACAAAATGTTCTATAGTTAACCTTTGATCCATGAAAAGTTGAATAGGGCATACAAATAATAGTTTTGGTTATGTGATGATGACTAAGTAGATACTTTTCATTCAAGCTTAACTTGTAGTAAGATTCATACGGTTTCGAAATTGGTATTTGAACTTGCAAAGAATGTAATAGGATACGATTTATCATCTAGTCCTATGATTCTTTTGAGCTGTGAAAAAGGCTTGGCATTAGAGGAGGATTGTGAAAATTGCATTACGCATTCTACGTAAGAAATGTCTCAGTTCAGGGACAAATTCACTTATCAAATAGTTCTTCTCATCCTCTTTTTAGGATAATACCTTCCTCTAATTGTGAATATTTCAGTAAATATTTTTGAACTTATGAATAACTTTGTACATGTAATTTAACATGTTGCGCTCTTAGGAACCAAAACTCTCCACAGAACTTCGATGTGCTTTCCAACAAAGCCTTGTATATTGGCTTCATCCCTTCCTGCCATGGCTACAGCTGTTTCCTCGTATTGGAGCAGACAGAAAAGTTGCTGGAAAATATAGTCCTTGGTCCCATGATGAAGTACTGCAGCAAGTTCTTATGAGTGAATGGTAAGTTGTAGTGAATGAGAATGCATATTCAAGCAGCAAAGGGAAAAAATACCATGGGGGGTAAGCAATTTTGGGCACAGAAATGACAAGTTCTGGAGAAGGTTAAACATTACTCTTCCTCTATGGTTTTAGTAGTATATTGTATTTATGCAGCACATTTCATAGTTTCAAAGCACTCATTTAAGAACTGTGATAAAAACATTCCTGTAAGGCAGGCTGGTATTACGAGGCTGAGAAAAATAGTGGTTTGCCTATAGCTACTAGGCAAGTTTATTGATAAGGCAAGATTTGAATCCATTTGAATCATTTTCATACTCTTTGGTGTTTATGCCACACCACTTAACTACTTCTAGATAATCTGTACTGTTTTGCAACTTTCCATACATCTGCTGTGCTGCAGAGTACATGTGCATCTGTCACTAGTTTGTACATAGTTCATGTCTCTTCAGGATCACATAATGTAGCTAGAAATGCAGTGCTTATACCCAGAGATTTCAGTGCTTTTCTATATATTTGTTGTGAGTCCTTGATGAAATGTGGTTTTGAGTGTGTGACAAGCGTTTACTGGATGATGTATAGATAATGAGCATCTATGACCTTTGTGTTTTAACTATTAGATTACCCTTGTGTTTTGCTGCTTCCAAATATGAGGCTGACCAGTTCTGTATGATGTTCCTTAACCTACAGGTCTCTTAGTTTTACCTCTCTTTATAATCTGCTGAGAGCCAGGCTATGTCCCTATTTCTACGTTTGCACTTACCAGTTCACTGTGCTATTCCGGGCAGCAGGGCTTGCAGGGAATGATATGATCACTGCACTGATTTCCCCCACAACCAGAGGCTTAAGAGAAGCCATGAAAAATGATGGTAAGAGAGATCTATCTTACGAAGTTTGCATTTTTTACTAAGCCCTCTAGCATGTAGCTAATACATATACTGCCAATTTGCTTTTCTTGCTTTTGCAGGTATTGAATTTAATTTACCTTTCCAAGAAGTTAAAAAAAGAAAATATAACTCTTCGGCATCCCACTTAGAAACAGGACTTGTTAATGATGTTAAAACAACAGGCAAGGCTGAGAATGAAGAGTAAGTAGTAAAATAATCTAAAATTAGCTGTCAAGCTGTTAGAGCCTGTGAAGTGCAAGTAGATCTTTTTCACCTTTCCCATAATAACAACAACAGTGTGTTTATATGCCAGTCTTCTGGACAGATTGATGCCCATTCAGAGCAGTGAGCAAAGTCAGTGTTATTACCCCCACAATACAGCTGGGCAGGTGAGTCTGAGAGGAGTGGCTTACTCAAGGTCACCTGAAGAGCTGATGACAGTAGTGGGAGTGGAACTGGCAGAGTGATGCACATGGGATGCTGTGAAAAAGAAGAATTGAGTGACATTGCTTCTTGTGCATCCAGAAGAGCAGAGAGGTGTGATGTCACCCGATTTCCTCATCTTAACATTAGCCCCGCTTCCCCAATCACATTTGTTTCACTGTGTTCACATGACTCAACTTTTCAGGGCTCAAGGGGACTGCTGGAGGAAAGGGCAGGTGGAAAAGATCTATGAGCACCCTTGTGCTCACAGTTCGTAGAATCCAACCCTTTCTTTTTGTGTTTCCAGTACCAAAATTCAACTGCAAAAATTTTTCTTAAAAAGTATTTACCTGCATAACAAAAGTATATCAAGGCTTGCTAAGATGTAGATGTTATAAATGGGAAAATCCGTATATTTTAAATTTCCAGAAAAGTTAACTATTTTTGATGGGTTGGGAATTCTGGGTCGAATCCACATTCACCCATTACCCGCATGTTTATCGGATATCTTCCGTTTGCCTCCAATCCGCGATTTTTTCCTCTTCGTTCACATTCCTGCTTCCAATCCATCTTTCTCGCGCGTCCCTCCGGTCACACGGCCGCTCGAAAACCGCTTTTTTGGGCGGGAACTTTTTTCCCCGCCCATTTTTTAAAAAAAAATTTTGAGTGCACTTTTCCGTTATTTCGATCTTGCCTTATAAAGAAACATCATTGAAGATAATGATGCCTCTCTTTCCCCCACTGACAGCACTGATGGCTCTCTCCCGTTTCTTTTTTGGAAATTTGGAAGCATGTGGGAAGCTTTCGTGGGCATTTCCTATGCAGGACAGTTCAGTGCCTGAATTTTACTGAAGTTTCACTTCCTTGGAGTGTCATTATTTCGATATCTTGTAATTTCGATATTACAGTAATATAAAATAAAATAAATAAAAAACAGTTAAAAAGGAAGTTTCGCGAGTCCGTTCTGAGGATGGATTCACCCCAAAATGATTTTTCAAACTACCAGATTTGAGTCAGAAACAGCATAATCAATAAATCTAATGCTATGAAGTCAAAAACAGTCTTTTGCAAACTACGGAGCACCTGCAAGTTGAATCAGCCAATAGGAACTCTCGGAACGGCCGGAGAGACAGGAAGGGGGGTGGTTTTTAAAAAAACCACATAAATTGCGCATTGGCCCGTTCACAGCCACCGTGAAACTCCCGTTGAAAACCTGTGACCACTTATTCGGGAGAAATGCGAATGAAATGCGTCTGTTTAATGAGGTAATGTGACCAGCACTCGGGATTGCGTGGGGAATGCGGGGAATATGCGACTTAGAAGGAGTAATGTGGATTCGACCCTGGTGCCACTTAAAAGACTAAGACCAAATATTCCTGGCCCCTTTTCTCTCTTCCACTCCATTTTATTCCTGTTGTACTCATTTTAGTATTTCAGAAATATCTTGTTGTACTCATTTTATTACTTCAGAAATATTTGTGTTAGAACACTCGTTTGGTTTGCGTTTTAAAACGGTATTTCATTGCTTAGGGAACAAATGATTAGTAGTGCCGATGATGACGATGATGAAGGATTTTCATGGTTGGAAGAGATGGGTGTTCAAGACAAAATTAAAAAACCAGAAGCAATTACTGTCAAACTGTATCCTTCTTTGAGGCAAGATATTTCCTTTAAGTAGGAATTTATAGCTATTTTATGTGGTTCATTTAGCATAAGTTAATGTGCAACAGAAATTACAAATTCATACTGGGGAACTGTAACTTAGTGATAGTTCTGCTATCTGTTTTGCACCTGCAAAAACTCATAGGGCAGTGCAGGAAGCGGCATAAAGTTTGTTCCTTTTCTTCTGCTGTTTCCTTGTTCCCTATTCATTCAGCCATCCTGCATCTGCTTGCTTCCCTTCTCAATTCATAATGTTCCATTTGCCTTTCTCCCTCTTTTCTATGCTTGATTTCTTCTTGTGCTCACTCTCTCAAACTGCCCAGCCATCAAAGATGCTATATAGACACTTTGTTCCCCACTACCAACAAGAAAAGAAAGGTTCATCCACGGTCTTCCTGTGCAGTCCCACATGGGACTGCGCACGCGCAGGCCTGCCGATACCGGAGATTTTTATAGCTCAAAGCCACCAGGGGGCGCTCTCGCCTTCCACCGCGCATGCGCGGCCATTTTCCCGCCTAAATGGACTATAGAAGGCGGAGCGCCCCACACATACCCTCAGTTTCCTTTTCGCCGCCGATAGATGAGGTTTTTAGTTCTTCTACTCGTTCGCGATGTCGGATACTGCTTTGTTCAAACGATGCGTCTCCTGTAATCGAAAGATGACCAGGTCAGACGGCCATTCTAATTGCCTTTATTGCCTCGGGGAAACCCATAATACCCAGGCCTGTAAACATTGCCGTGCCTTTACTTCGAAGGCCAGGGCGGAGAGGGCGGACCGTTTGCACGCCTCGCTGTGGCAACGTGCCATGTCTGTTGTGGACCCTCCGGCGAAGGCACCTCCATCTGCTGCGCCCGGATCCACTCCTCGGCCGGCCGAAACCGTGAGCTCGAGGACCCCTCGCGCCTTACCTTCCCCGAGTCATTCGGAGTCGAGACCGAGAGATCGCTCGTCCTCCTCGGTTCGGAGCGCGTCGGAACCAGCTCCATCGGTTCCGAAGCTCCCTCGGAGCCGACCGCCCTCGACTTCATCTGCTGCACCAGCCTTGGATCGAGCTGCGTCTCGGAGCCGGACGCCTTCGGTGTCACGACCGACGCCTCCACCGTCTCAGGGTGCAGTCGCTTCGGAGACAACGGGAGAACCATCCGCTCCGTCCGACTCTGACAAGCAGAAGAAGAAGAAGAGAAAACATTCTTCCAAAAGGGACAAGGCGGTTCTGGAGCAGTTACTTTCCTCTCCGCTACCGGCCCCTTCGGGTGCGCTCGGTTCCGACCCACCGGAAAAGAGGCGCAAGGATCCCGACCCGGTTCCTGTCTTGACCTCTTCCCAAGAGGACCCGGTTCCGGTAGAGAAACCCCCGACCCCTACGGGACGCCCGCGATCGGCCTCCCATGAGTCCGGGTCCATCAGATCGGGTCGGAGTTATCGAAGTGGATCGGGCCGTAGATACAGCCCGTACCCGACTCGGAGCCGATCGAGGGAGCGATACAGCAGTGAGGGCCGGGCGGCCTCATACTACAGGGGGGATAGTCCGCTCCGATCGGACCGCTCTTTTCGAGGGGACTCGATGTCTCCTTCCTTTCGGATCCGATCCTATGGCGACTCGCATGGAACACCGCACCTTTCTGAGGTTGATTACCATCGGAACCGACCAAGGGGTTATGAGTCCCCTCCTTCGGATTCGCCTGATGCTGAACTTGGCCCAGCGGAAGAACCTTCGCCGACGGACGACTTCAGAGCCTATAATGAATTGCTTCAGCGAATGGCTAAAGCACTGGATTTGGAAACGACCTCTACGGAGTCGAAATTTACTGATAAGATCTACCAGCATATCTACTCGGGTTCCACTCCTTCCGTAGCCTTTCCGCTGATCGATGGTTTTGAGTTGTGGAAGAAGCTCAATGCTAAGCCTGCTTCTATCCCCGCCACTAACCGAAAAGTGGAAGGCCTTTATCGTACAAAGGACGAAAACCATCCGTTCTTGGCTGTCCATCCACCTCCTTCCTCCTTAGTCACTGAGGAGATGCAGGCAAGGGGCAAACAAGGTTCCATGTCGGCTCCTACTGACAAGGACAGTAGAAAGATTGATACTCTAGGGAGGAAATTGTACACCTCTGCTGCTTTTGCCATCAAAGTGGCTAACTATGCGGCTATGATGTCGGCTTACCAGCTCTTCCTGTGGAAGAAAGTGGCTGCTTTCCTTCCCAAACTCCCTGAAGACCAGCGGACCCTCCTGCGTGTCATCCAGGAGGAGGCCACCCGCCTCTCGAGGCACCAGATTAATACGAGCAGGAGTTTGTCCGATACGTCTGCACGTTCCTTGCTCTCTGCAGTGGTTTTGCGGCGATTTGCGTGGCTCCGCACGACTGCTCTCCCGCCTGAGACGAGGAACAAAGTAGAGGACTTACCTTTTGAGGGGACACTCCTTTTTTCTGAGAAGACAGATGAATACCTGTCGAAAAAGAGAACGGATCGTCTCACAGCACGGTCCTATGGTGTTCTGCACCAGGCTCCTCAGCATCCCGCCAGACCTTACTTCAGATCTTCTCAGCGGGGCAGATCATATCGGTACCAGCCTTATCAGGGGTATTCGTATCAGTCTCAGAGGAGTTACCAGAGCCCTCAACAATCCTTTTCCAGGCGCAGACAAGGTCACCGTCCCAAGCCTGGTTCTCAGCATCAACAGGCTAAGGACGCCCCCCACGCCCAGAAGCAATTCTGACAATTACAGGGACCTGAGCCTATGTTTGGGTTCAGGCTACATGCTTACTGGAGGGAGTGGCTGTCCATCGGTTCCGATGTTTGGGTTTCTGATATTGTTCAGTATGGTTATAAAATTGAGTTTGTGAGTTTACCTTACCTGAGTCTCCCTGTCTTTTCTTCCGGACCTCCTCATACGGAGATCTTAACTGAATTGGCCACCCTGATTCAGAAGGGTGCAATTGAAGAGGTGCCCTGTGATCCTGCCCCCTTCGGTTTTTACTCTAACCTGTTTCTGGTGGAAAAGAAAGATGGTGGTCTTCGACCCATTTTAGACCTACGGGCCCTTAATAAACTTATAGAAATTCGAAAGTTTAAAATGGTCACTTTGCAAATGGTTCTGACCCTTTTACCTAGACACTCCTGGTTTGCTGTCCTTGATTTGAAGGACGCTTATTTCCATATCTCCATTTTTCCTGAACATAAGAAGTATTTACGTTTTACTTATGATGGTAAAATTTACCAGTACCGGGTTTTACCCTTTGGTTTAGCTACTGCTCCTAGGGTCTTTACGAAGTGTATAGCTGTGGTGGTGGCCCATCTGAGGTTACAGGGCTGTCGAATCTTCCCGTACCTGGATGATTGGCTTCTGGTTGGAAGTTCTGCTGATGACGTGTTTACCCAAGTGTCCCTGACTTTGGATTTATGTCTTAGGTTGGGTCTTTTCGTTAATCAGAAAAAGTCAAAATTGACCCCTGTACGGTCTGTACAATTTATAGGAGTAGTCTTGGATGGGATCAAGAATGCTGGCTTCCTGCCCTCAGACAGGGCGGCCAGGATTAAGGGCATGGTCCTTCGGCTGCAGCGCTGCCGTTTTCAATCAGCTCATTTTATCCAGACTCTCTTGGGTTGTTTGGCCTCTACTACGGCTGTGGTTCCGTTTGCCAGGCTGTTCATGCGGCCATTACAAATGTGGTTTAATGCCAGTTTTTCTCCCAACTCTGATTCCCAGAACAAGCGTTTATCAGTCCCTCGACGGGTGGTGGCCTCGTTAGAATGGTGGTTGGCAGATGCGAATCTATTTAAGGGTGTGGAGTTTGGCTATCGTCAAACTCACTTGTCCATAACCACTGATGCTTCCCTGTTGGGTTGGGGAGCTCACTGTGAGGGTGCCTTTGCTCACGGCACATGGTCTCAGGCCGAACGCTCGGAACATATTAATCTCCTTGAGCTTAGGGCTATTTCAAATGCACTGATCTCCTTTTCAGATACCGTGCGCAACAAATCAGTGCAAGTGTTGACGGACAACACGACTGCAATGTTTTATGTCAACAAACAGGGTGGCACGGCATCGGCGACCCTTTGTACCGAGGCGATGAAGCTGTGGACTTGGGCCATACAGAACTCGGTTTGGCTGAGAGCGGTACACATCCCGGGGGTGGAGAATCTCCAAGCAGATCAGCTGAGCAGACTACACCGGGATGTTCACGAATGGTCTCTTCGGGACAAGTACCTCGTTCCGATCTTCTCGATGTGGGGTTTCCCGGAACTGGACCTCTTTGCCACACTGGACAATCGCAAGGCCCATCGCTATTGCTCCAGGGGGGGTCTAGGCCCCGGGTCCGATGGGGATGCATTTCAAGTCGAGTGGTCGGGTCCTCTGTGTTATGCATTTCCCCCATTCCCCCTGTTGGCCAGGGTTCTGAGCAAAATCCAAGGGGAGGGGGCGACGGTCATACTGATAGCCCCTTTTTGGCCGAGACAGCCTTGGTTTCACACTCTCCTTCGATTGCAGTCGCAGTCGATCAGATTGCCACTCGTTCCAGACCTTCTGTCCTGGCACGGGGTTTTGCATCACGACATTCAACGACTCAAACTGACGGCGTGGCTGATAATTCACCATCGGGGTTTTCTGAAGCTGTAGCTCATGTTTTGTTGAATGCTAGACGCCTTTCCACGAGACAGTCCTATGCGTTCAAATGGGAACGCTTTTCTGGGTGGTGCCGCAGTCGGAATTTGGACCCTTTCTCTTCCTCTTTGCCTGAGGTTTTGGAATTCCTTTGGGAGATTAAATTAGGGGGTTTAGCCAATAGTTCTGTTAAAGTATATTTGGCAGCAATTTCGGCATTCCATCCTCCTATAGATAGGAAATCAGTCTTCTCACACTACACTTCGAAATTGTTTCTCAGAGGACTGAATAATTTGTATCCCCCTGTTCGGGCTATTGTCCCTCAATGGTCTTTACCGCTAGTATTGACTAAATTGATGTCTAAACCTTTTGAACCTCTAGCTACCTGTCCTTTACGCTACCTTACTTTGAAGGTGGCTTTCTTGGTGGCGATCACTTCAGCCAGAAGGGTGGGGGAATTGGCTGCGCTTTCGTCAGAACCCCCCTATTTGAAGTTTCATGCGGACAAGGTGGTCTTACGGACTAAAGTTGACTTTTTACCTAAAGTGGTGTCTCAGTTTCATTTGTCTCAGGACATTGCCTTACCTGTTTTTTTCCCGATGCAGTCTTCTGATGCGGAGAGGGCCCTCCATTCGTTGGACGTGCGCAGGGCTCTTCTCTTTTACTTGGATCGTACCAAGCCTTTTCGTTTGGATTCTAATTTGTTTGTCTGTTTTGCAGGACAAAAGAGGGGAAAGAAAGCGACATCTCAGTCTATTGCGAGATGGGTTGTTCAAACAGTTTTAACATGTTATGATTCTGCTCATTTACCTTGTCCTTTGGAGGTGCATGCCCATTCCACTAGGTCCTTGGCGTCATCTGCGGCTCTGCTGAGAGGTGTTCCTCTGCATGACATCTGTAGAGCGGCGACGTGGGCTTCAGCGGATACCTTTATCAAGCATTATGCGCTGGACGTTCTGGACCGGAAGGAGACTGCAGTGGGCACCGCAGTGTTGCATTCTATTTTTGAGTGACTTTACTGTGGCACCTCCACCCAGGTATTAAGCTTTATAATCTCCCATGTGGGACTGCACAGGAAGACCGTGGATGAAAAACAGGTTTCGCTTACCGTAACTGTTGTTCATCTAGGTCTTCCGTGCAGGCACACATGCCCTCCCTCCTTCCCCGCTGTATAGTATAATTGAGAGTAGTACGGCGGCGAAAGGGGAACTGAGGGTATGTGTGGGGCGCTCCGCCTTCTATAGTCCATTTAGGCGGGAAAATGGCCGCGCATGCGCGGTGGAAGGCGAGAGCGCCCCCTGGTGGCTTTGAGCTATAAAAATCTCCGGTATCGGCAGGCCTGCGCGTGCGCAGTCCCATGTGTGCCTGCACGGAAGACCTAGATGAACAACAGTTACGGTAAGCGAAACCTGTTTATTCATTGCAAAGCCATTGTGCAAGAAAACCCTTGATGGAGCAGGCAAGTATGTACTCTACCACAGAGGGTACGGTGTGGCAGTAGAAGGGAAACGTGTTTATGGGACTTGTCCATGGTATCATTTGATCTCTGCAATTTTTCCACAACATCAAGAAGTCTATACATACACACACATTTTCTCACTTCTGCCTCTGGTTTTGTTTCTTCAGAATATGCAGAAAATACTGCATCATGTGAAAATCTTGCACTTCACGCATTCCTGGCAAAAACCCCAGGCTCTTTGCATGTGCACACTTCTATTACAGTTTTGCTATGGCCCACGTAGGGCTGATGGAAGCACTTCTGCTACTGGAACACCACCACACCCCTTACTAACTGAGTTCCTCAAAATTCCATTCCTGTAGGACCTTGGAAATACCATGAGGGTAAACTGGGGGGGATCTGCAGTAAGACAAGAAATCTACAGTGATTGCCATCTCTCCTTTTATTGGTGGCAAAGGATATTTAGATTCAGCCCATAACATTTATTGGCAGCAGGTTGTGCAACCAGTTGAGAAATGCTATCAGAAGTGATTGTGACATTTTTGAGCTTTGCTTCAAAAATAATTCATTTGCCAAATAATATGTCATATTTCATACTTGAGGACTACAAGTTGTTATATTTGTATCTTCAGCTTTAACTGAAACTAAACCTAAAGAACTTTGCTTACCTTTTTGGTGCAAGGAAAGATTAAGCACATCTTTACTTTGTAATAGCATGTGAAACTGAATATAAAAATTGTCTGTCTTATAGAGTTATTTATTTGCTTCGTTTACACTTCCTTTCTCCTCAGTGGGGACCCAAAACAACTATATATAGTTTCCTCCCCTCCAATTTATATCTTTACAATAACCCTGTGAGGCTGAAACTGCGTGACTAGCCCAAGATCACCCAGCAAGCTTCCATGGCAGTGTGGGATTTTTAACCTGGGTCTCCCAGAACCTAGTCTAGCACCATAACCACTACACCATGCTGGCTCTGGTAGAAAGGGGGAAATGACACTTTCCTTTTTGGAAATCTCCCTTGGACCTGGGGTTCCCTGGAAAGCACCCTGATAATCAGTTGCCTCAGGAACCTCCTGAGAACATATAGATTGACCTACTGAATATGTACTCTTCCAGAACAATACTAAAATAATAACGAGGTAACTGGGTGAAAACCATGAAAATAATTTATAGCAATATCCCTAAGAAATGTATATTGTACTGCTGAAGCAAAAAATGTGTTTATAGAAAGGCTTATTATAGAAAAAAAGGCAGGAAATGGTGACTGGAGTTTTGATGGTGTTATATGTACTTCATTTCCATGCACTTTTCCTTGACATCTTTGCAGCTGTAAAGAGAAAAATGAAGTACAATTGGATCACAAACCTGAATCTGTTGTACTAGTGCAAGGAACAAACACATTCACTTTACTCAACTTCTTGATGAACTGTAAAAGTTTAGTGGCTTCTGCAGGCCCTCAGGCTGGAATTCCACCTACACTGCTGTCTCCAGTTGCTTTTAGAGGTGCAACAATGCAGACACTTAAGGTAAAAAGCACAGTCATGTTTTTTCGTAAGATTGCATTAGAGCCCATGAATCCCTTCCTCCAGTGGCACATAATTTTTTTGGCTGGAGAAAGGCTCTTTGTGGAACAGTTTTATAGAATCTAACACGTTCAATTTTATCAACTGGCATTTCATAATGCTCATTAAAGTCTGCATTACTATTTGATCTATTTGAAATTATTTGTGATGTTAAATATTAATTTGGATTTATGTGGATATTTTGCAAAAAATATACCATTAGAACTTAGAATGGGATAAGCTTAGAAACTTTAAATATTTCCTACAAATACGTACTTGCAAAATAAGTGCCTAAATGCTCATGCTCAAGTTTTTCTTGTACAGATTCACCCACACTTCTACTTTGCACTCTCCTGTGGGCATCAGATACGTGACCTGCATTTAAAATATGTCTTGACCTTTGAGTTTGTCGGTTGAATCTTTTCCTATCTAAGAAACATACTTAGGGCTACAGGTGTTCACTTTCTTCCTCCTTTTCCCTTATCACTAGTTTACTTTCTTTTAATAGGTGGAATTTGTCCACACTGAATCTCTCTCCTTGAAACTTACCAAAATTGATGGTTGATTTTAAAATTTGTGAACTTTTTCACATTCAGTATCTTGTTTACAGGCTCGAAGCATCAACGTGAAAACACAAGTTCATTCACAGTACAAAGATATATTTAGCTTGGAGATTGTGGGCCCCATCATGCCTCATTCTTTACATTCTTTGTCAATGCTGCTCAAAACTGCTCAAAAGGGAACTTTTTCTGCTGTGTGTTACACACATGAGCCAACAGCAGTGTTTAATACACGCACTAACAATGAGAAGAGCACAATGAAAGTAAGTAGTTTCTACTGGTATCTATCCAGCTGGAAATCTAGTTGCAAGGGGGAGGGAGCAAAAGAATATTAGTATATCTTTAATTACTGGGAAGTGTGATCGAGAGTTCTTTGTTGCTTGTAGACAGGGCGAAATTAGACATGATGGCTTCCTGCTGCCATTTTAAAGTCATTTAAAAATGCTGCAGCACTCCCCCCTCCAGCACCTTTTTTAAAGTGTTGAAACAACCATACTGCTGTTTTAGCATTTGATGGCGGGGTGGGGGAAAGAGCTCCTCAGCCTGCTTTGCAGCAAGCCAAAGAGGATTAAGCCCTCACAGCATTTTTAAATGACTAAAATTGTGACAGTCTCCTCATGGTGGCCACAGGGACACCATGTCCAACGTTCCCATCACACAGGAAATTTCACCTCTTGGCACACAGGATTCCTTTTGGAGTGCAGAGGAGATTCCTCTCCAGTGGCCTCGCCTTCCTGCTCAGCTGGCTCCTTCTGAAAAGTAAGGATGAGGCAGGATTGTGCCAGGGTAGGCTTGGCCCGCTCCACTGAGGGCCCATAGGGGAAGGATGGCACAGGATTGTGCCTGGGCAGGCCTAGGCTGCACCGCTGAGGGCCTTCAGGTGAAAGATGGCACAGGATTGTGCCTGGGCAGGCCTGGGCCACGCCTCTGAGGGCCCATGGGCAAAGGATGGCACAGGATTGCACCCGGGCAGGCCTGGGCCATGCCGCTGAGGGCCCTTGGGCGAAAGATGGCACAGGATTGTGCCTGGGCCATGCCTCTGAGGGCCAATAGGTGCAGGATTGTGCCTGGGCAGGCCTGGGCTGTGCCTCTGAGTGCCCTCAGGCAAAAGATGGTGTAGGATTGCCCCCTGGCAGGCCTGGGCTGTGCCTCTGAGTGCCCTCAGGCAAAAGATGGTGTAGGATTGCCCCCTGGCAGGCCTGGGCCACGCCTCTAAGGGCCCTCAGGCGTAGGATGACGTAGGATTGCCCCCTGGCAGGCCTGGGCTGTGTCTCTGAGGGCCTGCAGGCAAAGGATGGCACAGAATTGCGCCCGAGCAGGCCTGGGCCATGCTGCTGAGGGCCTGTGGGTGAAGGATGGCACAAGATTGCACCCAGGTAGACTTGGTATGGACCTGTGTGGGACATTCTGCATGTAAAACAGTTGTTTTCTCCCCAACATACATCCCTCTCCTTTATGGTTGCCAGCTCCAGGTTGTGAAATTCCTGGAGATTTAAGATGTGAAGCCTGGAGAATGCAGGCTTTGGGGAGGGGATGGACCTTAGCAGGGTATAATGCTATAGAGATCACCTCCCCACCCCTCAAAAGAAGCTGTTTTATCCAGGGGAACTGATCTCTGTTGCCTGGAGATCAGTTGTAATTCTGGGAGTCTCCAGCCACCACCTAGTTGCTGGCAACCATACATCTCCCTCCTCATGTAGAAGAAATTCTTCTTCTACCACCTTTGAGTCTGAGCATCAGGGCATTTCCCTGAGCAATTTCTTTCCCCCTCTTTTTTACCTGCATAAAACTGACACCTTTGTTTAAATTTAAGTAAAAATGCACCTTTTGTGGCTTGTTACATGCACAAAGCAAGCTCTTCGTCTCTCCCTCCCTCCTTTCTTCTTCATAACATGAAATCTCAGGAGCTGCCTCACCAACAAACACCCCTGAGTTTGGGTTGAGGAGGGTTGCCCTAAAAGTTGAGCATTCTGGGAGAAGGAAGGCATGCGAAATTCTAAACAGATCCACTCTCCCTTGTTTCTCCTTTAGTGGCAATGGTGGAGAGAGGGGGGTGGGGTGGGGGGAATAATTCCAGGTGAGCAAGGGAAGGGACCAAGGAGGGTTGGGCTTCAAAGCCCATCAGATGCATCATCCTTGGGCCCTTTGCTATGGATCTTGGCTCCCTCCCCCCTTCTTTTTTGCTCCACTACAGTCTGGATCCCATTCAGAGGCACCATCTCTATTTTCTTTGACTCGCCCATATCCCCTCTTAACTCTGCTGCCAGGGAAGACATTTGTCCTGTATTTTATAATCCGGCCCTTTCACCCCCTTCCTCTACATGTCTTCCTTTCTCAGCCCTATTTGGCTTGGTTCATTTTTTCACATGCATAGCTTTCTTCCCAGACTTCCCTCTGCTCCAGACTCCTTTGGCTCAATATCAATAAAATACACACAACATAGGTAGGACAGGGTGCCTGGACTCAGTGTAACCCACTGAGATTCTCAGATTTTTTAAAGGTTGTGATTATAAGTTTCTAAGAACTGATTTATGTGATAGTCAAATGTTTGTTTGTATTTTTGTATGTTTGTGGACTGCATTTTTTTTTAAAAAGCACTCAAAACTTATATGCAAGTCAGCTCACAAAATAAATTTTTGGCTCACAATACTGCACACCTGAGAGGGAATGTCTAGTTCAGCCCTGAGAATCAATAATCCTGATGAAATTGTATATCAGCCATTAAGTTAATGTACTAGCAGTATAAATTACAGTGTTGTATATCTCTTATAAATATGAATTTTCACAGGAATCCCTTAACAAAGACCTTAGTGGGACTGGACTGCATCTCAGCACCTTGAACCAACTGGCACTCCCTCCAACATTAGGAAAGTCTTGTATACGGCTCTTAGAAATGAATGATTATATCTATATATGGAAGTCCTAAGTAAACAATGTCACTCAACAAAATAAAGTTCCCAGTGATGTCCTCTGAACACTTATGTTGCTGTTCTGCCTGTCTAAAACAGCATCCCAGGAAGACCATCTCGTTTACAAAATTGTAAGCTAATTCTACAATGTAGTTAACTTTCATAAAGTGACTTGATCAAACTTGACTATTTTGTGTAGTATATCACAACCTTTGCCTCTTTAAGACAAAGAGCTGCATTTGTATCTATTTAAATTAAACTTTAATCATGAATTTTGTGCATTTTCTTTGATTATTTTGTAAGATAGAATAGTTGCTAAAATTATCGGCTAAAGAAACCCCTAATATTTTTTTATTTTACTATTTTAAAAAGCAAGATGATATGTTTCTAGGACTGCTACATAATTTGTCTATGATGATTCTAAAGGACTTTTAAATAGATTGTAGTTGCTGGGACTGGAAGTGCCAGGGGGAGACTCGCCTTTTTTAACCGTCTTTTGTGCTGTCTCTTTTCTCCCTCTTAGCTCTGTAAGTTGTTTTGAGCCTGCTGAAGGAAAATATACAGGTAGCTGTATTTTTAGGGGGAGTTTAGGTAAACTCCACACTATAGATGGACATGAACTGAAATATGAACCATAATTCGTGACGAACCAGGCCGGTTCATGGTTTGTGAACCAGCGGTTTGTCAGATTCCATTTCTGACGAACCGCCATGAACTTCAGACTGGTTCATTTAGTTCGTTTTTTGGTTCATCACTGCAGACAGCCTGGTGCCAATCAATCAGTTTCCTAGGCAGCAGGGGATGGACTTCCTGCTGACCCAGAAGTGGGTGATTTGCTGGCCCAGAAGTGACATTTTCACAAACTGATTTGTGAACCGGGGCAGGTTCGTGAAAGTTGGTTGTTCGTGAAATATGACGAACCACGTGGTTCGGTTTTTTCTGGTTCTTGCCATCTCTACTCCACACCCATCTTTTTTAAAGGATGTCTTATGTTTCTGCTTGGAAAGGGTGTCCCAGGACAAGAAGTCCTTGAATGCTGTAATCTGTTAGCCTATGTGGGAAGCAGAATTCCCCTGCTGCAATTTTTCCTTTAACCTGCTAATCAACAGGTAGCATGAAACACATTCTAACCCCATCGTAGGGCATAAAGGATATTGACCAAAGTGTTATAAATGGAGGCCATTGTACATCTTTGTAGACAAAGGCCCTTTAAATTCATTTGTCTATTCTTACTTACTCTACAAAAGAAAGTAAAAGCTTCAGTGATCTGCTGCCTTGTTCACTACTCAGTTTTCCCATGATTCTTTTTCACATCTGTATTGCTTTATGTGCCCATCCCGCCTACTTCACCGTTTTCATTATTCTGGTGTGGATCTGCCTGTTTTCACTCCCACTGATGGCTTTTGCAGTTTTGGTCAGCTCGTTTTCCTGCACTACAAAGGTAGTCTCAGTTTTTTTCCTGAATGACAACTGCTGCTCTTTGACCACCATATCTTGCACCTCTAAGTGGGTAAGAGTCTCTACTGAGACTAGTAGGACTTGGATCCTTCTTCTTAGGCTGTTGACTACGTTTGGGACTTGAACCTTCTAATTTTTCTTTCTTTCTTATTTGATCTCCAAAAACATTTAAAGTAGGGGTGTAACCCCTTTCTAATGTTTTGCGCTTCATTTTTAGTGTACAGTACTTCCACCTGTGGAATGAGGACATACGTCCTCTCCATTCATAATGTTTCAGAATGTTAATGTGTCCAATGCTCTGGTCAGGATTCCCTACCAGGGTTTGGCTTTCAGCCCTCATGTCTCACAACTGGCAGTATCCTCACACAACCCTTCCTTTGTGAGTTGGTAGAGGCTATTATACTCTCCCTTGAGTGCAAGTCTGTTCAATGCCCTTTACCTAGGCTATCCCCACTGAAGCAGTTTTTTCCTTTCTGCATTCCTGCTTGTTCTTTGGCAAGGTCACTTTTAGAAAGCTCCCAACTTATTTAGAAGCACCTCTAGGAGAATGTCAATGAGGTGCTAAGCATCTGTTGGGCAGGTGTTCCTACGGTAGTCTCTACGGAGCTTCACACCCACCTCCTTAAGTGAGCTTGCTGCTTTCCCAATGTGGGACTGCACAGAAGCCACGAAGATGAAAACAGAGTTGAACTTATCTGTCAAAGATCCAGAGGAGTTAGCCGTGTTAGTCTGTAGTAGCAAAATCAAAGAGTCCAGTAGCACCTTTAAGACTAACCAATTTTATTGTTGCATAAGCTTTCGAGAATCAAGTTCTCTTCGTCAGATGCAGCTGCATCTGGCAGGGAGAGCTGTGGTTATCGAAGGCTTATACTACATAGGAATTGGATGCTTATACTGCTACAAACTAACACGGCAAACTGACTCCACACCAAAAGGAGATGTTTACATTTACTAGCAAAGGAATGTTTTGGTTGCCTCCCTGCTAATTGCATCTTGTCCCCTTCTGATATATGTCCTCTTCTCTCCCCTCTCCCTCCTCCTCTTCTGTATTTGCCCAGTTTGTATCATGCATCTGACGAAGAGAACTTGATTCTCGAAAGCTTATGCTACAATAAAATTGGTTAGTCTTAAAGGTGCTACTGGACTCTTTTTGAACTTATCTGTAACTGTTGTTCATCAAGTGGTCTTCTGTGCAGGCACACATCCCTCCCTCCTGCCCAGTTAAGAACTCTCTGGAACCTTAGTTTCTGAGGCCTCAGGCAGCTGCATGCAGAAAACTGAGGGACTAGTGCTCCTCCTCCTGGTCATGTGATGTTTTCAATGGGAATGTGCCAAAGGGAGGTGGGGCACTCCTAGTCTTTAGAAAGCTCTAGAAATCTTATCTGTGGCTGTCTTGCATGTGCTCAATCCAAATGTGTGACTGCACAGAAGACCACTCAATGAACAGCAGTTACAAGTAAGTGCAACCCTGTTTTCTAATAAATATTAAGTTCAGAAAGTTCCTTCGCTTCCACTGTGGGTCCAAAAACTACGTATACAAGTTTTTCCCTTTTGGTGTCTCCTCTGCCTCTTGTATCTTTACAAAGGTCATGGCATTGATGGTAAGCCACCTCAGAAAAAAAGATTGTACCATTTCCCCCTCTCTAGATGATTGGCTTCTAGTGAGTCAAACAGGAGAGTCACTGCCTCAACACATATCCCTGGTTCTGAGCATGTTGGACAACTGGGTCTCAGGGTCAATATGAAAAAATCATTGCTGATTCCACAACAGAGAGTTATTTTTGTGGGGGTAGTCCTAGACTCCTCCCAAGCCCTTTGCTTCCCCACTCCAAACAGGGTAACAAAATTCCTCCTCACCTTAAAGTCCTTTTATATAGGCACCAAAACATAAAACAAAGACTGTTAGGTTTATGGCCTCCTTGACTCTGATAGTTCCATTTGCCAGATTAAAACTTCCGTGTTCTCCAAAACTGGTTCGTCTGAGTATTCCACCCATACAGCCAGAACCTGTACAAGTGGTTCTGTATCTCATGTCTCATCCTCAGGTCCCTTCCAGTACAAATCTTGATCAACAGACACCTCTCTCTCGCATTTAGTGCCTTATTCTGGGACCAATTTAAGTAAACAGAGCATGGTCTGCTCAGGAATTGTTATGCATATCATCTTCCTTGAACTCAGGGTGATCAAGTATGCTTTGAAAGCTTTTGTACACCTAGTAGAGCGCATGAATGTTCAGATATGCACAGACAATACAACTACCATGCATTACTTAGGGGCATACAGCTTCTCTAGCTCTCTCCTAGGAATTCTCACTAATATGGGAGTGGGCTGTCCAGCATTGACTTAGTATCTCTGCCATGCACATAGCAAGCAAGGACAATGTTCTGGCAGATGCCCAGAGTTGGTCAGGCACTCAGAATTATGGTCTATATACACACAGTTACTCCACCCAATCTTCCTGAAGTAGAGGCATGGCTGTAGAGGCATTTGCCCATAGATCTCTTTGCCACATACCTCAAGGTGTGAAGAGTGTTGTTCAAGGGCAGGAAAAGGGAAGACTTCTCTTGGAGATGCCTTTCAGATTCCTTGGTCAGGCACCCTCCTGTCCACATTTTCTCCACTGCCCCTTATGACTCTTAACTAGGAGTGTGCACCCGAAAAAAATTTGGGTGTCCCGCTTCAGGTTTACCCAAAGCAGGAAAACAATTCAGGATAACCCAGATCCTGAAGCTGCAAGCAACCCTTTTCATGCAGCTTCCAAGCAGCAAGGGTTGCTTTAAACTTCTTACCCCACCACTTGCTTTCCCTAATGGGAGGGGGAGGAGGGAACCCTCCCATTGTGGGGAAAAAAGTGGTGGGGCAGGAAGTTTGAAAGCAAGCAGCACTTTTCTTGCTGTTTGCAATGCAAACAGCTAGAAAAGTGCTGCAGGAACAGCTGCTGCCGTTTTGCCCAAAGTTCCCTGAACCAATAAAAATCATTTTGGAAAGCTTTGCTTTGGGATTCCCAAGTCGGCTCAATTTGGGAGTTCTGAATCTTTACAAACTGGGTCCGATTTGGGTTAAAAACCTGAATTGAACACCCGAAGTGCACATCCCTACTCTTAATATTCAGTAAGATAATAAGGGAAGGTTCCTTGTCAATCATAATAGCCCCTTACTGGCCAAGTCAAGCTTAGTTTGCCACTCTTGTTTCAAATGGCACAGGGCAGAATCCACCATTTTCCCCCTAATCCCAGATCAGTACAATGTGACTCTCCACCACAGTGTATACACTTCGAAACTCACAGCTTGATTCTGTTAGCAGTCAGATCTCCTCATACTAAAAGGGCAGTTTATGGATATGAAAAATAATAAATCTCTTGCCTGAAGTCCCAGACATTGCCTAGTCCCCAGATAGATGGATGCCAACTGGCCTGGAGACTGGGCAGTTACCAAGTCATGAGTCATAGGGGATGACTGACTGACAAGCCCCTATACTTCAGAACAACACAAATAACTAGGCTGCCTGAGAGACACTCCCCACCTAATCTCATCAATGCCTTTCTTCTCCCACTTACCTCATCAAGCTATTTAGTGAACCTGATAGCCTTCCTGTCCAACAGTTACTAGGTCATCAAGCTGTATTTTTAGCTAGTCACTCCAAGAGGGTTGTATCATACCTTTCCCAATTTATTGTCTTACCTCCAGACAAGATATTAAGGTATTGTTTCCGGAAACAAGATGTCCATTTTGCTCGTTTTGCCCTATAACTGGGCTGTGTCTTGGTACCTACTCACGCACTCTGTTGGGCTCCTTCTCCCTGAAACGCTGGTCATTCTGCTGCTCCTCTGCATACCTTCTCTATCCCTCCAAGATTGGTAAATATCACTGTAATGATTTCAAGTAAATGTGTGCATGTGTCTTTAAATGCTTGGTGAGATAGGTGAAGAGTGGGGGTGAAAGAGAGGGATGACAGTGATATGATTGGTTGACGACAGAGTGTGGGCGGAGTGAATGCAGTTTGAGACTGACGGGAGAGAGCAAAGTTTCAGTCAGAAGAAAGCAGGCTAGCTGTGTGCTGCCTGAGTATACTGAAGTATTTATGAGAGAAATAAAACCTGTGTGGAACCTGAACTGAGCATGTTTGTGAAAGGACACTCAGTCAGGGAAAGAGAGGCCAGCTGTGTGCTGCCTGAGGAGTTTTAAGCATTTCTGTGAGACAAATATTGAGTTAGAGAAAGAGGCTGAGTGTGAAGCCTTAGAAGAGATCTGTGTGAATGGGTTTATAGGAAGTAACTTTAAGAACCGAGAACTACGTTTATGAAACCGATACACTTCTTGACTAAGTAAAAGTTCATTATGTTTTGTTATATCCCAGAGTAGCTGTCATTGCTATATCCCATTCCTATCCTCACGGCCACATAGAACCAACAAGGAGCCTGACGCTTAGGAACATTACCAAAAGGAAAACTTAAATATATTGGAATATAATATTCCTGGTGGCAGCAAACTACCCAGAGGGTGTTAAGGGAAAGATTAAAAGGAAAAATCTACTCAAAGAAAGTAAAGGTCATAACAATCACCTTCTCCCTGAAAATGCTTTCCCATTTCCTCAGAGTTTTGTTAGTGTATTTATGCTGTGTATGATTTTCTTTGGGTTTGTTTTTTACTGCTGTTAATAAACAAACCTGTTAGAACATCTGCCTGTTCATTTGAGAGTTCTCTAAGGGGACAATCCTGGTATACATGGATGGAGATCCGTTACCCCCTCTCACTGCATCTCCTTGAATGCTAATTCACCCAATTTACAGCACGCCCCTCCCAGTTGAGTAACAGTTCATCTCTCCCCGAATTATTTCTTTTGTCCCTGATCCAAAAGGTCCTTTTAGAAGCTAGGAAACTATCCACCAGGAAATCATATCTAGCCAAATGAAAAATATTTTTCGGCCAAAAATGACAAACTGAACCCCATCAATTCCATTCTACAATATTTGGTCCAGTTAAAGGACCAGGGTTTGGCTAATTACTCTTAAAAATCCATTCAACAGCCATTTCTACCTATCATGACAACATAAATGAAAAATATATGCCCAGTCAGAATGCAAGTCCTTCCTTAGAGGTCTAGCTAACCTATACCCCCCAGTGGAGAAAACAGGGTTAACATACCTGTAACTTATGTTCATCGAGTTCTTCTGTGCTGACACACATGGGACTGCGCAGGCGCAGGCCAGCCGCCGGAAAATTCTTCATCGCTTCTATAGCTCCGAAGGGGCCGTTAGTCGCGCGCCTCAGCGACCGTTTCCCGCCCAAACGGTCACATGTCCTTCTAGCGACCAACAGCCCCTTCCCTCAGTTCTCCCTTGCCGCCGCTATCCAATACACATAGCCACAATCTTTTAAACCACTAATTCTCGTTATTGTTATCATATTTATTATTATTCTGCATTGGAATTCACAGCAGGGCAGGAGGGAGGGATGTGTGTCAGCACAGAAGAACTCGATGAACATAAGTTACAGGTATGTTAACCCTGTTTTCATCTTCGTTCTTCTGTGCCTCCACACATGGGAGAGTACCAAGCTTCACACAATAAGGAAGGTGGGGTGAAATCCAACTCAATTTTATTATGTACCATAAGCCCTAATACAAGGACCAAGAGATAAATAAATTTGTTCAATAACATTCAACTTGTTCAATAAATATATACATATATACACGAATTGTCATTGTCAATTATTGCAGTAAGACATTCCAACATCCGATGTACTGTCGAAGGCTTTCACGGCCGGAGAACGATGGTTGTTGTGGGTTTTCCGGGCTGTATTGCCGTGGTCTTGGCATTGTAGTTCCTGACGTTTCGCCAGCAGCTGTGGCTGGCATCTTCAGAGGTGTAGCACCAAAAGACAAGAGATCTCTCATTCCAACATCCCTTCAGGAAAACAAGGAGTGGAGGACAGCTTTGGCTACAGCAACCTCTTGCTCTGCATTGACATCCATAGCATAATACTTAACAAATGTGTCAGCAGAGGACCACGTAGCCGCCTTGCAGATATTAACCAGCGGCACACCCCTGATAAGTGCCGATGAAGCTGCCTGAGACCACGTGGAATGGGCTTTGACCTCCAGTGGACAAACCACCTCGGCCAGAGCATAGGCCCTACTAATGGCCGACACAATCCATCGTGACAGGGTCTGTGACGATGCCCTGTGACCCTTGTCCTTAGTCCCAAAGCAGACAAACAAGTGGGGACTACTACGGAAGTCCCTTGTCCTGTCCAAGTAAAAGGCTAAGGCTCTCCTTAAATCTAAGGTGTGATGGGCCTTTTCCCCTTTGGTAGATGCCTGCGGAAAAAACGCAGGCAGCGTAATTTCCTGCGACAGGTGGAAGGCAGACACCACCTTGGGCAGAAACTTAAGGCATGGCCGCAGGACCACCCTATTCTTATGGAAGAGAAGAAAAGGTGGATCAGCCCTAAGCGCTGCTAACTCACTAACCCTTCTGGCGGACGTTACAGCCACCAGAAACGCCACCTTGTAGGACAACAAGTCCAAGGGGCATGTAGCTAAAGGCTCGAAAGGAGGCAGCATCAACCTGGACAGCACCAGGAACAGAGACCATTGGGGCACTGACGGTGACACAGGCAGGTAGAGATTAAACATCCCCTTCAGGAACTGACGAGATTTACAGTGTGAGAACACCGTGCTACCGTCAACCCGATCGTGAAAAGCGGAAATAGCCGCAAGATGGACCTTGAGGGAGGTAACTCGAAGCCCTTGGTCCTTCAACTGGCATAGGTAATCAAAAATGAGACCCAGGGGGCTACTGGTAGGCACCACATTCTTTGCAAGTGCCCAAGCCTCAAACTTAAGCCACTTAGCCCTATAAGCTCGTCTAGTGGACGGCTTCCTCGCATTCAGCAAGACTTTCTCCACCTGTTCAGAAAAAACTACAGGCGGGGTCGGATCCACCAGGCAGACAAGTGCAACTTCTTGGGCTCGTGGTGGAACAGGCTCCCGTTCAGCAGGAGATCCTGCCGGGGAGGCAGACTCACATACGTCCGATTGGACATCTGCAAAAGTTTGGGGAACCATACTTGTCTCGGCCAGAAGAGTGCCACCAGAATGCAATCTGCATTGTCATTTTCTATTTTGCACAACACCCTTGGTATTAGTGGGAATGGTGGAAACATATAGTGCAACCTGTGGGTCCACGTAAACTGGAAGGCATCCCCAATAGAGAGGGGGTCGCTCCCTGCCCTTGAACAAAATATTTGGGCCTTGGTGTTTGCTGACGTCACAAACAAATCTATGCTCGGTTGGCCCCACATTTGGAAGATCGGCCCAATGTACTCTGCGTTTAGTTCCCACTCGTGGTCCAACATGTGCACCCTGCTCAGGGCATCCGCCCGAACATTGTCTGATCCCGCTACGTGTATAGCCCGAAGCATCACACCATTCTGGATCACCCAGTGCCAAATGAGTGTGGCCTCCCTGCAGAGAATCATAGATGCTGTGCCCCCTTGCTGGTTTAGATAATACATGGCAGTCGTGTTGTCTGTCTGCACCAACACCTGACAGTTTTGTAGAAGCGCTGTAAGGGACACAAGTGCAAAACGAATAGCTCTTAGTTCAAGAACATTAATATGCAGGTTCTTTTCCCTTTCTGTCCAAACATCTTGTACACATACAGCACCACAATAGGCACCCCATCCCTGCAGTGATGCATCAGTGGTCACTGTAACCTCAAGATGCTGGTAACCAAACAGGGTCCCCCTAAACAAGTTGTCATCTGACAGCCACCAGTCAAAGGAGGATAGAATAACTCTAGGTATGGACAACTTGAGAGACGGAGGGTGGTGTATAGCATCATACCTCCTCACAAACCAATTCTGAAGCAGACGCATACGCAGTCGAGCAAAGGGGACCACCGAGGTGGCAGCTGCCATATGACCCAATAAACATTGGATGGTGCGAACAGATTGGAAACCAGATCCTTCAGAGACTTAGCCCTTTCAAGGGGGAGCAGTGCCTTACCCTCCACAGAGTCTAAAATCGCACCAATATAAGAGACCTTACGGCTAGGCACCAGTTTCGATTTATCAAAATTTACCAGAAGTCCCAAACGTTTGCAAGTGCTCAGTACTAACTCCACATCTTGCAAAAGTTTAGCTTCAGAATCAGCCACAATGAGCCAATCATCGAGCTAAGGGAAGATGGAACAGCCCTCCTCTCGAAGAAAGGACACCACATGGGCCACACACTTGGTAAATACCCATGGCGCCGTGGATAGGCCGAAGGGAAGCACCCTATAATGGAACACCCTTCACCTGTAAACGAAGCTCAGGAATTTCCTGTGCTCCTCTAGTATTCCCACATGGAAATAGGTGTCCTTCAAATCGAGGACAGCAAACCAATCCCCTTTCTTTAGCAAGGAGATTACAGCAGACAGTGTGACCATCTTAAACTTCGTCACTTTCAGAAAGGCATTAAGACCCCTTAAATCTAGAATGGGGCGTAAACCCCCATCCTTTTTGGGGACCAAGAAGAATCAAGAAAAAAAGCCCTTCTCAGACTCCTCATACGCCACCTCCTCCACAGCACCCTTGGCCAAGAGCGACACTATTTCCGCGTCCAGCTCGGCCATGGTGTTATTTACAGCCATTAGGAGCGAACTACACCTAGGCAGTCCCAAGAATTCCAGCCCGTATCCTTTATTAACAATAGTTAAGACCCATGAGTCAGATGTTATCGACTCTCACTCGAAGAGGAAAGGCTTCAGCCTGTCCGAAACGTTCAAGGATGCAGCTGGATCATCCCGTCAGTACTGCCTCCCAGGTCCCTGCTGATCTTTCTGCTGGGCAGGGGGCTGAGGCGTGCGGGGCTTGAAAGGCCTACGCCTCCTGGACTGCTGTGCAGGAGCAAAGTGGTGCTGAGAGGAGGCAGGGTACTGCTGATAGTAGGGATGCTGCTGGTATCTGCTCTGATACTGGTATGGATTGTATCTCGCAGGGTACCGTGGCCTAAAAGCAGACCTGTCCGCCGAGGTCACCCCCAACGACCGGGCCGTCTGCCTGTCTTCCTTTTTCTTTTTCAGCGCCTCATCGGTGGTCTTTGAAAACAAGGAGTCCCCCTCAAAGGACAGATTCTCAATCCTTGTCCTCATTTCCTGGGGGAGAGCTGTTGACTGGAGCCAAGAGTGCCGCCTGAGAACCACTGCTGCTGTCATTCCACGGGCAGCAGTGTCAGCAGCGGGGCTTCCAGCATTCATCTGCTGCTTGGAGAGGCGGATGGCTTCCTTCTGCAGCAGAGACACCAGCACCACCTCATCGGCCGACCTGTGCCGCGGGGACCGAGAGTGCCGACGCTTGGCCTTCTTCGGCTTCTTGGATGGAGGCTCCGAGGAGGCCCTCGAATCCGAAGCCCTCTCGACAGCCGGCCTCTTGCTGGACTCTGGTCTCAGACCCGCAGCCTTCTTAGGGGTCGATTTCCCAGCAACGACCTCCGGCCTCGGCGCTGCAACAGCCGTCGGTTCTGCTGTCGGCGTCGGATCCGATCTCAGCTCCGATCCCGAAGCCGTCTTCCTCGGATCCGAGCGCGATGACGCCGTCTCCTGGGGCGACCTCACAGCTCTCTGCACTGGAGAGCCCGCTTTTGAGGCTGCTGCACTCGCCGGCCGAGATTTTGAAGCCGACTTCGCAGAAGCCGCTGAGCCCGCTCGTGATTGCCTTTCAGCAGAGGGGCCAGGGCCAGCCTTAGGGGAGGATAATGGAGTCTTGCCCGCCACCCGAACGTTCCTGTCTGGCCTTGTGCGTGAACTTTTGGCAGATTTTACATGCCGGTACATTATGGGTCTCCCCCAGCCAAAATAAGCACAAATCATGCCCATCGGTTTGGGCCATTTTTGTGTGGCATTGAATGCAGTGCTTAAACAAGGCCTTCGAAGCCATGTTAGGGTCAGGCAATATCGATGTCAAAAAACAGTCCGAGTTATACACTACGAATCCAGCCAGAGTCCAAATCAGTAAGAAGAGTAAGTCAAGTCCGAAGTCCAAGTCAATACCAAATAATCAATCAAGAAGCAAGAAAAAACACAACAAGCATGGAGCTGCGAAGCAGACGTTCACTTCAAGCAGCGGCAAGAAGAGAACTGAGGGAAGGGACCGTTGGTCGCTAGAAGGACATGTGACCGTTTGGGCGGGAAACGGTCGCTGAGGCGCGTGACTAACAGCCCCTTTGGAGCTATAGAAGCGATGAAGAATTTTCCGGCGGCTGGCCTGCGCCTGCGCAGTCCCATGTGTGAAGGCACAGAAGAACAAAGATGAACCCTTGGTTCTCGCCTCAATTATGCACAAACCTTTCAAGCCTCTAGCTACCTGCCCCCTTAGCTTTTCTGGTGGCCATAACCTCAGCTGGAAGGTCGAGTGAATTGCAAATCCTTAAATCCAACCCTCCTTTCATTAATAATAATAATAATAATAATAATAATAATAATAACATTCGATTTATATATCGCCCTTCAGGACAACTTAATGCCCACTCAGAGCGGTTTACAAAGTGTTATTATTACCCCACAACAATCACCCTGTGAGGTGGGTGGGGCTAAGAGAGCTCAAGAGAACTGTGACTCGCCCAAGGTCACCCAGCTGGCTTTGTGGAGGAGTGGGGAATCAAACCCGGCTCTCCAGATTAGAGTCCCGTGCTCTTAACCACTACACCAAACTGGCTCTAAGATGTTCTCAGATACAGTCGTTCTCCATCCAAGCCTCTCTTTTCTGCCAAAGGTCGTCTCCACTGTTCACATGATCCAGGACATCCTACTGCCTTCTTTCCAATACCTCTGGCCAACAAACTTTTGCACACTGGATATTAAATGTGCCTTGTGTTTCTATCTAGACAGGATAACTCCTTTTCAGAAGGCCCCTACTCTTTGTGTCATTTAAAGGGAGCAAAATGGCCAGAAAGTCTCTGCACAGAGTGTGGTTCATTAAAGCTTGTTACAACCAGTGTAAGCAACAATGACCATTATATATAATGACTCATTCCACAGGGGCTTAACAGTTGACTGGTGCAAGGTGGGCCACCTGGTCAGTGCCATCTATATTAGTCAAACATTATGCCACTAACGGACTCCAGATGCAACGCAGCTGTTGGCAAGGCAGTCCAAAAAGTATTTCCCAGTAAAGAGCTTCATGCCCTCCTCCTGGTTAAGTTAGCTCCTCCTGGTTAAGTTAGCTCGCTATGGGACTGCACAGAAGATGACATGACAATGAAAACAGTTGTACTTACCTGTAACTGTTGTTCGAGTGGTCTTATGTGCAGGCACACATCCCTCCCTCCTGCCCCACTGTAAGCTACTTTACTTACCTTCCTTATGCATCAGCAGCTTAGAGAACGGAGGGAGCTGCTTACCCTGCCTTTTACAGCCACACCTGGGAGGAAAGCATGCAAAAAGGCTAAGTGAGCATTTTGCTCCTCTAGCTTTAGCACGTTTGTGGATGGCTGCGCATTTGCAGATCTTCTGCATGCCTGCTCAGAAGACCACTCAATGAACAACAATTACAGGTAAGTGCAACCATTTTGTTGTTCAGTATTTCCTTAATAAGCAGTATAACCACAAATGGCAGAGAGATGTATCTATTAAGACCAACTGCCACTGGTTGGTGAAGGGGGGAGACAGCATATTTCTTGTATCTGCCATAGCTATTTTTTGACGTCAATGATGCTGAAGTCCTCCATTTGCCAAGCAGATGTGGCAATGTAATCGTTTTTTCATTACAAAAGGAAAAAGTCCATTGCCATTTCTGTTGATTTAGTGTAACTAAGGTGAAGGTTTTTGATACGCTACCAACCTTGAGCATAGTAATGGAAAAGCTAAATACTCATTTGGAAGGAAATTAGTTTTGTGTGTTCAGGGATTTCAAATAGGCCTGGGATCTGGTGGCCTGCCACAATTGTCCTAAGAGAGACTGTGGATTTTCTGTGAGCCAAACCCTTTGACACCACAGATAGACATGATATAGGTCTGTGCACTTCTATGGTTCACTAACTGGTATATTTCATTTATTCATCATACTATATCCTGTGTAAGACTACTGGCTTTTCTATAGTGCACATACTATTTGTTACCAAACCTTTGTTTCTAGAGGAATGTTCTTCCTCAAAGAAAACAAACGCCTGAGGATGCAAAACATAAGAACTGTTTCCTATTATCAGCTTATGTATATTTTTTTATTAAATATATCCTTGGACGGGTAAATATATCCTTGATAAACAGTATTCCTATTTACTTTTCAAATTGAGTAATACTAGTAGCACTGTAGCTGCTTTTGTAATCTTTCATTATAGAACTCTAATTTTTGAAATAAAGGTACAACCAAATGGAGAGAATCACTATTTTTTCAGAATATCCCCGTTAACCCCAAGGGGCCTATGAAACCAAAGAGAGACTCCCATCTTGGCTCAAAGCATTATAGGAATTAAATGCAATAAAATACCATCCCATAATACAAGCAGGTACCTGTGAGAAACTGTCATGCTCCATTAGGGAACTGCTTTGTGACTTCATGGAGCTCCTCACACCCAGATAAAAATGCTGGGGATCTGCAAGCCTGTTTGGTTCAGTTTTACATCAGCACTGACCTTTTGCCTCTATAACTTTTGACTGTTGGTGCTTCAGGACTGGATAATGTATAAATCTTTATCCCTTTTTCCTCTTAACCCTCCCCCCAACCACCTCAACTGTGCTCCATGTCGTCTTTCCAACGGTCAACCTAACTTGGCCCAAGGTAGCTTATTTCAACCTTTAGTCACAACATGCCTATGGGTCCTTCACTCCTGTCCAGCCAGCCTGACTACTAGCCCCCACCAATGAAATTTTATCCTTTCTGCATTCTCTCCTTCCTTGAAGGCTACTATCAGCCATAGGTAGACACAATGTGACCACTGCCACTAGGTGGTACATAATTCCTTCATTTCCCAGTAACACACTTAAATTTACAAAAATAGAGGGCAGAAAGAACAGGCTCCATGATTTGTTTTTACTACGGCCATGGAGTCCCTATGAATATTGTTAAAAAAATTCTTGTAGAATAGCCAGGACATACTGGCACCTTAGAGACTAACAACTTTTACAGGGTGTAAGCTTTCCAGAGTCAAAGCTCACATCTTCAGACACAATACAGAATCTTCACATTAGCAAGGTGTATTCTAGTAGGAAGTAAGAGTCATGAATACTACTTGTGGTTAATAAAACACAGTTACAACATGTGGGGAAAAAATTATCCATAATTTTTACATCTGCTTACAGTGGAAAAACTACTAGGTGGGTGCTAGCCTAAACTCTATCAAAGGAGTGGGGTGGATATAAGTTCACTCTGTTTTTTCTATCCCACACAACTTTATTGGCATTCTTTGCACATAAAAAATTATTGTATATTGTAATTTAGAAGATGGTTGGTTAATTCTTCCTTCCAGCCTTAACATGAGATAAGCTATAACTTTAATCATCTGAAGACTGGAAATTGACCTAAAATGCAGCAAGTTCTGCCTTAAGAAATTCTAAAGCTGAATACACTTTTTAAAAAGGCTCCATTATATCCTTTCATATATCATGACATGAAATTAGTGGACTCTTCTTTCAAGTTTAATCAAATCCTTAGTATCTATCTAAATAAAAAGCTCTCTACCATTATTCTTAATTCTCCTGTTTCTAGGAACATTCTTAGGTAACATACATTCTTTTAAAATATTGAATTTATACTAAATAAAAAAGGTTAGGCTCAAATTATAAGGCAATCTAAGGAAAGTTATGAATCACCACCACTACTACCTCAGCTCTTACTACAAGGAGACATAATTTTATCATACATTTTAATGCACTGTTCATTGGTCAGTAAATAAGATAATGAACTTGTGCAGCTTTATTAACTGAGGTCAGTACAACAATATTAAGATCATTTACATCCCTCATCCAGTTGCAGATTAAAATTCATAGTAACCACAACTTTATACAATCACATCAGGCAGTATGTTTGAGGGAAAAAGGACAATTTGATGTCTCTTATACTGAAACATGCAGAGACTTTTTATGCTGCCATTCTTTCCCATCCTTTTGCTGGATCAGCTCCCTTCTCACATAAGGTTTGATTATTTTCCTGAAATGATCAGTTGAAATGGATTATTCTGCTAGACTTCAAAAAGCATAGCAAAGGGAAGAAGAAAAGAGTACTGTCATCCAGCAAACAGTCTTTTCTTTCCTTTGTAAAATAAGGACCTAAAATCTCTCTAGCACTAACTGCTAGCTGCTGTTTTAGAGTTAACAGACTATACAATTTTTGACTACAACAAAAACTTTACCAAAATCATAGGAACTACATCATGGTACAAACAAAATTTTACATTCCATATTCAAGGGAAATTTGGTTGCATTTCCAAACACATTACAAATACTGCAGAGTCGTATAGTGATTTTTAGTAATTTAAGAAATAATTACATCACCAACGTCAATAATATAAACATACCAAAACTAAATGTGATTTAAATACATTTTCCATGTACAAAAAGAAAAGCCTGAAGGTGTCTGTACAGTTTTCTTTTTTTACAATGAGCTGCTAATGTATGTACACAATGACAGGAGGGAAATATCCTTTTGTGTAGAATAAAATTATCTGAAAATGTTAATATAAAAACCATAGTTAGTTGTGTGAGGCACTCCTAAAGCTGGTGGCACTAGCCAAGAGCTCTTTTGGTACAATTCCCAATGCCTGAAGAGCTACAGTAGCTGCTGTGGCTTTAGCAAGCTTCTTATTAGGACTGGCAAAGCTAGGCTTATGTTCAACACCGTTGACCATCACCTGTTTGAGAAGAAGAAAACACAACCTTTTAAAATTATGTAACATCTGTATCTCCTTTCTCAGACCAAAAGCTACATACTTTTCCACACAACCACAAAAGATTTATTCACTTAACCAGGAATTTCCAAATGGTAATAGGTATAGGAGCAGTGTGCACTTCTATGGAAGCACCACCTCTGGTTATAGACAGGAAATTTTGGTGACTCCAGAACAAGAGCCTTCCCTCAACAATCTCTAGACAGTCTCTTCAAAAAGCCTCTACTAGCCCCTACACATTTTAAATCAAATAATACAACCACCTTAAAATATGTATCCCACCCGAACTTAAAACATCTTAAGGCTTTGACAATTGACAGGAATCTCCTGCCCAAAAACTGCACAAGGAACAAAAGCAGGTTAACCATGCTGCCTCTAAAGTTCCTAGAGTTCCTAGGAATGCAGAGGAATAACAGAGTTGCAATCACCTGTAACTGTTGTTCATCAAGTGGTTTTCTGTGCAGGCACACATTGGGACTGAGCACATGCAGGACAGCCACAGAGAAGATTTCTAGAGCTTTTTAAAGACTAGGAGTGTCCCACCTCTCTTTGGTGTTTTCCCACCAAAACCATCACATGACCAGGAGGAGGGGTGCTAATCCCTCGGTTCTCTGCATGCGGCCGCCAGACCTCTCAAAAACTAAGGTTCTAGAGCGTTCTCAACAGGGCAGGAGGGAGGGATGTAACTTCAACAGAGCGGAACAGTCCCTGTCGGTTCTCACCAGGAGAATCCGCCCTACACACACACACAAGGTGCTTTGTTTCTTTAAAAGGGAAGCCAGCTGGACAAGACTGTGAAGCATAATCTATACGGTAATGGGAGTGCACAATATCCATTTGAAAATTACATGATATTGACCATGACAGGGACATAACTTAGCTTCTCAACTTCCTGAAAACTCATCAGATAAACTTAAGCACCATGATTTGAGAGAGTTATCAACAACCCGCATAACCCTCAGAACATGCTGAACATCAAAAGATGCATATAATGTTGTTAACACTATTAATGTCTTTTGGAGAGCAATAAAGCAGATGACTCCAGAAAACAGGCAACTGCAAGAGCTCTGAATTTCTAGGGACCCAGCTGGCCCAATTTAACTGCTAAATACCAGCTGGGGAATAAACCCTGCATAAGCCTATGAGCTGAGCAGTATTCAGCCCATCTCTCCTTTCTAATCCTTGTCTGCTTGACCTACAATCTTCTGAGGACTCTGCTTGTTCACTTTTCTCTGATCAGAAGAAATTTATGGGTCCTAGGATGCCTGACTAGGCAGGGATCCCTGTGAAGGACTAGGAACATATTTCCCCTCATTCACTGATGAAAAAGGGCATCATGACTCCTTGGCAGAAGTCTCTGCTCTAATGCCTATACGCATCCTGATTCTGCATTTCTCAAGTGGCCGTATTTAACATGGTGATGCCATCATTCTACACTGCCATATACCTTTGCAAAGACCACATTATTTCTCCCAACTAAGTGGAATGGGCCTTTCCCCACCAAGACTTCTGGGGAAAGAAAATTCCCCTCCTCTGCACTCAGATGCCTAATCTAAGCCCCTCCAACAATTACCATAACAACATGAATAATAACATTTGATTTATATACTGTCCTTCAGGACAACTTAACACCCACTCAGAGTGGTATTATTACTATCCTCACAACAACCACCCTGAGAAGTGGGTGGGACTGAGAGCTCTGGAAGAGCTGTGTGACCCACGGTCACCCAGCTACCTTCAATGGAGGAGTGGGGAATCAAACTGCTCTTAACCACTACACCAAACTAGCTCTCTATGGAAGGGGAGGAATGGGCTTAGAAGGAAGAGAAATGGGCAAAACAACAGCCCATTAACCTTCTCTTGTGTCATGTGGGCTGCAGAAGACCTATGCTTTCTGTAGACATGTACACAGTCCTATGGGGAGGCCAAATTAATGGTTGTTCATCCCAACCACCCTGTGTCTACGCAAGGTGATGGCCGTGGCCAAGTTCTCCATCTAACAGGTGATGTGGATAGTGTGGGGAGAGAGGTCTTTTCCCAGGCTGATTTATTCTTCCCAGTCTGCCCTTGCATGCATCTTTGAGGCCACTGCCTGCAGGAGCTTCACTGCAAAATCCACCAGGCCAAAACATGGAAGGGAATTTACTTCTGCAAGGCCAGCACCTGTAGTGTTGCTTCTTCTGTGAGCATCACTCAAATGCCCAACTGAAGAGGAAACGTGCTATGAAGCCTTTGTCTACAAGCTCTTTGTTGCTGTGTTGAGGCCTTTATCACAACACCCTCTATGTTGGTGATGAAGGGAAATTCACTTTCATGAAGCCTTCATCTAAGGGAAAGTTGTCCCTATAACCTGCTGGCCAGAGTGGGGAAGGAAGTGTGCCTTAGCAAGGACTTTAACTGTAAGCACTTTGTTGCTTAACCTCACGGCCAATGTGAAGAGGGGAGCTCACTTCTTAGATCTTTATTGGAAAACAGCAAGGGCTGAGACCCTGCCATCTTCAGAAAAAGAGAAAAGGCTGTGACCAAAATAAAAATCTACCATCTGCTGCTACAGGGCTAGTCTGGGGATTGTCATCAAAAGCGAAACTGACCCCACCTTTGACAACAGACCCCTTCCCCCAGTCTGTTCCCAGTCTTACCACCACAGAACTGGATGTTACATGTGTTGAATGCATTTCATACTGAGAGACAGCTATCCTGGTTCAAGGAGCGACTCTTCCCTTAACATGTGAGCCCAAGATCTGATCAGTTAAAGCCCTGTCTGCACAAAGGAAAATAGGCTCTTCCAAAATAATCAGTGCAAAATACTTACAATATATGCTCTATTTAAATGGAAAACCTTTTGACTGACCTCCAGGGTATTCTCAGGAACCTTCTCTTGCTAAACTAAGCACAGATAGGCATGGTATACTAACACTTTCCATTTGTATTATTTTGAAGTATACAAAATAGTACAATGAGCAGCCCGCTGCAGACTGTGATTACAAGTTTACCTTAAAGAGAAAACATTTGCGATGATCAGGCCCATTATCAGTCACCAACACAAACGTTGGGGGTGGCCATCTTCTTTTATTACAGGCCTCCATCAATACTGAAATTGGATGTTTGCCTTAAAGAAAACATATATTGTTTTAGAAGTTATCTACAAACTCCAAAACTAGTATAACTGAGACACAGTTTAAAGATTCACCTGTAAGATCTTTCACAGCACTGAAAGCACCATGTCTCTTCTGTGTCTTTTCTCCTACTGCAACCAAACCTAAATAAAGCACAGAAGAAAATGTTTATGTTCTTCAATTTATCGTCTTCTAACATGTACACTAGACATTACATCAAGATCTCTGTAGAGCAAGCTAGCTTTTTGAACACGTAGCAACAGTCTGTACGAACACAGTCACATGCTTCAAATTTTTTAATCTGATGCCATTTCTCATTTTCATTCTAATATCTCCACTTATAACCCTTCAAACCAACTATTCAGCCAGTTACAACACAATGCTTTTGCCTTCCTTTTTTTTCAGATAACAACAATGCTACTTGTCCTAAATCAGTGATTTTCACATAATGGTCTATTGTGTGTTTTCAGTTGGTCCATGATATACTACCACAAAAAGCTTCAGGTTCTTTTAAAGTTTCTACAGTAGGTGCTTGCACTAAAGAGGAGGCATAGAGAATACGTAAACATTATCATGATTTGTCTGTTCTCCAATAACTCATTTTCTTCCAGCTATATGTTTTTTACTCATAGTATACAGTACAGCTCCTTCAGACTGCAGATAGAGTTTTAATTGGTAAGCCCTCCAAGTGGTAGGCAAAACTATAGGTTAATCAGATTATCTATAGAAAAATAAGCATGCCATTGTAGTGGCTTGCAGTGCAACAATATTTTCTAAACATAGCCCTATTAGTCTATCTAGTATATTTTTATCCTGCCCATCACCCAAGAAGCTCAGAGCAAACAATGTGGTTTGTCCTTCTCTGTTTTATCCTCACAACCACCCCCGTAAACAGATCAGGCTGAAAAAGCATTACTAGCCCAAGGCCAACCAGTAAACTTCATGACAGAGAGGGGATCTGAACCCAGGTCTCCCAGTTCATAGTTTAATACTCTAGCCATTGCACAAACTGTCCTAAACAATCTTTTGGGGAAATTCTTCCTCTTCCAGAAAATCACATAACATGACATCAAGACTTGCATATATTAGATATATTTTCAGAGCTCTGCCATTATTAGTATATCTTTTGCCATCAAGTCCCTACTTAGTCCGTAGTGGGATAAAAACAGTTTTAGTAATCTGGGAAATGTCTTAAGTGCTCTAATATATAAATAGAGGTTTATTTCTGTCTGCAATGTAACTAATCTCATGAGACACGAGATCCAATGGGCCATAAACATACACTGGTCTTTCCTGCCCCATCCCCAACCAAAACAGCTCATGTGTCCTTTGATCAGTTACTCTTGAAGGATGAAAGACAAACCCAAGGAGTATCCAAAGCAGAACAAGAGGCTATTGAAGGAACAATTGGTAATTTCCTTTGTATGTGCACAGAATCACCATAAGCAGGACCAGAAAAGCTGTTTAGACCCAGGCACTGGGGCGAATGCGGGCAACCGGAACTTTCACTTTTGCTCCTGCGCTCTTCCGCCCCTTTCCCAAATGGTGCAAAAGGAAACTGGTGGGTATGTGGGGGGGGGGGGGAGAGCAGGCAGCGACTGCCTAGGCAACCCTTTCCTAGCATCACCTCCCTCTGCCCAGGAGGGGTGGCGGGTTCAGCTCACTGAAAACCGAAACAGTCTGAGGAGTGGAAACAAAAGCACCCAGGCAGGGAAAGATTTACAATGGATAGGCCCCAAAGGGGCTGCTGAGAAGTGCTGTGGAGAGAGATTTCTCTCCCGGGGAGGAATCGGTCCATTCTGCAGCCTTGTGTGCTCACCCCCACCCCCCCATTTTGTTCCTGCAATGAGAAGGAAGACCGTCACTCCCTTCAGTCTTCTGCGAGCGGGAGAGCGAGGCCATGTGCTGCTCTGTGTGATAGGGTTGCCTTCCAGTGTATTCCTTTCTCCACAATCAACATCCACAATGGGTTCCCAGATACAACATCGGTAGGTGTTGTATCTGGGATGTTGCGGATGTTGATTGTGGAGAAAGGAATACACTGGAAGGCAAGATGTGGCAAACTGGCTGAATCTGAACCCTCTTGATAAAGCCCTGCGAAACAGGAGAATTGCTAGCACCTGTTGAGTGGCTCTCAGCAGCTTTTGGACCCTGTCTACACCTACATTGGCGGCCCTCCTCTACAGAGTTGCCTCATCAATTCTTATTAAGAACAGAGGATTAAAAACCATCCTGCAGAGGCTCTGAGGACTGTGCCACACCCCAGTAGGGTAGAGGAAGGACACTCCCGACTCTCTTCTCTTAAGTGTACCTTATATATATTTTGGAATTGCAATATTGTGGAAGGAACTTTTCATTGTATGGTTGCACTCTGTAAGAATTTTATATGCATCTTGCATTTGCTCTTTATGTAAGATTTATTGCATTGTTTATTTTGTACTGGATTGAGTTGTAAGTAGTGTTTACATCATACACTGAAATTGCTTATTTGCACCGTGCACTTTAAATACCTTAATTCTTACTGCAGGAGTTTTGTGTTCTTATCAGTCTTCAGGTGGTAGCTGGAGATCTCCTGGAATCATAACTGATCTCCAGGCCTGGAGAAAGTGGCTGTTTTGGAAAGTGGACTTTGCTGAATTCTACACTGCAGAGGTCCTTTGCCTCCCCAAATTTTGCCCTCCCCAGGTTCCACCTCAAACATCTCCAGGAATTTTCCAACCCAGAGTTGGCAACCATAGCTGGGAGAGGCAAGTAGCTCACTGAGTCCTTGGCTGAAGGCCCAATAGCGTGCAGAATACTAGAGGGGCCACCCAGATCCATAGCAAGAGCAAAACCAGGTGGTCTCTCCCCTCCTAGGAATAATCAAGGCTGTCTCTGTTTAGCTTCTGAGATCTGCTGAGACTGGGCTTGCCTAAACTGTCCAAGTCCTGGTTTCCATAACATGGTGGTGGTGGAGAGTGCCCTCAAGTTATAGCTGATTTATGGCAACCCCTGACAAGGTTCCAAAGGCAAGAGATTAACAGAGATGGTTTGCCACTGCCTGCCTCTGCAGCCCTGGTCTTCGTTGGAGGTCTCCCATCCAATGACTAACCATGGTGGCCCATCTCTCCAGAGGATGCCGCCATGGCAGGAAGGTCAGGCTGGGCGGCCTGTCCCTCTGGAGGGCGCTGCTGTGGCAGGAAGCCAAGCGAGGCAGCCCATCCATCTGGAGGGCACCGCCACAGCAGGAAGCCCAGTGTTCCTGCGCTCTGTTTTCTAGGGTTCCTTTTTTAAAAAACTGGCTCTGTTGCTAGTGCAATAATAAAAGGGAATTTAGTCCTTGTTCAGTTTGTGGAAGAGGTCACATAAGAATGTGTAAGAGTCCAGTATCACCTATAAGACTAACAAAATTTGTGGTAGGGTATGGAACTTTCTTGAGTCACAGCTCACTTCTTCAGATACATATATGATGTGAGTCCATCTATCCTTATGTCCTGGAGAGTGATTTCAGAAGCCGAATGACAACAGTAGGCATAATTAGATAGGGTGGGGTATGCAGATAGGTAGTGGGTGTGGAGAAATCAGCATTGGTAATGAGACAGGAAGTCTAGATCTCGATTAAGTCCAGGTGGATGCATTGTCTTGAGCTTCGTTATCAGTTGCAATTCAGCAATCTCTCTAATCTCCTTCGAAATTCCTCTGCAGGATAACTGCTACTTTTAGGTCAGCAACTGAATGTCCTGGAAGGTTAAAATGTCCCCCACTGGTTTTTGAATGTTGTGGTTTCTGAAGTCAGACTTATGTCCATTAATTCTTTGTTGAAGGGACTGGCCAGTTTGTCTAATGTAGAGGGTGGAAGGGCATTGCTGACACGTGATGGCATAAATCACATTAGAGGATGAGCAGGAGTATGAAACTGAGACGGTATGGCTGATGTTGTTGGGTCCGCTGATGGTGTTGTTGGATCTATATGAGAACAAAGTTGGCATCTTGGTTTGTTGTAGGCCTTGGTACCAGAGTCCATGTTAGTGTTAAGTAGTTTATCATTATGGGCGAGTAGTTGTTTTAGGTTAGCAGGCTGTCTGTAAGCAAGAAAAGGTCAGCCCCCCAGTGCCTGTGTGAGGAAAGTGTCACAATCCAGCATGGGTTGTAGGTCATTAATAATGCGTTGAACTGGCTTGAGTTGTGAGCTGTAGGTGACCACTAGTGGTGTTCTGTTGTTATTTTATTTGGGCTTGTCCTGTAGCAAGTTGTCCCTGGGTGTCATTCTGGCCTTTACAATCATATTTCTCACTATGTCTTGCTACTGAACTCTGCATGTTCGTTCTCTCCCATAATTACTTCAGGTTTGGTAAGAATGTATACCTCCAAACCAGTGGCACATCCATGGGCACCCATATAGCCCCACAGTATGCCAACATTTTCATGGCGAACCTAGAACAGCATTTTCTGAACTCCTACCCATTGGCACCCTCCTTTACTTGAGATTCATTGATGACATTTTTATTGTCTGGACTTGTGGCAAAGAAGTCCTCAGGAGATTTCACCTGGGTTCCACAACTTCCACCCTACCATCAATCTAACTGTGGATCACTCTACTCAAGAAATAAACTTCCTGGATACTACAGTACGGATACATGAGGGACACATAAGTACCACATTATACCAGAAACCAACAGATTGGCAAACATATCTACATGCCTCTAGCTATCACCCCAACCACACCAAGCAATCCATTGTGTATAGCCAAGCTCTATGCTATAGTCTCATCTGTTCCAATCCCTCAGATAGAGATACTCACTTGAAGGATCTGCAACAGGCATTTTTGCAATTACAGTATCCCCCTGACATAGTGGGAAATTCTATTGGAAACCTGCTGAAATTAAAGTTTGTTTTGTCTTCTGAAACCGAGATTCTAAACTTAGATTAAACTAAGGTTTGGAATCCTGGTTTTGAAGGGGGGGCGGGGTGAAATTCAATTTGCCCAGGCACCTGTGTTCAGAATCAAAGCAAATTGGGGCCTGAAGTTTTTTAAATCAAACTTAACACATGGAGGGGATGGTGAATGTGTAAAATCCTTTCAGCAGCAGGTATTTTGGCTGGATTCAAGCCATTGCTTCTCCATTGGCAAGGAGTAGGATTTCAAGCCACCATTTTTAAGTATTGCAAAAACATACCTGGGTCTCATCATGTAGATTTTTGGATCTGCAATCTGGAATGAGATATAGGATACACAGCTCATCGGAGCGATGAGTCTCTTTCAGAGAAGAATAGAGGATCCCTATCAATGCCTGTCTGTATTGCTATGCTTTCTGTAAACAGCAACTAGACCTACATTGTGTTTTCAGGTAGATTGGACAGTTTGAAACTTTGCAACATCTGCCACTACGTAGCAACATTTCCATCTTCCATTTAATCCACGTACACTCATTACTTGCACTGCAGCACACAGTACATCTTCAATACAGTGCAGATGAAGCTGAACTGCAACTTGAAATTCTTTCTAGCATGCTAGTATGAAAGCCAGAACCTTAAAAAATGTAGTGGTCTGCAAAGAAGTGGCAAGTCAGGATAGTGATCTGTAATAGAATGATATTTAAGAACCATTGGTCTACTTAAGCCATGTTGAAATCCCCTGGTCTTTTAAAGGAATCTTTAAAATTTTAGCAAAATAGTTACTTGCCAACGGCTTGCTGTGATCCTCTATTAGCGCACCTTTCTACTACATCAGACCACTGGTAGGCTTTACATTCACATTTGGCATTCACAGTATTGAACTGAGCTGGCACATAATATTTCTTAAAGAACAACAAACATTTGCACATGCCTGTGAAACCAGTCTAGAAATGTATAGCAAACAGAAGTTATTTAAAAGAAACTTTGTATCTACCTTTGTATCTACCTAGTAGACCTTTGTATAAAGGTCTACTAAAGAAAGAAATGTGACCATTGATTTCTCACTCAATGAAAAATTGATTAGCACTCAATTTGTTGACTTATTTTGGTAACCTGTAACAAGGGATTCCAGGGCCTACTATACTCTGCATCCCTTGCAATGTAATTCCTTCCACAGCAGCACACACATGCTGCGAACAGACAGTACTGTCCGGCTTATACAGGATTGCATCCAAAATAGTGATCCTCATGCAAAAACCTGTTTACATGGACAGAACACCTTTACTGAACAGGGAATAATTAGTATATAGCAGTCAAACTCCAAGAAAAAAAATGCTCACCTTTTCGATCTGTCTTAAAATCAACTAAAATAGGCTCTCTGCTTCCTTCTTTATTTTTCCCCAGACCTTCTCCTTCTCTCCATCCCATCTTCCTCATTAGCTGGGCTCCCATTCCTCCAGTTACAGGGGCAGCTCTGAGAAACTGATCCTACCCAAAGAAAAAAAGTACAAAGAAGCACATCAGTTAGCATTTCCTTCAAAAAATAAATCACAGAAACTTTCAAGTTTTCATTTATTTACCAACCAACTGAAATAAAGACGTATGTCTCCCCTCACATTTTAAGTCAGATTTTGGAAGATTTTTCACAAATGTTATCTAGAAACAGTTTTAAAATATGTATTTTAATTCAAAATTTGAATTTCAAAATAATCTTTTGCATTTGCATTTATAAAAACAAAACCAAGAATTTTAAATACACTACTTGGTTCCAATGAATCTCTATGCATCTTGTGAAAGAACACAGTGTTAAATGTATCTGGCAACATGTGTACCTAGATATTGAGTAAGATAGAAACAGAAATGGAAATTCTGAAACTAAGAATAGTTTTGTTTAAAAATCCAACATTTTCCCCATTTTACACAAACTGTACACTTAATTTGTTCCCCCAAAAGGTTCAAGCATTTAAAAGAGACAAGAACTTAGCCACAGTTCAACACTAGCACGTAACAACTTTTTTGAATTATCACTAGTCATACTATTAAATGGTGTAAGATTATCAATAAAAAATGTAAAGGCATTCTCTTTGCTGTATAGTGCTTTAAAAACTCCTTAAATGTTTACGTACCTAGGCCGCGATGGCCGCAGTGTTGTGAATAGTAGGGCTGGCAATGACCGTGGCAAGGAGGCAGCTACAACAAGGCAGATTTGGCCCTGAAACAAGTGTCCATATAGAGGGGTGAAAGTTCACAGGCTATTCTGTGAACTATCATCTCTCTTTTCTGCTCCACCCAATGACCCAATGCAATAAACTGCTAGTATTAAAAATACACATTGGTAATGAAAAAAGAGTCATTATTCTCATGTGGTCTTTTGTAAGATACAACCTACAAATCAAGTAATTATTTACTTTCAATCTGGGTTTTAATTTTTACTGAGAAAAGACTGCAAAAGCAAATAATGAGCATAAATAAGTTTAATGAATGTTTTGCTCTTCATCACAATTACGACACATATCCTTGGCAATATGAATCAAGCTCCCCATTTCCTGATGTTAAGAAATCAAAAGGTAGAATTTCCAGAACACACGTAACATCAGTTTCAGCTATAATACCTGTACATTTTGTTCTGCAGAAGAAGGTGCTCTGATATAAGGAAAAGGTAGAATGAGGCAGGCATTACCTCTATCACTAAAATGCAAGCCATGCAGTCTGTATACACACAGAGACACATTAGCTGTTGCCAGATACCAACTGCCTGAAGTTGATACACCTTCAATGGCTTTTACTTACTTCCATTTTCATCCTCCCTCTCCTTTCCAGGAACCTCTCATTAGAAAAGGGCAACCCATGCAGAGAATGATACAAACCCCAATGTCACCCTGGGTTCCGACTCCTCTTTTGTACCTGCTTTGTAATGATAGAATGTTCAGCATCGTCTGTTTCATCACCAATGTGCACCCAGTTCACAAAGACGACACAGACCTAATTTTTGACAAAGTCTTTCAAAGAGTGCAGATATTTACCACACCCTTTCCAAAATAATTGGGGGGGGAGATAAGAATAGCCTTTTTCAGGTTTAAAAGCAAGAAAACACAATCTTAAACCCAAAAAGGATATATTGAAGTTTGGTAATATTTTTGCAATTCAACTTTGAAAAGCAGCTATGGAAACATTAGCTTCTAAGTTAGCCAATCCAGTGTGTATCATGCTTCTGTATTTTTAAGGGAGAATCCAAAAAAAGTATAGGGGTTGGCCGTTAAGTCCTACTGGAACCTATGCATTTAAATGCCACTGATTTCAATGGAACTTCAAAATGCCTCCTCTGGACTGCATCTCATAAATCTACCAAATGCAGCACAGTTGACACAACTAGTTTTATTTCCTGATTCTATGGCATCCAAATAAGCCTTTAAAGCCTATAAGTAATAAAAAAAATATTTCAGAATATTTCCTAACTGCAGTGAGATGTGAAAAGAAATCCAGCTCAAATAATTTTCTGTATTTTTACATGGCAGCTGCCAACACAGAAACCCTTCACACTGAAACAGCATTAGCAAATTTAGGGAAGCTTCAGATAGTTATACGCTGTATACGAAGCTCTCTGAGCATCATATGGAAATTGAAGAAATGCTTGAAATGACAGAAGCACAATTCGATTTGGACATTAATTCACAGCGTAACTATGGGGAAAAAAACTCTCTTTCACTCTGCTCCTAAAGGAATGTTACTGTTAACAACTGCACCCAGTTTGCAAGAATTCATACAAAGTACTTCTTGTGTGTTGATACAAATTAGACTAGTACAGCAAAGTAGAATTAAGTATTCCTGATCTAAGCAAGACCGAGAGTCAAAGTATTCTAAATATTAAAATATTCTATAGTATAATTTTAACAGCAAAGATTAGTTCAAAATAAAACTCATCTACCAAGTGCTGTTCTATTTTGCTGCATTTTGTAAAAAGACAGAAATGGAAACCTGTATCTTTATTTCTGTTAGCTATCCAATAGCATTTGTAATGTGTGTTATTCTCATTCCAATATTTACTATGTTGCTTTCTGGCAATTTCTCCTCTGTGAATCTTCAGATCCTCTTATGCCAAAGTGTGTTTTAGCTCTCCCACTAACAGTCAGAGCCAAGCTCTGATGATCCCATTTCCTCTATATGAGTTTGGGGAAGGTTGATCCACATTAAGTTTACAGAACATGCAATTACAACCTAATAAACATCTAACAGCAAGAACTTCTAGAAAGAGAAATCAACACCAAAAAATGGAAGTCCTTTGTGATGTCTAGATTGGCACATGAAGGGTTAGGAACCAAAGAGGTAAGAAATTACAATTTACCAGATTCATTCAATGCCAAGAAAAGCCCACACAAATGGGAACTCCAAGAATACCCAATCCTGGGTGCAAGGGTGAATACCTATAAGAAAAACACAGAACAATGGACTACAGTGAGCAGACCATGTCTGCTACTGAGTGTATTTGCATAGCCTATAATAACAGTTAGAAGTTAAAACTTTAATTATATTGCTGTCTAGCAGACAGATCATCTACTCTGACCCAAATCAGAGCTTCTCATATGCAGTCACCAGCACTTCTTGTGGCCACATGTAAACAACTTGCCCAATGACACTTGATTTTATTGAATAGACAGCCACAATAAAATGGTGGGTGAACATGGAAGGGGGGAAAGCAAAGTCAGAATGAATTCTCTATGCCTGTATTTGCACCTGTAACAGAACTCAAGAGATCACCAAGCACAAGGAGGAGGCAGTGAAGCCAAATTTGGCATCATGAAATCCAATATTCTGCGCTCAAATTAAGTTGCACATATTTACTTTGAATAATGATTTAGGTTCTAAGTTTCAGCTCACTGAGTTGGACCACACGAACCTGTTCCAGTAACAGCAGCACCTTCCTCCTGTGCAAGAAGCCTTCTTACTGACACAGGAATATCTGAAGAGCCTCTTGCATAAGTGGAAGGTTCCTCACACCAAAGGAATACACCATGCCTAGTGAAACAGATCCGTAGGATCCAACCCACTGAGTTTAGAGTCTCGGAGCTAATAACGTGAGAGTAAAGTGAAGAAACTGGGAGCTGTACAAGGCACTTAGGTCCTATTTCTAGATCACAGGATTCCATACCAGCTCACTTTGGTCTTCAGAGCTGGTGCATCCCATTTTTCCAAGTTATTTTCTGCAATCAGAATGGCAGAAATGCATCTTAAAAAATAGCTGATTATCTGTGTTTTTGTAGATGTGTGTCTGGATATGAAAATGAAACAGTCCAGCCCTAAAATATATTATCAACAGAAAGGAGAGGTCCTTTGTGACAGTTCACAATCAGCCTTAACTTAAATCATGAATTTAATATATCCCAATCTGTTTTTAACTTGCAGGTACAGTAAACATGCAGATTCTGGAAAGCTATTTTCAGATTACAATAAAATTATCAGAAATCCATCAATTTAAGCCTTCTGACAAAATCCAGAATTAGCAGGCAATTTTCATAACCAAACTTCAGAAATCTATCAGCCCAGCTTCTAAGTGAAATTAAAATGTCTGTCCCCCCTGCCCCCAATTCCCTTGTTTGTTTTTACAAGGAGATGCTTACTTTGTTGGTGGATCTTGCATTGCTCTCAGGAGACATTAATACTGGCAGTCACTGACTTCTGAAGTAAGGGAAGATCATTATTATAGTCCAACACCAATGAAGTACTACCCCTTCTCCTATAATTTTTTCACCTGGGCACTCTCAGCAGCAGGACTCTTGTTCATTGCAGCAATCATGTATGGTCAGCGCAGTCAAGGCCCTCCGGATGAAATCTAGATCCTGAAGGGGGACACAGTACTGGAATAGGGGGAGCTTCAGAAGAGTGTAGCTTTCAGGTCAACTGAGTAACTCATACACACAAACACTCTCATATGCTCACCCCCACTCCTCCCAAAATGTACTATACCACGATGCGTCTCTTGAAGAGCTGCCCTTCCTGTTAAAAATATCATATGTAGCCTGTTCTGCCTTTATAGGGGAAGTAAAATCATGTATTTTCACTTCTTGGTTGAAATCAGGGATGTAGAAGAAAGTATCATTTTCAGAGCTTCTAGTGGCCAAAACTTTTTTATTATTATTATTAACATGCTAGAAGCATACCTACAAAAATTTGGTAACGTATGCGGTGAAAATTAAACTCAAATAATAAAAGCTATCAAGGCTTTACAAAATCATTTTCAGGAATAAATTTAAAGAGTAGAAATTAGGTGACACTTCTGGAAAATCTTTTTATTTCTTTTATTTAAATTTTGTTTTTTACAAAACGTAACTAGGCCAAGATCCAACAAAAGCTACTTTAGGCCTCTGGCATATTTGTGGATTTAAAAAAAAAAAAACCTTTTCCAGTTGATTGGCAGGCTTACCTGTCATATAAAATACAGCTTATAATACTTCAATCAGTTTCCAAAGGGGGTTGCCATGTGGCACAAGAAGGGAGTTCCTTTTGAGAAACAAACCCTTGTAAACAATGGATTAGTTGTGTAGTTCTTTAAATCGTGATAGATGTATTTTACAAGTTCACTATCCCAAAGGTCTCTAGCGAGTCACCACAGACTTATAACCAATATGCAAATAAACAAACCTAAAGGAAGAATGAATGTGTTGCACATGTACTGTGAAGAGTTTAATTTTTTTGCATTTGTGAACTGATTACATCATAGCTAACGCAAAATAGAAATAAATTCTGACTGAAGCTTGTTCTTTTAGGAACACTGTTCAACAACCTAATGCCCAAACATTTTAAATCGAGTTACTAAAGATCAAACAAATGAAAACAAAACCAAACAACAGATTGTTACTGGTTTTAAAAAGGCAGCTTCCTTTCTACAACATGAAGCATATTAACAAGCATATCCTTCAAGGTAACTTTAAATGACTACTGAATTTCAGTATGCTCTTCCTTCTCAGTTGTTAAAATAAAGGCAATATTTCAAACTTCAAAATGCAGATGCAGTATTTCACATCTCAAACAAATCATCAATACCACCTGAGGTTCCCTAATGAATTATACACACAGTTGAATTACTATAGTAGCTATAAAATTCAAAAGCATCCAAATTTTTTTCAGAGGGCAGAAAACTTAGTTTTTATTGCTTTGGGCAACAGTGAATGAGCCTGATTTTGGCTGTGGTCACTTACACAGAAATTTAATGCTCAAATTATATGATCATATACTTGAGAGTTAAATCCCACTGAAAACAATTGGACTCACTCCCAAGGAAAACTGCCTAGGAGGATCACAAACTATGCATAGTCACTCCAGTCTAAACCCCACTGATACCTGCAGGATCACACTGGATTAACTGGGCATAGGATGTAGTGTAAGTGAATTGAACACCAGAACTGCCAGAAAAGCCTTTTCATTATAAAGTTTTAAACTGAGTAACAGGATATAAGCAGGAGCTCCCCAGTCATTCAGCCCACAGCATAACTATTCTCTGGTGGAAGCCACCTTCTGCTAAAATGCATCAGCAGACAGCTGCTCACACCAGAGGAAAGCTTTGTTATTAAGAGGAACAGACCCACGAGATCCAAGCCTTTATTCTACTGTTCTTCTCACAGCTTCCTTATTTGCCTCACTCAACTAGAAAACTGCAAGGAGGAAAGGAGAATACATCTCTCCATAATAAATCTGAAATTCATTGATGGAAGAGCATTCTCAGATAATGCTTGAAGACATCTAAATGGGACCACTTTCAAGCTGAATATCATCCTGTAATTAGAGAAACTATAATGTGAACAGGAGGAGAGCCTCTAGAACTTCTGTTTATGCCATGTAAACATTACTAGTCATTAATGTAGAAACATTCTGAACGCAGTATGGAAGCATACAAATACAGATGGTGCCAAAGATGATACAAGAGCATAGTGAGCCAAGCTCAGAGACTTCAAAGAGTAATTTTCTACCTATCAATTATTTTGTATAGAAGGTGGTACAAATTACATAATACAAACTGATGGAAATGCCAGTGCTTTAAACACCCCTACCTTATATTCAACAAATAGCCATTATGCTAAATTTCCTCACCAGCACTCTTTCTACACTTAGCAGATCCATTTTCCTAGTCCTGTTGATCAGTGCATTGAGAGTACAGATCATTAAAAGGACTGAGACTCAAGTGTGGCTTAGGGGATGAAAGGGGGGTGGAATCAATAAGTAATATTGCCTACTCTCCACTTGATAAATCTTTTGATTTTTATGAACATATTTTATATTATAAAACTGCAGGACAGTACTACTATCCCAGGAGATTGATGAGGGATAAGTTCTCCCTCTTTTGAGAAGCTACAAACACCCTAGAACTACTGGTTTCTCATGACACCATCAGCTACATTGTGAACTAAGCACACAAGGGTAAACTCAGAGCTTCTATGTTCTCTGAACAAGTACTACTTGATCCATATTTTAAAGGTCTGACAAAATGAAGCAACTGAACAGTACCAGGTAAGTTGCTACAAAATGATACACACTTAAAAGATAGACACAACTCCAGGCTTGTCACTCACACCTCTCACTACAATGGGGATGGGGGAGTCACTTTGAACTCTTCTGTTTTTATTTAGGATGTCATGATTCAAGAACCACTTGTTCATTCTACTCAGATTTTATTAAAAATATGGGCATTTGCTGATGGATTGACTATCAATTAAATTATATCATATATGGCCTTTTTTGTGAACTGTACATGGGTGATGAAAGACAAACACACAATGGAAGATTCAGCAAAACCTTTGCTAAAATATCTGCTGTCATTCCATAACAACAGCAATCCATGACTACTGGTTCTCCACTTTTATTCCCACAAGAAAACCAGTTCAGCAGGTATTTACAGAAAATATATTTACAGTATTTCCCATATATTTTACTTACAAAAGTGTAAAAGTGTATAGTACATTTTATCAACAGAACACAATTATAAAACTCTCTAGTTACTGTATCCGGGTGCTTATTTTAACTCAACTACACTCAGATCTATTGAACCAACTACAACCCACTTTTAATAACAGCTGGCTCCAAAAAATGGTGCTATATAAAAACCAATCAGGGCTAGAAAGTGGATAGAGTTACTTCTGATGGAACAGTGTACACTGGGAAGAAATAAATTATTTGTCAAGGCTGTAAAAATATACATATACTTGCCAAGCATACAAGCTCCCTCTACAGGGTTTTCTTGAACTCTCCAGTAGCCAATTCTCAAACCCGCCTGCATAGTACCAATTCCAGCTCACAGTACAAACTCAAGGTTCCCTTAGGGTTTGCTCACTGGAAACATTCAATGCAACACCAGTTCTGTGTGAGCAGACCAGAGCTTGACTTTAAAATCTAAGCTGTAATCAAAGCCCCTAAAGTTTGTTATCTTTATTTGGGCCAGCTGTTCTTTGTCTTTTTTGGTGCCTATTTTTGTTTTACATTTATGTGTTCTTGCCAACTACCAATTTACTCAAATCAGGTGCATTTATGTTCTGATCATCCTCTTCCTCCATTCTACCAACACACATACTCCTGCTCTACATATAAGCAGATGCACCTTGATAGTCCAGGCAACCTGTATAAGTGCTTTTTCTTGCCTTCTTTTACGAGACATGCTTAATCTACTATTCTGATCAACATCCAACTACATTGTCTCCCTTCGAGTCAGAGGATTGTCCTCCACACTTAAAACAAAACACACAACACCCTCCCCCCGTTTTTCCCATAGTGAAGAAAACCCTAGAGTTAAGTCTTCTCTTCCAAGAGCTGACCAAGGAAGTCTGATCTTTTCAGATGGTGCAACTATATCAGGCAGGAATCAGAATTTGGCTCTCTTATTAACTGAGAAACAACAAAAAAAAGCCTCCTGTTCATCCGACTATAAGAAGGCAGGTAAAGAGTAGAGGATACTGAACTATATGTAGAGCCTCCATTTCCATTTGCAGCTTCATCTCTCCAGTTTCAAAGTTGTATCCAACAAAGGCAAGTGAACAAATGCATTTTTACAGCCCTGTTCATCATTCAAAATTCTACTGTAATCAGGAATCAGAGTAAGTTCTGACGAGGTCAATAACAGAACTACCACAGTTAATTGCACCCGCATTTCAAGGTAATTTCAGCACAAGATAACAGTAACTATGGGAGTAATACACGTTTTAACATGTCAGCATAGAACATTCTCCCAGGTTCTACAGTTTATCAACCAAACTAGTATTAACACAGACCTAATTAGGCATAGTAGATACAGATTCAAAAACAAGACCGCGCGCACACATTTTGACACAGCACAAAAGTAAATTAACTCAGTTTATTATCTACACATTTTATGAGGCTATTAGTGTCCTAAGTGTGTCATTATCACTTCTTCCAGAGAGTTCAAAGGAGCTTAACATGTGATATTTGGACTCAGGATCTGTCTGAATATCATCTACCTTTTTAATCCAAGCCTGAGGACCACTGTTGGATAACTGTTCTGAAGACAAGACCTGCGCGCCAGTACTTCCTGTAAACTGGCCTGGTAGAGAATTCAGCTGAGCCCAGGCATCAATCTGCAAAAGTAAGACAGCATAACAATACAATGAACTAATATGCTCTCCAATGTGGAAATGCATATGAATAACCTGAAGTAGCAAGTCACTGAAAAAGCACATTTCAAAATTGTTGAAACATTCAGACAGCAAGTCTTCAATTAATGCAGTATTTTTAAGAGAAAGAAAAATTATATTCCTGCCCGCCCACACACACACACATCAATAGACATGGGTCTTTACCAAGAACCCAAATTTATTTATTTATTTTATTTATTCAATTTATATACCACCCATCCCAGGGGCTCTGGGCGGTGAACAGTTAAAATTGATAAAAACAAAACTAAAATCAATATACAAATAATAAAACAAATTAACAAGGTGCAGTGGTGGGGAGAACCTTCCCCACCCCAAAGGTGGGAGGCCGACATGGCACCGCCCCCTTCAATCACCAAATGCCTGGCGGAACAGCTCTGTCTTACAGGCCCGGCGGAACGATAATATGTCCCGCTGGGCCCGGGTTTCCATTGACAGAGCGTTCCACCAGGCTGGGGCCAGGACTGAAAAAGCCCTGGCCCTGGTTGAAGCGAGGCGGGCTTCCTTAGGGCCGGGGACCACAAGTAAATATTTATTCGCTGATCGGAGCGATCTCCGGGGAATGTACAGGGAGAGGCGGTCCCGAAGATATGCCGGTCCCAACCCACTCAGGGCTTTAAAGGTGAGAACCAACACTTTGAACCTGATTCGGAATTCAACTGGAAGCCAGTGCAGCTGGCGCAGGACAGGTGTGATGTGTGACAGGTAAGGTATACCAGTCAGGACCCGTGCCGCCGCATTCTGGACCAGTTGTAGTTTCCGGATCAGGCCCAGGGGTAGCCCAGCGTAGAGTGAGTTACAGTAATCTAGCCTGGAGGTGACCGTTGCATGGATCACTGTAGCCAGGTCCTGGGGCGTCAGGTAGGGGGCAGGTTGCCTGATCTGACGAAGATGGAAAAATGCAGACTTGGCAACCGCCGTGACCTGGGCCTCCATCGATAGGGAGGCATCCAGGAGCACACCCAGACTCTTTACCACTGGCAAAGTTGCCAGTGGTGTCCCATCGAGGGCAGGGAGCTGGATCCCAACATCTGGCAGCCCCCGTCCCAGCTGCAGGACCTCCGTCTTCACTGGGTTCAATTTCAGCCTGCTCTGTTTCAACCATGCCGTCACAGCCTCCAAAGCTCTGGCCAGATTGTCTGGGGCCGTGTCTGGCCGGCCGTCCATCAACAGAAAAAGTTGGGTGTCATCCGCGTATTGATGACAACCCAGCCCAAACCTCCGCACCAACTGGGCGAGGGGGCGCATATAGATGTTAAATAACATTGGGGAGAGTATCGCCCCTTGGGGAACCCCGCACACCAAAGGGTGACGGGCCGATAGATCTCCCCCGAGCGCCACCCTCTGTCCCCGACCCTGGAGAAAGGAGACCAGCCACTGTAAGACACTGTAAGACACTGTAAGAATTAAGGAAATTCAGTTCCTTAATTTTTTAATTGGACATGGTCACATACATATGAACCACTGCCTTGAAGCAGAGGTCAAATGGATCAGGGTGAACAAGTGGAAATTGAATCCAAACTAGATGAGGTGATATTGCTCTGCAACATCAATCAGTGTTCTGAAAAGGACTGGCTTGACTGGTAGATCGCGGCACCATAGACACTTCATCTGACCAAATAAAGAATACAGGGCTCATTAACCTAGCCTGCTTTGTGAAAGCAGTTAGGAGCTGTTGCAGCAATGCTTTCTTCCATTTACATCTTGCACACTGATTCACCTTCCTTCTAGACCAACCTAACCTTCCCACGCTGATCAACCTGTATGTAACTTCCAGACATAACTGCTTTAATGCACTCTGTGGAGAGCTGCTCTTGAAGACAACTCAGAAGCTTCAACGGCTTCAGCAGGTAAGCCATATTTTTGTTATACAGAATGCTACAGCTGCATGGTTGCTGATCTGCATCTGGGTGGGCTCAATTCAAGATGCTGGTTCTAACTTCAGTGTCCTTCATGACATACCTGAAAGATCGCCTTTCTCCATATGAGCCCGCACGTCAGCTGAGATCAGCCCCACAGGCCCAATTGCGGTGCCCTCACTCTGTCAAGCGAGAACGGTAGGGGTAAGATCTAGAGCCTATTCAGTGAAGGCACCTACCTTCTGGAATTCTTTACCAAAGGAGGTGAGGGAAGCTATGTCACTTTCAAGTTATCACTAAGAATGTAAGACTTTCCTCTTTAGATGAGTTTTAATTTCACTGAGAACTGTTTTGATGTTTTGACTATTTTCACGGCTTTATTCAGGGCTTTAATTTGACCATTTTCATGGCTTTATTTCAGGATTTTAATTCACCCTGACCTGGACAGCCCAGGCAAGCCTGATCTCATCAAATCTCAGAAGCTAAGCAGGGTTGGCCTTGATTAGTAATTGGATGGGAGACCCCAATGAAGACCAGGGTTGCAGAGGCATACAATGACAAACCACCTCTGTTAGTCTCTTTCCTTGGAAGCCTCACCAGCAGTTGCCATAAGTTAGTTATGACTTGACAGTGCTTACCACCACCACGTTTTAATTCACTTGTAAACTGCTCTAAGTACAGCATAAAGTGATATAAAATATTTTAGTACTATTAAGAATAGTAGTAAAATAACCTATGAAAACTACCCTGAACTACAATATGCAAAACAATAGTGTTGTTAAAATTTGGTACTGTGTTAATGCACATATTGACCTGCAAAACTAACTTAGCTTTTTTCCCTACATACATGCTATACAAAATTATGCTGTTACTTTAGATTAAAACTTTCCAATCTGGTAGCACTTCTATAATTAATACAATCATGTGGATGAGTAAGTATATCATTTGTTAAAATACTGCTTTGTGAAACATCCTTTTATCAAGTGGCAACAAGTGACAGGGTCCTTTAAGTGATGACACCATTACTGTTGAATGCTATCACCTGGGAAGTTAGTTTGGCATCACAAATTTACAACATTCTGAAAAGTGAATAAAACATACTTATTTCAGTTCTGCCCACTAGTTCCTTTTTTTCTGGCTTCCTCTGGACGTTAAGTTTCATCGACTTGATTTTATAAGTTGTTTTTTGGGGTTTTTTTGTTTTTATTGTTGTTTTTACTGTTCTTTTACTGGACTTGGTTTTACTGTATTAGCATTTGTTAATGCTGGTAGCTACCTCAGGGACAAGTTGTACCATGAGGGATATAAGCATTTAAAGTACATACATCAAAATCTATCTGGAAAACCAAAAAGAAACCAAATATAACATACCCGTTCCTGCGCACGATTTAACAGGCACATTGCCTCCAGATCAAAAGTATTTTCAGTAAGCCTCTTTTGGGCTATTGTCCGCTCATTCAGTGCAGAGGATATGTCCACAGGCTAGGAAGTAATATTCAGAAAAGAAATGAGGCATTACCTGCAAAGGGTTCAACGTGTATCTATATAAAAGCCCAATATTCAGTCATACTCTAGTGTGATCAAGAAACAGAATCCTGGAAGGCAGCAGTTAAAAAGAAGCACTACACATGAATGATTTGTAATGCCCTGGGTTACCGTGTTAAATAACGGAGCACATTAAATCCCTACCTCAACCATGTTCTTAATGGCACACATATAAGTGAATGAGATTTAATCAGAATCTCCTCTGTTTGCATACAAATCTTTGCAACTGCCTATGGGAGTTGCCTGGATTGCCGCCTACATTCTGTATGTTTTGTAAACTCATAACCAATCAGTCTACTTTCTTCTAATGTAAATGTGTTTATACCAAAGTTGATAAAAACTTCCTGATTCTTACCTCCAGAGTAGCTGGGTTAGGGAAGACGTCATCTTTGTTCTCCTCTTTGTTCTTCTCAACTGGAACCCATTCTCCATATGCACTATCTGCTTCTTTTTTTCTGTGTTGAGATCCAGAAGAGACAGGAAACTCCTTTGTCAAAGTAACCTGATTTTTCGGAGGAGCTGGCTTTATGGTAGGAGTCTTTAAAAAAAAAAGCAGACTACCATTATGCATAATTATATACAATAGTGGTATTTATATTCTTAATGGTACGTTTAATAAACCATCTATCTGTATAAAACACAAAAACACGTGTACCAAATTAACCAGGCAATTTCTGAACTTTAAGTTTTAAAATACTAAAGAAATTTTTAATTGGATTTTCATCTATAAAGTTCAGGGAAAGTCACAAGTTCTATAAAAATATAAAACACTCAACTAAATCCACAAAAAGATGCACTTGTTTCAAGTCTGCCATATGTGAAATCCTCAAACATAAGCAATGTATGGGTTGAATCCCAATTAGTGTTTCCACAAGCACAAGAGTTTCCACTTACACAGCAAGATTTTCTCATATCCCATGGGAACCTGAAATGTGATTTTCCCAAGAACAGTATCTCAGGGGCATTTCAGGTCCTGTAGGAGTAATAGAGAAACACTATGCTCTACAAGCAGAAGTTCTTGCACTCACAAAAATGCCAGGGGCTAGATTCTAAGAAGTGTAAGCAGAGAATGGATCTTTTCTACCTTTCCCTTCTTGTTCCATATCTTGTACCCTCCCCCACAAACAAGTCACTCCTAGGTGTCGGGGCCCCTCAAGAATGGTGGCACACACATCAGGAGGCTATAGCTCAAGAGGTTGCAGATCTATGGAAATCACAGCCTCCTCCCCCACAGATGTGCCTTCTATTTGTACAATAAGATGAGCATCATGAACAGCATATTAATCATTAAAAAAAAAACTAGTGTAATGTTTAGCTGGTACTACACAATCAAGGAGTCATCTTACATTTGCATACAAGTTACAAGTATGTATAGTATTAAACTTTTTATGCATAATGTTGTGAGAGGGGGTCATCTTACATTCAGGTGCATCTTCCTTTTGGGTAAATACCATAATTTTGCAATAAACCAACATTATTCCAATTTGCCAGTAGTCACAATTGTCTCATTTCCCTAAAAGAAATATTATTTCTTTTCTCTAAAAGAAAAATCTTATTGTTTGTGGTTGTTTGTGGTTTCACAGCACTTACAGTTAAGTTGAAAAAAATAGGTTTGGGCTCATTGAGTTTAAAGGGGTGATTAATAAAAGGATGTTCTTCTTCCTCTTCATCAGACACATGAGGTTTATTTACAATCACATCATCTTCTTGGCTCTGTGCAATCTTCTTGCATTTCTAAAAAAAAAATTAAAAAAAACATTCTGCTGTATATGAAGGAAGATGGCAAGGATGTAAATCAGGAACAGAGACTGCCAGGAGTAGTACCATTTTCATGAACAGCAGCATATATCAGAGCCCTGGTCTTAATACAACAGACCCTGTTGAGATTGCTATGAAATTACCCCAAGTGGATAGAATAAAACACTTAAGTAAAGCTTGATTGCTGGTTTTCCACCATAAGTGGAATTAATCATGTCCATACTTAGATGCTAAAGCCACTTCATTTTCACCAGATAATCTAATAATCCTATAAGCAACACTGCATTCCATGCCCAGACATAATATGAGACTTCTTGAAAATCCTGTGGTTTCTGAAACACATTTTTATCAATCTGAAGCCGAAAACACTTTTACTGAAACTTTACTTAGATCAAGTTTCTCATTGTACTCTTACCTCAGTGAGTTCCATTATTGTCTCTTTTGCTGATTTTTGGGTAACTTTTTCTTCTTTCTTTTCTGGTGTGACAACAGGCATAAGGCTTGGTGGCAGAGGCACACCAGCCTTGGCACACATGGCAGCTGCATTTGCTTTGGCTATTTCAAGTAACTGTGCCTTGTCTACAAGAATATTAAAACATTTATTCATTACTTCATAATATATGTTCATACAGTACTTTTAGTGCAATATTTAGATCCAGAAATGCTCCTAGTTGTATAGAATTGTCATGTGTTTCAAATAACATCAAAACATTTTAAATATTTTGGAAGACATTGCTCTAGTTCTCTCTCCCCTCCCTCTGAAATCAATCTCACACTAAGGACCAATTCATAATGACACCCCTTTAATTCTCACTTCTCTCAATTTCTCCAATCCTCACTTCTCTCCATTTTATGGGGAAAAATTAGGAGATTTACAAATAAAACCTTTATAAATCATCAGTAGAAAAACAAAATAAGCCAATGACGTAAAAATAACAGAAATGTCCACAAAACAGACTTCAGACAGAAGCAGACGACAAAGCAGCTAAAAAGATAAAACTCCTAATTAAAAGTCTGGATTAAAAAAAGCCTGGTACTTGAAAGACAGTAAAGTAGACTCCATAGTAACTATCCTGTCTCTAGTTGCCACCTGCTTCACCTCTGAAGACAGGGGCACAAAGAGTAGGGCTTGCCAGGCAAATCTTAACTGGCAGGCTGGGCAGATAAGAGGAAATGGTCCTTCAAGCATCCTAGCCTCAAGCTGTATGGGGCCCTTAAGGGCATTTTGATTTGTGCCTGGAAACAGATGAGTAGCCACTACAGATATTTCAGCAGAGGGAGGATATGATATATACTACTTAAGTTTCCTTATTCTATACCAATAAGTAGTGGAAAAGTTATATCACCAGTCAGTGTGGACACAAATACAAGGCTAGACACAACACATTTCTTCCAGGCATGGCAACAAAGTCTCCAGCTGTTGATATGGTGGTTCAAAACAAGATAATGTGGATTAGTTGACACGTAACAATTGATCTCGGTGAACTACTTGAAATTACATATTTTTTCAGAGCTGTAATAAGAAAGTGGAATTGGGCAAAATCTCCTCCACTTCTTCCACCAGCAGTGCTTCCATTCTGCAAGAGTGCCAATGTTCCAAGAGTGAAATTGGAATGATTCTGCCCATCTTCCTCTACCCTGAATCCCTTGGGTAGACACAGCTCATGTAGCCTTAGCCACCAGTTTTTCAGGGGCCTAAGAGTTCCTAGGGTAAGGGAAAGGCTGGAAAGATGCATAAGACCCTCCACTGGTACTTTGTGGGATTAAACCCACTAAGATTTTAGCCATATGTAAGTTTCTTTGAGGTGGATCCCGTCTAGCATAAACACAGTAGCCCTTTTCTGCTCTCTCAACTGCACCCTGTGTCCCTTGAAACTGTGCCGCCCCTCCAGACTGTAGACCCTGGGAATAGCACAGGATTTGCAGCACTCAGTCACACTTCACACAAAACTCCTGAATCATCTCCAGGGCTTGAAAATTGATGCTCACAGTAAAGCAAAGGGCATCAATGAATCTATGCTGTCCTATATAGGTGATAACCATTTCTTTCAACAATTATGAGTGTGCTCCAGGCATCTCTTGAATAGGGAATTTGGTCCTCTGAGCCATCTGAATGAGAAGGGAGGAGGAAGCTATACTTAAGACTATCTAGGTTCAAAACCTTTTTAACAGAAAAGCTCTTCAATACACCAGATGCTACAATTTACCACGCAGTTCAAATGAAAGAATATTGACTATAGGTATTAGAGATGGACATGAACCCAAAAAAAATGAACCGCGTGATTCATGGTTCGTAGCATTCCACGGAACCTTGAACCACGAACTTCCGACCTTTTCCCAGTTCGTGGTTCCTTCTTCCGTGGCATTTTAACTGCCCTGCACCGGCTGTTGAAGCTGGTGGGGGGCGTTTGAAACAGACAGCCCCTTTCTTCTGCTGCCTGGGCAGCAGGTGAATGGGGCTATCAGTTTCACAGACCCTGCGCCGGTTTCAGCCCATCCCCAGTGCGGGGTCTGTGAAACTGACAGCCTTTCTCCTGCTGCCAGAGTGGCAGAAGAAAGGGGCTGTCAGTTTCACAGCCCCCGTGCTGGGTTCAGCCGATGGGCTGAAGCCGGTACGAGGTCTGCAAAACTCCGAACCCACGGAATGGCTGGAAAAATTCATTTGTTCCGGAAAACGTGTTCCCACAGAACGCATTTCAGTGCAAAACAAACCGGCCATTCCATACAGAATTTTGTTCCGTGGTTCGTTTCGTACCCATCTCTAATAGGTATATATTATTGTAAACCTTTACAGTGCATCTTAAAATACATGAATTTCTCAGCTTCCTTCAGGAAACTACAAACCATGCTGAGTACCATATACAGAACATGTATGAACTAGAAATATGCTGATATTGACCATCCTTAAACAGAGACTGCCTAAAATAAACTAATAAGGATGGAATCTGGGAAATTTGGGCATGTTTTTAATATATTTTAAGTACACAAAAAGTTTTTAAAATTAATTACCCAAATCAGTTAGTCGTTTAGGTGACCTGCTTGAAGACCTGGATCTCCGATGGTCAGGTGACACACTAGAGCTTCGTCTTCTCCCAGTGGATCTAGATGTACCCAGGCGCACAGGCGTTCTACTTCGGGACCGTAATCTGAGAGTTATTCTGTAACTGTCTCTTGAATCTGACCTTCTCCTTCTTCTGTCAACAGACCTAGATCGATTTCTCCGAGATCTCCTACGTCTCTCTCTTGATAAAGATCGCAGCCTTGACACTGATCTTGATCTTGTCCTTCTCCAGCGTCTTGAACATGATCGTGAGCGGGATCGTGAGCGGGGATCAGATTTTGATCTTGAGGACCTCTTCCGTGTTAATGACCGAGAACGATTCCTTCTAGAGCGTGATACTGTTCTATGGGTGTGAGATCTGGGTTCTGAACATTTACTTCTTGATCTTCTCAGCCTCTCTCTGTTTTCTGTTTTATCCAGAGATTTAGACCGGGACCTAGATTTAGATTTGGGGTGTTCAGGTGATTTTGCACGATTACACACAGATGCTTCCAAAGATTCAGTTCCTTCTGTTTTTTCAGGAGATTTGGACTTTGATCTAGATTTGGAGCTCTTTTCTTTTGACCCAGCTAAAGAGTCTTTGTCCTTTCTTCTTTCAGAGGATTTGGACCTGGATTTTGATTTAGACTTCTGGCGATCTGATGATTTTGATCTTCTATGTCTAGACTTCAGGGAAGACTCTCTTTTTTCACCAGATTTTGTTATAGATTTATGATCAGCTGACTTGGATCGTCTCCTTTTTGACCTTGCTGAAACTTCTGTTTTGTCAACAGATTTAGATCTAGATTTACGGATATCAGAAGACTGGGACCGTCTTCTTTTTGCCCTTGCTACAGTCTCTCTTTTGTCAGAAGATTTGGATCTAGATTTGCGATTGTCAGAGGACCTGGAACGTCTCCTTTTTGCTCGTACTGAAGTGTCTCTTTTATCAACAGATTTAGATCTAGATCGTCTACTTTTTTCTCTTGCTGAAGTCTCTCTTTTATCAACAGATTTAGACCTAGACTTGCGATTATCAGATGACCTAGATCGCCGGCTTTTGGTTCTTGTGGAAGTCTCTCTTGTATCAACTGATTTAGATCTAGATTTGCGATTATCAGAGGACCTAGATCGTCTCCTTTTTGTCCTCAGTGAAGTCTCCCTTTTGTCAACAGACTTAGATCTAGATCTGCGATTATCAGAGGATCTGGATCGTCTCCTCCGTGCTCTCACTGAAGATTCCCGTTTGTCAACAGATTTAGATCTAGATTTACGATGATCAGAGGACCTGGACCGCCTTCGCCTCGTCCTCAGTATTTCTTTGTCTCCTGATCTCGATCTAGATTTGCGGTTGTCAGAAGACCTGGATCGCCTTCGCCCTGTCCTCAAACACTCTCTTTTGTCAGTTGATTTGGACCTAGATCTATGATTTTCAGAGGATCTGGACCGTTTTCGCCTTGTTCTCACTGAAATTTCTCTTCTGTCATCAACTGATCTGGATCTAGACTTATGATGATCAGAGGACCTAGACCTTCTTCGCCTTGACCTTACTGGAGACTCCCTTTTATCAACAGATTTGGATCTAGATTTATAATTATCAGAGGATCTGGATCTCCTTCGCCTTCTCCTCACTGAAGTCTCTCTTTTGTCAATTGATCTGGATCTAGATTTGTGATTATCTGAGGACCTTGATCGTCTCCTCCTTGTCCTTGTTGATGCTTCTCTTTTGTCAATGGATCGTGACCTAGACTTATGATGATCAGAAGATCTAGATCGTCTCCATCTTGATCTTACCAAAGTTTCTCTTTTATCAACAGATTTAGATCTAGACTTGTGATTATCAGAGGATCTCGACAATCTTCGTCTTGTCCTGGTTGATTCTCTTCTGTCAACAGATTTGGATCTAGACTTCCGACGATCAGAAGATCTAGACTGTCTCCGCCTTGACCGCAGTGAAGTTTCTCTTTTGTCAACTGATTTAGATCTAGATTTGTGATGATCAGAAGTCCGAGAACGTCTCCGTCTAGATCTTAGTGAACTTTCTTTGCCCTCTTTTCTCTCAACAGATTTTGACCTAGATTTACGACGTGAGGTAGAATGCTTTTTACGGGAATCTGCATCATTCTTGCTTCTAGAACGTGCTCTTCTTGAAGACATCTGTCTAGAGGTGGAACGTGATCTAGACTTTTTTTTACGTTTTTTTGGCTTGGAAGGAGATTTTGACCTACTCTTTTTAGCTTTTTTCCCACTCTTACTTTTATCTTTACTTTTGCTGCTTATTTTTTCACTTTTTCTGTCTTTTGAAATGCTTCCAGCCTCTTCGTTCATTATCTCTGAAGACTTTGGAACAGCTTCTAAATGTTTATCCTTCAAAGACTCACATGAAGGGGCTTCCAGGTCTTTTCCTGTCATGACCGCAGGTTCAAGTGCAGCTTCTAAATCTTTTACCTCCACAGTTACCTGTTGACTTGCTGCCAAATTATTTTCTTCTGCTATGCATACAGGTTTTAGAGATGCTTTTAATAGTTGCTCCTCCGAAGACATCAGTATAGTCACTTCTGCATCTTTTTCCTTCATCAATGACAAAGATTCTGAAGTTGCTTCCAAATTTTTTACCTCCAAAGTGACTTCTGAAAACATTTCAGAATTCTTAGCTTGGGCTAATGCTGTATGGTCTGGTGCTGGTTCCAAATCTTTCTTCTCTCCCACACATATAAATTCTGAATTTTGCTTTGAAACTTCTACACCCTTTACTTTCATGTATTCAAGAGCTGCTTCAGAGTCTTTTGCTTTCATAGCATAAATAGATTTCAGAGATACTTCAGAGACAATTTCTGGCACAAGCACGGAAGCTGATTCTCTTTCCAAATGCTGACTCTCCAAAACTAATGGGGATTTTGAGTTTTCTTTAAAATACGTTCCTTCTTTATCAATAGAGGACTGGAAAACTTGTAGCTCTTTTACTTTGCCGACAGACTCACATTTAGGAATGTTTTCAAGATCTTTTAACTGCACAAGTTCTGGATCAGTTTCAGATTTTGCAGTATCTTTCAACTTTGTTATTCCTATAAATCCTGAATTTGCCTCTGAATTTTCAGTATTCACTACACATGCCACTTCTGCAGTAGGTTCTGAATACTTTCCCTCTACTCTGGAGACTGGCTCCACATCTGCATAAGTAACCATTAAATCTGGCACACGTGTAATTTTTGTAGTTGTTTCTGAACATTTTTCGTCATAATATAGCGGTAATTTTTTTTCTGACTCTTTCCCCATTTCTGGAACCATAGATGAAGCAGTAGCTTTGAAGTCTTCTATTTCCACAATGCTTGAAAACTGTGGAGTGGTTTCTGAAACATCTAGCACTTCTTCATATATGAGATTTTCTTCCATGCCTGTTGCCTGCCCCCTGCATACAGATTCAGCAAAAGGTTCTAAATCTTTTATTTCATGAGCACGTTTAGATTCTGGTGTTGTTTCCAGAAGTCCCTTCAGTTTCATACAGACAACCTCTGAAGTTGTTTCTGATGATTTCTCCTCTGAAATGCATTCAGATTCTGGAACAGCTTTGTGGTGAAATGGTTCCAGCACCTGATCTGTTTCTGAAACTGATTCAAAATATTTAACTTCCGTTTCTGATTTAAGAGGAGTTTCAGAATCAATCATATCCAATGCTTTCATTTCTGCAGTCATGTCAGAAGACTTCAAATCTGTTGAACTTAGATATGTTGGAGTAGTTCTTAGTTCTACTGTCCTTTCAGAGTCTCTAACTTCAGGTATGCACACAGACTCTGAAGACTTTAATTCTGATGTGTTTAGATTTGTTACAATAGGTATGGAATCTTGTGCTTCCAATATTACTTCACAATTCAGCGTCTCTCCTAAACCTTTCATCTCTGTTGTAAGTACAGACTCCACATCATCTGAATTCCCCAGTTCCAACACACAGATAGGTTCTGGAGTTGTTTCAACTGGCACTGTTGCTTCTAAAGTCTTCACCTCTCCAGCATCTACAAAGACGGAACTTGTTTCTGAATCTTTTATATCCACCATAAACAAAGACACTGTTGCATCATAATCTTCTGTCTCTGAAATTTTCACAGACTCAGAGACTGATTCAGTATATGTTTTAACCAATGCTGCTTGTGGTTTTAGATCTGTTCCAGGTTCCTTTCCTTCTGCTGTGTTTATAGCTGGCAATATGCCTTCTGTAGCGCCTGTGACTACAATAGTTTTATGTTTTTTAAAGATTTCTGAACCATTTGGAGCTGCTTCATGATCAAATTCAGTATCTACCTCTTTTTTGTCCACTGATTCTAGATTTGCTTCCCATATCTGATTTGCTTCTGAGTCTTTTCTATCTGTTACACAAGTAGGGTCAAAAGTTTCTTTCACTACTTCTACAGATGATGTTGATGCTACCAAATGTTTTACTTCAACTGCTGCTTCAATGATTTCAGATGTTTTGAATTCTTTATGCTCCGCTGCACAGACAGGGATAGGAGTTGCTTCTATACCTATCATTTCATATGTAAACAGTGATGTTGGAACTACTTGTTTTTTAACTTCCAAATTTTCAATATCCATAACACACACAGTTTCTGAATCCACTTCCAAACCTGGAACAGTCAATGTTTTATTTCCAAATGCTGTATTTGATTCTTGCATTTCATTTTTCTTTGGACATTCTTCAATAATTTCCAAGGCCTGTGATGCTGCTACTGATTCATATTCTGGGAGATCTTCAGTTTCTGCACCCCCTCTGTGGGAAGATTCTGAATCAATCTCCAAGTCCTTTGCATCCATTATCTTAGATTCTGAAACTGTTTTTGAATCTTTCAGCTGTATCACATACAAAGATTTCCGAAAGTTATCTGAATTTGTCTGTGCCATAGATTCGGAGCTATGTTCTGAAACCATGACCTCATTAATATCACCAGATTCTGAAGCATCAATCAGATCAGTTTCTAATGCATATGGAGAATCCGGAACTGCTGTAAAACTTGTTGCTTCTGTGCTTTCTTCCAATTTTTGTTTTTCTTGCAAATTACTTAATTCTTCTGGAAATAGAAGTTCTGGACTGGGTGCTGAGTATCTGACTTCCAGAGAATGCTGAGAACCTAAATTTATTTCTCTGACTTTTGTTTTCACATGCTGCAAAGATTCTAGATTTTGTACTGCATGGTGGCCTGAAATAGATTCATATTCTTCTACAGCATTCAGAAGTTTAGAAGAATCTCTTGGATCAATGAGGTCTGATGTCTGCAGTCCAAGAGTTTTATTAGGGCTGTCTACATCCAAAACAGGTGTAATTGTTTCCATTTCTTTTAGCTGTTGTATCACTGCTATGGAATCTAGTTCTGGAGTTGTTTCTGAACTTACAATATTCACCTCTTGGAAAGACTCTGAAATAAAAAATGGGCCTTTAATCTCAGCAGGTAGCTCTTTTCCTGTTATGCTTTTTACCTTCTGGGATCCCATTTCCAAACTGACTGTCTCATCAGTGTTCTGGCTCCTCCCCATATCCCCAGTAGTATCGGCTGCCTTCTCCTTTATTTCAGTCACAGAATGAGAAACAGTTTCAAGGTTTGTCTCTTTGGGCACAGCTCCAGATGGCACAAGTGTTTCCAAATATTTCACATCAGTCACTGCCTTAGATTCTTCATCCCTATTTTTCACATCTCTGTCCAGAGATTCTATTTTTTTTTCTAAATCGTTTAGCTTTGTTACTGCTGTAGATTCAACAATTTTTAAGTGTTTGACTTCCCCAGTAATTAATGCTTCAGAGTTGTTTGCATCCTCCATGTGCAGCAATTCTGGAGTTCTTTCTGAATTTTTCAACTCCATCATAGCTTCAGGTTCTGTGTAAAGCTCAAGACTGTGTTCTGAATAGTTTGTAAATATCATATGTAGTGATTCTGAGGCAGCATCTAAATCTCTCTCTTCTCCATCACCAGGCTTAAGATTAATTTCTGAATCTTCTCTTTGTGCCACCACATCAGACTGTAAAACATCTTTCACATGTTTCATTTCTGTCATATGAAAAGTTTCTGAAATAGTTTCTAATTTTTTCAATGTCATTGAACATTCTTCTGGAACTTTTTTCAAATCCTTAAGATTGACCACAGTCTCACTTTCTGTATCTGTCACAGCTACATGCTTTGAAACATCCAGGTATTGAGTTTTTGCTATATCCAGAGTTTCTGCAGCTGTTTCTGAATCATTGATCTCTGGAACTGTTTCAGATCTTGGAATGCTTTCAGAAACTTTCACTTCAACTACAGTATCAGAATCTTTAGTAACTTCAACAACAGCCATATCTCCCCTCTCATTCACTGCAGTTTCTAAAGATGCTTCCAAATAATTAATTGGAATAGATCCTGCAAGTTCTGAAAAACTGTCTAGATTCTTCAGACATACTGTTTCAAGAGTATCTGGAATAACATCCCATTTTTCTTTTTCTGACTGACATACAGGTGTTGCTCCTGAACATCTCTCATCCACCTCCTCAAATTCTGTAGCAGTTTCCAAATTTTTTGTTTCTACTTCTGTAGCCAAAAGATATGCTCCAGAATCAGTCCTAACCTCCAATTCTGGCATTCCTTTGAAATCTTTCGTATCTGCTACAATTTCAAGAGACTTCTGAGATTTCTGTGGATCTTTTAGTTCCATTACAATTGTAGAAGTTTCTGCTTCTTTTAGTTCTCTCACCTCTCCCATTGTCTCAGCATCAACAATCACTCCAATGCATTTACATTCATCAGATTCTGTAATTCTTTCTGAATCTTCTGGCCAAATCTTAGGTTTAAGTGCTAGAGAGAACTTAGGATCTTTTTCAGTGACTGTACACACAGATTCAGGAAAGCTTTCCAAATCTTTCATCTCTATTCTAGACTGTGTCAATACTTTCCCCCCCAAATCTTTCATCATGACATTTCTTTCAGTATTTTGCTGTAATTCATCTTTCATATCTGTAAGTGCATCATCTTTTAGACTAGTTTCAGAAGCTTTCACCTTTGCTTTATTCAAAAATTCTGAAGTTGCTTCAAAATCTTTCCCTACCACCATAGCCAAAAATCCCAACGTTGTTACAGAATCCTTGGCTTCTCCAACGGTCTCCAAAGGACTTTTCATGAATTTACACCCAGTCTTTTCAAATGAAGTTGATTCCGGTTGTGTTATGATTTCTGGATTCAAAGATTCTGAGACAAAGTCCAACTCTTTTACTTCCACTGAAAAAGGCTCCACCCTTGTTTCCAAGCTTTCTAGCCCTGCACACGCATGCTTCAGACTATTCTCGGAAACATTTATATTTTCTGCAGTCTGCAATGCTGAATAAGACTCTGGCTTTTCCATTTCTTTTATATCAGTCTCTGCAACCCTGGCCATGCAAATATCATCACTTTCAACATCAGCAGTATTTAAAGATTCATCCTCATCCTCTACTTGCAAATGCACAGGCAGGTTGGTATGCTGGCAGGTTTCCAATTCTCTTTCATTAGTTAGCTGTACTTCACAGATCTCCTGAATATTGATCAAAACAGAATCTTCTTCACATACATCCAGTTTGCTGGTATCTGGATTAGATGTATCATGTGAATTTGCCAAAGATGAGTTTAGGTTTTCATACACAGTTTTTTCCATAAAGAGAGATGCAGGTCCTATATCCACATTCTCTGCACTCAACACTAAGCTTTCTGGATTCAAATGAGAATCAGGCTGTATATCTCCACATCCTTTGTGATCAGAGCTTAATTTTGATTCTTTGGACTGCTTCTTATATTTTTTCTCTTTTTTCTCCTTCTTTCTTTTCTTCTTCTTTTTGTCTTTGTGTTTCTTATCCTTTTTAGACTTTTTTCTTGGAGTTTCATCTTGCACTTCATCAGGTATGCCTCTTTTAGTGGAACGAGACTTATTTTTCACTGTTTCCAGTTCAACATCTAAAAAAACGTATTTTTGTTAAAATTATTAAAACAAAAACGCAAAGAGCTGTATCCTGTTACTCAGTCCTGCTGACTGTACTGCCTTGGTCTTTTCATTCTTAGGCCTGAAATACATGAAAGCTTCAAAATTCTCAACAATGCTCATTCATGTTAAATTCCATTATTACAATCAGAGAAGTTAAATTTATCTTGCAATTTATAAATGAACTTTCCATAGTTATTACTTCGCTGATTGTAATAATGGGATTTAATGTGAATGAACATTGTTGAGTTTTCATTGGTGCCCTGACCTGGGCCATTTCCCCACGATCTAAAAATAGCCCAATACTCGTGGAAGTCTGCCAGCTTCCTTGCACGATTTTTTATGCCATCCATTTACAAAACGGAGGCATGCGGTGACTATGACTATTTTTAGACAGCGGACAAATGGTGGCCTTGGATAGCCTATGAAAGTCTGATCTCATCAGATCTTGGAAGCTCAACAGGGTCAGCCTTGGTTACTAATTGGATGGGAGAGCTCCAATGAAGACCAGGGTTGCAAAGGCAGGCAATGGCAAATCACCTCTGTTAGTCTCTTGCCATAAAAACCCCACCAGGGGTTGCCATAAGACAGCTATGACTTGACAGCACTCTCCACCACCACAGATACAGAATTTCTCCTTTAATGTAACTTAATTAGGATAAAATATTTATTTCTAGTCGCTTTTACATAGTGAATATAAAGACTTGAGATGCAGCCAGTTTGCCCAAATAGTAAACAGGTCAGTTCTATCCTTTTACGTAAGACATAAATATTTTGAAAGACATAATTAAAAAAAGCAATGCTAAGAATTTTTATCTTTTAAAAATGGGTTCAAAATTGATACTGTGGGTTTAGAGAAAATAATAAATAAGTATTTCATATTTACCTGTTTTGTACTGTGATTCTGCACCCAAGACCTCTGATAGTACTTGCTCTATCTTCTGTACCAGTGGATCATTCTGAAGAGTTCCAATTGATACAACTGTATCATTCGCAGAGTTCACTTGCTCAGATGAATTTATTTCACCATTCTGTTGAGCTACCTTTCCACTAGTCAAGAAATATACACAAAGAACCTTGTTTAAGATACATATTAAAAAGTATTCACATTCATCCATTTCTTAAAGAAAATAATGAATTGGATCCTGTCAAACTTTGGAAACAAACTCAGATAAAGAACTTGCACAGCAGCTGGAGTAGGTATTTCTAGCTATCACTCCTTCCACCAAATCTCACATTGTTCCCAAGGGCCCACAATTTCAGGGAGCAAGCTGGGGGAGGCTACAAGGATCTGCAAATTGAAAGGGAAATTCCCTTCAGTGAACTCATTCCCCATTCACAGTTTGATAAACAAACCAATACAAAAACCACTATGAAAATCACCGAGATTTATCTGTAGCGATACCCAACAAAATAAGAGGGAAAACTCAACTAGCAGAATCTAGTAGTCATATTTATTTATTTAAAATATTAATATGTTCAACTTTCTCCTGAGCATCTCAGGACCATTAAAGCAAGAGATATAAAATTAAAAACGAATTTAAAATCCAGCACAGTATGCCTAGGCAGCCCCAAAAGCTTTCAGTAACAGCTCTGTTTTGCAGTCTTGCTGGAAAACAAGGAGGTAGGAGCTCCCTTAACTTCTTCTGGCTGTTCCAGAGGCAAGGGGCTGCCACTGAAAAGGCCTGAGCCTGCCTTAGACAAGGGCGTGCTAACAGTAGAGTTGTTGAGAAGAACAAACACTGCCGCATGGAAACATGGAGGGAGAGGCTGTTCTTCAAGTATGTGAGTAATAAGGAATTTGAAAATCATCAGCAACATTGAACTGGACCTGAAAAGTAATCAGCAACCAGCGAAGAGACATCAGAATAGGAGTGACATTTTTCTGCTGGCTAGCCCCAGATAACAAACATGCTGCCATGTTTTGTACTATTTGCAGTTTCTAGTTCATCTTTAAGAGCAGGCCCATGCAGAGCATGCTACGATATAGCTTTGTGACTACTGAAGCATGGGATCAGCATGGCCAGACTGGGTATTTGCAAATAGAGATCCTACTTACTAACTAGATATAGTTGGGGGGGGCATTTTTCACAGTCATGGATACCACTTCTCCAACAGGATACCCAGATCCAGCAAGACTCCCAAATTTTTTAACAATTTTTCAGCAAAAATAGCTAACCATAGATGAGAGAAAGAACATCTTTCCTTTCCAACAATCACTTCTGTCTTATCATGATTCATCTTCAGATTGTCCACCATTACCACTCAACAAAGACAAAAAGAGCAGTAAAGGGTGACTTATTCAGACTAATATATGCTGGGCATCACCAGCAAATTGATGACACTGACTCCAAAATTTCAAATTATCTCACTAAAGGGTCTTACATAGATATTAAACAACATGGGAGCACTGTGGCTCCCCGCACCCTCGATGTCAGCTCACATTCAGCATCTCCTACTGCAAGCTTTTATGAGTGGTCTAAAAGAAGAATACAGAACCATCTCTACACAGCTTCATCAAGATCCACCTGGACATCTAGGCACTGTAGCATGGTGATTAAAAGTCTGGGCTGCAAATCAGCACTCTGCTGGTTCAAATCCCACTACTGCCTGAAATTCAGCTGGTGACTTTGGGTAAGTCACTCCTCTCAGCTCCAGCTGTATTGTGGGGATAATAACAACAATGACTTTATTCACTGCCTTGAGTGGGGCACTAATCTGACTAGAAGAGCAGTATATATGCGCAGTTATTATACAAGTGGAGTTATTATTGCAGGGTCCACTGTATAAAAGGCTATATGCTCCATAAAATTCTACTGCTAAACACTGTAAAAACCACCAGTGAAATACCACGAAGAGTAAAATTACACATCTGAAATAAATCAATACAGCTGCTGAAATCAATAAAACTGCAGAAAGCGCAACAAATATCCTTTTAATATATACAGTCCAAAGCATCAATAGTGCCCATTAATTCCATTTTTACTTAAACCAACCTATCAGTGACTGTATCATATGTTCAGATATGAATGAAAAGGAATGGAGATAGAAAACTGGACATTTTACATTTTGTCTGCTGTCTTTGTTTGAAACCCTAAACCAATTGACAAGATATATATTAAATCATTTTAAAACATCCATGTTGTTAACATAATACTACACAGTTATGGATTAATGTAGATAATCCACAGGGCTATTAATCAGAATTTCACGGCACAACAGCAGAATCAGAAGCATGCAACTATATGTATCTTTATCACAAAATTATTTAAGCATCGTTAGTCTAAGAATGGGGAGGAAGGGTGGCTGCAATGAAGGTACTAAGGTACAACTGCCACCAAGATGCAACCTTTGAATGCAAATTTTGAAGTAGTGTTTCCCCAAAGTTTAAATAATAAATGACAGTTAAACTTTTCTCATTAGATCTGTAAAAGTTAGCATTTATCCTATCTCAGTTGTATATGGATTATTTTTTCAGAATGATCATTTGTTAAGTACAATTTGTGAGCATTCAAAGAATTTTAGACTTAATATAGCAATATGTAAATGGTGACTCTTCTGCATCATACCAGTTTCATAGCAGAAAAGGAGATGGGTGGGATATAAATGAAGCAAATAAGTAAATAAGTATTGTCAGGGAGGTTGTTTCGGGTTATTTTGCATGTTTTAAATTTGAACCATTGGAAAAGGCAGAGTATAAACATTTTAATTGCCAAATATTTGATTATACTGCAAGTGTGTAAGAATATATATATATAGTATATAGATTATAGCAAAGCTTTTGACTGTATGGATCATGAAAAGCTATGGAGAGTGTTAAAAGAAATGGGGGTGCCACAACATCTGATTGTTTTGATGCACAACCCATACTCTGGACAAGAGGCTACTGTCAGGACAGAGTATGGGGATACTGAATGGTTTCCAATTAGCAAGGGTGTCAGACAAGGATGCATATTATCTCCCTACCTGTTCAAACTCTATATCATAATGAAAGATGGATTAGATCTAGAAGAAGGTGGAGTGAAAATTGGTGGAACATTAACCATTTGAGATATGCAGGTGACACCATGTTACTGACAGAAAATAGTGAAGACTTGAAATGACTACTGATGAAGGTTAAAGGAGAAAGCGCCAAAGCAGGATTACAGCTGAACATCAAGAAGACAAAAGTAATGACTACTGAGGAATTATACAATTTTAAAGTTGACAATGAGGAAATGGAAACTGTTCAAGATTTTCTATTCCTTGGCTCAATCATCAACCAAAAGGGAGAGTGCAATGAAGAAATCAGAAGAAGACTGAGACTTGGAAGAGCAGCTGTGAGGGAGCTAGAGAAGATCCTTAAAGATAAAGATGTCTCTCTGGGAACCAAGATCAAGATAATCCAAACTATGGTATTCACCATTACTATGTATGGATGTGAAAGTTGAACAGTGAAGAAAGCTGACAGGAAGAAAATTTATTCATTTGAAATGTGGTGATGGATGAGAGTTTTGTGGATATCATGGATGGCCAAAAAGACAAATAAGTGGGTACTAGATCAAATAAAGGCTGAATTCTCCCTAGAATCTAAAATGACAAAACTGAGGTTATCGTACTTTGGTGACATCATGAGAAGACAAGATTCTCTGGAAAAGCCAATAATGCTAGGAAAAGTAGAAGGCAGTAGGAAACAAGATGGCTTGACTCAATAAAAGAAGCCACGTACAGTTTGCAGGATCTGAGCAAGTCTGTTAATGATAGGATGTTCTGGAAGTCTTTCATTCATAGGGTTGCCATAGGTCGGACGCGACTTGACACTACATAATACACACACATAGTGTAAGTAGAGATGTAAAGGCCTGGAGGAAAAGAACTAAAAAAACTAGAAAAAATAGCAACAAAAATGGTTGTTGTGGGTTTTCCGCACTGTGTTGCCGTGGTCTTGGCATTGTAGTTCCTGACGTTTCGCCAGCAGCTGTGGCTGGCATCTTCAGAGGTGTAGCACCAAAAGACAGAGATCTCTCAGTGTCACAGTGTGGAAAAGATGTTGGCAGGTCCTTTATATCTACTCAGGAGGGGTGGGGTTGAGCTGAGTCATCCTGTAAGAGTTTCCCAGGGTGTGGAATGCTAATGGCGGGAGGCTTCACTATATCCTGAGGAGGTTCTTTTGCATATGGATTGGTGCTTGATGTGCTAATCTTCTCTGCAGGGCTATTGTCGGGTGTAGAGTGTTTTGTTAGCCTGGTGTTTTTCAGAACTGGAAACCATGCTCTGTTCATTCTTAAGGTTTCTTCTTTCCTGTTGAAAGGTTTCCTTCTTTCCGAAGAGCAATCAAACCCAGGATGAATCAAACAACCAAGGAAAAACAGTCTCCTACAGGAAAAGTGCTTTTGCCATATATCAAAGGAATTACTGATCAGATGGGAAAGCTTATGAAAAAGCATAACCTTCAAGCAGTATTCAGACCCACCCGAAAAATACAACAGATGCTACGATCAGCAAAAGACAGTAGAGACCCCCCTCACCTCTGCAGGAGTATACCGTATACCCTGCAGCTGTGGACAAGTTTACATCGGGACCACAAAGGGCAGGATCCAGACAAGAATAAAAGAACATGAAAGACACTGCAGACTTGGACAACCTGAAAAATCAGCAGTGGCTGAACATAGCCTAACTCAAGCAGGACACAGTATCTTATTCCAGGACACCAAAATACTGGACAACACTTCCAACTACTCTGTCACACTGCACAGGGAAGCCATTGAAATTCACAAGCATAAGCAAAACTTCAACAGGAAAGAAGAAACCTTAAGAATGAACAGAGCATGGTTTCCAGTTCTGAAAAACACCAGGCTAACAAAACACTCTACACCCGACAGTAGCCCTGCAGAGAAGATTAGCACATCAAGCACCAATCCATATGCAAAAGAACCTCCTCAGGATACAGTGAAGCCTCCCGCCATTAGCATTCCACACCCTGGGAAACTCTTACTGGATGACTCAGCTCAACCCCACCCCTCCTGAGTAGATATAAATGACCTGCCAACATCTTTTCCACACTGTGACACTGAGAGATCTCTGTCTTTTGGTGCTACACCTCTGAAGATGCCAGCCACAGCTGCTGGCGAAACGTCAGGAAATACAATGCCAAGACCACGGCAATACAGCCCGGAAAACCCACAACAACCATCGTTCTCCAGCCGTGAAAGCCTTCAACAAAGCAACAAAAATGCTGATCTTTTTTCCCCGGGGTATTCCCACGAACTTTTTTGTGGATGTACTAAAAAAAACACCCCATGAAATATTTTCTATTTTGGAATCAGTAAAATAATTTTGAAGAATTTTTTTAGTTTACTCAAAATGTATAGCATGAAGATGTTTAGGTAAGACTATTATAAAAATCAGAGTATCTTTCTATATTGTAAACATATACAACATATCTTCAAGGATATGTTGTTTAAAAATGACGGATTGATCCATAGTGAAACGAAGATAATACACTACTGAAGAGTTCAATGTTTTCAGTTTTACAAAGACAAAGTAAAGATTAAGTTACTATCCAAATATGCTGCTAGTGTAGTTACATGAGACTATATTTATCCAAATACACTTTTTTCTTCTTTCTTCCTATTTTTTGCACTTTACAATTTTTTTCTTTCATTATTTCCACTTTACAAATTTGTGCTGACACACATATGATTTAAATGTTTTAAATATTTCACTGTTTGTTTGTTTTAGAGAAGAGTGTCCTGGTTGGAAACTTTATAAAGCTACCAACTTTTGCTGGTAAGCGCTGCCCACTTTTTGTGTGTTCCATATAATTCAGATGTATTCTAAACAGTAAAATACCAGGCATTGTAATAAATGAAATTTCTCATTGTTACCAAAATCCAATTTTTGTACTCAATGAAAATGCTAATTATTACACAAACAAAAGATAATAATTCTGTAACTTTTCTATAATAATCCTCACACACTAAAAATACAAAATAACAAATACAAAAAAACTATCAAGTATCAGTAGTTGCATTTTAGCTTTGCTGTAGCTTTCACAATACATATTCCAGACCTTTGGGTCCAAGAATCTTCACCAAAACCTATAATGTAACACCTCATGAGCAAGTAAATGATTTAATTCCACTGTTCAAAACAACTGAGTTCTAATCAAGTAAGACCATGCACAAAGGGTCTTCTAGCTACTCTTCTTCTGGTATTATGTGCATTTACTTTTAAAATTCATAACCTGCTTTTCAGTTCGATCATAGCCAAGAGAGGCACTAAAAATCTTCATAGTATGCATTAGCTTCCTTTTGCTGAACTGTATTTTACCTTTGTAACCAACTTTTTGCAGTACAGTATGCTATATCATGTGTACTAGAGCATTATTTATCGGAGGTGTCTAATTCAACAGGATTTTAAAAATGTGATCTTCCTTGAGTCACAGTGAGAAAGAGAGACTACAAGTGAAGAAAATACTTTAAAAAAAATAAAGAACTTTCCTGATGCTCCCTCTGCCTAAGAATTCTACAAAAGTACTCAGGATACTTCCAAAATATACAGCTCTTCATAGCTTTTGACCCATTTATAAAATCACCCGAGCCTGAGAGCGCCCAGAACTCTTAACCACTTCGAAACGTCTGATCATTCAGTATCTGGTCTGGATACTTCACGGAACTCCAAGGGCGACTTTACAGAGAAGGCCTTCTATGAGCCCTTGCCAAATCCCGCTCTCATCTCCTCCCCTCCCACCCTTCAGTCCCCCTCAGAAGCTCTTCATGCCACGCACTAGTCTTCCCTGCCTGCCTTTCTAGTTGGTTACTGCATGAACTCGCGACTAGGCCGCGCGAGGAAAGCCCTCCTTCCCGTCCCCCATCCCCGCGTCGCTGTCACTCCTCTCCCCGCACTCCGGGCCCTTCCGGTCTGCCTTCGCGGCCCCTCCCCCACCCCATCCGCTTCGCCCGTTACTCCGAGCACATCCGTAGATATCTCCCCCGACCCAGCGGCGCCCCCTCCCCCTTACCTGCCGAAGTGCTGCTCCTGAATCTCCCGGAACTTACTAACCACAAAGGACCGAAAAATCTGCTCGATGTTAGTCGCCATGACAGCCTCGCGCCGCCAACCCCCTCCTTCCCTGTGAGACGCAGATCCGCCTGCGCTCTACAATGCAACACCGGAAGTCGAAGAGGCCGCCTCCACCCCCACTTCCTGTACGGCCTCTAGCCGCCGATTGCAGGCTTTGTTCGGGGTGGAGTCTGTGTCCTCCTGCTCTACCATCGAAAGGAGCTATAAAGTCCTAGCTCGGTTGCAAGGATTCGAAATGGACGTTGTCTACGCGCGTAACATTCGTCATTAACTCCCTTCCCCCTGCTAGCGCCTTAGTGGAATAAAGTCTGTGGAGGAAGAACTTGCAAGACTGTAGCAGTAATTTATGTGACTTCGGGAAGCGCAAGAAACTATACTTTTCCTCGTCACGTTAACAGCCGCCGCGATCTTTGTGTGCCGTCAGATGTAATTAAAACGCATTTACGAAGAAGTACGGAAAAGCTCAAGGAAGCAGCCGGTGGACGTCCTTTTTCATCCCCCCGCCCAACCTCGAGCACAACGGCCATGTTGTTGTTGATACCGCAGTGCTCCGTTCCCATTCTGGGCCGGGTTGAGCTTCCCAACTCTGGGTTGGGAAATTCCTGGAGATTTGGCGGTGGAGTCTGTGAGGACAATTTGAGGATGGTAGGGCAGTAGAGCTCGTTAGGGTATAATGCTATACGATCCACCCTCAGAAGCTGCCATTTTCTCCAGGGGAACTGATCTTTGTAGTCTGGAGAGCAGCTGTACGTCTTTGAGATCTCCAGGCCCCACCTGGAGGTTGGCAACCATTTCTTGACAAAGGGAGGCGAAAGCATACAACTTGTGGGATTAGGTGAAGCTTATCTCGTCTATCGTAGAAAAGTGAGACTTCAGAGTTGCCCCTAAGTGTGTGTGTGATGTTTCTGGGACGACAAACTACTAAACTGAAGAATGAATAGCAGCTAAAAAATACCTTGTATAGCTATCTCTTTTAGATCTAAGGTCATGTGACCTTAGGGGAAGTGTGCAATCTACCTGTTACCTAAAAATATTTAAAATAAATGTTTCTAAATTGTAATTCTATTAGTAGACAGACTATGCATATTTACTTGTAAATCTACATATGGCTGTTGTCTAACTCCCAAATATACTGTGTAGTATTTGCCTCTGTTATTTATTTATTACATTTGCTAACTGACTTTTCTACCATAAAGGAGCTCAAGGCAGCTTACAATCTTTAAAAAAACTATAACAAAAAAAAGTTTTAAAACAACATAGTTTAGGACTATCAATAGCCTGCAAACAAAGTTAATTAAAAGCAACCCTAAATTAAAAGTCTTCAGCTGCCTCCTGAAGATCAATAATGAAGGGGCCAAGCACACTTCCATGGGATGCTGTTCTATAATCATGGGAATGCCACCAAATAGGCCCACTCTCATGTACCCACCAGGTGAGCTTGGAGAGCTGTTCCCTGTGATCTTAATTTCTGAGCAGGAACATATGGGAGAAAATGGTCCTTCAGATACACTGGTCCCAAGCTATTTCGGGCTTTAAAGGCCAACCCAACCCCTGAATTGTGCTCGGGAATGCATTGGTAGCCAGTGTAATTGCTATAATATCAGTGCCACATGATCTTGATATCTTGCTGTAACCAGCAATATGGGAGCCCAAAGCAGAGCACATTGCACTAGTCCCGTCTAGATAGAACTAAGGCACGGATCACTGTGGCTAGATTTGACTTAGCCAGGGGTACGGCTGATGCACTAGCTGAAGCTAGGCAAAAACACTCCAAAACAGCACAGCCACCTGGTTTTCCAAGATGATTGGTGTATTAAGCAGCACTCCCAAGCTGCAAACCTGACTTCAAAGCAAGTATAACCCCATCCAAGACAGGAGAGATCTCAAGTTGCTGGTCTGCCTTTCTAGTAACCCAAAGAATTTCTGGCTTGCCAACAGAGTGCATACAGCCAAAGCAGAGGTCCTCCAAACATGGTTGCCAGCCAACAGATGGGGCCCAGAATTACAAAGGTCAGTTCCCCTGGAGAATTACAGAATTATAGAGATTAGTTCCCCTTGAGAAAATGGTGGTTTGAAGAGTGGACTCTATGCCATTATACCCTGCAGAGGTCCTTCCCCTCCCTAAACCCTCCCCTCCACAGACTCCACCCCCAAATCTCCAGGAAATTCACAACCCAAAGCTGGCAATACTACCTCTAAAATATGTACATTATGCCTCATAATAATTTAACCCTAATGAAATATGTATCTGGAGCCTTTACACAAATAAAATTGAAAGCCAATGTATGGTGTAATCATTCAGAGTGTCAGACTAGGATCTGGGAGAGCCAGGTTCAAATGCCTACTCTGCCATGGAACCTTGCTGGATGACCTTTGGCCAGTCACACAGTCTAAGCCTAACCTACCTTACAGGGTTGTTGTGAGGACTGAATGTAGTCACTTTGGATCCCCACTGGGGAGAAAAACAATATAAAATAATCTACACTCTGTGCAACCCCATCCTATGCAGTTCTATCCTACACACACTTACAGCACAATTCTGTGCAGAGTTACACCAGCATAAGCCCACTTAATTTCGTACATTTAGACTGGACCAGTGCTGCATAGGGTTCCACTATTAATTTGAGATGTGAATAAACCATATTGCTCACTATGATATTTCTGAGCAAATATACCTTAGCTGTATCCCAACATACAAGGTTACAGCCCTAAACAGATTTACTAAGGAATATGTCTGTTTTTTTTCTGAATTAATATGTCTTATTAAAATCAATGGAAGTACTTCTGAGCAAGCATAGTTAGGATCCTATGTCATTATCTAGATGGAATAAGGACAGCACAGCAATTTGGAAATACCACGCCCTATATCTCTCCCTCCAAGATTGTATAAACATGAAGTAGTGCGAATAGGCAACTCTCTATTTTATAGTCCAGCTTTCTTACTGGGACTCAAGAAGAATTGAAAAAAAAAATTAATTCAAATAAACAGTAAAGACCTCCAAAAACAATCCAATGGGACTAAGATTACAGAATTTGAAAGCAATGGCAACAAAAAGTTGCTTTAGACAAAAGCAATAAAAACTGTCCAAGTCATGATATACCATAATGCAGAAAGTGGGTACATTTTTAACTGATTCCACTGCTTTCCATATTCTATACTCCAGGAGCGCCTGCAGTCCTCAAAGACCTCTCTGAGTATTTTAAAAACCTTTTTATTTGAGTTAATTTACAAAGTCATGTTTTTTATGCATGCCTGAAGAGTTTTCCAAATATGCAGAACCTCCTGGCTTTATCCGTAGGTTGGCCTGGATTTGCTGCTTTCCAGCTGTTCCCACACAAAGCTTTTACTGTGCCTTAGCTTCCTGACTGCAGCACTGTTTTCAGGAACATCCACACCACACCATTCTCTTTTCATCCTGCTTTCACTTGGTTGCAATCCTTTCCATGCCAAGCTTGACACAATGGTTTTGGTCAGATTGTAGTTGATGTGTCTTTGTCACATGGTCAGGAAGGTGTGCGCTTTGTACATCCCACCCACATCAGTACCATTTTCTTCGCATCAGTCCCTCATGACCACCATTCCTCCACCCCATGCCACCAAAGTTTTTTTAAAAAAAGATATTTGATAATTCAGTCAATGCTAAAGCAATATGTCAATTACTAATTTTTTTAAAAAGCCCAGCTTGTGGGAAACCACAGCAGATGGGACTGAGGCAAGGAAAATACAGAGAAAATGCTCAATCACTACCACAAATGCCTCCACATTTGTAGTGTTAATAGAAGAAAGTCTGGAAATCATCATTGTGTGGTAGCAACCTGGTCAAAACAGGCAGATGTGTTACTAAAGAAGGAATGATCGCTTCCATTTTATGGGTGATTAGGACCAAAATTTAAAGCAGTTTAAATCCAACTATACTATAGCATGTACAGAGCTTCTGTCTTTTATTATTTATTTATTTATTTATTTATTTATTTATTTATTAATTATATTCTGCCTTCCCCGCAAGCAGGCTCAGGGCGGGTTACAACAGAAGATAAAATATATAAGATAAAATCACAATAAATTAACACAGCTTTCTAATAAAACACCTGCTCACCATATAAAAAACATATAACATCTGATGGAGGTGGAGGTGTGGCTTAACCATGCTTGGTCGCTCATATATGGGGGGTAGATTGTCAATACTCCCTACAGACATAGAGGAGACCGGGAGAGAGGCTCATTTGGTGGAAACCCTGATGGCCTCAACCATACGCCTGGCGGAACATCTCTGTCTTACAGGCCTGCCTGAAGGAGACAAGATTTTGGTGGGCCCGGGTGTCCTCAGACAGAGAGTTCCACCAGGTCGGGGCTAGGACCAAAAAGGCCCTGGCCCTGGTTGAGGTCAATCAAGCCTCCCCGGGGTCAGGGACCACCAGTAGGTGCTTACCAGCTGATCTCAGCACCCTCCAGGGAGTATATGAGAAGAGACGGTCTCTCAGGTATGCTGGTCCCAGTCCGTTTAGGGCTTTATAGGTTAATACCAAAACCTTGAACCTGATCCAGAAATCCACAGGAAGCCAGTATAGCTGCTGCAGAACTGGAGTTACATGTGTCCTGAAAGGCACACCCATCAAGACACGGGCATCAGTGTTCTGGATCCGCTGTAATTTTGGGTCAGACTCAAGGGAAGCCCTGCGTAGAGCGAGTTACAGTAATCCAATCTGGAGATGACCATTGCATGGATCACTGTTTCCAGGTCATGGGTCGAGAGATAGGGAGCAAGATGCCTGGCCTGCTGAAGATGGAAAAAAGCAGACTGGGCAACTGCCATGACCTGGTCCTCCATTGATAAAGAGGAGTCCAGCATCACTCCAAGACTTCTGACTGGTGAAACGAGCACAAGTGGTGCACCATCGAAGGCCGGAAGCTGGACGCCCCCCCCCCCTCCAACATCCCATTACCTAAGTACAGGACCTCCATCTTCATGGGATTTAACTTCAGTCTGCTCTGCTTCACCCAACCAGACACGGCATCCAAAGCTTCTGGAGCTGAGCCAGGCCATCCGTCCAACAACAGATACAACTTGTCATGGCCCAGTCTGAGAGTGAGGTCTCCTCTGGAGGAGAGGAGCCTCATGTAGTCAGCCAGGACTCCTCAGGAGAAGAGGAGCCCTGTGTAGCCAGCCCTAGCCCTAATTCAGCAGAAGCCAGCAATCAGGAGCAACAGCTGCTGGCTGATCAGAGCTTACAGCCAGCAGCTGAGGCACCAGCACCCTCTAGCTCCAATACCACAGAGGAAGCTCAGCCAGGGACTTCTACAGGTGCAGTGCAGCCAAGAGCCTCCACCCCGCCCCCCCCCCAGGTTCACCCACACCCAAGGAACGCCGCAGGCAGCGCCAGAGACTGGAACTGCAGGAGAGACGGCGCAGTGCTCGCCTCTTGAGCCAACGCCAGCTGCTGGAGAGTGATGATGAGTAGTGTCAGGATAGAGCCCCAGCAGCTGGCTGGAAACCATGCCTGGCTATAAGAGCCAGTCTGGAGGAACTGCTGGGCGTGGAAGCAACGTGTCTACTGCCTGCAACCACTCTGTGTTCTGTGAACCTTGCCCGTGCCTGCTTTTGGACCTGACACTATCAGTGACTGACCTTGGACTGTGCCTGAACTCGCTCTTGGACTCTGGACTCACTCCTGGCTTTATCTCGTGCTCTGACCACTGGTTTGACTTGGCTTTTGCTCTTGGAACTCCCCTTTGACTTTGGCCTTAAGGTTTGGACTTGGCCCAGCCTGTGACACAACTGGGTGTCATCAGCGTACTGCTGGCAACCCAGTCTGAAATTCTGTGCCAGCTGGGCAAGGGGGCGCATATACAGATTGAACAACAATGGGGAGAGGATTGCCCCCTGGGGGACCCAGCATACCAATAGTTGGCATGCAGACACCCTCTCCCCTAGCTCCACCCCTCTGTCCCCGACCATGGAGAAAAGAGACAAGCCACTTTAAGGCAGTCCCTTGTATCCCCACATCGGCAAGGCGGTGGCTCAACAATTCAAAGTCAACCATGTTGAACACAACACCGACCCACCTCAATCCAGATGTCTACAGAGATCATCTGTGAGGGCGACCAACACTGTCTCAGTCCCATGGCCTGGGCAGAAGCCAGACTGGAATGGGTCCAGGACCGATGCATCTTCCAAGAAAGCCTGCAGCTGCTCCACCACTGCCTGTTCAATCACCTTACTCAGAAACAGGAGGTTCGAGACTGGGCAGTAACTGGACAGGTTGGTGGGGTCCAAAGTTGTTTTTTTCAGGAGAGGCTTCACCACGGCTTCCTTTAACACCCCGGGAAAAACCCCAGAGCTCAAAGATAAGTTGATAATGGCCTCCAGTGAAGCCCTCAGCCCATCCATGCTGGCTGGCTTTCACCAGCCACGAAGGGCAAGGGTCCAAGGAGCATGTAGTGGGCCTCACCCACTGCAGGATCCTGTCAACCATAGGTGTAAACTACGGGGGGGCTGAGGTGCTCGAGCCCCCCCCCTGGATTTGGCCAGGGGGGCTGAGCCCCCCTGGGCAACCAGTGAACTACATGGGGGCTGAGGAGCTCAAGCCCCCTTGAATTTGGGGCTTGCCCAGGGGGGAAAGCAATGACAAACTCATATGAGGGACCCCTCCTGTTTATCATATTACAATTTCCATGATTCTTTGGGGCTTTGTTCCTGTTTTTTGCTCTTATGTATTTCTGTGTTTATTAAGAATTTATAATTTTTAAAAGGAGTTGCAGTTTATATAAACAATTTACAAATAAATGCTACAAAAGAATTAAGAGACACTGATAGAAGATATATGATTTTGAAAATCAGGCTCCTGGAAGGCAAGATTTAGAAACTAGCAACAATATATGAGCCAAACAATGCAAGAGAAAATTTTTATGAAAATGTTTTCCAATCCTTTTTCAATTTTCAAGCAGGTAATGATCTTTGGAGATATGAATGGGGTTATGGATCTAAAAAAATGATAGGTGAAAAAAACCAAAGAAGGCAAACTTCCCAAAAATGTGTTTAATTATATGGAAATGTTACAATTGGAAGATGCTTGGAGGATCAAAAATCTGAATACTGGAGACTATACTTTCTTTTCTGACAGACGCCAAACACATTCAAGGATTGATATATACTGGATATAAAAAAACCCTGAGTTATTTATATGTTTACTCTTTCATTTTTCTTTTGATGTAATTATAATTATGCCATCATTTTATTTTATTTTCTCTGTTCTTCTTATATTTATAAAAATAAATTTTATATAAAAAAGAATTTATACACTGCCTTAAAATGCCTATGGCTATGGCCAACACTAAGTAGCTTAGGCCTTAACCCTGGCTGGCTCCACCCACTTTCAATGTAGCAACAGTCAGATTGCAAGGCCTCTGTTGGACATAATTTCTTGGCTCCAATTTACAATTTAAAAAAAAAACCAATGGCCCACAGACTGGAAACGCTCAGTCTACATTATAATTCCCCAAAAAGGGGGTGCCAAAGAGTGCAGCAACTATTGAACTATCGTGTTAATTTCCCATGCAAGCAAAGTGATGCTCAAAATTCTAAAGCAAAGACTCTTACCATATATGGAAGAAGAAATGCCAGATTTCAAGCTGAATTCAGAAAAGGAAGAGGCACCAGAGATCACATTGCAAATTTATGATGGCTAGTGGAACATATCAGGGAATTTCAGAAGAACATCAGCTTGTGTTTTATAGATTACAGCAAAACTTTTATCTGTGTGGATCATGAAACGCTATGGAGACTGTTAAAAGAAATGGGGGTGCCATAACACCTGATTGTTTTGAAGCGCAACCTGTACTCTGGACAAGAGGCTACTGGCAGGACAGAACATGGGGAAACAGAACAGTTTCCTGTTGGCAAAGGTGTCAGACAAGAATTCATATTATCTCCCTACCTGTTCAACCTCTATGCAGAGCATATCATAAAGAAAGCTGGATTAGATCTAGAAGAAGGTGGAGTGAAAACTGGTGGAAGGAACATTAACAGTTTGAGAAAAGCAGAAGACACCATGTTACTGGCAGAAAATAGTGAAGACTTGAAACAACTACTGATGAAGGTTAAAGGAGAAAGTGTTAAAGCAGGATTACAACTGAATATCAAGAAGACAAAAGTAATGACTACTGAGGAATTACACAATTTTAAAGTTGAGAATGAGGAAATTGAAATTGTTCAAGTTTTTCTATTCCTTGGCTCAATCATCAACCAAAAGGGAGACTACAATGAAGAAATCAGAAGAAGATTGAGATTTGGAAGAGCAGCTGTGAGGGAGCTAGAGAAGATCCCTAAAAATAAAGATGTCTCTCTGGAAACCAACATCAAGATAATCCAAACTGTGATGTTCCCCATTACTCTATATGGATGTGAAAGTTGGAGAGTGAAGAAAGCTGACAGGAAGAAAATGGCATAATTTGAAATGTGGTGCTGGAGGAGAGTTTTGCAGATACCATGGACAGCCAGAAAGACAAAAAGGTGGATACTAGATCAAATCAAGCCTGAATTCTCCCTAGAAGCTAAAATGACAAAACTGAGGCTATTGTACTTGGGTCACATCATGAGAAGATAAGACTGTCTGGAAAAGTCAATAATGCTAGGAAAAGTAGAAGGCAGTAGGAAAAGAGGAAGACCTAAAACAAGATGGCTTGACTCAATCAAAGAAGCCATACCCTCCAGTTTGCAGGATCTGAGCAAGTCTGTTAATTATAGGATGTTTTGGAGGTCTTTCATTCATAGGGTCGCCATAGATCGGGGGCAACTTGACAGGACATAACAACAAGAAGAATACTTCTAACACTGTCCCTTTCCTCAGGTTTCAGAGGAGTTAGAAAGAGAGACAGGTCAGGGCATCTGTTTACTCCTTTACTGCTCTGAACTATCCTTTGATGTGTAGATTGTTAATCTCAGAACTTCGTCCTCTGGAATAGATCAGTAGATAGGAATTTTCTCTCCACTCTCCTATCAAAGTACGGAAATCCTATAATAAAGAACTCTTACTTCTTTTCTAAAACTAAGGCAAGTATAAGTTTGTCATTTTCTCTTTCTCTTTTACACTGACACCAGCCAGCATGCTCCAACCACCCATCATTACATTTTCTCTGTAATCAATGCTACTCTGTTAAGGAACAGTTTCTGTTCCTTTTAATAGGGAAAAATGAGTCTCTATTTTATTTTACTTTTCAGTTACTTTATCATTACATTGTATTTTGGAAATGGAACACTGGGAAGGGGTAAACCTTCTGTTTCCTTGCTGAAATAGCTTTGTTTGCTTGCTTGCTGTTTTTTTGTGGGGGGGCTGGGTGTGGGAGAACAGTTAGTTTTATCATGGTAGTGTGGGGGGTGCTTCAGCCACTCCTAAGCTCCTCTTTCAATTTCCATTCCATTTTTAAATGGAGAGGTGGTATCTATTGCCAAAAAGGACAGTTCTTAAAATGGCAGCCTGAGTGCTGTCTCTCTGAAACAATGAAAAAGCCCATCTGCATGAACAAGATTTGGGGGGGGGAATGCAGATTAGAGGCCTTTAAAAATTTCCTTTTGCCCTGTGTGCAGCCTGGAGAGAACATTGGCAAGGAATGTGCACTTAATTATGTGATTTTGTTAATAATGTGTTCTGAATGTCTGTGTTTTTAAGGTGGAGTTTTTGAGCAGTGTGCTAACAAAGCAAGTTATATACAATCCTAGGTAGTATAACTGTGAGTTTTCTTTGGGGTCGTGATTAGCACTGTTCTGAATTGCCTCAAAATGTGCTTGTACTCACTTAGCGGATATGAGTTTGAAATGAAAAGGAGATTGCTACTACTCTGAACTCTGTACATTGCTCAGAAATCGAGTGCACAGAAACTGTTTTGTATTCTGCCCTGGTTCAAACTTCAACCACACATTTACCAAGTGAAGGCATCTGCAATGCCACAATTTAGTAAATTTCAGTACTAAGTCACCCTTATGAATAAGGCAGAATCAAGACTCCTGTAAATGAACGTCCAGGAAAACTTAATATTTTTCCCCTACAGGCTTTTCTGTGTTGACTTTCTTAGTGTCACATTTGTGACCATTAGTTTGTCCTATACACATGGCATGTATATTTGTAGATTTTAAAGTGACTATCCTAAAAGTGAATTTCAAAAACAGGACACAGCGGGAGATTGCTGAGATAGCACTATAACCACTGGCCAACTCCCACCTTTTCCTAGGTTTGGCCCAGCCCAGGGTTTGTTAGGAGGGTCCTCATGGGTGCCTGGGTCCCCCTACATTTGTGAGGAGCCCCTCCCTAAATCCTCCATGGCCCCGCCTCCATAGAGGGTGGCAATAGAAGCCCCTTCCTGTGATGTAATTGGCTTCTCCCTATGATGTCACTGGACCCCAGTTCTTTTAAGGACCGGATATAGCAGTGCCTCTGGCTCAGCCCCAGCCCCCCCCCCCCGGGAAATTGGAAAGTTTACACCCCTACTGTCAACATCCTGCTGGGAGACCAGACTGAAGTGATCTAGGATTGGCCCAGAGGACAGTCAAGGGGTCTCCAGTTCCCTTACTGTATCAACCGTGGCAGGCAGGTCGCGGTGGAGAGACAAGACTTTATCTGCAAAAAAGCTCCCAAAAGCCTCACAGCTAATAACCAAATTATCAATTTGGCGGTCTCCCTTTGAGAGAGGGACCAGGGACCGAACTACTTGAAACAATTTTGCTGGGCACGAGCTTGCAGACGCTATGGAGGTGGCATAGTAATACTTCTTTGCCACCTTCACAGCCACCTTGTAGGCTTTCATAAACGCTCTATAAGATTATATTGCTTCTTCGTCACGGCTTTGCCACCACTCTCGTTCAAGACGTCTCAGCTCCTGCCTCATCTGTTGTAGCTCCTCTGTATACCAAGGAGCTAGTTTGGTGCGGAGGCGGAGAGGGCGATGGGGAGCGATTTCGTCGATGGCTTCAGAGAGACGGCCATGCCAGTTCTCTACCAGTTCATCTAATGAACTGCCAGGGGGCACTGGATCCCGCAGAGCATTCTGGAACCCAATTGGATCCATTAATCTCCACGGACGAGCATAAATTCGCTTGCCGCCTATGCAGGGGGGAGCTGGTATTCCCAGACGAGCCTTTTATTCAGAACTACGTATCTTGAATGCCTTTAACTTTATGAGCCAAAGAAAAATGATGTGAAATTCGTATTTTAGTTCTCTTAAGTTATATTATTTGATCCTATAAAAGTGAATGCAATACAGAAGAATATTTACAGTGGTTTAGACCTGGATAGCTCAAGTGAGCCTGATCTTGTCAGATTTCAGAAGCTATAGGGTCAGCCTTGGATAGTAATTGGATGGGAGACCGCTAACAAAGACCAGGGCTGCTAACAGACAGTTATGTCTCTATGTCATACTTCCGTTCAACCCATCTATAGAGCAGGGTCCATTTTTGTTTCCCATCATGTTTGATTAAATGAATGAGGAAAGAAAAAAGTACTAGAATTAAAGAAAGTAGACTTACAGTGGTAATAGCTTAGTGGAAAATAATATAATTATGATGGAATTTGTAGAGATGAAATGAAATGTATGGTATATATCATGTAACCAAAAAAATGTAAGATTTTTGATTAACTCTGCTATCAGAATAAGTTGGAACTAAAAACTAATTTTAAAAAAAAGACTAGGGCTGCAGAGGCAGGCAATGGCAAACCACCTCTGTTAGTCTCTTGCCGTGAAAACCCCACCAAAGGTCACCATAAGTCAACTCTGACTTGAGGGCACTCTTCAGCACTAGTAGAACACCAGAATGGAATGGCTATCCAGAATTCATGAATTAAAATGCAGTACACATCAAGAAGCTGTGACCCAGGTAGCACCAGCAAGCCTGATCTTGTCAGATCTCAGAATCTAAGTAGTTGGTTGTTGTGGGTTTTCTGGGCTGTATTGCCGTTGTCTTGGCATTGTAGTTCCTGATGTTTCGCCTGTTCCTGTGACACTGAGAGATCACTGAGTAAATCCCATCCTTATTATCATATATATTATTTTTCTTCTTCCCTTGAAGGGTTAAGGAACGATGAAACTGCAGCATTCTGGGAAGTGTAGTTCTCGACATGTACCCTGCGGAACGATTAGACCATACTTTAAAAGCTGTCTGCGAAAAAAGTAAGTTTTTGTTCGGAGTGGGGGTAGATTTTGAAAGTAATGCATGATTCTAACGCATTTTTAAAAGAACATGTAGCAAAGTACTCGCCCTGACTTTTGTTTTAAAATTTCTCAGTAAAAAAGGATTTGGACACCCCCCCCCCGCTCTCCGCCCCAGTTTTACGTGACCATGTGCTCAAAGCTTAGACGCTTCTTCCTTGCTTTTTCTCCGCAATTTGAAATGGCTCTTCCTGTGCGCAAGTCCCATGATCCGTGCATTGAATAGCAAATCGTATTTGTATTACTTATGAATCGCTTTGCAAGACAAGAAAGATGACCAGTCGCACAACGGTAGCTTAAGGTATAAATATAGCCTTGCATTTTTTAAAATTAGTGTTTATAACGAATTTATATTTTTTAAAGTTATCTCAGTGTGATTGTAACAATTTGTGAATTTTACATGTGCACATTTTTAGGAAATATCTATATTTTTGCCAGCATTGGAGTCTCTAATCCTGCAGTTCCTTTTATATCTAGTGCATTGTGTGTGTAATGTGCTGTCAAGTCACAACTGACTTATGGTGACCCCAGCAAGGGGCTTTCAAGACAAGTGAGAAGCAGAAGTGGTTTGTTGTTGCCTTCCTCTGCAGAGTCTGCCCTGGTAGTCTTCCATCCAAGTACTATCCTGCTTAGCTTCTGAGATCTGATGGGATTGGACTGTACTGTACCACCTTCCTTTCCATATCCAATATATTATATACACACACTGATTGCTGAGGTAACATATATTGCTCAAAGGTGTCCCTCCCTGACATATTTTTAAAATAATATGGGAATCTCTGTATTGGATGGACATGTCATGTTTCCTTTGAAGTAATTTTTGTTGGTGGGTTCTATTAATTAGTATTAGGCAATAATAGTGTGAATGAAGTTTTAGTGGCACCTTCATTTATAGACTTCTGGGTATTTTTATGCTTTCCAGTTTTACTCTTCTATCAGATGTTGCTTGGTGAATCCAAAGTGCAAAATCCCATTGGGATTAAATTCAGGGCAGTATGGGAAAGGCTGTTTTCCTGCTTCCAAACTTAACTTGCTGTATATGTGAAATGGGAATGAGCTATTTGTCATCAGGTTTGTTTCAGAATTTTTAGCGTCTTAATAACTAAGAACAACTCCACAACAGAAAAGAACTTCCACAATGCTTCTTTGAACAAGAAAGCAATTGTAAATAATCATGAAGGGGGGGATGGGGGGAATCCACAACCAACAGCAGTATTAATACCTTTTATTCGGACCAACCAAAATGGGACAAAGGAGTAGGCAAACTTTGAAATTTCCTAAGATTTTTTGTGAGGCAAAAAGAAGCAAAAAAATTGCCTATGGCTAAATCTCTTTAAAAATATAAAGGCCAGAAGTTATTTGGCTCCTACTGCAGCATTCATTGGAATATTCATTCCAAAGGCAGCAAAAGTAAAGAAAAACATAGATTAATTTTAGGAGGTGTCCTAGGTGAAAAGTAAGTAGAAAACAGATTTGGAATTTGTCTGCAACTTCTAGGTGGGGAAGATTATCAGGAAAAAAAGATTAACTTCATTGGGCCACCTTTGGTTGCAGAATTACTAGTGAAGGAATATCAAGGTGAAGATGTGAGTGTTAGAATAGTCCTTGTCATTATATTCAAAGGGCTGTAACATTGGGAATATCAATCAAGTGCAGGAGCAGTTTATAATTCTTGCAGGATATCCAGGGATGGCACTCACACACCTATATCCATCCGCTCTGGAGGGACCTTTAGAGTAGGTGACTGGGTTCCAGTGGTGGCCAAATGCTCTTTGAAGCCAAGCAGCCTGACCGGAAGCCACAGAGAAGGGCTCAGGAGTGAAGCCGCACCTGGAGATGTGCCAGCTGGAGCCTCAGAGCTTGGTGGGCCTGGCATGCACCTCAGAAGGGAGGCAAGGCAGACTGCATTGGGTACAGGCTACAGGAGGAGGCCAGAGGTGGTTTTCAGCCTTCTGGGTTCTGTGCAGGCCAACCAAGCAACTTTTTGAAATCTTGGGGTGGGGGAAGGTGGGGCAACAGAGAAGAAGCTCCAACAGATGAAGTTATTGGTCCAGATTCCCTGCACTCACCTGAGCCCTGCCCCCAGACAATCCTTCGTTAGGCAGGTTCAGGGACAGCCAAGGAAGAAGGGCCAGGCAAAGGACTGGCACAGGATGGGGTTGCTAGCTCCAAGTTGGGAGATTCTTGAAGGGGTGGAGCCTGGAGACAGCAGGGTTTAAGGAGGGAAGCAAGGTTGCCAGGTCCCTATACCCTCCCACTGGGAGGGGGGAACTTGGCACTTACCTCATGCCGCTAGTGAGGTTCTTCTTGTGCACACTTCGGCACCTGCGTGATGACTTCACCCCTGGAAGTGACGTCATTGCACTGGCCACGGGGAGCATTCCTGCATTCCATGTGGGGATGATTTGGCCCGTTTGGGGTCCAAATCAGTCTCAAACGAAGCGCAGGAATGCTCCAGCAGCCAGCGCAACAACGTCACTTCTGGAGGTGATGTCATCACGCCCTTTGGGAGCATGCACACAGCACGTGTTCCTGGGGTGCCTGATGGTGGTGGGCAACCTCCGGGAGCATGCCACCAACAAGGTGGCAAACCCCGAAGAGTTTGCCCACCACCATCAGGCACCTGGGAACTCTAGTAGGGTTGCCAGGTCCTCTTACCCTCTAGGCAGGAGGAGGAGGAACCTAGCATTCATCTTCTGAATTTTCTTTCCACTTGCGCAAAGCATGCATGAGCTCCCAGCGCAGCGTGATTATGTCACCACAGGGAGTGACATCATCGTGCAGCCCCTGGGAGTTCTACAGCACTTCACACCAGCGCTGTTTGGGGCCCAAATCAGCCTGACGAGAAGCGCAGGAGCACTCTCGGGGCCTGTGCGATGACATCACTCCTGGTGATGTGGTGTGATAATGTCCTGGGAGTGACATCATCACACCACATCAGAAGCATGCCCCAGGAGGCCTGTTCTGCCTTTCCCCCTGCTAGCCAGGTAAGTGGTGACGGGGCTGAAGCGGGGATCAGGGGATTCCCTGCCCCCACTGGGAGACTGGCAACTCTAGTGTCAAACCTCCGTTTAGGGAGAGGAGGAGGAAGATTCAGCTTCACCCAGAATTCCTCCCCCCTCTGGCCTTGTGCTAGGGTTGCCAACCTTCAGGTGGTGTCTGGGAATCTCCTGGAGTTACGAGAAAGTGGCTGGTTTAGAGGTTTAGACTCTGTGGCATTATACCACACTGAGGTTGCTGACACCAAGGCTCACTGAAGACAGGAAGCTGGAGGGCATGCCCACCCTAGACCCCAAAACACACTGGCCGAAGCCTGACACAGGACATTCTAATTTCTAGGCCATATTTACCAGGGGTGCTTACGGAATAATGTAACATCACTCCTGCATGTTGTGATGTTGGGCTCATTTATGTGATTGGGCTGGGTTTACATATTGTGGGATCCTGGCTAAAACTCTGTCTCTTCTCTCTAATGCTCGGTTTCCTTTCTTCTTTTCCTTCTTCTTTTCAACAGTTCATGTTTTAATGCCTTCTCCAAGCCAACATTTTGTCTCTTTAGGTAGTCTAGCCAAATGATTTTTTCATATTTGGTTGCCACTGCCACATCTAATTTCGCACTCTGATTTTTGCGTACTGCCTCACAACACACACTCGAGGTGTTACATAATTTTTTTTGTGCTTCAACCCAGTATTATTATTAGTGTTGCTTATTGTTCTTTCTTATCCTTTCTGATTAAGAGATTGCGCATGATGACCAAGTCAATGTTCCACATTGTTTTTCAGAATTAGTCAGAAGCAGTGAAAATATTTTGATGTAGCTGACACAACGACTGTTTCCAGTGCTAAAAGGCCATTGTTTCATTTCCATTAATATACATCTTTAGAACAGGAGAGAAGGAATTAGGTGGCAGAATGCTTCCATGCACAGAGTATGAAATCCTGTTTTATGCATCTGTGTTTATCATCAGGCTAGTTATATGGAGGTTAGGACTTACGTTAATGTGATATTACAGTTTATTTTATGGTAATTTCTAGTCCATGTACCTAAAGTATAGCCATGATTCAAAGAGGTTTTTTTCTTTTGTAATCTGTCTTTTGCAATTTTGTAATACATACAATAAAATCAATAAAACTGCCTATTTCTTTCCCATAGACATTAAACAACCTATTCTCTTTGGGGGGGGAAAGCGCTCTTCTGAACAATTCCATCTTAGACATTTAGACTTACCTACACTGCAGACCCTATATCTCAAGCTGTTGTAGAAAGTCAACCTGAATTTCAAAAATGTTTGCCACAGAGTGGAGAAGCTGCTTCAGATGTGCAGAACTAGTTGTATGGTTCATTTGATGCCATCATTTTTCAAATCAGAAGGCAGTTCAGTTATCTGTTACATTTCTATCTCACCTGTCCTCCAAGGCCGTGCCTTATATTCCCCTCACCCCCTTGTATCCTGACAGCAGCCCCTTGGAGTATGTTAGGCTGGAAGAGTGAGTGTTCCAAGGTCACCTAGTGAACTTCATGGCAATTTGAACTCAAGTCTTCCTAGTCAATTACTCAACTCTACACCATACCAGCTTTTCCATTAGCTACAATTTTATTTCCTTGGTAAAGATAAAGATCTAGCTTAGGAAATACGTATAAACAAGCCCTACAATTGTACCCACCTTTTTTCAATGCTCCCGTGTTCATTGGCTAGTTGGATTTTTGTCAGCAGTAGAGTTCTAATTGGCTTATTAGTTGGAGGCTTCTGCCTGTTTCTTTTTGTCTGCGTACTGAAAAATACAGATTGCCATTACCTACATCACAGTAAGTATGTTGTTTCTAATCTTGTTATTCAGTGCATCTCTTTTATTTCTCTTTCCAGTCCATACTTGGAAAGGTCCCATTGATTTGCAGCAATGCTAAGACTGGGTTCTAAGAAGAATTTTCAATAGAAAACTGCTGAAATTTACCAAATAAAAGTAATCGAAGCAGTGGGTTAGGGCATATTATTCTATAATGATTTTTCATGAACTGCGCTGATAGCAGGATATTAGTAACTGATTGAACTCTTTTTGATACAAAAGTATATTTGTCACTCCATGGCAACCAATTTCTTAGTGTATTTTTAAAATTGTACAAAATCCTATTTTTCCCTTGCATATTTTTAATCCAATTTAGAATACAGACAAAAATTATAGCAGGTGTGAACTTCAAAATTATTTTGAAAGCTCAGATTTTATAGTTTGATGTAGTATATTCATAGAACATTTACTATGCTGAGAATACTGAGAGCAGTATCAGTCCTTTGCATTATTTATTTATTTATTTATTTCTGTAGAACATTTTCGTGCCACTCTCCAGGAACTTACTTGAGGCACCTTATGAAATAAAAATAATAAAAACAAAATGTTAAAAAGATATTAATTAAAATACAGCATTAAAAAGGTCCCAGGCCAACATAAAAAACACAGATCATAAAAACAGACCACAGATGGCTTAAAATAAGTTTCTAGGGTAAAATAGTGTTTTAAAAATCGACCCCTTAATTAAAAGCCTAGGTGAACAGATATGTTTTAGCCTGATGTATAAAAGAAAGCAACACAGGTGTAAAATGAGCCTCAAGGGGAAGGACATTCCACAGGTGAGGTGCGACTACTGGCTCTGGCTGCCACCTGCCTCACCTCTGAAGGCAAGAGTGCTGAAGGCAGGGCTTGTAAAACAGATCTTACCTGGTGGTCTGGACGATATGGGAGGATGTGGTCCTTCAAGTATAACAGTTTTAAAACATTGTAATATCAAGTCATATTCCGTACTAAACTTTGTGTAGCGATCTGTATAGAGGAGATGTCAGAGATTATTCATATTTGATCAGCCTGTGCAGCCTTATACTCTGTTGATTTATGTAAAAATAAATGTCACAGAGCTTGATGAAATTGTCTCCCAAGTAAGTAAATTTGCCTGGTATTTCAGCCTGAACCTGGAATTTTTTAAAATCTCTGTGCCTCCCCCCCCCTTCTAATTTCATATCATAAATTGATGTTTAAATCCCCCCAGATTTCAAAAGTAGCACGGTGTGCAGCAACTGATGTATAGATGCATCTTGAATTTTAAAATGTTAACAGCTTGTTTGGGTGCTGAAATTCTCTGGATTTTGATACCTGCTAATTTTAAGAAGTTTGCCTTTACTGCAAGACAAGCAGAGAACCCCCAAGAATTTGCAGGGGTCACTTTATTTTCCCCTGGATCCCCTTCCCCTCACTATTCCCTTTTTTTCTTCTCTTGGCCGCCCCATATCATCTCCCATTTCCCTACTTCCTTATCTCCTTCCCACTTGCAAACCAACCTTCCTTTTACCTGCCCCGCCCCAGTCTTCAAGTGTATTAATTTCCTAGGGGCTCTGCCCCACTTGCCATCCCTGTTGCTTGCTGCACTCATGATATTTAATAGTAGTTTGAATACTGAATGAGCAGTTCTGTCTTCTGCCAAAAGAGCTGCAGAAATACTGGATGAAGCAACAGCAAGAGCAGTCACTTTTTCTTGACAAGCCAGAGGCAAAATTAGGTTTCTATCAAATGTTGTATTCTGCCTTTCTTCCCAATAGAGAGACTCAAAGCAGCAGAAATCATTCTCCTTTCCTCCATTTCATCACTACAACAACAACCGTGTGGGGTAGCTTAGGCTGAGAGGGCACGACTAACCCAAGTTCACCCAGCAAGTTTCTGTGGCTGAGGTGGAGTTCAAAGCTGGGTCCTAGATCCTAGTCAGACACTCTGATCATGACACAATCTTGTGATAGCTCAGCAAGGTTCTTAAACCTTTGTTTTGTAAGCGAGAGGATATGTTCTGTCATTCCTGTGTGTACTGCCATTATCCCCACAACAGCCCTGTGAGGTAGGTCTGGCTTATAGTGTGTGACTGGTCCAAAGTCAGCCAGCAACTTTCCATAGAAAGAAGGAGATTTGAACTTGGATCCCTTGATCCTGACCTAGTCTGACACTCTAATCATTACACAACAATGGCTTTAATAAGTCAGGAAAATTGTTAACCCCCTTTCATTTTGTCATAGAGAGGATATTTTCCACCTTCCTTGTTGGTGCTGCCTGTACTTTCCTGGCTCCTTTTGAGTAAACCTTTGCTTCCATTGCAAAGAGCAGAGGAATGTTTGGGAGCTAATTGTGCCAGTGTGTTCCAGTTGCCTTCATTTTTGGCTTTGCAACATTCATTGTCATCCTGAAGCTGGTGGCCAGTTCTGAAATTCACAATTTATTTTCTGCTTAAATTGCCTGCTGCAAACGTACAACCTTAGTTTCCATTGCATATAACATGGTGAAGAGGGGCTTCTGTTGATGACTTGTGTCAGGATGTTCCAATTCTCTCCCATTTTCAGCATTGCAAGATCATCTGAAGCCAGTGGCCAATTTTGAGGCTCCTAGCTTTATTTTTGGATGAGTTCTGCCTGCCAGAGACAACCATAGCTTCTAATGCAAAAAGTGGGAAGTGGGGGTTTCTGGAGATTGCATGGGCCAGGGTGTTCTGGTGCCTTTCATTTTTGTCACTGCAACTCTCATCATCATCCTAAAGTGAGTGTAGGGTTGCCATTCCCCTGATGGGCGTGGGAGAAGGCCTGCTCCCTCTCCCCCCCGCCACCACTCACCTGGCTGATAGGGGGGAGGCAGGGGAACTGGTCTCTAGAGCACGCTGTTCCAAGAGCACTCTCACGCTTTGCACTGGGATGATTTGGACCCCAAACAGGCCGAATTGGACCCATTTGGAGCCCAAATCAGCCCAGTGCAAAGCGTGTGAAGAAGAAGAAGGTGAATGCCAGGTACCCCCCCCCCTTGCTGGGAGGGTAAGGGGACCCAGCAAGGGGACTAAGCAAGTGGCCAATTTTGAGTTGACTAGCTTTATTTTCTGAGGAGTTATACTTGTCACAGTCATACGGATGGACACGTCCTTCTATTATGATAGATTTATTAAATTCATTTATGCCTCCTTTAAGATATATCAGGCTGAGAGAGTAACTGGCCCAAGGCCCCCCAGCAAGCTTCCAGGCAAAGTGGAGATTTGAACCTGGGTCTCCTAGATCCTAGTCTGATATTGACAGCCGTGTGACTCCTAGCTGGCTTTCAGCTTTTCCTCTTCCCCTCCCCCGGCAGCCTCTCCCTGGGAAAAATCTGGCAAAGTTGCAAAAAGTCACATGGTAATAGGCTGCTCATGTGAATTATATGATGGCTATTGCCAGGCCCAGCCAAGTTGTGTGAAGGCTGCTACTGAGCCCAGATGAATTATGTGATATTATGTCATCTGGTAGCCTTGCATGATTGCAAGTTGCCTTGTATTTGCTGCTTGGCCTGGCACTGATAAATCTCCCTGCAGATCAAGACGGAAGGGGAGCAGGGATAGACTGGGAGGCCAAAATATCCCCTGCCTTTTACTGACAGGAACCAAGGTTTGAAAGCTAGCTCAGGTTCTCCCAGTAAGCATCATAGCATGGTGAGCAGTAGAACCCAAGAGTTCCAGTTGGGCTCTCTGTCCTGTACTATACTGTCTCTCAGATCCTAATTAAAAGACTGAGTAGACGGCAAACATTTTGTTTCTTCTATAAGAAATTTCTTTTCAACCTTTTCCAACATTCCTTTAAGAAGGAAAAAGGCTGGGTTGATAATTGCTTTCCCTTATATCACTGGTGCGTATCTAACCAACCACAGACATCACAGAGCAGGAGTTTTATCCTTCATTTTGAAGCCCACTGAGATGGGTGTCAGCAGACCCTCTGGAACAGCATAAGAGGCAAAGCGGGTAATTTGTTGTGGGACAGGAGATTGACAGAAATTGCAGAAACCACAAATGGAAATGCTGTTCTGGAAGAGGAGATGCAGGATTTGGTACATGTCCTTTCAAACCTGTCCTTTCAAAAATCTTTTTAAGTGATGTACATTTGCATAAGGTTTTTAAGATTCCACTTCTGCTTAAAAGAGAAGTTAGACAAGCTTCTGCCGAACCAAAACTACAATAGTTATCAGAATTGCTAACAGCTAAAATTATGTCATTCTTGCTGCACTCCCTCCCCGTTTTGATTACCATACACCGTTGTGGTGACTTAAGTAAGCAAAATGCCCTTGGAAGGTGGACCGTCCCATTATGAAAAGTCGGTATGTGGTTAGCGTCTGACAAATTGGGAGATTACTGACTTGGAAGTGAGGCTTGCTACTGCTTATTGATGGAAAGCCTGCTCAGTCTTACCTGTGGAAAGCTTCATTTTTAGCTTAGAAAAGAGTGTGTGGGGTGTCCTTGACAACCCTAATAAAATGTGCAGTTACTAATAAAATGTACTCTGTCATTCTGCAAGTGTATGTCTTAATACCTAAAAAAGCAAATCCTGCCTTAATGCTTTTATCTGTGCTTGACATTGGAAGGAACTGTACACATTTACAGGAGAGAGGTCAACAACCAGTCTCTTTAAGTATGACTCTGTAGGGGGTGGGTAAGGTAAATGCCATGTTTGCAAAGATTGCAACAGAGGGACAGCTTGATGGGGTGAAATGCTGAAACCTATAGTTAGAATAAGAAAGAATCTTCTGGTATAAAGTCTAACAAATTTATCACTACATAAACCCTTACTTCATCTGAGGCATGAAGTGTTACATTCAGTCGGCAGAGAGATTTAGATACAAAGCTACAAACCCCAGAAGGGTAAGAAAATAAACATTTCATTCAGTCAGTCTGGACCATTCCCAGCTATTGAAGAACTAGTCAAGTTGGATGAATCCTACTTGTATGTAAATCTGTGAGAAGGAACAGTTTTCATACTGAACTAAACTTATGTGCACATATGATAGTACCAACAGGCAAAACCAAGACAGCAGTCCTAAGCATTTCCCCTTAGAATCCTGTTCAGGTCTGTTCAATGTGGCTTACTCCCAAGGTTTTATGGATTAGTCTGCAAATCTCTGTGCTATCATCAGGATGGAATATTATTCTGTTGCTCAGCATAACACTTAATACTGCACATGTCTTGCTTCTGCATATCTAGATGGCTGATCTGGTGCTTGTGATTGGTAGCGGAGGCAGAGAACATGCTCTGGCTTGGAAACTGGCTCAGTCATCACATGTGAAACAGGTCTTGGTTGCTCCAGGAAATGCCGGAACAGCTAATAGTGGGAAAATCTCTAATTCAGGTAATTAAAAACATGAAATAAGTGCAAATGCATAGCACAGAGAGAGGAATATTTCAGTATTTTCTGCCAGTACATTTTGGATTTTATTTCCTCTAGGCTGTATCTTGTGGATTTACTGAAGCAATTAAAAATACAGTAGAACTTGTGTTGTCTGTTCCCTTAATGGTAGCAGCAATTCCAACGTATTCATTTTGAATTCTGCACAAATTTAGTCTGTGTATATATGCAGTACCATCAGAGGCACTTCTGGTGGAAAGGAAATCAGGCAATGCTTCAGTTTTCAAGTGAATAGCCCTTTTTCCTGATTTCTTGCGTATGGAAGAGAATGCCATTATTCCCGTTGACTCTTCTGGACCCTTATAGTAGTGGTTAGCTTTTAAAGAACTTTGTATTGCCTCATACCAGAAAGTCGGAAATACCTGGAATTATTCTCCATACAGATCTTACCTGCATTAGGGTCTGGATTTGTAGCATCTGTGCCACTTGAACATTGTTTTCTACCCACTGGACATTCCACTGACAGAAGCAGATCTTCCCCCAGTGAAAAGATACTGCTGTGGGTCAGAGGTAAAACCACAGCAGTGTCTCAGAAAGCTACATGGGATGGGGAGCTGCAATAAGGAGGGGAAGTGAGTGAGATGACCCTGCCTCTCTTTTCCGTCAGCGGAGCATTCAACCCAGTGTCTTTAATGGAAGTAATAGGCTGTCTGCCAGCTTCCTTTTGTTGCTTTTTCTGTGTCATAAATTGGAAAAATTGAGTTGTGACAATCACTGCTTGAGTATTAATGTTTTTGTTCTTCTTGAGTTACATAAAAAACATATATAATTTTTTAATGAAACTGGTGGGTATTTCTTAATTGTCTCCCAGGTTTTATGCGAGGAAGGATATCTCATGGGATAGTTATTGTAACTGATTTTGTTTCTGTGGGCTTAAATACTATTTGACAGAGTGTTAAATAAGCATGTAAATGTGGCTACAGCTGGTAGCAACTCCTTGTTGCACATTTTAGCCCTGGTCCTGATCTAGTTGCCTCAGAATATGAATGAGGTTGTACATCAGCATGCACATTCCATTGAAAGCAATGCAGGGCAGATACATGACACCCACCTCTGGAGGCACCTCTGATTTCTGCCTGCTGTTCCCATTTCAAAGAAACAGATCCACATTTTAAACTCGGCTCCATACTTGGATCTTCTTCTCTGAACTGGGGCCTTTGATCAAAAGTTAAATCCTTAAATTTTAGGTATGCACAGTAAATGTGACTTCATATGTGTCCGTGTGACAATCATGATCCAGAGCATCAAGCAAAATTCTCTCTGTATTTACCTGTGTTAACATTGGTTTTCTCTCCTAGTAACCTCTCTCCCAGAGGAAGAGAGACAGAAAGAGAATCATTTGCTGTGAATAGATAAAGTATTATTGTTTTGGGGTTTTCCGGGCTGTATTGCCGTGGTCTTGGCATTGTAGTTCCTGACGTTTCGCCAGCAGCTGTGGCTGGCATCTTCAGAGGTGTAGCACCAAAAGACAGAGATCTCTCAGATCACTGAGAGATCTCTGTCTTTTGGTGCTACACCTCTGAAGATGCCAGCCACAGCTGCTGGCGAAACGTCAGGAACTACAATGCCAAGACCACGGCAATACAGCCCGGAAAACCCCCAACAACCATCGTTCTCCGGCCGTGAAAGCCTTCGACAATACATATTATTGTTTTCCTGTGGAGACTTTTCTTGTCTGCATGTTCCAGAAAGTTTCCATGAAGCCTAAGAACTGCATCCTGAATTTTAACCTTGGTGAAATGGAGAGAGCTTAGATTTTTTAAAAAGTTCTTAAAACTCTTGGCTTGATCCTTTTAGAAATGGAAAACTGTCCTTTAATCCCAGTTTTCTAGGCCTTCAGATGATACTGCCAAAGCTAAGCAAAACAGAAAAATTGCCACAATCTGAAACAGTCCATTGCTCCTACTTTCCTATCTCCGACCATTCTCCATCAAGAGTTATTAAATTAATATCAGAATAACATTATGGCAAGAAAGAAGACTTCAAGTTAAAATATGCCAAGCCAGTTAGATATATTGCTTCATGTTTGGCAAGGAAGGTGCAGTTTCTGCCCCCTGCATCCAGCCAATGCTTGTCACGCAGACTGAGGGGCAGGACCTTGTCCTGGCCTCTTGGCTCACAAGGACCAGTTCACTTTAGACTTTGGATTTATTTACTCTTGATAAAAGTCAGAAAAGAATGTTGCCATTCTGCATTTATTTGGTTCTTATCTTCCGTACAAGCAAACATTGCTGTTTGAAATGTTTGTCAAGCTGTATATTAAAACTAATGTGTTCCAACGTCTGCTTTCTAAAAGAAAGGTGGCTTTCACCAATTTTATTCACAATAAAGTATCCCTTTCTCCATGAGCATTCTTCCTGATTTTATGTAGCACAAAGGCTACATAAGGTTTCCTGTAGTGGGTACTGGCCAGTGATCTAGATGCTAAGGCATGCAGTGTTCTGTTTGCAATATAAATTGAAACATTGCTGTGTACAAAATAAATTTCAAAATCTTTTGTGTATAACATTCTAGAGTTGTGGTTAAGCTTATTATCATGGGAGATGATAGAAATATTATACCACTTTTAGGGTGGCCAGCTCCAGGCTGGAAATTCCTTGAGATCTGGGAAGTGTAGCCTGGAGTGGGTGGGGTTTGGGGAGGGGAGATAGACACACACACACACACACACAATTTTCTTATAGTTGCCGTCTCTGAGTTGGGATATTCCTGGAGATCCGGTGGCAGAGCCTGGGGAGTAGGGTTGCCAGGTCCCCTTACCCTCCCAGTGAGAGTGTGGGGCCCAGCACTCGCCTTTTTGCTTCTCCCATCATGCCTTTCATGCACACACAAAGAGCATGTGCGCCCCCACACATGCTCGATTATGTCACTTCCTGGAAGTAATATCATTGCACAAGCACGGGGACACATGTGCACTTTGCAGCGGGTTGATTTGGGCCTCAAGCAAGCCCAGTTCAGACTGTATTTATTGTAGTTTGATATGTATTTATGTACATGATGTGAGGTATTGGTTTGACTTTGGTAGAGCATAGGCACTTGCACCTTAAGAATATTGGGTGATCTATATTTATAAATTTAAAAAATATTGCAAATATCGCTGGAGTTGTCTCCTTTGGTGGGTCCTGTCTATAACCCACCTGGAGGTTGGCAACCCTATCAAGCAAGGTTTGAGTCCTTCAGCCTAAGAAGACTTTCTTCAACTTAAATGTCTCTTTCTTGAGTGGAAGAACCACTTAAGTTAGTGGAAACATCCTTAGGCTGTAGGAAATTGCCCATTATTTTCTGCTACTTGCTAATCAGGAGGGAAGTATAGGCTGAATGACTGGGTTCAATCCCCAGTGAGGCTCTGATGTTCACATCTCTTAGCTTAACCCATCTTAGTGAGCTGCTTTGTGGTCACAGGTAAACAGATGTAAGAAATAGACAGTACAGTTGGTTACAACTAAGTTATGCCTTGTGTCTACTGATAGCTGTCTCTATCAGTGACCATTCTGCACTTGGGAAGTACTGCAAAGACCAGAAGATTGGACTTGTGGTGGTTGGTCCAGAAGTTCCTCTTGCTGAAGGTATGTCTAAACTAAATTATAAAAAGTATTTTGTTATATCATTTCCTATTTCTTATTTAAAGTATTCACTCACTGATTTTAAACAATTACTGCAAATAGTTACTTGTGAATGATAACTTGTGTACAGAACAAAGTATCTCTTCTAGCAGAAGATGGTAATGATGAGAACAGAATACTACATCTAATATTTAAGAAATAATTTTTTGGCCTTCATGCTTGGCAAACAGTTCAGAGACCAAAAACATTCACACTAAGATTTGTTCAAAATATGAGCCCAATTCTTGTCCTACCCCATGATACCCAGTTCTTACGTTTAGGCCACTGGATACACTTAAGTGGCTTTTCCAGATTTACCCAGGAATTGATACAGTATTTCCTGCCTTGAACAAGGGAGATTTGACCGTCAAAAGCTCACACTCTGGAGATCTAGTTGGTCTTTAAAGGGCCACTGGACTCGAATCTTGCTCTTCTATTACAGACCAACATGGCTACCTGCCTCAAACTAGCTCCAGCAATGGTTATGGATGTCCAATATGTGTTAATCTCACCCCATTACTCTTCTAAAATAGAAAAATTCAGAATTCGAAATTGTTATTAAAAATAATTATTTGGTGAGAGTATATAACCTTGAGATATTTTTTTTTGCTAGGAATTGTTGACGATTTGACAGCTGCTGGTGTCAGATGCTTTGGTCCTACAGCCAAGGCAGCTCAGCTAGAGTCCAGCAAGAGCTTTTCTAAAGCCTTTCTCGATAGGAATGGCATCCCAACTGCAAGATGGAAAGCTTTCACTAGTGCAGAAGAAGCTTGTGCCTTTATTAATAGGTAAATCTTCTCTCTGATTTTTTAAAAAACATGTTCAGTCATTTTGGAATTTGAAAATATATCCACAGCTTAGTGTTTGTGTGCAGTCCCTGTTACTTACTTCCTTTTCCATTTTCTTTCTTTCAAGTGCAGAGTTCCATGCTCTTGTGGTGAAGGCAAGTGGTCTGGCTGCTGGGAAAGGAGTAATTGTTGCTGCAAACAAAGGAGAAGCTTGCAGAGCTGTACATGAAATAATGCAGGTGAATTGAGCTTATTCAAAGACACATTAATGCCTTCCCATCAATATATAATGTAATGTGTTTCTCTCTAAAAATGCCATTGTTTCCTAGTGCATATGATGAAATTATGTGCAATTATGCCCAGTCCTGCCCCTTCTCTGCTCGTTTTCAGCCTTTGTATTATAGATGACTCACAACTAGGGGTGTGCAAGCCAAAAATTTTCGGCTATAGCCGAAAGTAGAAAGCCGAAAGAAAATTCTCTATCGTTAAAGCTGAAAGCCGAAACAAGAATCTCTTTCGGGATTCGGGATTCGGGATTCTTTCGGCATTATTTCGGCATTCTTTCGGCTTTTTTCTATGGGAAAATGCCTCCGTCTTCCAGGACGCCTGGAGGAGGCATTTTCCCACCGAATAAGCCCAAAATTGGTGGGGACCTTCCTCTAACCCTTCTCTAACAACCACCCAAGTTTCAGACAGATTGGACTTTGGGGGGCCATGTTATGGCCCCCCAAAGCAGGTCCCCCCATCCTCCCATAAAGGAGCATCTTCTTCATTATTTCCTATGGGGAAAAAATGAAGAAGCAGGCTTCCTTTGCCAGGGGTGGCATTTTGCATGCAAAATGCCCCCTTACCCTCAGGGGCCCTTCTCCCACCCCTCCTCCCACCCCCCACCAAGGCTCAGCCTGCTCCCACTTGGGGGGGCCATTTCATGGCCTCCCCAAGTAGGTCCTCTCAGCCCCTAAATTCCACCCCTTACAGCTCCACACAAACCCAATTCCCCCCAGCTGCCACACACAGACCCAAATCCCCACATTAGCCCCTCACAGACCCAAATCCACCCCCACCTGCCCCACACCCATAACCCCAGGAACAGGCTGGCAAAGGCCAGCCCTCTCCCTTTGTTCCCTATGCTGGTAGAGATTAGAGCACCTACTTGGGGAGGCCATGAAATGGCCCCCCCAAGTGGGAGCAGGCTGAGCCTTGGTGGGGGGTGGGAGGAGGGGTGGGAGAAGGGCCCCTGAGGGTAAGGGGGCATTTTGCATGCAAAATGCCACCCCTGGCAAAGGAAGCCTGCTTCTTCATTTTTTCCCCATAGGAAATAATGAAGAAGATGCTCCTTTATGGGAGGATGGGGGGACCTGCTTTGGGGGGCCATAACATGGCCCCCCAAAGTCCAATCTGTCTGAAACTTGGGTGGTTGTTAGAGAAGGGTTAGAGGAAGGTCCCCACCAATTTTGGGCTTATTCGGTGGGAAGATGCCTCCCCCAGACGTCCGGGAAGACGGAGGCATTTTCCCATTGAAAAGCCGAATGAAAGACGAAAGAATCCCGAAACGTTTCGGCTTTTTTCTTTCGGCTACCCGAAACGTTTCGGGATTCCCCGAAACGTTTCGGCATTCCCTGAAAGAAGCCGAAACACTTTTGTTTCGGCATTCTTTCGGCATTCTGAATGCCGAAACGCACATCCCTACTCACAACTCATTTTCTGGACCTAATGAGACTAGCAGACAAGGCTGGTCTTGGTTGCCAAAATGGAGGGAAAGAGAGAAAGGTCAACAAAAATGGCGGTTTGATGGGCAACATCCTACAACTAATTATGATACTGGGAATGGTATTTCAAATTATGTGCTTGAAGCTAAACTATTACTGAAGTATTTAATGAAGTAGATCTCAAGGCACAGATCCCCTGATTTAGCTTCTACTTATGTATGGTTTCCAGTCTGATATTAACCTTATCTATTAATATGTCTGTCAGTCTCCTTTTTATCCTGCTTTCCCTCTAAGAAACTCAAGGCAGTATATGTGGGTCTCCTCTCTTACTTTTTATCCTCACAACAACCATGTGATGTAAGTTAGGCTGAAAGGGAGTGACTGGCCCAAGATCACCTGACACTTCATCCCTGAGCAGTTCAGGTGGGTAGCCATGTTGGTCTGCAGTCAAGAGCAAAATCCAGATCCAGCAGCATCTTAAAGATCAACTAGAGGGACCTTTGACTCTAGAAAGACAATACCTGAGCAGGGGTTTAAACCTGGAGCTCCTGAGTCATCAGCTGACACTCTAGCCACTGTTCTATTCCAGCTGTTGCATGGTGTGGTTATCAGTTTATTTAATGCAAATATGAACCAATATTTTAAATATTTTTTTTATTTTGTTCAGTTAGTCCTGTACTGAACAAAACCAGGACAGTTTTCAAGATGTCTATGACTAATTTTAGAAGGGTCTGTTGTATTCCTCTGAACTCAAAACAATAGCTTTCATCTGAGGTTGTTCTAGCTTGGAATTTGAAATGTGTAAGAAATTATGAAGTATCTCCAGTATTTTCATACCTGATTTGATTAAAGCCAGCATTTAAAAATAAAAGCAATTCAAGAAAGAGACCTCTTCTATGGCTTGGATAGCTAATGTAGATGGATTAAGATTCTAAAAAGTTTTTGTCTTCTCTGCTCAGTTGGGCTGATTCCCTCTTTCAGAATATTGTTATAAATGACAAGTCTGCAAATAAGATGTATATCTTTTTAATGCAGGATAAACCCTTTGGAACAGCAGGAGAAACTGTTGTTGTTGAAGAACTTCTTGAAGGAGAAGAGGTTTCCGTAAGTGCATAATGTCTAGAACATAAACAGTGTATGATCCTGTTAATCCTTTTTATGATTCAGTTATTTCGATGGGAGAATTAAGTATGCACTTAACCCTTCCCTAGTCAAATCAATGGAACTTAAATGTATTTAACTTTGGTTGCATTGTGGCCATTCTGTATATGAGGTACAAGTTTCTTATTCCTAATCTTAATTGAGGTAAACAATGGATTTACCCTTTCAAACTCTTCCTAACAAGTTGCCAGAGCAAAATTTCCTGATTATCAGAATATTATGTTGCCCTATAAATAGTGCTTTCGGAGTGACCTCCTATTGGAGAAGTTTGAATATTTCCATGACCCTTGCTAATGCGATTGGGCAGTTGTAACTGTTAAAGAGCTGCTTTAGAGCAAAGGCACATCACAAGTCCTATTATTATTATTTGCAGAAAAGAGCTCCAAGGCTCACTTCTGTTTTAAAACATGGAATTTATCATTTGTTTTGAGGACTAGTACTTAACATTTCTGCAGTAAAAGTGGTTTCAGAAAAGTATGATAACATATGCCAATAGAATCTGTCTTGGTGCTCCTAACTTGCACGAGAGAGTTCTGCTCTCCTACCAAAGGGTTTTTTTCTTGGAATAATGCCATTGGGAGTAAAACCTAATCCACAGAGGTGTTTTTCTGTCTCTCGTTATGAGGACTGTATTGTTCATAATCGTGAGCTTATTAATAATCAGATTTATAAGCTTGAAAACCCAATGCATTTCCTATGTTATTGTGCACAGTTCTCTAAGGTGTCCATTATTTCTGATTTCCTTTTAGTGCTTATGCTTCACAGATGGTGTCACTGTTGCTGCCATGCCACCTGCCCAGGATCACAAACGGTTAATGGATGGGGATCAGGGTCCAAACACTGGTGGCATGGGAGCATATTCCCCAGCACCTCAGGTAAAATGTTCTTCGTACACTGCCCCTTTGGCAACATGTAGTCCTAAAAACAAAGGTTCTGCTGTGAAAACAGAGGATAGGAAAAACAGCTTTGTGCTAGTGGAACTCAACAAGAGTTACACAGTGATTCTCCTTGTCAGACCTGGTGAAATCCTGTACTTTCCTCATGCTTATTTGAGTCTGCCATAATCTTTCAGAAATGAAAGATCTTACTGTCAGGCAAGATAAAAAAATGTACATGTCATCTCGCCATATTTATCCATAGAATTATAAACTACTTATAAAATACTTGACATATGGCTTGTAGGCTGTTAAGTTACAGAGAAAGGAAAGAAATAGAGGTTTACTCTCTGAATGTGAGTAGGTGAAGCTTTTCATGGCATGAAGGTAAACAATATCATCTGCTACATAATATCCCATTAAGCCTGTTATGGGGGCAGGACTTCTTTTCTCCAGGCAGTTTGCAACCCTGGGTGAATCTGTCTCCCTGCAGCTATTGTTTCTCTGGCTGGTGGTTATAGCCAGGCTGGTCATGCAAATTTTACACATTTTGGTGAAAGGGCAGTGGTTACTGTTCTAGAGCTGGTTACTGTCTGTGTGATAGCATAGTGGTTAAGTAATTGGTTGCAACTCATCATTCTGCTGGTTCAAATCTCACCACTGCCATGAGCTCAGCAGGCGACCTTGGGTAAGCCCCTCCTCTCAGCCCCAGTTTCCCAGCCTGTATGGTTGGGATAATAATAACACTGACTTTGTTCACTGCTCTAAGTGTGCACTAATCTGTCTATAAGAGCACTGTGTAAGCTCGTTGTTGTTGTTGTTATATGGCATACAAATTTGAATTTAGGGCTCGTTCGTAGTTTCTCATCATTTGCTGACTTGCAGAGAGATTCTGAACTGACTCAGTTGAAAAGTGTCATAGCTAACATGATACAACAGTTTGGTCACTAGTGGCTCAATCGCACATGCAAATCTCAAGGGGCAAATTCACACACACAAAACCGATCCTTTCTCTGTCCAGTAGAACTCATACTTGCAGCACAGATGTATCATACAAGTGCAGAGCACTGTAATATCTTTGTTGAGAAAAGCGTATTATCATTTACAAGGTTTTTTTTAGAGATGCACTATTGCAAGGTTGCATATATGATGAAAACTATATTTATACTGACTAAGAATTAGAGCCATTTTCTGGTTTACCTTAATGTTGTATCTGCTGTTGATTTTTTTAACTATTGCAAAATTGTTCCTTTAACTTTTTTATTAGTTTGCTTGAATGTTTTTCATTTAATACTCCTCATGCAGAGCAGGTGATGTGGAAGAGGGAGGGAAAGGTGCAGCAAGGGAGACTGAGTTGTCCCTTAAATGCTTGCACTGCTGAATTGTTACATAAGTATTTATTTATCAAAGAAGACTTGGTAAATGTTAGTCTTGGTCTTTAAGGCTTAAGGAAAAACTAACAGCCTGCAAGTGCTCAGTTATATAACATGACTATACACTCAATCAAAAATTTTAATCCATCTAGGTCACTATTGTCTGTTCTAGTAACTCTCCAAGATCTTGGGAAAAAAATGTTTCCCAGCCAGTTCCTGGATATTTGTATGCCAAGGGAATACTTTACCATTGAACTATCACTCTACCCATTAATAGCTCATACATGGGTATACCCAGGGAAGATTAATGGCATTTGTCCCCAAGACTGGAGGAAGTCAGGCCAATGACCTGTAGCTTTGTATAAGAGACCTTGCCTACCCCCATAATTTTTTCTGGAGTCACCCTTAAGTTTGTGAATAGGTACCCTCACAATGTTCATAAAATTTGCAAAAGGTACTAATTTGTGAGAGGGTGCAAATACAGTAGAAGACAGAAATAAGAATCAAAGTGATCTTGACAGGCTGGAAAACTGGGCTCAAACTAACAAAATGAAATTCAACAGAGATAAAGGGAATGTCCTGCATTTAGGTAGGAAAAAAATCAAAGGCATAATTATATGATGGGGGAGGCTTGTCTTGGCAGTAGTACATGTGAAAAGGGTCTAGGGGTCTTAGTAGATACATGGAACATGAGTCAGCAGTGTGATGTAGTAGCTAAAAAGGCAAACATGGTTTTATAAAGAAGTGTAGTGTTCAGATCATGTGAAGTGAAGGTACCGCTTTGCTCTGGTTAGACCTCATTTTGAGTAGTGTGTTCAGTTTTGGGCACCACAGTTTAAGAAGGATGTTGACAAGCTGGTGGAACAGGCTTCCTTGGAAGGTGGTGAGCTCTCCTTCTTTGGAGGTATTTAAGAAGAGGCTAGATGACCACCTGACAGCAATGCTGATTCTGTGACTCAATATGAATGTACACGGAACAGGACTGGAGGGCGTGAAGAGACGAGCCACGACTAGGCTCTCCTGGCCCTTTCTTACATGCCTAGGGTAATACTGATTGCCACTTTGGGGTCAGGAAGGGATTTTCCTGCAGACCAGATTGTCCAGGGATCCTGGAGGTTTTCTGCCTTCCTCTGAGCAATAGAGCAGGGGTCACTGGGGGAGGTGAGGTGAGAGAAGATAGCTGTGAATTTTCTGCATTATGCAGGTGGTTCTACTACATGACCTTTGGGATCCCTTCCAGCTCTCTGTGTCTGTGTTTCTAATGTTGCCCTGAAGTTCTATGAAATAACATAAAAAAGAAACCAGTTAAACATCATATAGTTAAAATACTGTTTTTAAATAATATCTTATTAGATATCCAAGGATCTGCTTCTGAAAATCAGAAATTCTATTCTTCAGAAAACAGTTGATGGAATGAGAAGAGATGGTATACCTTACATGGGTAGGTGGGAGATGTACTGTCATATCCTGTACTGTCATATCTTTCTAGTAGCATCACAAGTAATGGTGCTGTGGGACTATAGCTGTGACTGGTGCAGTACCTACTGCAACTGATAAAGCTGTGAAGAACCTAATTTGAGAGTTGCTTGTCATTTGATTTACACTGTGTAATCTGCCTTGAGTCTTGGTGAGAAAAGCAAACTATGAATGAATGATTGAAATGTTGCAGTAGATATATATGCACCTTTACTGAGCTCTATGCAGATCTCTTTTTCCTAGACTGGGGAACTGGATCTCACACATTCTTTTTTCTCTTGGAGAAAAATAGAATATGCATGAGCACAGTTCACCCTTTTCTCTCATAATACAATCAGCAGGAGCCAGGAACCATAAGAAGGCAACTCTAAGCCATTCTGATCCCATATGGCAGTTCAAGCCAATTTTTTTTCCTTATCTCTCCATAAGTATTCAGCTGATGGAACATATTATAGAATTTGTATCTGTTATTTATTGAAAACATCTGCTGCATTAGGAACCTGCAATCTTTAGGAAATAAAGTGTAACTAATTAACATGACCTCTTTAACTATGTGGAAAATGCCCAGTAGGAGCATATCTACATCAGCAGACAGTACCCAGTAGCATAGTCTGTAGTCCTTGACCCTTAGCAAGGCATCTCTATGAGCCATTTCTTATGGCACAGCCTTATAATTTGAGTTGAAAGTCCTCCTGAATAATTTAGTTTTGAATAGTTTGTCCAGGAGAGCGGGAGCTTTCCAGACCTTCTCAGGCAGGCCATTCCATAAGGTGGGGGCTACCACAGTGAAAGCACATGTACAGGCAGCTGTTGATTTTGTCCAGCTGCAGAGTGATATGTGCAGAAGGCCTTGTACAGTTGAGTGAAGATGCCGTGGCAGAACATAGGGGGAAAGGCAGTAGCAGAGATATGAGGGGCCAAGGCCATGAAGGCCTTGTTCATGCTAGTAAAAACTTTGAATTGCATCCAGTAACAGATGGGTAGCCAATGGTGTGACTACAAAATGGGAGCATTATGAATGCTCCATCTAACTCCTGAAAGTAAATGAGCTGCAGCATTCTGAGTCATCTGTAGTCTCCAAGTTGACTTTGAGGGGAGACCTATGTAAATTCATTACAATAGTCTAGACTTGATATTACCATGGCATGACTCCAGGTGGCCCGATCGGCCATGTGCAAAGTTCTGTGGATCCGTTATGTAGACAGGGATATTTTTTGTGGTACTGTTGTGTAGTGGCTCCTTTTGGGGGTGGGGGGGCGTCTATCCCAAGTCACGAGAGGGCAATTGGTGTAAATCAGAGGAACCTTATATATGAGTACCAGCACCTTTTTCGCAAAAAACACTGCCTTTAGATATTGAAATACAAGTCATTCATTTTAAATACTTTTGCCAGTCATGAAATCAGTCTATTGTGACTTTTGAATTAGGTGTACTCTATGCTGGATTGATGTTAACCAAAGATGGACCTAAAGTTTTAGAGTTCAACTGTAGATTTGGTGACCCTGAATGTCAGGTGAGTGACTATAAGAAAAATTATTATATTGTTCAGTCTGTTAACCCATTTTTGTCTCAAAGCTAACTCATTGCACAGTTCTTAATAGAAAATACAGTACTTCAAGAAAGCAAATGTAATGTCTTTTAAACAAGGTGGTAATCATTCAAATGCTTCCTTTATATTCTTGTGATCTTCATTTTATTTCACTGAGTTCATTTCCTAGCTTTATTACGTTTGTTTCATGTTTGTTTCACGTCTCTGTTATTTTTGTCTGTCCTTGATTAGGTAATTCTTCCACTACTCAAGAATGATCTTTATGAGATTGTACAAGCAATCATTGATAGAAAGTTATCTGGTTACATGCCTGTTTGGTATGAAAACTGTTCAGCTGTAACTGTGGTCATGGCTAGTGAAGGCTACCCAGGAAGCTATGCCAAGGGTTTGGAAATAACAGGTAGGTAATTAAGACATAGAACCAAATCATGTAGCCAGTTGATCAGCATATACTACATTTCCATCTTTGTATGATTAGCTAGAGTTCATGAATTTCTTTGAGCTTGGCTGCTTAACTGAAGTGACGAAGACTTATGTTTTAGCCAAAGGAGAGGCTGCATTTGATCCTTGCATTGATGGTTTTTCATAAAGAGGACTAGTAACTTTAATTTCCACTGGAGGAAGTTGAACTGATCGTACATAGACAACAGGTTTTATTTAAAATTAATTGATTTTTTGCATAATGTTTGATGTAATGCCTAAAGTAAAAAGTTTCTTGGCAATACATCCTATGGACAGTTGGACCAATCTTTTTACTAAGTACTTTACAAAACTCCTTTTGTCTAGTACTTTATTTGGGCTACTGTTGTGCAATTTCCCTGAAAAATGTAGTCATTATGCTCACTGCCCTGTCTTTTTAACATGTTGAATTACACCTTATTAGAAGGCCAGAGTGAATAGTGTCTGTTTTTTCTAGACAAACAACTTTAAAATAGAGATAACCTAGCCAGAAGGCTATACTACTGGTATACAAGTAACCTTAAGCACAGGATAGGATGAGAGTAGAAATATTTGTATGTATGGCTTCCTTTTGATAAGATTGCTAGCAAGTACACCAACATGGCTCAAGAAACAAGGATCAAGAAGATTTACAGTAATCCCATGCTGTCAAGTAAAAAAAGGAGTACAATGAGATTCATCAGCAGTCTTCTTCACAATAGTTTCTGTGTAGATTTCTGTGGGCATTCATATCGAACAGTATGGTATCTCAGCTGTAGAAATGTGATTTCATGGACAGAGATTTCAGACAGATCTGTACTCATTCACATACTATTATAAATGCAAAAAGTATGTCCCTTTGTTCATGTACTTCTGCAATTGCTTGGTCATATATTATTTTATTTATTATTTATTTATTTAATACATTTATTGCTTTTCTTTCCACCTAGAGGACTTTACAGCAGCTTACAACATAAAACAAAACATAAAATTATATTAAAAACACAGTTAAAAACTGCCCATATATTAAACAGTGGTGAAACAAAAACCATCCTAATTTTTTTTTAAAAGTCTTCAGCTGCCTCTTGAAGACAGAAACAGGGGAACAGACGCACTTCCTTGAGGGGATTGTTCCATACTTGTGGAGTGCCACTGAAAAGGCCCTCTCTAATATACTTTGAGCAGGAACATATGAGAGAAGACAGTCCTTCAGGTACAATGGCCCCAAGCCATGTAGGGCTTTAAAGGATAGAACCAGCACCTTGAACTAAAGTGGATCAGTAGTTAGCATAATTGCTGGAATATTGAGGTCACATGTTCCTAGCAGTTGGTCCTGACCGTCAGTCTCGCCACTGCATTCTGTACTAGCTGCAGCTTCCAAATACTCTTTAAGAGTAGCCCCAGGTAGAGTACATTGCAATAGTCCAGTCAAGATGTAACTAAGGCTTGGATCATGTCGGACTCCCACAGTGGTAGGTCAGAGCCTGTGGCTAAAGCACTCTCCAGCATCCCTTTTTCCAGGAAGGCCTTGGATTAACCTCAGTCACAGAGGGGAGGAGGATCTTCATTCACTCTGGCCTCTCTCTAGCTATCTGCCTCTCCCAGCACCTCCTGGGGAATGGTTTGGCTCTTCCCTTTTGCTCTTTCTTACGCTGACATAATAAAGGATTGTGTGTGGGGGGGGGGCAGACTGATCACTCCAATGCCCTCTCTTTGGGATGGGCCAAAGGTGAGTGGAGAGAATCTGAGCCAATAGCCTCCCTCCCTTCTCCTGCCCTGTCCTCCTTAGAGGTTTAAAGGGGTTACTCTGCCTGCCTGCCTGTCTAGGCCCCAGGAGGCTCCAGCTGCTGTTGGCCTCCTTTTCTCGCCTGTTCCCAGGTGCGGTCTGCTGCCGGAGTCCTGCCTCCCTGCTGAGGTGTGTGCTGGGTTTGCAGTACTCTGATGCCACTGCTGGGGTACCTCTGGGCATAGCTTTGCCCTTGTCCTTTGCTCCACAACCTTTGTCTGCCTCAGTGGTGCCTGGGCAAGACTGCCCCCTGCTAAAGGTGACTTGAGAGAGTGAGTGGAGGGATGGGGCCTCTACCCCTGGACAGATCACTGTGGCAAGATCTGACCGAAGCAGAAATGGATGCAGCTAATGCACCAGCCAAAGCTGGGCAAACACATTTTGAGCCATCCCAGCCACTTGGCTTTCTAAGGAGACAGCTGTGTCAAGCAGTCCTCCTAAGCGGCAAACTTGACATTTCAAGGGGAGCGGAACCCCATCCAAAATAGGAGAGATCTCATGTCGCTGGTTAGTCTTTCTGCTAACCCAGAGAATCTCTGTCTTGTCAGGATCAAGTTTCAGCTTGTTCATCCTTATCCAGCCCACTACTGACTCCAAGCATCGGTTCAGAAATACATGGTAACATTTTTTTAAGAAAAAATAATTTATATCTTTGTATTTGCATTGTCACCTTACAGGATTATCTCAGGCTAAAGAGCTAGGCTTGGAAGTGTTCCATGCAGGCACAACCATAAAAGATGGGAAAGTGGTGACCAATGGAGGCAGAGTCCTCACCGTGACTGCAATCGAAAAGGACCTTGTAGCTGCACTGGAAGAAGCCAACAAAGGAGTAGGAGTCATTCGGTTCAATGGGGCCATTTATAGAAAGGATATTGGTTATCGAGCTATAGCTTTCCTTAAACAGTCCAGGTATCTATCCAAAGCTGAAGATCTTTCATAAGAATTTGCATTAACTTTAAATCAACCAAATATGTTCCTGTCATATTTCATACATAATTACTGCATGATTTAGTATCATTTTGTTCTTATGCTTTATATAACATCATATTCTAATGAATTCATAACTGATCTATTTCTGATTTCAAGTACAGAAATCAAGGATTAACTTCATTCTCCCATATATGTCTTTCTTTTATTGAAGATCATTAAAACATTGACAAGCATCCATAAGATAGCTTATATCAGAGGTATTTAGAGCATAGTTATACCACAATATTAAAGAAATTGATGTGTCCTGACCTGCTCCCAAAGAAGTCTAAGAATTGTGTCAGAAAGTTAAAACTCTGAAAAGGAGAATTCTTAGTAATCACTCAAAACTACATTTCCCAGCTTCTTTGAGAGAAGCTATAACAGCTGAATCATTTTCTCAGGTCTGCCTTTGTGGTATATCGGTATTGTGTAAGGTGTACAGAACTGAAACCGGTCCTCTGTTGGTATTTCCTAGGTACTAAAATGTGCCTTTAAAATTCAGGCTCTTTGAATCGTCTGTTAAGACATATGAACAGTCGCCAAAGGATTAAAAATTCAGTTTCTTTTCTCTTGCAGTTAAGTGAATGTGGTTTATTTTCTTCCACATAGTATGTGCCAAACAGTGTCATTGTTAGGTTGTGCAAAAGTGTTGTGGTGTAAATATGTTGGCCTGCTTAGAGGTTAAGGAGAAGTTTCATGTATCATCACTGGACAATTGATCTTTATACTTTCTCAGATATTCTGGGATGTTTGTCAAGAATGTGGTATTATGGTATTATTGTGACAGATAGGCCTTAACTAGAATTTTCTCTTGTGATCCTTGATAGATTTTCTCTGTTCTGTGACCCAAACTGCATGTGAAAAGTTAGCATAACACTTGTGGCAAGTGGCTTGGATATCTGTGTGTAAGTCAAGGTCTGGATGTCTGCCTGAGAATCAAGGCTATTAATTGGGTCTGCATTCCTTGTGGGAATGGTGTGGAATCAAAGCAATGTCACTCTGTTGTGAAAAGTTTTTCTTTTTCCATACCAAAGGAAAAACAGACTTGAAAGATGAACTTGCTATCCCCAACCGTGCTTGTAACCCTTGCTGCTGAATTTCAATAAACCTAGAAAGTTACTAGAAAACTTACACACTGCCTGGACCCTATTTTTTTCTGTCAGAGAATATATTCTTAATGAGCATTTCCACTTTGGGTGGTTAAAATGCTTTCATCAGACATAGATAGTCCAGCACAGGGCTTAGCTAGCTGTCCTGTTAGTTCTCCCCAGAAAAGAGCTTTATCTGTGACATGATATACCTTATACCTACACTTTTTCTCGTACAAAGTGCTAGTTTTGACTACACCGAGTCTGACCAGTAAGAATACAAGCAGAATCTATTGATCTTACTAAGCTTCCACTTTTCAACAAATACTTGGCAAAGAGCATTATTTCAATTTCCATTTAATTCTAAAATAGTGCTGCAAAGAATCAGGATTTATTAGCTGGAGAAGTCCTTAGGGCTTGGTTCAGGATACCATGACACTGGCCTTACACACAATTCTTTTACTGCATCTCTATAACTAGCAGTGTGATTCTAATATTGAACAAATTTATCAACACAAATGCTTGTAGTATCTATAGACACTATTCCTGTAAACACTGAGTGGATTAAAGTTATCTGTACTGGTACAGTTCCATCGATTCCACAGACACACCACCACAAGCATAATCTAATGCTTCTGCCAGTTTAAAAGCCAGTCTTTTGACTGGTATTGCCAGTTTTAAACAATTACAGTAATATTACAGTTATAAAACATGATCTTGTATAATATATGAATGAATGGTTTTATAAAGCTGTCTGTGCTGGAAAACATTACATCAGTATCAATACATCTGATTCTCAACTTGGCCTCAACTGTGGATACGTAAATGTAGAGACTGGAACCATCAGCAGACAAGATGGAGCTCTCTACAAATCTGAGAAGAGTCCCAGGATTGTAGAAAAATCTGAAATCTTTTTAAAAATGCATGAGGGTTAACCACCCAGTGTGAAAGGCAGTGTAATATAGTACTTAGAGTATCATACTAGGATTTGGGAGACCCAAGTTTGAATTCCCGCACAGTCATGGAAGCTTGCCGGGTGACCTTGGGCCAGTCACACTCTTACAGCCTAACCTATATTACAGGGTTCTTGTGATAATAAAATGTTGGAGAAGAGAATGATATAAACTGCTTTGGGTCCCTGTTGGAGAGAAAGGCAGGTTAAATGAAGCAAATAAATACAAAAATAGAATCTATATCTCTAAGAAATGAAAGCCCTGTGAGATTTGGGGTTCATAGGAAACCACAACAATATTGCAAGCCTTTTCTTTTTTGTGAGTTAGTACTTTGTCAGATCAAGGGAATATTGTGGACATAGTTTATCTTGATTTCATTAAGGCTTTTGATAATGTTCCACGTGATATTCTTGTTGACAAGTTGGTAAAATATGGTTCATATCCTGCTACTGTTAGGTAGATTTGTAACTGGATGACAGATCACACCCAAAATGTAGTTCTATAGCCGCTATGGAATGACAAGTGGAGCGGCTCAGGAATCTGTCCTGGGCTCTGTGTTGTTCAACAGCCTTATAAATGACATGGATGAAGGAATAGAGGTGATGCTAATTAAATCTACAGATTATACTAAATTGAGAGGGGTAGCATATATAGTAGAAGACAGAATCAAGATTTAGGATAATGTTGAAAGGCTGGGAAAGTGGGCTAAAACTAACAAAATGAAATTCAACGGAGAAAAATATAAAGTTCTGCATTTAGGTAGGAAAAATCAAAGGCATAATTATAGGATGGGGTACATGTGTACTATATGTACACATAGTACATGTGAAAAGGATCTAGGGGTCTTAGTAGATCACACACTGAACTTGAGTCAGCAGTGTGATGCTGTAGCTAAAAAGGCAAATGCGATTTTGGGCTGTATCAACAGAAGTATAGTGTACAGTTCACATAAAGCGATGGTATCATTTTACTCTGATTAGGTTAGACCTCACTTAGAGTTCTGTTTTCAGTTATGGGAACCACAGTTTAAGAAGGATGTTGACAAGCTGGAATGTGTCCAAAGGAGAACAACAATGATGGTGAGGGGCCTGGAGACCAAGTTCTATGAGGAAAGGTTGAAGGAACTGGATATGTTTAGCCTGGAGAGGAGGTGACTGAAAGGTGATATGATAGCTGTCTTCAAGTATTTGAAGGGCTGTCAAATAGAGGATGGTGCAGAGTTATGTTCTGTTCTGTTGCCCCAGAGGTTCAGACCAGAACCACTGAATTAAAATTAAGTCAAAATAGTTTTCAACTAAACATTAGGAAGAACTTCCTGACAGAACGGTTTCTCAGTGGAACAGGTTTCCTTGGAAAGTAATGGCTCTCCTTCCTTGGAGGCATTTAAGAAGAGGCTACGTGGCCATCTGACAACAATACTGATTCTGCGACTCAGTATGAATTTAGGCGGATCAGGAGAGTGAGGGTGGGAAGGAATGAGCTGGTGCTAGGCTGTTGTGGTCATTTCTTATATGTCCAGGGTATTGCCAATTGCCACTTTGGCATCAGAAATGAATTTTCCTCCAGGCCAGATTGGCTGGGGATTCTGGAGGTTTTTTGCTTTCCTCTGAGCATAGAGCAGCGGTCACTGGGGGGAGTGGAGGGGGGAGATAGCTACAAATTTCCTGCATTGTGCAGGGGGTTCAACAAGATGACCTTTGCGTCCCTCCAGTGCTATGTTTCTGTGTTTCAAACCTTGGTTTCTGTTAAAGGCAGGGTGAGGGCCCTTTCCCGGATGATTTTGGCCTCCCAATCCACCCCTCTTCCACTCACTGTGCCCTGGAGGGAGGACCCATTGGAGCCAGACCCATCAGCAACCACCAGGGAACTTGCTACCAATTTGCACAACTCACCCAAGTGCAGTGGTGGCTATGACTTGATCACACACAACTTGCCTGGGCCCATTAGGCAATGTGTGGGTCCACACATCTTGTGTGACTTGATTTTGCTTCACAGTAGCCACCAGACAACTCACCTGAGTGGACAAGCTGAAGGAAAACTGTCATCACTGCCAGCACAATGGTGAATCTGATAGCAAGTTATAAACAAACCTGGGAATCCCTGAGCTTGCTGTGGAGACCCACAGAATAAGGGAGTTGAAGGGGGACAAAGTTGTAAATCTTCCTGGAAGGCTCACACAGTAAGGAATAATTAACAGTTGGGTTTTGAGGAGGACACAGACAATGAAAAGAAATAAAAGCAAATAAAGGACTAGAAATAATTCAAATGCTGACTGTTTGCTGACTACCTACCGCAAATCTTCAAAACATTTTCGTGTAGATGACCTGCTAGACATCAGAACTGTAAGTGAACTTTTCCCCCTTACTGAAAACAGATTTAGTCTGCTGAAGCAGCTTGCAGATACAAACTCCCCCACAGTTCTCTGGTTGCGCAGCCACCAGAAGAACAGGAGAAGCTTGTGGAAGGCAAAGAAAGGGAGGAGATATTTACTAGTCTGGAGCATAATATGAACACCAGCTCCCCTAATTCTCCAATGATGGAGAGGAACGGAGTAATCTCAAAAGCAAAATTGTATAAAATGATAGGTGATCAATGCCTCCTTACAGCAGAGACAGTTATAGTCAAATTCCAGGAATGAAACAAAATAATTAGCAAAATGGACACGCTGGAAGAGCAGTTAAGGAACAAACCAGCAAGTTTTGTGAATGAGACCATCATAGCTACCGGTTCTGTACTAGAAAAGGAGGTAAACTCTTCTCCAACACAAAATAGAGGCCCAAATTTTGCTAGCAATTGCCACCCATATGCGAGTACAAGGACTGCAGATATGGTCAACACAGAGGGGAGCCTGTGGTGGAAAAATAATCAAGTGGCATTAGAAATAGCGCAGATACTGGTGAATACAAACCACTGGCAAAATAAACAGGAAATTGTATATTCGCTTGGCCATCGTTCTTCAGCTGGAAGCACATGAGATCCATCTTGAGCGCTATGAAAGACTTCCAGACTCCTATCAAAACTGGAGGCTGGTACTGACATTTCGGCAACCCACTATCCTGTTGATGTTACTCAAAATGAGAGTTTTTTTAGCCACCCTTGGAATATGTCCTGTTAGGGTCTTTCAGGATGAGAGTAAGAGACCACTTCTGCATAGGAAAGCTGGTTGTCTCCCTTCAGACGACCAGCTTTAAGGGTTCCTTAAAGACATCAAAACATCAATGTACAGACCATGCTCTGGCATCTGCCAGGATGGTGTTGGAAATAATTTCAGAACTGATGCCCCTATTGACATGATCAAAGAAATGAAGAAATCGTCATTAAATAGAGCTGAACCCTTAAAGGATCTGATCAACTTTAATCAGATGATGAACACCTCTCAGACCAAGTCAGCTGACCCCCTTTATACCAGGGAGACTCAGGGCAACCATAAGGATAGTGAATTACTCTCTATGGACTACCATTCTGATTGGATAACATCCTCTTTCCCCAAAGATAGTCAACTTATAGGTGTGAACCAGACCTCTCCAAAGGAAGGACTGACCTCTGAGGAAGTGAACCTTATTGATCTACCCTTCCCGTGTTTGGAAGACGCGGTTATGAGGCCAGTTATATATCAGGAAAGTTGTAGGAGACTGGATTCTCAAGACTGACAGTGTGACTCTGAAAATAACCAGCAATCTGTCACCTCTATCAAACTGCTTTCGTGGAATGTAGCACTGGACACGATGTATTTCGCATAACTCTGATATCCCCTTCTTTTGTCGTAACTATGACATTATTCTACAGGAAACCTGGTCTGATGCAAATCCTGTATTAGCGGGTTTTAATTCATTTAAGGTAAATGCCATACCAGGGCAGGGACCAGGGAGACTGAAAGGAGGGTTGGGTATCCTTATATTAACTGCCTTGAAAGTGCAATCTATGGTGAAGCCTTCCTTGAGCCAGCTTGCAATGGCAGTAATCTTAACAGAGGGCAAGAGGAATTTACTGATTATCAATGTATATTTACCCCCTTCCTGTAAAAAAGCAGAAACTGAAGAGAATTAGACATCGCTAGAAAATTATGTAAGAGCCCTTATTATAGAACACCCAGACACCATGATTCTGCTAGGTGGTGACCTAAATGCCCGGATGATGCATTTTTGGCTTCTAAACTCAAGGTGACACCAAATACAGTGATGGAGAATCTCAAGTCCTTTAAACAGGAGAGGATATTTAAAGATCAACATGCAAACTATGCTGGGGTCTCTCTGCATAATTTTGCTCATAGATAAATCTTTCCATTCTAAATGGCTCTGTTGCAGGCAATATCCCTGGTGAATTTACATTTATGACAGGGTCTAAAGTCAGCACAATCAATTATATTCTGGTTTGTACAACCCTATTTCCTATGGTTGGGGATTTCAAAGTGCTCCCATATCTGGAGGGGGATCACTTTCCCCTATTCCTACATATGCAGTTGAATTCTGGAAACTGCCATCTGGAATCCAGATACTCCCACTTCAGTCATACCCCTAGAAAGATATGGCTGCCAAGTAAAATGGTAATCTAAACTAGCACAAAGTATGAAAGACGTCCTAACTCAGGAAAATCTGTTGGATCCCTACTATCTGTTAGGAAGCCTCATGATCAATTCAGATTTCTTAATCATCTATGAAAATCTTGTACAAAAGCTAAAACCACATCTAGTGCATCCGCACAAAGTTGAGCTCTGGAATTCCTATAATTGCTTCGAGCCATGGTTTAACCACAGTTGTGTGACAGCAAAGAAAGCACTAAACTGGAGCTACCAGCAATACTTAAGATCACAAGATCAGGCTAAAAGAGAAGCTCTCTCTAAATTGTTGAGCCAAAAAAAGGAGCACAAACTGCTGATACAACGTAGCAAGAAAGCAAATACAAGAGAACTATGAGGGAAACTGATCGAAGCAGCAAAAGTCAAAAAGTCATCTCTGTTCTGGAAACTAATTTCAGGTAGCATTGTGAGACCTCAATCCCCACTATCTTCCTGTATATTGCCAGACATATGGGTTTCATTTTTCACAGATTTGTATGAGGATCCAGTGTACCTCCCCCCTCAATAGTGTTAGAAAATACTCCCAAATGGTCTCCTGTAACTCTGGGTGAGATTAAATCATATATAGACCAACTGAAAAATGCTAAAGCCCCGGGGTGTGATGGGATTCCACCAGAGTTTCTGAAAGAGACTAAAGACTGGTGGGCCTCCTTTCTAGCTCCCCTTTTTATGCATATTGATGATCATATTCCAGTGATGGGGACTGGCCATAGTGGTTCCCTTCTACAAAAAAGGTAAGATCTTTCAAACTATAGCCCGATCAGCCTGCTGAACATTATAAATACGTTATACAAAAGGCATCTCCTGGTCAAACTTTTAGATTGGCTTGAGCAAGAGGATATTTTAGTGGCAGAACAAGCAGGTTTTAGACCAAGGAGATCTACGTTAGACCAGTGCCTGATCATTCAACATCTTATTGAGAAATAAGTGTCTAAGGGAACAACTTCACTTTATGCAGCTTTTGTTGATTTCAGATCTGCATTTGATTCTGGATCCAGAAAATGACTCTGGGATAAACTAGTTGACCCTCCATCAATAAAAGACTTCTAGGCCTCATTTGGGCTTTATGTGATCAAACTTTTTTGAGGGTCAGATGCAGTAGGCAAGGGCATCTCACCAAACCCATCCAAACCCTTAGAGGTGGTAGGCAAGGTTGCATGTTAGCACAGGCATTATTTATCTTTTATATAAACCATCTAGTTAGTTGGCTTAACTCACCAGCTCCCCATCCTCCCAAACTTGCTAATAGGACAGTACCAGTCCTATTATACCCTGATGACCCAGTTTTATTTTTAGAAGTCCTGTCGGGCTGAGGAGGGCCCTAGGGAAGCTCTCCTCATATTGTAAAAATGAGTCTCTAACAATCAACTATAAGAAAACCAAGATAGTTGCTTTTAGGGTACAGGCCAAAGACCCGGCCTAGGTCAATGAATGGCCATCGCATCGAACAAACTAACAACTTTAAATATCTGGGGGTTGTTCTGCAGGCCTTGGGCTCTAGGCGCCAACATAGTAACTATGCTGCAGACCAAGGAGAAAGATTGCCAAATAGTATTGCAAAATTTCATCGATATCAAGGAGATTGGTTTGTTCCTGCAGCTCTTAAACTATTTAATGCCAAGTCTTTAGCCCAATTGTTATATGGTTCCTTGATGGGGCCACCCACCATGTGTTTTGTACCACAAGAAAAAGTGCAAGCTAAGTTCCTAAGTGTCATGGGCTGAGCTAGCCCAAGCAGCATAGTCCAAGTCTGGTCCAGTCTGATCACGAGTCCAAAGCTGGGGATGAGTCCAAAGTCAAAAAGCCAAGTCAGAAGGTCCATAGGTCAATCACTGGTCAGTTCGAGGGCTACAGAGAAACAGAGTCAAGGTCTGGAGGTCACAGAGCAAGGCAAGTTTCAGCAGCGTGGTCGCCACAGGAACAGGATTCCATGCCTCCTGGTCTTCTGTGGCTGGGTTTCATAGACAGGATGGGCTTGCAGCCAGCTGCTTGGGAGCTATCCTGTGGTCACTCCGCATCACTCTCAACAAGCGTCTGGCATCTGGCCTGGAGGCTTGCACTTTGCCGCCTCTCCTGCAGCTCCACACATTGCCTGTGTCTGCAGCACTGTCTGAGTAAGGCTGGAGGTTTGGATGTCCTTGGCTGTGTTTTACCAGTGGTATTGGAGCTGGAGGGTGTTGGTGCCTCTGACTCGGCTGCTGGCTGGGGACTCTGATCCACCAGCAGCTGTTCTTCCTGATCACCAGCTTCTGTTGAGTCAGGGCTGGCTGGCTAGGCTGGCTACACGAGGCTCCTCTCCTCCTGAGGAATCCTCATTATCACTGAGCCCCATGACACTAAGAACCATTATACAGGTTCCTAGGCATGTGTCAAATGCAAGGAGACAGTATGTTTGAAAGTCGAAGCCTGGATCTATATTTTATCTATATATAAGTGGTTAAAGGAACATCTTAACCTTCAAGGTCTTTTCCCCCTGATATTTCATGACAACTTTCAGTCTAACTGGTTAAAGGCTGTTCAAAGTCACCTGTTGAGAATTGATCTCTCCCCTCAAATGCTCCGATCCTGTGGAATGGAGCATGCAAAAAACTAGTTACGCAAAGAATTGAAGATATAGAATGCCAAAACGATTGTTCCAGCCTACAAAACACATCAGAAATGGAAAATTATTTAACAAGTCTTGAAGTAAAAGTGTTTAGAAGAGCCTTCTCCCTGGCAAGGTGTTCTGCCCTTCCTTCCGCCATACTTAAGTATAAGAACATTCCTTTTACCAAAAGGTTCTGTACCTGTTGTCAGGGCTTGCCGCCGCTGCCGCTGGGCGTGGCACTGGGCGGTCTGCTCCTGACGTCACAGGGGGGCCAGGGATTCTGCAGGACCCTGCTCTGTGGAAGGAGGGGCGGTATACCTCACCCAGACTCCCTCTCAGTCCACTCGCTGGCCTGCTCAACCTGGCCTGCTTACCCTCTGCGTCCTCCTTCATCTCCTCCTTCCAGAACTCTCCTCCAAACCTCCACCCTTGCATCTTACTGCTCTCACTCCACATCATCACTCCTCACTCACGCCCACCACCACAGGGCTCTTCCCAGCCAGCTTTTATAGGGCTTCCTTCTACTGCCCCACCCCTCTTCCAGCCTGGCCTTGGGCTGCACCAAGCAGTTGCAGCTGGGGTAGCTGATCTGGCCCCACTGACCAGCACCAGCTGTGCCTTGTTCTCTGGCTGCCCAGCCTCCCTGCCTTGGCTGATTGCTGAAGGCATGTCCAGCTGCAGTCCCCTGGCTAGCAGCCCAGCCTCCCTGGCAGAGCTGATGGCTGAAGGTGGGTCCAGCTGCGGCTCCTTGGCTGGTTGCCCAGGGCTTCCTGCAGAGTGCCTCCAATAGCCCCACCTGGAGTGGCTTGGCTTTTGGCAACTCCTGGGCCAGGCTACTATTTTCTAGCTGGGGCATGGCTTTGGGTTGTTGGGGCTGCTGCTGCTTCTCCTCCTCAGGTAAGGTCTTTGGGTGGGTGACTGCTGGGCTCCCAATCCCTCTGCCCTTGCCCCCTTCCGCCTTGCCTAGCCCCCTTTCCCTCCCTAGGGGAGTGGGACTCGCTGGCCTCTCTCTGTCTCCCCCTGCCTCCTGAGGCCCTGGGCTTTTGCTCCTTGCCCCTGGCACCGGCAGGTTCTGGCTCCATTTGCCTGTGGGAGGGGTTGACCTGCTGTCCCCCAGCTGCCCCCTCTGCCTGCCAGTCAGACCGGTTGACCTGCTGTCAGCTGGCTGACCAGTTGACCTGCTGTCTGCTGGCTGCCCCCTCTGTTTGCCCATCAGCCCGGCTGACCTGCTGTTCCCTCCTACCAAGTCTGGGGGCTGGGACCCAGACCCCGGACACACACCCCCGCTTAGCTTTGAGTTGTGGGGGTCAGGGTCAGACTCAAACATGCGGGACATGAAGTCCGCATCCACATGCTGCGCCCCCTTGCGGTACTTGATGGTGAACCGGAAGGGGAGGAGGGAGAGGTACCACCGCAGCACACGGGGGTTGTGTGCCTTCATGTGGTGGAGCCACTGCAGGGGCGCATGGTCCGTTAGTAGGACAAAGGGATTATTGGCCAGGTAGTATTGCAGGGCCCCCACTGCCCACTTGACCGCTAGGGCCTCCCGCTCCACTGTTGCATAGCGCCTCTCTGCGGGCTGCAGCTTCCGACTCAGGAAGAGGATGGGGACGTCGGTTCCGTCACGTTCCTGAGTCAGGACTGCCCCAAGGCCGGTGTCAGAAGCGTCTGTGGCCAGCGTAAAGGGTCGGTCAAAGTCCGGGTTCCACAGGGCTGTGGTATTAGAGAGGGCTGACCGCAGGTCCTTGAAAGCTGCTTCTAGTGCTGGGGTCCACCGGACTTGGTTGGGCAGCCCCTTCTTTAAGCAGTCTGTCAGGGGGGCGGCTCGGGAGGCAAAGTGGGGGATGAACCGCCCGTAATACCCCAGTAGTCCCAGGAAACGTCGGACCTGCTTCTTGGTCCGGGGCTGGGGGGCATCAGCTATTGAGGCCACCTTGTCTGGTGGTGGGCGAACTCGGCCTCCCCCGACCACAAAGCCCAGGTACTGGAGTTCCTGGAACCCCAGGTGGCTCTTCTTTGGGTTAGCCCGTAGTCCGGCTCGCTGGAGGGCCCTCATGACAGCTTCCAAGTGTTGGAGGTGGGTGGGCCAGTCCGGGCTGAAGATGATGATGTCATCTATGTACGCCATTGCATACGCCCGGCACTCTCCCAGCACTCGGTCCACCAGCCGCTGAAACGTGGCAGCTGCCCCGTGTAGACCAAACGGCATCTTCTTGAACTGGAAGAGGCCTCGTGGGGTGGCAAAGGCTGTCTTCTCCCGGTCCGCTGGCCGCACGGGCACTTGCCAGTAGCCCTTCGTCAAGTCTAGGGCCGACAGGTAGCGGGCGGACCCTAGGTGGTCTACCAACACATCTGCTCGGGGCATGGGGTATGCATCGAACTGGGCCACCTTATTCAGTTCGCGATAGTCGATGCAGAATCGGGTGGTCCCATCCGGCTTGGGCACCAAGACTATCGGGCTCCTCCAAGCGCTTCGCGAGGGCTCGATTACCCCAAGCCTGAGCATCTCGTCGGTCTCCTTCTCCACTGCCTCCCACCGCTTCCTGGGGATGGGGCGCCAGGTAGCCCGGGCTGTCTGCCCCGGGTCCGTTGGAATGGCATGTTGGATCAGGCTCGTGCTGCCCGGCCTACGGGAGAAGACCCCGGGAATCCGAGCCCAGAGGTCTTGTAGCTGGGCCCTCTGAGCTGGGTTGAGCTGAGGGTCCACCTTGGGCTCCTCAAACTCCGGGGCATCAGTGGTCCAAGGCAGCACACTGTCAGGGAGCTCTAGCGGGTCCTCAGCCACGCCGCACTCCTCTTTTGGGCGCTCGTGCCACTGCTTTAGGAGGTTCACATGCAGGGTCTTCCGCCGACGCCGGCCGACCCCACACTGGACTTCGTAGGTGGTGGGGCCCAGCACCCTTCGAATCTGGTAGGGACCCCTCCATGGGTCCCCTTCCTCTCTTGGGAACACCGAGTGGTGCACGAGGACCTTCTCTCCGGCCTGGAAAGTCCTCATCCGTGCACCCCGGTCATAGGCGGCCTTTTGCTTTGACTGGGTGCGAGTCAGTCTGCGATTTGCCTCCGCTTGGGACTGTTGCACCCGGTCACGGAGCCGGCTCACGTACTCCTGTATGGGGGGCGTGGGGCTGCTGGCCCGGGGCCCCCAGCGTTCCGTCAGCCGGGAGAGCATCCCCCTTGGCTTGCGCCCATATAGCAGCTCGAATGGGCTGAAGCCAGTGGAGGCCTGCGTGGTCTCCCGGAGGGCGAACATGAGCGGGTCGATGTATAAGTCCCACTGGTGAGGCTTGTCCCGCGTCATCTTCTTCAGGGCCTCCTTGACGGTCTGGTTCAGCCGCTCTGCCAACCCGTCTGTTTGAGGGTGGTACGCCGAGGTGAACACCTGCCGGATCCCCAAATTCCGGCAGAGCTGACGCATGGCTGTGGCACGGAACGGGCCCCCCCGATCCGTCAAAATTTCATCTGGCAGCCCCACCATCGCGAAAAACTTGGACAGGGCCCGTACCATCCCCGGGGTCTGCATGGTCTTCAGCGGGATGACCTCGGGGAACCGCGTGGCATAGTCCACAATCACCAGGGCAAAGCGATGGCCCCGGGGTGTGCGTGGCAGCGATCCGATGAAGTCCATTGCGATGCGTTGGAAGGGCGTCTCCATGACGGGCAGCGGGGAGAGGGGGGCCTTCAGCGGGCGGCGGGCTGCCACCCGCTGGCAGGTGGGACACGAGCGGCAGTGGGCCTTCACGTCTGCATTCACGGAGGGCCAGAAGAATTGCTCAAGAACCTTCCTCAGGGTCTTGTGGTGCCCGAGGTGCCCGGCCCAAGCATGCTCATGGGCCGTGCGGAGGACTTCCGCCCGATAGGCTGCTGGCACAAGTAGTTGGCGGACCTCCCCCTGGCCATTTGGGGCACGAGCTATGCGAACCCAGACCCCTCCTTGCTTCTCGATGCGAGGGAGCCGTTGGGACCTCCGTTCATCCCGCACTTGCTCCTCCTCACGAGCGGCTGTCTCTCGCAAGCGCTGCAAGGACTCATCTGCCCCTTGGGCATCACGGAATGGGCGGTCTGCAAGGGTTCCAGCTGGGCCTCCAGCCCGTGGTTCTGCCCCTGGCCTGGTGGAGGGACCCTCTCCCGGGTCGTTGGCCTCCTCCACTTGCAGAGCGGTGGCAACTTGTGGGTCTGTCACTTCCCCTGCCGCCTTCAGCCGAGACCCGGCAGTCCCTGGGGTGTCTCTTCCCAATTTCTTCGCTGCCTGCTGGAGGAGCCTGAAGAACCCTGGGGCATCTCTTCCCAGCAGTATTGGTACGGGTAGGTGAGCTAACTGGGCAACTTCCATTTGGTGGCGGACCCCTAGGTACTCTATCGTGATTAGGGCCGTAGGGTACGGCTGGGTGCGGCCCATCACATCCGTCACTGGGATCCAGCGGTACACTGGGGTGGCAGCTGGGAGGAGCTGGGGCCGAATTGCTGAGACTGCACTCCCAGAGTCCAACAGGGCTTGTAGGATCAGCCGGCCTATCTTCACAGTGGCACATAGACTCTGCACCTGCTTGCCAGGCGGTGGGTTATTTTCCCAAACGAGGGCGCAAACCCTTGGCAAGGCCTCAGTGAGCACGCCGGCTTGCCTCTGCAGCTCCGCTGTCTGTGCTAGTTCTACTGGAGCGGCTGGGTAGGCTGCCTCCAGCTTTCCCCACATCCTATCCTGGCGTTCCTCCAGCCACGGTCCAAGCTCCGCTGGGGCGGCGGCCTTGGGAGGCCGCCCCTTGACTGGTGCCTGCGTTGGAACGTCTCTCCCCGTACGGGCCACCAACTTGTCAGGGCTTGCCGCCGCTGCCGCTGGGCGTGGCACTGGGCGGTCTGCTCCTGACGTCACAGGGGGGCCAGGGATTCTGCAGGACCCTGCTCTGTGGAAGGAGGGGCGGTATACCTCACCCAGACTCCCTCTCAGTCCACTCGCTGGCCTGCTCAACCTGGCCTGCTTACCCTCTGCGTCCTCCTTCATCTCCTCCTTCCAGAACTCTCCTCCAAACCTCCACCCTTGCATCTTACTGCTCTCACTCCACATCATCACTCCTCACTCACACCCACCACCACAGGGCTCTTCCCAGCCAGCTTTTATAGGGCTTCCTTCTACTGCCCCACCCCTCTTCCAGCCTGGCCTTGGGCTGCACCAAGCAGTTGCAGCTGGGGTAGCTGATCTGGCCCCACTGACCAGCACCAGCTGTGCCTTGTTCTCTGGCTGCCCAGCCTCCCTGCCTTGGCTGATTGCTGAAGGCATGTCCAGCTGCAGTCCCCTGGCTAGCAGCCCAGCCTCCCTGGCAGAGCTGATGGCTGAAGGTGGGTCCAGCTGCGGCTCCTTGGCTGGTTGCCCAGGGCTTCCTGCAGAGTGCCTCCAATAGCCCCACCTGGAGTGGCTTGGCTTTTGGCAACTCCTGGGCCAGGCTACTATTTTCTAGCTGGGGCATGGCTTTGGGTTGTTGGGGCTGCTGCTGCTTCTCCTCCTCAGGTAAGGTCTTTGGGTGGGTGACTGCTGGGCTCCCAATCCCTCTGCCCTTGCCCCCTTCCGCCTTGCCTAGCCCCCTTTCCCTCCCTAGGGGAGTGGGACTCGCTGGCCTCTCTCTGTCTCCCCCTGCCTCCTGAGGCCCTGGGCTTTTGCTCCTTGCCCCTGGCACCGGCAGGTTCTGGCTCCATTTGCCTGTGGGAGGGGTTGACCTGCTGTCCCCCAGCTGCCCCCTCTGCCTGCCAGTCAGACCGGTTGACCTGCTGTCAGCTGGCTGACCAGTTGACCTGCTGTCTGCTGGCTGCCCCCTCTGTTTGCCCATCAGCCCGGCTGACCTGCTGTTCCCTCCTACCAAGTCTGGGGGCTGGGACCCAGACCCCGGACACCTGTCAGTTAAGGGAGATAGAGACCATGGAATATATGTTTTTACATGCCCATGCTATAAGGCAGCACACAGTGAGATCATTACCCCATTGTTCAGAAAAAAACTGGGCTTCTCAGAAAAAGCTAGACTTGATTTTCTTCTTTCCGATAGAGATACCAAGATTACTTACCAAGTAGCCAGCTTCTGATGGTAGTATTCAGGCTAAGGAAATTTTATGGTATTTAGATTGTAATGTAACTGTTTTATACTCTTATTATTATATCTAAATGTGGATTTTATATGTTTCTTTTTATGTTTGGTCTAAGGGCCACAACAATGAATGAATGAATGAATGAATGAATGAATGAATGAATGAATGAATGAATGAATGAATGAATGAATGAATGAAAAGGAGCTGAGGCGTTGAACCCACTCCCAAATTTTGCCTATGCTCAACTCACCTGAGTGACTTGCTATTGCACAAATTTCGCAGCTTGGCTCTGGGAGTTGCTGTCAGGGGGAGCAAAGGAAGGAAAACTGAGAACTGGTGTGGTGTAGGGCTTAGACTGTCAGATTAAGATGTGGGAGACCCAATTAAAATCCCCACTGTGCTATGGTAGCTGCTAGGTGACCTTGGGCTAGTCACTGTCTCTCAACCTAATCTACCTTGCTGGTTTATTATGAGGATAAAATGGAGGAGAGGAGATTAATGTGATCTGCTTTGGGTCCCCATTGGAGAGAAATGTAGAGTATAAACTTCATTAAAGTTGAAGTCTGTGTGAAACTGATAAAAGAAAGGCTGTTTGGTGAGTGGGAAGGAGAAAAGGAAGCAAGAAGATAGGAGATGATATGGAGCTGCCAGGAGGAAAGAGGACATAGTGCAGTGAAGGGGATACAGAAGAAAATGAAGAGATCCCTGCAAATCCTTGCAGGTTCCCAGCTTATACTGTATATTAGTCTCGTGTATACAATAAAATGAACTTGTAAACGAAAAATGGCACGGTATCTAGTTTTCTGTCTCTTGAATATTGGTCAGTGATGTAATGTAATATATCAGGGGGATAAATTTTATTTTCCAATGTATTCATTATTGCATCAGATATAGCCATGTGTCTGCTAAGTGTGGCACTTGAACAGTTACTGTGATCTAGCATGGTTTTCTAAGTAGTTAGCCAGAGCTGAAAAAGATGACAAGAGGCATCTGTTTCCACATGATTAGCCCTGGTTTGAACTTCAGCATTATTCAGCCTCAAATAATATTTATTGTATTGTCGAAGGCTTTCACGGCCGGAGAACGATGGTTGTTGTGGGTTTTCCGGGCTGTATTGCCGTGGTCTTGGCATTGTAGTTCCTGACGTTTCGCCAGCAGCTGTGGCTGGCATCTTCAGAGGTGTAGCACCAAAAGACAGAGATCTCTCAGTGTCACAGTGTGGAAAAGATGTAGGTTATTTGTATCTACTCAGGAGGGGTGGGGTTGAGCTGAGTCACCCTGTAAGAGTTTCCCAGGGTGTGGAATGCTAATGGCGGGAGGCTTCACTGTATCCTGAGGAGGTTCTTTTGCATATGGATTGGTACTTGATGTGCTAATCTTCTCTGCAGGGCTATTGTCGGGTGTAGAGTGTTTTGTTAGCCTGGTGTTTTTCAGAACTGGCAACCATGCTCGGTTCATTCTTAAGGTTTCTTCTTTCCTGTTGAAGTTTTGCTTATGCTTGTGAATTTCAATGGCTTCCCTGTGCAGTCTGACAAAGTAGTTGGAAGTGTTGTCCAGTATTTTGGTGTCCTGGAATAAGATACTGTGCCCTGTTTGAGTTAGGCTATGTTCAGCCACTGCTGATTTTTCAGGTTGTCCAAGTCTGCAGTGTCTTTCATGTTCTTTTATTCTTGTCTGGATGCTACGCTTTGTGGTCCCGATGTAAACTTGTCCACAGCTGCAGGGTATACGGTATACTCCTGCAGAGGTTAGGGGGTCTCTACTGTCTTTTGCTGATCGTAGCATCTGTTGTATTTTTCGGGTGGGTCTGAATACTGCTTGAAGGTTATGCTTTTTCATAAGCTTATGAACAACTCGAAATGTGAGCTGGAGAGTCAGGCTCCATCACATGCACCATCTTTGTTTGAACTGGCAGGGAAGTGATCCCAGCTGTATTACCACATATAACAGAGCTACTGATCTCTGAACTCAGATTTGTCAGAATACACGCTTAGTTCATCATCTGAGAAACAGGCCTCACAAGAGGCACCCAAATAGGGCCAGTAAGCAATTCTAGTAGAGTCATTCTTATAGGCTGCATACGCATTCATCGATAACCAACCATTCTGCCCTTTTAGGGGGTTGACGTATAAAGACAGTGGTGTAGACATAACAGCTGGTAACACCTTGGTTCAGAAAATTAAGCCTTTAGCAGCTGCCACATCAAGACCAGGTAAGAAAAAAAGTGTTCATTTTAATTTTTTTTAAAAACTTGGTATCATCATTAATCCATAAACAATTGAGGTCTTAACATCTGTACTAAAAAATGAATTGAAGCTTCAAGGTTAAGCGTCTGCATTAGTCACTGTGGGTTCTGAATTGTGCTACAGAAGTATTTTCAGTGGTATAATTATTCACTAACAGTCCCTTAACTCTTTTCTGCATCAGTTTTTATTTTGCTTTTTACAAAAGGTAAATCGATTAAGTTAAAAATGAGCAAAAGAGGCCCTGCATAATTGAGGGCTGTTTCCTATCCTATCATATTTCTGACCACATGACTGTACAATGATACTTCAGTTGGCACCAACACATGTGGGAGACAGTGAGGGCGATACATATTGAAAGATACTCACTCCCTCTATGCCCATTGTGTTTTGTTTTTGACTGTGTTATTTCAAGATCTGAAGAAGGAAGTAATGGACTTAATGGAACTCTGTGAATGCCAGTACTTGGGGATAACAACAGGGGAAGGCTTAGGCCTCTGTAATCTGCTTGCAAGCCTTCTTTGTAGGGGAGCATCTCTTGAACCTCTGTGAAACAGGATGCTGGACACGTAGATAATTAGTCTGATCATGGCTGCTTTTCTGTTCTTATGGAAAAGCAAATCTGAACTTAAGTTTGAGAAAGAAGGCTAGAGGCACCCAAGAAACACCTCATGTTGTTAACAAACCCTTCTTTACTCTGATTGGTAGGCTGTAATGCTGATCTTGGAGGATTTGCTGGTCTCTTTGACCTAAAAGAAGCTGGATACAAAGATCCAGTTTTGGTATCTGGAACTGATGGTGTTGGAACAAAGCTCAAGGTAATGAGGAGGAGGGTATGAATGGAATTTCTTTGCATCTTAACATCTGGCACCTTGCTTAGTAACTGAATATTTACTTACTTCTACATCACAGTCACATATTGGTAGAAACTAGCAAATTACTATTCTGATGGTTGTTGGGGGTTTTCCGGGCTGTATTGCCGTGGTCTTGGCATTGTAGTTCCTGACGTTTCGCCAGCAGCTGTGGCTGGCATCTTCAGAGGTGTAGCACCAAAAGACAGAGATCTCTCAGTCCAAGTCCAAGTCCAAGACCACGGCAATACAGCCCGGAAAACCCCCAACAACCATCGTTCTCTGGCCGTGAAAGCCTTCGACAATACAAATTACTATTCTGTTAATTTTTGAGTCTGCATTCAAAGTGCAGTACTGAAAATCTCTACTGTATTAACATTTTTAAAAATAATCTCAAGTCATGGTTTGTGTTTCTAATTCTCCTTGTGTTTTCTTATGATGCTTTATGAGAGGCATTGTAATGTAGGACTGGGAAGAGCTAGGTTCCCATTTTCATGCTGGCATGAAGCTCAAAGGTAGATTTTGGACTAGGCTCCTGGTCTCAGCATAATCTATCTCACAGGGTGGTTGTGGGAATAAAATGGGGACAGATGGGAAAACCATTTGTTTCCCCAAGTTCCTTGGAGGAAGAGTAGAATGAAAATCTAATGAATAAATACATCCACTACAAAGAGGGGGAGGAAGCTTGCTGCATGTGGCTGACCCCTTCTTGCTGGTAGCTGTCAATTTGTCTTTTCTATATTTTTAATATGACATAAAAATAGGGCTATAAACATCAAGTAGAAAGCTACACGTGAGGTGCAGAAACAATAATTATTGTAATAAGACACAATAACAAAAGGCATAGTGGCAATAGTTACATGCAAATCAAATATAGTCACACAAGTAAACAATGCCGGAATGTAGCTTCACTCCACTGCAGTCAAGTATAATAAAAGAATGCCCCACAAGTCCAAACCACCTTGGTTAGGCAATAGTTAAAGCCAACTGAAGTCAGAAAGAAGTAAACGCCGTGAGTTCGTAGGACCAGGGGCTGAAGGCACCCGTGTGGCACACCGGAGAATCCGTCCAACAAACAGGGCCGGCAAATGCTACCTGTTGTTTCGTGGATTCACTTCCTCCGGGACGGTTATCTGCGGTTTCCAATAAACAAACTGTAAAACAGACCAAGAGCATATGGAAAATACAATCCTCAAAGCATAAAGTGGTAAGTGTACCCACTGAGTAAAGAACATACTTACAAAGTTTCTACAGTGAAAAAATCTCAATCACATTAGTCCAAGAGTCAACAAATGAATGAAACTGCAAACAAACCAAATACAAACAAGAGCATATGGATAAACTCCATTTCTGCAAAAAAAAAATGAAATAAAATAGCATACATACAGTAAGTGAAACGCATACTTGGTAAGTATACAAAATATATAAAATAGCATACATACAGTAAGTGAAACGCATACTTTGTAAAATCAAAAAGAGTCCAGTAGCACCTTTAAGACTAACCAATTTTATTTTATTGTAGCATAAGCTTTCGAGAATCAAGTTCTCTTCATCAGATGCCTGATCCGAACTGGTCAAATACAGAAGAGGAGGGGAGGGGAAAGAACAGGACATATATCACAAGAAGACAGAATGCAATTAGTTTGAAGGCAATCAAAACATTCCTTTGCTTGTAAATGTAAACATCTCCTGTTGGTGTGGAGTCAGTTTGCCGCAGTGAAGGTATACAATTCCTATGTAGTATAAGCCCTCGATAACCACAGCTCTCCCTGCCAGCTGCATCTGACAAAGAGAACTGTGGTCCCCGAAAGCCCACAGGCACTCAGGCTGAGATAATTGACAAACAAAGCCCACACCAGGCGTCTCTGGGCTCCCCCAGACCACGCCTCTGTAAAGGAAATCTGTTACCTGTGATAATGTGATAACCATTCATAGTCTCTATTCAGTCCCAGCTTGACAGAGTCAAATTTGCATATGAATTCCAATTCAGCAGCCTCCCGTTGGATTTTGTTTTTGAAGGGTTTCTGTTGAACCACAGCGACTTTTAAGTCTTTGGTGGAATGTCCTGGTAGATTGAAGTGTTCTCCCACTGGTTTTTGGACGTTTCCATTTCTAATGTCAGATTTGTGTCCATTTATTCTTTTGTGTAGAGGTTGGCTGGTTTGTCCAATGTACAGAGCAGAAGGACATTGTTGGCACATGAGGGCATATATCAGATTGGAGGATGAGCAGCTGTAAGAGCCAGAGACAGTGTAGTTGATGCCATTGGGTCCTGTAATTGTATTCCCTGGGTAGATATAGGGGCAGAGCTGGCATCTGGGTCTGTTGCAGGGCCTGGTACCTGTGCTGGTGGCCCTGCTGGCCGATTCATGATTGTAAGTGAGAAGTCGTTTAAGATTGGGGGGCTGTCTGTAGGCAAGGACAGGTCTTCCACCCAGGACTTCTGAGAGAGAGGTATCATTTTCCAGGATGGGTTGTAGCTCCCTGATGATACGTTGGATGGGTTTGAGCTGGGAGCTATAGGTGACAACCAGTGGTGTTCTGTTGTTAGTTCCTTTAGGTATGTCCTGGAGCAGACTGTTTCTGGGTACTAGTCTGGCCCTGTTGATTTGTTTCTTCACTTCATTTGGTGGGTACTGTAGTCTCAAAAATGCTTGTTGTAAATCTCTTAAGTGTGAGTCTCGGTCGAGAGCATCGGAGCAGATACGGTTGTAACGTAAGGCTTGGCTGTAGACAATAGACCGAGTGGTATGTTTAGGGTGGAAGCTGGAGGCATGTAGATATGAGTATCGGTCTGTTGGTTTCCGGTATAAGGTGGTATTTATTCGTCCATTATGTAGTTGTACAGTGGTGTCCAGGAAGCGTACCTGTTGTGTAGAGTGGTCCAGGCTTAGGTTGATAGTAGGGTGAAAGTTATTGAAGTCCTGATGAAATCTCTCAAGGGCTTCCTTCCCATGGGTCCAAATGATGAAGATGTCATCCAGGAATCTTAAGTATAGTAGTGGTGGTTCCAGTGGATGGGAGCTGAGGAAGCGTTGCTCCAAGTCCGCCATGAATATGTTAGCATATTGTGGTGCCATGCGTGTGCCCATGGCTGTGCCATTCACCTGTAGATATAAGTTGTCACCAAATTCGAAGTAATTGTGAGTGAGTACGAAGTGACAAAGTTCAGTGGCGAGGTGTGCTGTGGTTTTGTCCGTGATAATATTCCGTATGGCTTGCAGTCCATCTGCATGTGGGATATTGGTGTACAGGGCCTCCACATCCATGGTTGCTAGGATGGTGTCATCTGGTAGGTTGTCAATGGACTGTATTTTCCTGAGGAAGTCAGTGGTGTCCCGTAAGTAGCTGCGTGTGCTTGTGGCATAGGGCCTGAGGATAGAGTCCATGTATCCCGAGACTCCTACTGTGATGGTGCATTTTCCTGAAACAATTGGGCGTCCTGGGTTACCTGGTTTGTGGATTTTGGGTAGTAGGTAGAATCTTCCTGGTCGTGGTTCCTGGGGTGTGTCCATATGGATGCATTCTTGTATGTCCGTGGGGAGTGTTTTTAATATTTTATTGAGTTCCCTTTTGTATTGCTCCGTGGGGTCAGAAGGTAGTATTTTATAGAATGTTGTGTTGGAGAGTTGTCTTTCTGCTTCTTGTATATAATTTTGTTTGTCCATGATGACAACTGCTCCGCCTTTGTCAGCTTCCTTGATTACGATGCCAGAATTATTTTGGAGGCTGTTTATGGCCTCTCTTTCTCCACGGCTGAGATTCTGCTTTAGGTGTTGTTGTTTGTCAATTATCTCAGCCTGAGCACGTCTACGGAAGCATTCAATGTAAAAGTCCAATGAGGAGTTACGGCCCTCGGGGGGTGTCCATGTGGAATTCTTTTTCCTGGAGTTTTGTAACGGTGGTTGTGTATTGCTGGGTTGGGGGGGTGGGGGCTGCTGAGGCTGCTGTGATGGTGTCTGTTCAGTGCTTTGTTCATCGTTTTGTTCAGCAGAGTAGTTGAAGAATTCTTTCAGTCTTAGTTCAGTGCTTTGTTCATCGTTTTGTTGTAAGTATGCGTTTCGCTTACTGTATGTATACAAATGAATGAAACTGCAAACAAACCAGATACAAACAAGAGCATATGGATAAATTCCATTTCTGCAAAATAAAATAAAATAAAATAGCATACATACAGTAAGTGAAACGCATACTTTGTAAGTATACAAAATATATAAAATAGCATACATACAGTAATTGAAACGCATACTTTGTAAGTATGCGTTTCACTTACTGTATGTATGCTATTTTATTTTATTTTATTTTGCAGAAATGGAGTTTATCCATATGCTCTTGTTTGTATTTGGTTTGTTTGCGGTTTCATTCATTTGTTGACTCTTGGACTAATGTGATTGAGATTTTTTCACTGTAGAAACTTTGTAAGTATGTTCTTTACTCAGTGGGTACACTTACCACTTTATGCTTTGGGGATTGTATTTTCCATATGCTCTTGGTCTGTTTTACAGTTTGTTTATTGGAAACCGCAGATAACCGTCCCGGAGGAAGTGAATCCACGAAACAACAGGTAGCATTTGCCGGCCCTGTTTGTTGGACGGATTCTCCGGTGTGCCACACGGGCGCCTTCAGCCCCTGGTCCTATGAACCCACGGCGTTTACTTCTTATTGACTTCAATTGGCTTTAACTATTGCCTAACCAAGGTGGTTTGGACTTGTGGGGCGTTCTTTTATTATACTTGACTGCAGCGGAGTGAGGCTACATTCCGGCATTGTTTACTTGTGTGACTATATTTGATTTGCATGTAACTATTGCCACTGTGCCTTTTGTTATTGTGTCTTATTACAATAATTATTGTTTCTGTACCTCACATGTAGCTTTCTACTTGATGTTTATAGTTTCTAGTAGTGGGGGTGCCTCTGGGTTTTGTAGCCATAAAAATAGGGCTGGCAACAATGCTCTCTCCCTTTAACCCAGGCTTAATGTGATGTTATTGACCAGGTGATGTTATGCTGTGAAAAGCTTCAGCTACCCACTTCCATGTAATCTAAAGGGGCAGGACATTTTTTTTCTCCAGTTTGCTGGCAGACTTATGTGACAAAGCCTGATGAGCCATTCCACCAAGTTTCTTGGACCTCAGGCAGTCCCTCTCAAACTATTACAGCACCTGTATTCACTTTTTTCTTTTCCTTGTTCCTGACACACTTGTTAAACTTCCAGCACTTTCTTCCATTACTTGTGCCTCATTCTTAAACAGGAACTAACACCCAACAGTGCCCCTATCTAAGGGGCTCTGCTGCCTTGCCCTCTTTTCCTCTCTCAGCCATTGGCTGCTCAATGCTCGTGTAAGTCATGCCCTTTGAACCACTGTCCTGTCTTCACAGTTAGACTGCTCCATGGCTCCAGTGATATCATCTGTTCTATTAAGGTATAAGCTATGCAGCAAAATCCTTTGAGAACTGGCAAGTTGTGGCAACTAAGCAATTGCTGAGAGATTTTGGAGAAAATGTCCAAGGCCACGTCTTTTTCAAGTCTCATTGCTAAGACTGAAAGTTGCACAAGAACACATCTCAATCTTCTGGGAATAATACTGTCTTGTATTGGTCAATGTAAAGGGGAAGCCTCTCAGATATTAGCTTGGGTCCTATACCTCCTTTCCGCCAGCTCAAGAAGCCTTCCACTGATGCAAGGAACAAGATTTTCCACTGCTTTAGTCTTCCACATGCAGCTGCCTGGTTTGTGTGGTTTTTAAACCATGTGTGTCCCCTAGCGTCACCTTTCTTGTACAAATAAGTGGCTTCTGGGGGACTGGGAAGACATCAAAGAGTCACCTTTGCCTGCACCTTTCGCTGGCGCTGCATAGAATCCAACCTATCGTACTTATAAGGCACATCAAGCCCCGAAATTGTTTTTTTTCCTTTCTCCTTCCAGATCGCCCAGCTGTGCAACAAGCATGACACAATTGGCCAGGATTTGGTTGCCATGTGTGTCAATGATATCTTAGCTCAGGGAGCTGAGCCCCTTTTCTTCCTTGACTACTTTGCCTGCGGGAAACTCGATGTTGAGGTGGCTCAGACAATCATAGCTGGAATAGCTAAGGCCTGTACATTGGCAGGATGTGCCCTTCTTGGTATGACAACTCACTTTCTCTCTGGAATGTTTTTAAAGGCTTTACATTCTCTGGATGGTTTAAAACAAGCATTGTTAAAGAGAATTCATGCGCTGTGTTTGCTGTGGTATGAACCTAAGTATCCGTTGCCCATTGAATATGCATTGTTGGCAGAAGGAGCTGAGAAATGCAGCTGGCTGGAGAAGGAGAGCAGCCTAGGTTAGTTCCTCCTTCTTGCCCTGCTGAAGGAGACAGAAATGGGAGCCAACGGAACCATGTGTACTACTGAGTATACTGAGAACAAGATTAAGACCATGCCACTTTTTCTACAAGATATTTATTGAGGCAAGATACAATACTATTTGTTACTTTGTCCAGCATTTTACCTTCACATATACATCCCTTTCCGAAGTGATATGAGAATCCTTGGTGAATAGCAGTCTATAATAATCCATGTGGAACTTGATCTTTTACTGTGTTAAAAGAACCAGAGGGGCAGATTGAAGCGCTTATTGAACTGAAGGAGGGAAAGAATGGGTATTGGTTCTTTGAAGGGAGTGTGGAAGGCAACAGCTATCCTATTCATTGGAAGAAAAACAAACAGTGAAGATAAAATATCCTTCACTGATGACTTTTAGTGCCCAACTGCAGTTTAACTCCCTATTCCCTCTCATTAATTCAGACCAAAGTTACAGTGTGTTACTTGAAGTAGTTTTCTACAGAGAATTAAAGGGCCACTTTTGGGTCAACCACTGTGCCTTAATTCAGGTATCTTTATGCTTTGTGCTGCCTTTTCCATAGAAAACAAAATTGTGTCATTTGTAGGCCCCAATGACTTCTTGTCTATATGCTTGACAGTTCCTTCCCCTGCTGTGAGGAACATTCAGACTCTTGATTTTCAGCTAGCCGTTACTGTCCCATCAAGAAGTACTATGTGACTTTCCTGATTGTAATGCTTAGTCTTTCAGTCAGTGTATGATTCCTTTTCGCTCACCGTAGGTTCTTTTCGTAACAAAACTTCCTCTAAAAGCATGGTTGTGTCCTCAGATTTCAAACTGTTACTTAAAAAATACCCTCAATTGCTCCTTCTTCAGCTTTCCTTCCTATAGCTGATTACTGTTGTCTCTAAATTAGGACTGGAAAAATGGGACAGTTTTTCATTGTGTGATTGAAAATAGGTACCTTTATTTAAAGAGCAGAAAACTTTTATGACTGGCTGAGCTTACTATACCTTGTGCATATAGGAATCCAGCAGTTTTATAATGGCCACATCTAACACTCACATTTTCTTTTTCTGCCCCTCTATCCGCTCCAGGCGGAGAAACTGCTGAAATGCCTGGCATGTACCCACCTGGAGAATATGACTTGGGTGGCTTTGCAGTTGGTGCTGTAGAACGGGGGCAGATGCTCCCCCAACTAGATAGAGTTGTCAGCGGGGATGTTGTTATTGGAATTGCTTCCTCTGGCATTCACAGCAATGGATTTAGCCTTGTGAGGAAGATCATTGAAAACTCCCCTTTCAGCTATTCCTCACCTTCAGTGGGTGGCTGTAAGGACCAGACATTAGGTAAGAACTGTAAAATACAAACTTCTGATCCTCTGGAACATATGGATTAGTTCTGAATAACATTTGCTCACAGTTACTGTAATTGTTTTATTTGAGTCTTGTATCAAAGGTTTTGCTTTGAATGAAACTCTGGTGATGGTGAAAATGAGTATTTATGCTTTGTTTTTAGGTGCTGGAGTAATTTTAACTTTCTATTTGTTTTTCTCAAGCATATACCTCAATGTTGCTCATATTATTTTATCATCAAGATCAATGTAAGGTCAGCATGCCAATATTTCCACCTGTGTCTATTGTTGTGCTGACATGATTCTCTAACTGCTTCACAGGAGAACAACTGCTGACCCCTACTAAAATCTATAGCAAGGTTCTGTTGCCAGTTCTTCATTCAGGTTGTGTGAAGGCATATGCCCATATCACTGGAGGAGGGTTACTGGAAAACATTCCACGTGTCCTCCCAGGATCATTTGGTGTAGTTTTAGGTAAGGAAATCAGAAGGAGCACCAGTAATTTACTTCTTAAATACTGCCTTCCCCCCTTTTATTCTTTATATTGAATTTTTTAATAAAAAAGGAGACACATTTAAGGTAACTTGCTCTTCTGGGGAACATTTCTGGAACATGCATTCTTCCAAGACAAAAGGATGTTTAACAGCAGCCTAAAAATGAGCAATTCATCAATGCAAATTTTCATTTAGTTATATCTGAGAGACCTATCCTGCACATTTAGGCTATAGATAAGGGAAGACAGGTATAGAAAGAAACTAGGAATGAAATATTCTCTCTCAGTTGTCCGCTGAAGCTGATGTTGCTTGTGTGTGTGTGTGTGTGTGTGTGTGTGTGTGTGTGTGTGTGTGTGCGCGCGCGCCCATGCACGCGCATGCGCATGCGCATGCGCGCGTGTATGCATATAAAATGCCATCAAGTCTAGCCAACTTATGGAAAGCTCTGCTGGGGTTTTCAAGACAAGAGACAAACAGAGGTGGTTTGCCATTGCCTGCCTCTGCTTAGCAAGGCTAGCCTGGGTCATCCAGGTCAGAGCATGTTGCTCTTGGGTTTATAGATTTTACGTTTGCAAAGTGCATCCACAAATTCAAACTTAAGATTTGAGAACTATATTTATGTGTCTGTGTGTCATTTATCTTGTTAACTGTAAAATGTTCATCAAAATACAACTGTGTTTTCAGATGCCTTAAGTTGGAAGATACCTGAAATTTTTTCCTGGCTCCAAAAAGAAGGAAACCTATCAGAAGAGGAAATGGCTCGAACATTTAATTGTGGGATTGGTGCAGTCCTAGTTGTGCAGAAAGAGCTTGCTGGACAGGTTTTGAAGGACATCCAGAGGCATGAAGATGCATGGCTGATTGGGAAAGTTGTACCCCATCAAGCAGGTTACTATGCTGAGCTGCAACTCTCTGGGGATGTCTTGGAAGATTGTTTGCCCATAGATACTGTATGATGATTGTACTGTGCTAAGGCAGTAGCCTAAAATTCTGCAGATGCCACATGTAATGAGTAGATCATGTGACTTGAAGGAAAGTAGATTTTCTCATTATTTGACCCCTATTTATATGAAATTCATAAACTCCCCAGCCAAAGGTATTTTTTACCCATGTTACATGATGATGAACATTAAAAGAATGGTAACCATAAAAGCAGTTTGACATGAAATAAGGAAGCTCGCAAACTGCCTAGGAAGGTGGCAGACTGTCCTTGGTTGGAAGTTTTCAAGAAGTAGTAGGACAGGTGTTTGTTAGAGATGCTTTAAGTATAGAATGTCCTGGTTTGAGGAAGGAAGGAGATTGAGTTAATAGCCTTTTGGATCCCCTCCAGTACTGTGAAATGAACTTCATATGTATCCAAGTGTTTGGGTTAAATATGATACTTTAGAAGTCCAGTCATTATTGTACACTTGTAGTATGTCCTGTTTATTTTCATCTGATATTTCTTTTGTGAATTCAAGGGTCTGCCCATGTTGAAGTCAATAACTTGCTTCAAGCCTTACATGCAAATAGGTTAGAGATGGTACCTAATCAACAAAGCAAAACAAGGGTGGCTGTCCTCATCTCTGGAACAGGTGAGACACCTGCATTGTAAGAAAGCGGTGGGAAAGAATTTTGGGTATCTTTAGAACCATAGAGTATAGTCTTCTTGCAGGCGACTTTTTAAAAATGTTGAACTTTTAAAATATCTTATTTATAATTTTAAAGATTTCTTACAAAATGATAAAGAAGCATATATGACAAGCTGAAACAAAATGAAGTGAGGTCATATAATAAGAACCTAAACAATATAGATAAACGTAAGGATATCCAGTGATTTCAATCCACTAGTATAAAGAGATTTCCACTGATGAAATGACTCTCTTCCATTGGTAGAAAAGCCTTCTGCCAGACAAGTCTACTGTCAACAAAATGGAATTGTTGGATATAGCTCATTGTTTATGTAATGATTATTTTACATACTGCCTCTGGAGTGTTTTTTATATGACGGAGAGGTTGGGTAAAATTCTTACATGCAGCCTTAACAGACCAAACTTAGTAGGGATGATACTCATTGTTTAAACAGTCTTTTTTGCAAATGATCTGCCTAAACACACATCACAAAGTTCTGGCTTGCCAAATAATTTCTAAGTATTGGTTCAGGATTTGAGGGGTGAGGGTACAGATACGATGTTTTCCAAGTGTTTTACCTTAAAGAAGTGCAGTGGAGTATAACATGTTTTTAACAGATGTTTTCTCATTATTTCTCATTAGTCTTTTTAGCACTAATACTTGTATTGCACATATTAAGTGCCACCACTAATAATGAAGAGGCAGCTACCTAGAATGACAACAGTGTGGATTTGAAAGAGGAGTAAGACAGAATACATAAAACTATGTATTTGTTTGCAGATATTGGAGAAGTGTTGCTGATGGTAAAAAACTTGATATGTCAGTTATAGGGGGAAAAGAAAAACTTGGCTGAAATTTTTGGAATACACTGCAAATTGTTATCTTTTGTATCAACCCAGAAGCACTAAAGCTGATTCTGTGTACATTTACAAGAGAGAAGCATCATTGAACTCAATGGAACTCACTTCCAAGAAAACATTCATTGGAGTGGACTGCTTGTAATCCTCTTATGGAAGATTAACAGTGCAATTCTTAGTGGAGCTATACCCTTCGAAGTCACTGAAGTCTGGGAACTTAGAAAGGTGTAACTCTTCTTAAAATTGCACTGCTGTTTTATGATTTAAACAAAAACATAACTATAGATGGATATTCTGAATGCATTCAATGCATTATTAAAGTTTTTAAAAGGTATTTATTGAGTTGACTCAGGCTGATGTTATTTAGCTGCTTTTTAAAACTTTTTCAGAATATTTAAATACATCTTCAATATATCTGCATTTATTGTTTGGGATTCTTAAGGTACCAATCTGGAAGCTCTAATAACCAGCACTAAGAAGCCAACCAGCTATGCACAAATAGTTCTTGTCATTTCTAACAAAGCTGGCGTGGAGGGGCTGAAGAAAGCTGAAAGAGCTGGTATTCCCACCAAAGTAAGTAGCTTATGTTTAACGTAGCACTTTTCATTGTGTGAAAGAAACAACACAGTCATGAAAAGAGAATGTATTTGTTGTAAGTTCTAAACTTACCCTTTCCGTCCTGTGCTGGTAACACTGGCTCATTTGAGACACTGCATCAGATCACGGTTGAGAAAGCTTCATTATGGCTTTGTATTATGTCTGAATTGGGATGCCATGGTTTGTGACTGGCCAGCAAATCAGAATCAGAAACCAAGTTATGAAGCTGAATATTAAGAAATTCCATCAGCTACAGACTTGGGAAATCATTTGGTGGAATGTTTGTGCATGAATATTTAAAAGGGATTCACCTATCAGGGTCTTGCCTATAAGGATTGCTGAGGCAGTAGCCAAGAGTACAACTACAGTGTTAATCTCATCTCTTATAATGTATGAAAAACCTGTAAACTCTGTTTAGGCCTTGACTGATACCATCAATTTTTTGAATGAATTCCTGTCTGCCAGCTGGTATTGCATATGTCCACCCAAATAAAACTGTTTGACTGAGGCCAGTCTAAGGTCTCTGGTGAAATCAACAGAGAGGCAAAAATGTTAACAAGTGTACTAAAGTGTACTAAAAAAATTGTTCTTTTATAGCAGATTTATGTCCATTTAATCTTTTCTCAGATGCAAGCCTGTTTGTTCAACATAGGTTACTGATGAACATTTTCTGCAAAGACAGTATATATACAGCAATGATGGGTTGAAGTGGGTTTCCAAACCTATTCAATGGTTTGTGGAAACTATGGTTTAATATGATGTGTTGAGTCTGAAAGTCTCTCTACACAAGATGAATTACACAAGGATGCTCAAGGGAAGGGAGACACAATGTTAGCTGGGAAGCCAAGTTTTAAAAGACAGATAGGAAGGCTCTATCAGTTTCATCTCTCTGGAGCAGGCAAAGATCACTCCTCAGAGGGTTTGTTTGTTTCCTCTTCACCTCCCCAAAGGGGAGGTGAAATTGACAGAGCCTTCAGGAAGGCAAAGATGCTGGCTCTAGGGAGGTGAAACTAACAGAGACTTCCGATCTGTCTTTTTAACTACCCTTCCTGGCTAACATTGTGTCTGCCTTCATTTGAGCATCCTCATGTAATTTGTCAGATGAGAGAGACTTTGAGTATCTGTCATTGTGAGCAAATATTTTTACAGCCCTAATCCTTAGTACATGGAAGTGTCTCCTACTGACCAATAGAATTTATTTTGTATTCAGAGCTACAGCCTTAATTTTTTGCTTCAGTGTTGCTTTTTGTAAAGTGAGCGGCTTTCCTGCCTGTCATCCTTTTCACAATTAAAATTATAAAATATTTTGAAGTGATAATCTCTCCATCACAAATAGGGTTGCCACTAGTGGGAGGAGGGCCTATTACCTACTGGGCTTCGTTTTCTTTGCATGCACATACTCCAGGAGAGGACTCAGTGACATCACTTCCTGAAGTGACATCATTGCACTGGCCACAGGAGTGCTCCCACTCTTCACAGGGGGCCAATTCTTTAAGAAGAGAAGACGTTGTGGGAAGTGACGTCACTGCTCCCAGCTGGGAACAATACACCATGTGTTTGCCCGGGATGCTTGCCAGTGGCAGGTGATTGCCAGGTGGTTTGCCACCCCCTGCTAATTGCCAGTGATCGCCAGGCAAAGGGGCAAACCACCAGGAGTTTGTTCACCATCAGCGGACACCTAGGAACTCTAATCACAAAGGAGGATCAGAGTTAATCTACTTAATATGTCAATATTAAAAATTATGAATCATTGGATGACAGGTATAATAGGATTCAAGCACATTTGGGGTGGGGGGTGGGGGTTGCCCATTACATTTTGATTATTAAATTTTATAGAAGTCTACTTTATGAAGTAGGTGTTCAGAAATATTTAAGCTCTCAAAAAACAAATATGAGACCTTGTAGCCATGGATGCCTCTAAGACATCTAATGATTTGGTTGAAGAATTTTTGTACAACTGCAGTTTATTCACTATTGAAGTTTATTCAGTATTGAATAAATTTCTCACTTCATCCATGAATTTACTAGGTGGACTTGTACAGCCCGTGTCTTCTCCATTCGGGAATATGGGAGTAATAATACTGACCTACTCTAAAAGGGTATTGTAAGAATTGCATCGATAATGGAAGTGAAACATTTTTAATATGTTAAAGGGATCTCAGACCTGGTTCCTTGGCCTAGATCTGCCCTTTATCCCCTACCTGACTGTTGTCAGTGTCAGTCACAAGGCTAACAACAGTGAGTCCCAGCATGCTGCTTCTACTTGCTCCAAAGCTCAACTAATGAGCCAAAACAAAATGTGTGAACTGCTATATTATCATTATTTTGATGATAAGTGAGCCACAATTGATCGTCTGTGCTGCTGAAGAGACTACCTTTGCGGTACTAAAACATCTTGATTCAGAGGTAGGAATGTGCACCCCCCTCCCTCAAATTCAGTAAATCCAATTTTTTTACTGAATCTGAGAAAAAAAATCAGAATCTTCCAAATTCTGAATTGATTCTCTAATTCAGTTTGGGTATTTCAGAAAAAATTGGGCATTCTTTTCTATGGGAAAATTGCTCTGGGAGATATCCGATGGGCTGGATGGGTCATTTTCAACCACCAAATTTGGCAGAACCCTACTCCTAATTGTCCTCTAAAGATCTCCCAAGTTTCATGAAGATTGAGTCCCTGGGGCCAGTTTTATTGGCCCCCCCAAAAGGTGCCCGCCCACTCTCCATTATTCCCTATGGGGAAAAATATCATGTGAGCTATCTCGGGTGGCGTTTCTTCTGCCAACTCCACAAAATTTTCAGATGACCTTCTCCTGACTGTCCTCTAATGACCCCCCAAGTTTTAGGAATATGGGACCCCAGGAACCAATTCTGTGAACAAAGTGCCCCCAGCCACTCAGTTGTTTCCTATGGGAAAAAGTCAAAGCTGACTCCCATTGCAGAAACACACTGGGGCAAAGCTACCATGGCCAAGGCACACTCCCAAATGGAAGCTGAGCTAATCCTAGAGAAAGCCCAATAGTACCAAATTGAAGCACGGGAATGGAATTGCCCCAGAACCAAAGTGAAGGAAGGGGGCCAACACCACATAAGAGAATCATATCCATTCCATCCAAACCAAACTGAAGCAAGGGACAGTGTTGCAACTTAGCCCAACAGAAGCAGACTGAAGCAAAGGAATGCCTTGTGTTTGTGGTTGGGTACTACTTGGTTCAGTTTGTGGTGTTTCCCCACTGGTTGAATCCTATGCCTGGATGCTGTGAATGACACTGGTTCTGTTAGGCTAATGAGAGGCTATGTGGGCAAAAAAAGGAAAGAGGATATGGTGGCAGAGGGAGAAATAAGATTTCCCCTGCAAATCCTTGTGGGTCCCAACTTGTAAAATTCTAAATGTCTAAAATTCTTTATTCAAAGTTCTCAACATTTCTTGTACTTCAGTAAAAGAAAGAATTAATTCCTCCTGCAAATCCACTTTTACCCTGTTTCATGTCTTAGGTAATTGACCACAAGCTGTACAGCCGTCGTACAGAGTTTGACAGCGCTGTTGACAAAGTTCTTGAAGAGTTCTCTGTGGAACTGATCTGTCTTGCAGGTTTTATGAGAATCTTATCTGGTCCTTTTGTCAGAAAGTGGGCTGGTAAGTGAATCTGAATATATTGTACATTGTTTTTAAATGCTTGTAAAATTCAGCACTGTGTGTTGGCATATAAAGCAGGCAGTTAATAGAATCATTTTAAATCAGACAGATTTTGTATTAAGTCCCTAGTTTCAAAATAGCATAATGTTTCTCTCAGGTTTTGAGGGACTGTGACATTAAGAGTATATGATGGTGAAGCTGTACCCAAAAAGACTGTGAAGGTCCTTAGAAAGTCCAGAAATATGAAAGGAGGTGTTTTAGTTTAGGCGAATAAAGAAGAGCTTTTGTGAAAAATATGAAAGGAAGCTAGGGCAAATACATATTTTTTCAGTAGTTTGCCCTCTGTAATTTTTTTCCTCAAGGAGAAAACAAAATAGCTATAATAAATAAACACCGAAATCTTAGCGCTTGGACTTCCTTTGAAGAAAATTCCCTATTTTAAATGCTATTCTTTATTTGTACTATAATGGTCTTCATTATACTTCCAAAGTCAGTGTTGGCATGGTTTAACAGCTATGCAAGTGCAGCCAGTGAAAGACTGCATCTGCCTCACTGCTAAAGCCTACCTCCTTTTTAGCAATTCTGTGTTAAGTGTTCGGTTAGTTGCCATATCTATCTACCTCCTAACTTTTTTTTAAAAAATTGCTTTCGGGGAAAATATAGCTGTGGTGAAAGCAGCACATTTTTGTGCATATAAGCAAATCAAAGAGGAAAAAACGTTCTGGGAAGTTAAAATAGTCATTGTGGGTGGAAGGAGAGAACTTTGCCTCCTTTTCACCACCAGGTAAAATGTAACATGCCATTTCTGTTTTGGTGCACCAGTATGGATCACACTGGATAAATATACATTCATACACATGTGCCATAGCATAATCTACACATGCATAAATGCCCGTACTACTGCAAGAAACATGCATTTCTGACATGGTCTGTTTATCTGAGAGACCCAGGTTCAAATCTCCACTCTGCCACGGAAGCTTGCTGGGTGACCTTGGGCCAGTCACACACTCTCAGCCTAGCCTACCTCATAGGGTTGTTGTGGGGATAAAATGGAGATGGGGAATATGTTGTAAGCCACTTTGGGTCCCCATCAGGGAGAAAAAGAGGGTATAAATGTGGGAGATAAACAATGAACATACATTGGTGGCATGGTCTGTAGAAAACTCTTGATTTCATTTTGCATGAACAGGTTGTTGTGGTAGGTATAATACATCTTTTTAAAAAATACATTTTTCTTTCCATATGTGATCTCAGCACTTGATCTGGCATGCCTCCTCCAATAACAAGGCAAGCATTCAAAGAATTATGCAACTGATAGCATATGGAAAAGTGCTTTTAAAACTGAAGGTGGAGTGAGGAGTCAGAAAGTTAAAAGACTAAGTCAAAAATGCCATGGGGTTAGCTCAAGTCCTGTGTATGAATCTGAGCAACTCCTTGGATCTTGACTACATGGCAAACAGGCTGAATGAGTATCGGTGGCTTGCTAGCAGCACGGATGAAAAGTTCATGTTTACTGCTTCATTGCTATTTGTACTTACATTTGTTTAAACAAAAGAAATCCACTGGATAAAAAGATTGTGTAGGGTGTTTTTAACTGCCATCAATTCTTGCAAGAATATGAACAATAAACAGATTTTAAAGTTTGAGTTTATCATCTTTCTGAAAAGGAAATCCTATTCAGTTTGCCTCTTGCATTTTGTTGAATGCAGCATTACTTCAATGGCTTTGTAAGAAACAGAGTGAGAACTGAGAAAAACATTTTCTTTTTTTCTTTCTAGGGAAAATATTGAATATTCACCCTTCTTTGCTGCCTTCATTTAAAGGCGCAAATGCCCATAGGCTGGTATTGGAGGCTGGAGTTAGAATCACTGGTTGCACAGTGCACTTTGTTGCTGTAAGTTTGTCTTTTGTACTGTTTCATTAATAATGAGTTCAGTCTGAAGGAGCTGTGACTTGTGAGATTGCTAATTAGGCCATGATGAATGTAGAAGCAAAATATACGTTGCCCATAATGGTGTGGCCAGCAATCTAGGTTAGGGGTGTGCAGGGCCACGTCGTTTTGGGTTTCCCATCAGAATCCGTACTTGGACCAGTGCTATTCCCGCTTCAGGTAAACCTGAAGTGGGAAAAAAATTTGGGAATACCAAAATTACGGTATTTTACTCCGTAAATATGCTCCGTAAATATGCTCCGTAAATATTTGGAGCATACTGACATGATTCCCCCACCTCCCACCCACCCCTTTGTCTTATTTTCACAGTGATGTGGGCTTTACATTTTTCCTTTGGAAGACTGTTTTACAATAATCTAAATTATTATAGTATACCATAACTAAACAAATTGCCACACAAATTAAAAAATATATTTAGCTTTTCATAAGTGTCTGCCAGATCACCATTATATATATTATTTACTTGGACTTCCAAAAGGCTTTTGATAAGGTACCTCACCAAAGATTCCTGACTAAGCTTAGCAGTCATGATGAGATAAGTGGACGGATGCTTTTATGGATTCAAATTGATTTTAAGGAAGCAGAGGAATAAATTGACAGTTCTCACAATGGAGAGAAGTATGCAATAGGATCCCATCAGAATCCGTACTTGGACCAGTGCTATTCAGTTTATTCATAAATATCAGTGTAGTGGTCCAGTTTGAAGATGATACCAGATGATTCAGGATGCCGAAAACCAAAGTGGATTGCTGCAAGGAGGATCTGTCAAAATTAGACAAGTGGGCAACACCATGGCAAATGACATTCATTGTTGGTGAGCACAAGGTGGTACACATTGGAACTAAACCTTCTAACTTTATATGCTGATGGGGTCTGAACTGGCTGAGGCCGAGATCAAAAAAGATTTTAGGATTATAGTGGATAATTCAACTGATTGTGTGGCAGTGGTGAAAAAGATAACTCCGTGCCAGAGATTATTAGGAAAGGGATTGAAAACAAAACTGTTATGTAGAGCCAAGGCATGGCATATGTTTAGTTTTGGATATTGCAAAGCTGAAAAAAAGTGCAAAGGAGGGCAACCGAGACAATCAAGGGATTGGAGCACCTTCCCTATGAGGAAAGTATGAAAAGTTTAAGACAGTTTAGAATAAAAGGAGAATAAAAAGGAGAGATGAGAGAGGATTATAGGATCATACATGGAGTGGAAAAAGTGGATAGTGGGAGCTTTCTCCTTCTCCCATAACACGAGAGCTCAGCGGCACCAATGAAGTTGATGGGCAGTAGGTACGGGAGAGACAAACGGAATTTTTTTCTCAACAAGTAATTAAATTGTGGAATTCACTGCCAATAGAGGTAATGATGGCCATGATGGCTTTACAAGAGGGTTAGACAGAGTCATGAAAGGCAGGTCCATGAATGGCTAGTAGCCATGGTGGTAAAGGGGATCCTCCTGTTCAGAGGCTTCTGAAACCCACTGTTTGGAGGCAATCAGGGGAAGGCCTTGACCTTTGTGCCCGGTTTCTTGGCCCTCCAGGTTGGCCCCGAGTTCAAAAAGGATTAGATGGACCACTAGTCTGACCCAGCAGGGTTCTTCTTATATCCACAAATGCTGTACAAAATGGGATTGCAGGCTCTTAAAAATGATTACAGAAGATGTCCTCCATATTACGTCAGAAATCCTTTCCAAAGTTCTTGGGCTGGCACAGAAATGATCCAGAAACAGGACCATGCAGAGGATATATGTCCAGTCTAAATGGAGGGCACCACCAAAAGAGACTGCTTTTTTGATATTTCTCTCCAGGAGGAAGTTGATGCTGGAGCAATCATTTTTCAAGAGGCAGTTCCAGTGAAGATTGGAGATTCAGAGGAGACCCTGTCAGAAAGGGTGAAAGAAGCAGAACACAGAGCCTTCCCTGCTGCTATGCAGCTAGTGGCCAGTGGAGCTGTACGGTTAGGAGGAGATGGGAAGATAAGCTGGACACTGGAAAAATACAACTGACTCGCTACAGTATATATCATGGTGTTAAGAGACAAGAAAATAGCTTTGGGGGAGTTGTTTGTTTAATTCTTTAGTCTATCACAACAGCGTCTTACAGTTCTGACAGAGCTGGGCTGAGAAGAGACCATTCCATATTTCATTCCATATGAAACACTCTGCTGTATCCCTAAATACTAGTGCTATAGTTAGTATATTGGTTTAGGTTTGCACTGCTGGCCCCCTCCCTCCCACACACATTCTAAATATACATAATACTGTGATACATTTGAATGTGTATTACAGTTTAACTCATCACTTTGTGGAAGCATATGAATATTTTCTTGGGGTTGTTTTTATCATGGCTAGTAAGCAAATTGGGACCCTTAGAACCTTGTCTAACTCTTATTTGAAAGCAAGAATGGAATTTGGTACCACATATTTCCTTATGCCTTTCAAAAAGCATTTCCTGTTCTGGCAAAAGGAACAAAATGGGTGTGTACTTTGTGCTGAGCCTTTTGCTGTTTACAAAAATAATATCAAGCACCAGTAGAAGCTGAACTCCAGCCTCATTGGTGATGCATCTCTGTTGCCTGTTCTATATTCAACTGTTATGATCTCAAATCCCTTATAATAAAAATGTTTGCCAATATATGAAAGTATAATTTAAAAAAATCTAGATGATAATATTTTTCTTCTTCTTGCAGCAAAGGTAACCTGCAAAGTGTGTCGGGGTGTTCAAGAGAGACTGGCTGATGGCAAAATCAGTAGAAGTCTAAAACAAGTAACCGTGGTTCTGCTTTTGAGGACCAAGTTGTAGTCTTAAACCTACTCACAAGATCGTATAAAGAGATCATATAAAGTGAAATTCCAATCTGACACCTTTCTGGCAGTCCAATCCAGAACATAGCAGAATAGGTAGCAACAGGCAGTCCACCAATAGCTTCACAAAGTAGGGAATGGACTAGAATAAGTACCAGAATTTATTTGTTTATATAATTATTGATGCAGTTCCACCTCTGTAAACTGCAAGTTATGCTGACTGCACTGTTTCAAAGACAGAATTTCGGTTCTCAACCAGACCAAGAAGCCTGAACCAAAGTTTTAGGCAGCCAAGAAACAGACCAGGCAAATTCAGTTTCTTGACACTGTGCTTCCTCCATACAACTACATAACTAAGGGAGCAATCCTAAACACGGTTTCCTGGGATTAAGCCCAATTGAATAACATGGGACTTGTTTTGAAAGTGAACACAGTATTTATATGGACTGTCTTAAAAATATTTGCATTTGGGTGTAACAAGTAAGGGATACACAAGGATTTGCAGGACGTCTCATCTTCTCCTGTATCCCTTCCCCCACTGTTCCTTCTTTCTTTCCTGCTGGCAGCCCCCATATCGTCTCCCCTTTCCCTAGTTCCTTCTTTCCTTCCTAAACACCAGCCAAGCACCTTCTATCTAACCCCCATCTTCAGCTATAATTATTAGTTATTTACCTGATTTCTAGACCACCTCTCTCCCCAGATGGGACACAAAGCAGTTCACATTTTTGTCCTGTCCTCCCTTTTATCCTCACAACAACCCTGTGAGGTAAGAGTGTGCTACTGGCCCAAGGTCACCCAGTGAGCTTCCATTCCAGAGTGGGGATTCGAACCTGGATCTGAAACCACCATGACTTTCATTCAATGGCTAGTGGGTAGCAAGCAGCCATGCCTTCCAATGGTTGCTGCCAGGCCTGGTATCTCTCTCAAAGATCAAAACAGACCTGGAAAGGGCACTGCCCCCTCCTTTTACTGACAGAACCAAGACTTGACAGCTGGCAATATTGTAATAGCCTAACATGGTCACTACAGGCAGCCTTAGTTTCTTAAAGGTACAGGTGCTGTTTCTGTTACTGGGGGTGGCTGTTAACCTTTTTTTTTGTAAGATTTCAAGTTTTTTGCAAACCTGGTGCTTTTCTCAGGCTTGTATAAAAATGTGTCTTATCTATTAATGGCTCTAGGTGGGGCCATGTTGAGAGCTAGATATATTGATGTATTTGTTACCACACCCCTCCAAATTCATGAAATGCATATTCAGACTGGTGTGGAGAATTAGCTTACTTCTTTGTCCAGGGAGTGGGAACAGGGATCTCTGCAGGAAATGGACAACAGAAACAGGTTCAAAAGGTTACAGAGAAATATGGAGTTTATTGAGGGATTGTATACAATATTAGGAAGGGGGGCTTCTCCTAAGTAAATACTAGCAAGTATTCAAACAAAGCACAAGGGAGAGTACATTTCCTAACACCTAGAATACATCAGCCAGAGCTTTTCTAATTGGAGAGAGTATTACTTCTAAGCTAAAGTTATAAATATGGGGAAAACGGGGAACAGGTCAGAAGAAAAGTGAATGTCTAGTTTTTTGCTTAGCAGAGAGAAGCAGACTGCCAGATCTCTGCATGGTGCAGTGTTATTGGAAAATAAGGGGAGATACATTAAAGATAGGGAGCAAAGATATACCTTTCCTATTCTGCATGGAAATCAGGAGTAGGAAGGGAGGCTCCAGTGCATTGAAACTCTGTTACCATCGATAGGAAGCTCAGAGGAGCCTAAGTGATGTCAGCAAGAGTAGGCCAACCATGAGGTTATTGATAGAAAGTAGGAGGGAAGGGCAGGATATAAGTCAAATAAAATAAATAAATAATAAATTCAGAAACTAGCTACAAACGTTTGGCGACTGCAATGTAGCTTTTATGCACCTCTAGTTGCATTGAGGGAAGGCAGTTTATCTGCTGTGATGGGATTGGGTCCAGGCTAGAAACTTTGAATCTGATTGAAAGGTTCAAATTTTAGGGGAGTGGAAGGTAGAGAAAACTCCAAATGTGGGCATGGTTTTAAAGCATGTGGAAAATATGGAAAAGTCAGCCTGGGATGATTAACTTATCTGACAGGTTGCCAGCTGTTGTCAAAGATTAGGTAGAGCCTTGATTGATTGAACAAAGGCCAGGAGATGACTGATGTTCTAGCCTTCCTTAAAATAACAATAACATTCGATGTATATACTGCCCTTCAGGACAACTTAAGGCCCATTCACAGCTGTTTACAAAGTGTGTTATTATCCCCATAATGATCACCCTGTGAGGTGCATCTGACAAAGGGAGCTGTGGCTCTCGAAAGCTTATGCTACAATAAAGTTGGTTAGTCTTAAAGTTGCTACTGGACTCTTTACTATTTTGCAACTACAGACTAACACAGCTAACTCCTCTGGACCTGTGAGGTGGGTGGGACTGAGAGCTCTAGAGAGCTGTGACTGACTCAAGGTCACCCAGCTGGCTTCAGTTGGAGGAGTAGGGAATCAAACCCCACTCTCCAGATTAGAGTCCTGCCACTCTTAACCACTACACCAAACTGATTACTTTTTCAGAGAACTCTGCATTGTAAGGCAGATTCCTTGATGGTCACAGAAAGTCAGTTATTTCCCAGCAAACTCTGATCTTTAAAACGGGCTGAATTTTGTTGACCCTCAGGAAGCTAAATAATAGAACTATTGCCAAGGGAGTGTTCAGGGCCTCAGGGGAGCCTGCCTCAGCAAGCCAGCTTTTCTGTTCCTGCGGCCTTACCTTAATGTCTTCATTTAATATCAAACATAGTCTCTCTCTACGCAATCCCAAACAGTATATGATCTGAGAAGTCATGGAGGTGACCAGAAAACATGACTCCTGCCCAGGGTTACTTTCAAAGTTACAGCTGGGCACACACATACTAGTTGGGGTAAGAAACACACACTTGAGAATCACACAGAGAAAATCTTTTAGCAAAGTCTGGTTGAGGAAGTAAGTAAAATTGAAGGTATGACATTGAGTCATTCCTGTGGCAGTACTTTTTGGGAACAATGGGAGGATCTGAATTGGGGATCTCATGCTGGCACAGAGTACTTAATAGCCAGATTACATTAACGGTCAGTGATTGCATACCTGGTAATAGATAATAAGAGAGAGCAGCCTTTCTCTTCCAGCCTGGTGGGGCTTGATTTCTTTAATCCTGCTTTGCACCTTGCCCTTCCCAGTTTCTCCTGCAAAAAGTTTTTTCTTCAAAAGTTGTCACTGCTGTAAGATGAGCCAGTTTGGCATAGTAGTTAAGAGCGGCGGAACTCTAATCTGGAGAGCCTGGTTTCATTCCCCACTCCTCTGCTTGAAGCCAGCTGGGTGACCTTGGGACAGTCACAGCTCTTCCAGAGCTCCCTCAGCCCCACCTACCTCACAGGGTGATTGTTGTGGGGATAATAATACCTGCTCTGAGTGAGTGTTGAGTTGTCCTAAAGGGCGGCATATAAATCAAATGTTGTTGTTGTGGCTGTTGCTGGCATTATAGTTGTAAGAGCCATCTTGAGGCACACAAGTTGTGTGTCTGCTCCCTGTGTTCTATACCTGACTCTCGAGGACTGAAGCTTGCTCAGTGTTCCACATGTAGCATATACATTCAGACCAGGAGTAGGGGGTGTGCAAGTAAAAATGGGGGGTAGGACTGGCTGTTAAAGAACCACATTGTAGTGTACTCTTTGGATAATGAAAAATATCCAAATTATACAGAGTGAGGAAAGTTTGAGTCAGGATTATGCAAAATGTATATGAATTCTGATGCTCCAGATAGGCACCATATATTAGTGATGAGAAAAATTTCATAAATGAAGGAGATTCATGTCTGCTATGGTAACTATGATAAATCACTGCCAAATGTCATAGTTTAAGTTGATGGAAATAGAGATCTAACTGCAGAATCCAAAGAAGAAAGGAATTAATCTGCCTTGCATTTATAAGCTACTACAATAATAAACACAGGACAGTAGCTTTATCTTTATTAGACTGAATTGTCATACAATAATGAGGACCAGACAAAACAGTATTCAGTATAGTAGTTTCATTAAAGCAGCAGAAAAAAAGTTATTTCTACACTTGCCATTGATAATAAATTTTATTCACTGGCTAGCCTGGAGATCACAGTTGGACACTAATATCAAGTGAAACAGAAATTGCTACAAATTTATCACCTGCTGAAGGTTTCCCATTACACATGATGGACAGATGAGGATGGATACCTACAAGTAATTTTTCTTTCCCCACAAGCATTGAAGCACATTCACTATAGTACATGAATGCTTAAAAAAATGTCAACTGAAAAAAAAATAGAAACCTAGGAATATTGTTGAAGGCTTTCACAGCTGGAGAACAGTGGTAGATTTTCCGGGCTGTATGGCCGTGGTCTTGTCATTCCTGATGTTTCGCCAGCAGCTGTGACTGGCATCTTCAGAGGTGTAGCACCAAAAGACAGAGATCTCTCAATGTCAATGTGTGGACATGTTAACAGGTAATTTATAGGTGGGTTTGGGCTGAGTCATCCTGTAAGAGTTTCCCAGGATGTGGAATGCTAATGGGGGAAGCTTCACTGTATCCTGAGGAGGTTCTTTTGCATATGGATTGATGGTTGATATGCTAATCTTATCTGCAGGGCTATTGTAAGATGTAGAGTATTTTGTTAGTCTGGTGTTTTTCAGGATTGGAAACCATGCCCTATTCATTCTTAAACTTCTTTCCTGTTGAAATTGTGTTTATACTTATGAATTTCAATGGCTTCCCTGTGTAATCTGACAAAGTAGTTGGATGTGTTGTCCCGATGTAAACTTGTCCACACAGCGTAGCATCCAGATAAGAATAAAAGAACATGAAAGACACTGCAGACATGGCCAACCTGAAAAACCAGCAGTGGCTGAACATAGCCTAACTCAAACAGGACACAGTATCTTATTCCAGGACACTAAAATACCGGACAACACATCCAACTACTTTGTCAGATTGCACAGGGAAGCCATTGAAATTCATAAGCATAAGCACAATCAGTAAACTCATTATAGTGTGCAGTATACTCTGCCCATCTTTTTCTGCTAGTGACTGCACATTTTGTCCATATGGTCAACTGTCCTTTGACAAAAGGTGTGGAAGCAAGGAGACCAACTTAGAGTATCCAGATGCTCCTCCTTGCTTTAACTTACTCCTACCTTGGGGTTGAACTCTTTGGTCAGTAAACAGTCCAAAGTAATGATTTTTCCTTGAACAGATTAATATGTATTCTAGATAGATTTTGTCCCTATACATGTACTTGTTCTGGTCTAGATCAGATATTACATTTCCAGGTTGGTCTTAAACGTTCCCATTTAATTTAACAGTATCTCAACACCACTTTAAGATGTCACATTCTGTAAGCAGCAAGAGTGGGCAAGAAGTTAGCCAGAGGGGGTATGTGAGGATATAGTGAACCTGCACAAAGCTTGGGCAGGAGTCCTGCTGTGTTACCCTTACTGTCATGGAGAGCCAGTTTGGTGTAGTAGTTAAGAGCGTGGGACTCTAATCTGGAGAACCAGGTTTGATTGTCACCAGCTGGGTGACCTTGGGTCAGTCACAGCTTCTAGGAACTCTCTCAGCCCCACCCACCTCACTGGGTGATTATTGTTGTGGGGATAATAATAACATACTTTATAAACTGCTCTGAGTGAGTGTTAAGTTGTCCTGAAGGGCGGTATATAAATTGAATGTTGTTGTGTTCTACCCCTGATGGAAGACACAAAGCACGCTAGATCTGGGAGACAGCCCAGATAAATATACAGACTCTTTTGACCAAGCTTTACACGACAGCTCATGTTCAGTTCAGCTTCATCCTCCCTTCCCCTTGTTATTGTGGGTGGTGCTGTGGTGCCAGGCTGATGAAAATTGAATGATGGTAAGGAGAGGTCAGAGACTCCATATTTCACTCTGTTCCAAGGTAAGCATTTTGGTTCTGGTGCAGTGATTTTAGCAATGGAAACTAACTGTACAGCTAAAGACTAACAGTGCAATCCAAAGCACAGTTCAGCGGACTTAGAAAGGTGTAACTCTGTTTGGGGACTGCACTGTAAATAGGGTACAGAATAAGATGTGCTAGCGTAAGTGACAGATAAAAACCAGAATTCAGCATACAACCTAGACTATTGTTACTGTTGCATTTATTATGCATTGCAGTACTGAGGCTGCTACTGGAGAGTATGGGAGGAAGAACAATGCTTCCTTTCATTCTGAGAGATTAGTGGCCGATGTTCTCGTTTCCAGCAGGTTTTGCCATCAGCACCTAGTTGCACCATTCCACTGGCAACTAGCTGCAGAGCAACAGGAAATGCTCGATCTTCTGCTTCTTTGATCTTCTCTGACAGGGTCTCCTCTGTGTCCTCTGCTTCCACGGAGGCAGATTCTTGTACAATTACTGCTTCAAGACTAGTGTTCTCCTGTGTGTGAGAGAGAAATTCTTGAAGTGATGGAGGGTGAACCATGTGACAAGCAACATAGAAACAGAAAGGACTTGAGGGGCTGCAGAGGGGCTAGAATTGGGCCAGGAAAGGATTAGCAGAGAAGGGCAGGAGGATGGTTCCAAAGAACTGCAACGGTGTCTGAGAACATAGTACAGCTAGGCTAAGAGGCAGGATAGCAACTGATGGGTTTGCTTAAGAAAGAGGTTAAATAAATCACAGATTAATATTGTGACGACAGCTAAGAAACTTCAATGGACTGAGGAGGAGAGCAAGCAAGGATATCTTGCCAGGGTCAGGGAGCTCTCTTAGCAAGAAGGCTGCTTTGCACAAAATGAGGCCCAGGCATTGCAATATTCCATGGCCTAACTTCTGCCAAAACTTTCTAATTCATGAATGCAACTACTATATACAGCAGCCTCTTAAGATATGCAGTTTGTGCACAGAATCAATGCATCTGTGCATATTCAGCACAGTTTTTGCCTATACAGAAAAATACTTACAAGTACAAAATGCACTGTGCAGCCAACAACTTTGTCTGCAGCTGGAAGTGCCTGTTTGTAGGTATTGCTGCCTTTGGTTAATGATGAAAGCGATGGATATGTGCTCAAAATTTTCCCTGCAATAAATAAAATCCATGTTTATTTATTTATTTATTTATTTATTTATTTTATTGTTAGATATTTATCCTATCCTCTTCACAAGCAGGCTAAGGGCGGGTTACAACCAAAATAAACAACAGAAATGCAAAAGGACATGGGCATACACATAGAAACCTATGGCATATTATGCAGATCATGGGTTGAAAAATCAATATATGAACTCAGACTGGACATTCATAGGTTTTAGAAGGCACGGTCATATAGACATTGCTGGCTAGTCGAGTTATAATCCCTTCTGGGTACTTACTACAATAATGATCCATGCCGGTTACTTACCATTCCATTTTTTAAGAAAATTGTTACTCAGCACTCTCACAAATCCAGCCAGACAGATCAACTCAATGGAGAACTCTTCAAGGACTGTATCAATTGTGCCATCATATTCTGATCGGCTTCCATACAGTTTGTGGTCAATTACCTACAAAATTAAGGCAAATCTTGAAACATAAAAAAAACACTCCCCTTTCAAACCACAAGCAACCAAACTAACAGAATGGATAAAAAATGAAAGGAACCATTTGATAAAGAATAAAAGGAAAACATATTTTTGTTGGCGAATCTGTATTTAAATTATGTGAAGCTCTTCCAGCAGTCAGATATAGAAATTTGAAGCCATTTCCAGATTATTATTTGTTTCTGTCACAGAAGTAGCAAGAGGTCAACTCCTAGGGACTCCAGGGCATGTGTCTCAGGGCCCAGAATTGCACTAAGTTTATGCATTCTATAGGCCTCCCTCCTAGAGACATGCAGCCTGTCATAATGATGGCAATACTAGTAATATTTAATTAGGATCCTCTGTTATTCCTGTTGGTACCAGAGCCAATCAGATCCTCCATGACAGGTGAAACCAGCTGAAGATGGTCTAGTGTAAAGGTGACAGTTGTTAATTAACAGACATCATGTTTAGATCATAACTAAACAGGTATAACAATATTAAAGCAATGAAAGGGAAATATTTCAAGTGAAAGCTTTTGGGGGGTTTCAGGCTTTTGGGGGGGGAGTTCTCTTAACAGCACAGGGACTGTTTTTTTAAATAAGTGAAGTAAACAGAATGCTCCTCTTACTCGAGTAGGGATGCCAGCCCGGCTTGCAGTCTTCAGTTCTTCCACTCCAGATCTGTTGGCAATTACCAGCACGACCTGTGCACAGCTTGCGGACTCTTTTGTGTATGAGAGAAGCGCTGCAAGGCTTGTACCTCCATTTAAAAAAAAAAATCAACACAGTGAGTTTTTATTACACACAGAGGATTTGTATCGAGTGGTATAGAAAATAACAAGCTTATAGCATATGCTTAAAATAGCCACGAATACTAGCTAACCTCACCTCCCTTGTCAACTTTTTAATATTTGATTTGCTGTACTTCTATTGTATTCACATAACTTGGCTCCATAATCCATGCCAGTGATACATTGTTGAGATTGTCAGTGCTAAACATGATCTCACAGTGGATTTGAATAGCAGTGTGTAGTAAATAAAATTTAAAGATAGGTGTCTGAGTGGGGCTGAAGACCCATTGTGAGATGTAGATGTTACTGTACTGATGGGTAACAGCGAATACAGAGTGATTAAGTTCTGCATTCATGTCAATAGAAAGTTGCTCCCAAAGTCCAAAACAATCACATTTGATTTCAAAAGAGAAAACTTTAGAAAAATGAGGGGGCTAGCCAAAAGAAGTTAAAAGAGAGTATCAAAAAATAAATCCCTCCAGGATGCTTAGAAGCTATTTAAAACCACATTAATTGAGTAGTTCAGGTCAAGAAATGAACCACCAATTGTAAGAGTATATGTGTATTTAACAAGCCATGTCAAGGCAGCCATTAAAGGCAGAATAGCTTCCTTTAAAGGAGGAAGGTTTGGTGAACAGAATGAAACACATGTTCTGGCCAAAAAATGTAAGTTTACAATAAATTTGCAATAAGGTAAGCAAAAGAGAATTTGAAGAGCAGAATACTCAGATCATAGAGCAATTAGTACTTTCCACCCCAGAAATTGTATTAGTACGTAATAAAGTTGCAGGTTTACCTGTTCCAGAGAGGAGAACAGCTACTTTTACTTTTCTTTTTGTATGGATGGCCTGGAACAGACTATCCCCATCAGAAACACTCTGCGGAAATGGGGATCTATTTTGTAGCAGCACTTCAAGAAGATTCCTGATTTCTACATGGGGATACCCTTTAGAGGAATGAAAGGTGGTTAGATTAACATGTTTAAAATATAGCAGGGGTAAAATCAGAACTGTTGAAGGGACAGGTTTGTTTATAACTTCTAATGAAAGCCTGAGGACGACTCCCTGACACCCTTTTCTCAAGCAAGTATGCTAAATGCTGCTATACCAGAAAAACACTAACAGCAAATAACTCCTAAAGTTTATTGTCTTGTATCTACACTTCCCTAAAGATCTGTTCTTACTTTGCTTAGATATAATACCCAGATTGAAAATAAGCTCTCATTGTGAATAGTACATACACACATTTACTTCCCTGCTTATCTTGATGAAATATATTAAAGCAAAAAGCAGAAATTGTTTCCCTCAAAAGCACACATGCTTTTCTCCATAGCCACAAGCAGGCTCTCTCAGAGGTCCAGGGAGCTGCAGGCCAGTTCCAGCTTCTGAGTCCCATATTTATAATAAAAATTTAAAAATGATGACAATTAAAAAATGATGGCATGTGTCAGGCTTTGAATGACAGGATATGGCAAACAGATCCCTGTTACCATTGCAACAAGAAGTCCAGGCTCTTGGTTAAATGGTTTTATTCAGAAATCAAATCATTTCCATATATATGTCCATAGGATTACTCAGAAGCAAGGTAAGCATCTAAGCAGTGATAGCAAGATTGACAGGAATAGTGACATGTGGGAAAACCTTTCCTCTTAACATACATGTTTGCTCCTTCCCCTCCCAACAGTAAACAGGACTTTTGGCACGGACTTAGTGTGAGAACGTCTCATATATTTGTACTATCAAGTTGAGTCACTGAGAAAGCAAGACATAGCAACGCAAGGGGGTGAGCAGCATACAAGGTCATGAGCACTGAAAGTTTCTACAGTCCATTAGATAAGCACCTGCAATAAGCCTGTGAAAGAAACAGTTATGGCATTGGCAATATGACATCAAAGTACAGCATGAAACATTGATTCAGAACAACAGATCAGAGACAGCATTAGCATTAGCATGGATGGGGCTCAGACATGACAACATGATACGCATAAAAACAAGTTGTGAAACATCAAATGCTGAAAAGTTAACGAGTCTAAATTTGAGGACCTATGAGAGCTTCAAGCCTAAGCCAAATTACCCTCTTCTCCACCCCTGGAATGGCTCTTGGACACTTATGTGGACAGAAAGGTGTGTGTTTTTGCAGGCATAGCCCTCACTGGTACCATTTTCCTTGTCTCAGCCCACTAGCCACCATCCCTCCCCCTCCTCATACTAGAGGTCTTTTAAAACTTTTATTTAAACATACAGAATTGGAAGATTACCATAGCATTATAATATTATTACTATAGCATTATAATGTTATAATGATCCATCACCATGATCTACTAATTCCCAACTTTAATTTAAAATAAGGTATTTGGCCCTTTTGATTATAAGGGTAAAGATACAGCTTGCATCTTTTCCCTTGAAATTCCACAACAAAAATTGTTAGAACTTTAAAAAAAAAAAAACTGGGAACTACCTAGATTACATTAGTGGCTGAAGGACACTGAGATGAGGAAAGGAAAGCATGAGGACAACTACTGTATGAATGATCCACTGCCACTGCTAATTCCTCTGCATTTGCAGCAGTAACAAGAGCTACACAGAGAATCATCTTAGTATGGAATCTTACCAAGATGCTCCAAGAGGCAGAAGATGAAGAAGATGATAAACTAGCACCAGAGCCACAATACAATGGGCTCTAGCTGCGGGGCCTTGGGAGGCCTGCACCACTGGGCTGGGCTGCACCTGGGCCCCCAGGCTGCGCTGGGCATGGGCCAGAGTGCACCCAGGCCACCAGGCCATGCCACAGCTGGGCCAGGCTGCTGGGCCAAGCCGATGGGTCCGGTCTTGCCAGGAGGGCCACTGCGCCTTCGCACTGCCTCTGCAGCCCCTCAGAAGCCTGGCACAGGTGCACCCACAGGCCCCTCACTATACCTGCACCAGGATAAAAGATGAGTCCTCGCCAATATGGCTTGCCTTTTATATAGTAGGATATATACGCATGCTGCCTTCCTGGACAGATTAGTGCCACACTCAGAACAGTGAACAAAGTCAGTGTTGTTATTATCCCCACAATACAGCTGGGAAGCTGGGGCTGAGAGTGGCTTACCCAAGGGCACCTTCATGTTCATGGCAGTAGTGGGAGTGGAACTAGCAGAGTGTTGATTAACTTCCCAGCCACTTAACCACCATGCTACAGCAGCTCTGTAGCCCCAGCAGCTTCAGAACTCTAGATGGTTGTTGCCACTTGAATTACAATGAGAGATCTTTGTGAAGAAGAAACTGCCTGGTCCTGCATATGGCAAACTGCAAGATCAACCAAGATGAAAACACAACAGGAAGTTCTGAATCTAATGTGGGAATAGGCGCAATTTCATCTTGAGCCATAATGGTCGTTGGGTGAGCAAAGATTCATACTTCCCTAGCAGCAGTTTAATCTAAGCTTGCATTCCCCTTAGCAATCAAGCTGAGCACTTGAAGAATACATGTTCTGGACAGACATGGGCACGAACAGAAAAAAACCCAAACATGGTGTTCGTTGTTCGTTGCCATCCACAAATGAACATTGACAAACATGACCTGTTCACGAACATGTTCGTTGTTCGTGGGGGCCAGCAGGCTCTCCTCCATCCATCAAAATCCCTACCACACCACTCCCAGAAACCCTACCTGAGCAGGCAGCAGGAAAGGTACCAGTAATAAATAATAGCTTGGCCTAGAGCCTGGCAGCAGCCCTGGAACTTGAAGAGGTAGATCCCTATCCCACCACACACAAAGAAAATTCAAGCTCCAATGCACTCTCCCTGTCTCTCTCTCAAAATGCCAACAGCAACTGTCTCCCCCTCACTGTCTGCAAAACCAGAGCTGGGAGCCCCCCTTCCCCCTGCTCTTTGCTTCCTTGTAACAAATTTGGAGCTCCACGCTTGAAAGGAAGACCTGCCTATCAAGCTAAATTGGGCTTAGATTGGGGTTTCCAGGGCAACAGCAGGAGTTCAGACAGAGTTCAGGCAGTCCCTGCTTACGGTTGCCAAGGGAATTGATTGCAGGTGCCAGATTGTCTGGCTTGATGAACAGCAACGAATAGCAACGAGAGGCTTGCAACAACCACCTGTTCGTTTAGAATGGGGCCTCAGGAACAGCTTGTTCGCGAACAGCTGATTGGGCTGTTCGTGGATTTTTTTAGTTCGTATTGCTGTTCGTGCCCATCTCTAGTTCTGGAATGCCCTGGAATCTTTACAAGTGCTATGGATTTCCCCTCAGTAAGTTATTCTCATTTCTGCTTAGGAAATGCAGTAACCTGCAAGACGGCGAACTACTTTCCCAATCAGCCATGCATCCTCATATTTTTTAACATCCTTCAAAACCTTCCTGGCCAGCTCCTTCTGTACCACCAACACAGCACCAATTCCACAGTTGAGTGTTTGAGCCATCTCCCTTTCTGAAAGGCCTCCCTCTTTTTGCAGCCAAGAAAAGATTCCAGGAATTTTCCAGTTACGTGCATCTGAAAATAATTGAATTTGGAGAGGTCAGTTCTATGCTTCTGCGGCCAATGTAGTTCAGACACAGCCTTCTTCCTACAAGATCCATGGCATGGGCTCATTCTTTCAGTATCACCACTTGTGAGCAATACTGGATACAATCCAGAAAAAAATAAGTCACATTATAGAGACAGACACCCAAGTACATGAGTAAAAGTAGGGGCCTCCTCTTATAAGAGTGTTCTGGTCTTTCTTCCCCTTCTATCTGAAGAAGAGAGCTCTGTCTCATAAAAGCTCATACAGGACTAGAGGTTGTTAGTCTTTAAGGTGCCACTGGACTTCTGTTTTTTTTTTTTTTGCTACAATAGACTAATTACCTCAGTGGTCTTTCCTGTGGAAATGGGTGATAAAACTGAGAAGTCCTGTCTTTAGAAATGGAAAGTAAAACTCTGCAAGAGGAGAAAAAAAATTTCCTTTTCACTGGGAATGCTCTGATCTTTTATACACTGCTCCTCTAACCTGTTTAAAATCTTACAAAGCAGGTGATGAGTGATGGTTAGGTTTGCTGATATATTATGGAATTAAAAAGGAGGTCATGCCCTTGACACCCTTTCAGTAGACACTGCTGATTTTATGTATATTATTTTATCCTGTTTTAAATTTGCATGATTTTACTGTTGTGACTTGCCCTGAGCCTGTTCATGGGGAGGGTAGGATATAAATATAATAAAATAATAAATAAATGATATCATAACTAAAAATAGTTGCTAACCAGCAGGTATATCAGCTCCAATGCATTACTCTCCTCAAATCTTGATAATCAGCGTTCACAATTATATTATTAATTTCTGGCTACAAAAAAATCAAGATTGTGACTTCTGGTGGGACCCATGGCAGCTAACTCCTACTCACACATCTCCTCTGATGCTTGCACTCACACCCTTCCACTCCCTGCTTGTGAGTGCTTTGTCACCTCTGCTCCCAGCTGCACAAGCTGCCTAGTGCTGTTAAAGAAGGTCATGTGGGTAGTGCATAAAGGATCAGCATTCCTGGTGGCCATGGCAAGTGGCACTCCTATCTGCACCCACCACCAAGGGGGAAAAGATATGTGGGCAGCTATGAATGTAGGTGATGGGATAGCTTGTGAGTGGGCAAAGGAAGGACACACAGGCAGGTGGGGGCATGTGGGTGGGAGGGTGAAGAAGGGGAACCTAGAAGTGAGTATAGGGGGCCCCTGAGGACACTCTGCCCAGGCATCCCCCAAACCTGGAACCAGCTGTGCTGTAATTATACATAATATTTTTTCTACTTACCTAGAATTGCACTAAATTGTGCAGGAAGGATTTGGGGAAATCTTCCCAGCAATCCTCCTTCAGCAATATGGATGAAGGCGTTTACATTTCCAGAACGAAGTACAGGCAACAGGGCTTTGCTATAGATTTTGGATGGGGTTAGCAACTGTTCTCCTGTAAATGTATGAGTAAATTAACGTAAATAGAAGATAAAATCATTACTAGAACTTTTCAGCAAGTAGGCTAAGTTTCCTTCCTTGACCCAAAATGTCTTCTCTTTCTGTAAGAGACAACATAGACGATACTAAGTAAATACTAAAGACATTTTAGAATATATTTGACTGAAATTAAAATAAACACATAGCAAGGTCAAGAAATGGGCCATACATTTAAAACCAGACAGACATAAACAGTAAAATGAAGTTTTAATTTTGAAAATTTTCTCATTAGTATTCCGTTCCATGAAAGTACGAAAAAGGCAGAGGTTGATATACCTAAAGCCTGGGCACCGCAGCCATTAGAAACTGGAGAGAAATAGTGTAGAGAGGATGTTAAAATGATTTTCCTCACAAGGTTGAATCCTTGGGTATGAAGACCAGAAGAAGCTATTCCAATTAGGACATCTCCATCAACAATTCGCTCCTTCTGAGGAAGCTTCATTCCTCGTTCCACAGCTCCAACTGCAAAACCAACAAGGCTGTACTCTCCAGGTGGACACAAGCCAACCATTTCATTGGTGTCTCTTCCTGTGAAAGAGAGAAAAGGCAACAACCTTTTGTAAATATTATCCATAATTTATTCCTAAGAATGAATACCATTTAATTCAAAGGTCATTTAGGGTGGGTAGTCATGTTGGTCTGCAGTAGAACAGCAAGATTCAGATCCAGTAGCACCTTAAAGACCAACAAGAATTTCCAGGGTATAAGAAAATTTAATTCAAAGGATCTTTCTTCCAGATGAATATGCTTAAAGGTGCTAAGATTAATTCTTTTGTTCAATTACAAAAACAGGTATCACCCACATACCTTAAAATACGAAATTTGAAAGTGATTCCCAATATCTGATCTTATAGAAACTCAAGGAAGTTGATTATAAATGACAGCAGGAGGACACCTTAGAAGGACAGGCCTAAGTGATCAGTAATGGTCAGGTACCCCCCAAGGGGCTGCTGAGATGTGCATATACAACAACTAGCAGTAGGGTTGCCACAGGGCTGCCAACCTCCTGCTTTATGGACTCAGCATGCCTTGGACATTTGGAGGCGCTGCATGTCTCTCTGTGTGTATATAACTCTCGTGATAGTTAGCTGCTTCTCTTTGTCTAAGGCAGGAATGCCTCCTGACTCCTCCTCTGTCTCTGTGTCTCATGGGAGATTCATATTCTTGCCTCATGGCCTTCCAAAGGGAAAGGACGTATTTTGCAGAGCTCCTGCCATGAAGGACTTGTCCACAGACCCACTTGCAGCCTTGCTGCTGGACTATTTGGCAGTGGTGTAACACAAAAGTGTTTCTTTCCCTCCTTGCTCCTCCAATTCGCTGAGCAGAAGAGATGAGACAGACAAGGACTGTTGTAAAGGTGACAAAGTATATTTGCAAATGGGGTACACAGCTACAAGGTGAGTTCTGGGCGTACCACCAGAACAAAGGATTACATGCTATTTTAAAGGCACATTACATCATACTGGAGAAACAAAAGTCACATTCAAGGCAAAGCATCTGACCTCTTTCACACCTTTGGATTGGCTGTTGCCCATTTCTCAAACTTAGTCTTGCGACAGCATCTGCAGTTCTATCCCTGTTCATACCTCCTTCTTATCAGTTTCCCCTTATATGGTCATTTCACATTTCCTTCAGACTCCATAACCCATCAATTGTGCTGCACATATCCTCTTCCAGGGGGAGGGAGACCCTTACTCTTTTCTTATCTCTGTTTCTGCAGATGTGTCTAAAGAATGTCTATGCCTCCTATGTTTCCTAGGCAGTAGGAGGAGAATGGAGGCCAAAAGTTCTCCTTTCCGGCCTGCAGCCTCAAGTTTTTAGCCTTCCCAAACAGGGAGAGAAAGGCCAAGGCAGAACATTTACTTTAAAACATGCACAAAGAATATATTTCATGTCTCTTTTTCTATACTAGTGTGATTACATTGTGATTACATTGTAATACAAAAGTTACTACTAAAATTTGCTAATCACACAGAGGTATTTATAGGGAAAGTAAGCCTTTAGACTAGGACTCTCTCTTTCTACTCCAAGATATCACCATGAATGGAATCCACCTCAATAAACTGGTAAGTTCTATCTTTCTACAATTTGATTACTGCACATAGGGGAAATCCTTCTAACTAAGTAACTCTGCAACCAAATGAAATATAACTACTTTTAATACTTCTGGAAGCAGGGAATCCCGTCCCCAACTCCTGCTCTCCTCCCTGTATTCACCTGGCCGGCAGGGGGAAGGTATCTGGGGGGCAGGCATGTATGCAAAGCAACAGCATGATTCTACATTGTGCCAGGAAATGATGTCATGATGAGGAAACTACAGTTGGCCTCAGGGGGTAATTTGCTAAAAAAATTTCTCCAAACACTAATCTAGGTGGCAGTTTTAGCAAATTCTGCCCTCTGCCCCTTGCCGTAGGAGGACCTGGCAACCCTAGGTTGCCAACTCCAGACTGGGAAATTCCTGGAGAATTGGGGGATGGTCCTGGTGAAGGGGAAAATTTGTCTCCAAATTTTACCTAGAATCTATGGTGTACCATAAAGTTTGCTTACTGACATTTTTTCCAGGGAAACTGATCCCTATAGTCTGGAGATCAGTTGTGATTCTGGGTGAACTCTAGGCCCCACCTGGAGGCTGGCAACCCTATCTAAGCAGACTTAGACATGCAGACTTGGACATCCTCCAATTCAGATCCATGAGACACATGCAGAAATCAACAAGATCCCCTCAGCTACCCTTTATTTTCTCAGGTTAGTCCTGGAATGTGCAGTGCCACAACTAAAGGATACAGCAACCAGGACACAAAGAAATAGCTTTCAACTCCATAAAGAAAACAAGTGATCATACCTAGTCTGGTACAACCTGCCAGTACACATGCTTCAGCTATTCCATCTGTGATGGTCTGAGCCACTTCACCATCAAGTTTCCCGCAGATGCAATAGTCAAGGAAGAAGAGGGGTTCAGCTCCTTGGCACAGGAGATCATTTACACACATGGCCACCAAGTCCTGGCCAACCTTGTCATGCTTATTGCACAACTGGGCCACCTTTAAACAAAAGAATCAAACTATTTATATTTCAGTGCTTGTTAAAATTTATTTACTACGAACACAAGGTTTTACAGTTTTTAACAATGTCTTGTTGAAATAGGTTACAACATGGATAATTTTCTAATAAAAGTATGTTATTCCCTAGTGGATCCCTGCAACCATATGTCAATTTAGTCATTGTAACAATTGTCCAGATTAAAAATAAAATAAAATTCTAGAATTATTCTAAAACTGGTGGTGGATCCCTTCTTCCAATATGCTAAATGAATTTTTTTCCAGTACAAATCACCTTGCAGGGCAGTCCCCAGTGTGTGTGTGCTTTCAGTTACTTACTGTGCAGATGATATAAACCTACTAGTGACCAAGCCCGTTTTTAAAAAATGGGCTGTACAAATGGCTCCTGTGCACCACAGCAGGCTGATTACAGACCATTTGACGTTGAATCAGGCCCATTTGGGGCCAAAATCAGGCCACTTCGGAGCACAGGAACGCTGCTGGGGTGGCATGCTGGGCCCTGTAGTGCTCTTGTGCTCCACAGTGGGCTGATTTCGGGCCCAAACAGGCCCGATTCAGCCTCAAACAGGCCAAAATCGGCCCACTGCAGAATGCAGGAGCACTCCAAGGCCCATCGCACCACCATGGCCTGCTCAGGGCCACTGCTGTGCTGGGCCTTCTTGGGCCTCCAGAGGCCCTGAGGAGGCAGCAGGAAGGCAAAAACCATGTTTCTGCTGATTCGATTCTTATACTCACAGAGTATGCCTGCACGGGGATAAAAAATGAGTTGTCAGCAACACGGTTTGCCTTTTATGTCTTACGATAGGATTCTCAGGGATACCACACTTGGAAGCACTTAGTGCAAAAAACAGATTTTGGTCTCAACCCCAGAGTGTGTCACTTTGCAGAGCACAGCCTCCAGAGTCTGGGGATATATGATTTGGAGTGCAGCTGCTGCTAGTTACTTACTCTTCAATTTTCTGGGGAAGGGATCCCTGCTGTGGAACATTCAGTGCTAAAACCAGGCTTTTGATCAAGGTACAGCTTATGTTCCCTCCCCTTTCATGACAGAGTTGCCAGAGACTGGGGATACATGATCTGGAGTGATGCAAAGTTTACTTTGGAGTGCAGAGGTATTTTAAGTATCATTAATGTTTGTGGTTGGATTGGAAATAAAGAACTAAGAACAAGGAACCAACTTCAGCCTTGTAGCTGCAATTTATTTGTTTATACATTATTTATAGTTCTCCTTTCTAGCCATCCTCCCTCCTTCTGGTTTTGCAATCCAAGGCAAGCAACAAAATAAAAGACATTGATTCTTAATAGGTATCCATGCATGGCAGATAAACTACATTCAGTGTGATGTAGTTGTCTACAAGTTGTCTAGGCCAGGTCTAAAAGAACTGCATGTTATGGATCTGCAAATATATAGAGGTATGAAATATTTGTTAGCACAAACCACTTGTGAATTCATGAAAGGCTGTTCTACCATGATTTTGCCAAAAAAGATTTGTTTGTTTGTTTATAGTCCGCCTTTCTCACAGACTCTAGGCAGATTACACAGTGTGAGATTAGTACAGCCAATATCAAGAACATTTCCATAAACAGTGCCATAGGGTAAATAGATACACAAGTTCACAAAGATACAGCATTAGCAGGAATCCAATACAACATAGTGGTGAAGTCTATGCTTCCTAACTCATTAGCGGATCATCGGAGATCCTAAAAGATATGAACAGACCTTGACTACCTTCAGTTTTGTTCCAATGCCTTTTGTTTGCGATACCAAAATTGGATCACTATATCCAGATGTTCTCAAATCGAACAGACCAGGACTACCCCCTTGCTGCTTAGAGCTGCCTGCAAAGCACATAGATGTCAATAGCATTGCTAGTAAAATCTGGAAATCTTATCAGCATTTTACCTCACAAAAACTTCAAGCCTGTAACTCAAGTGGGATGAAGAATGGGATTCAAGAGGAAGATTTTGTAATGCATGTACTTGGATGAAATGTTATTCTTCTGAGTTCTCAAACAACAGAGGAACAAATGATTCAAAAAGCATATGCACCATATCTTATCACTTAATAATAACAACTTGTCAATAAATATATGAGCTGCATCTTCTGAAAACTGTTTTTTTGAAGTGACAAGAGGCAATCTGTGTCTTCCACTTTTCATGCTGAAATCTGTCAGCTCTTTCATAAATAGAAGTCACCCTTTAATGTAGCTGCTGTTTAATGGTGAACGTGCATGGTTGAATTTATCCTTTCAGCTAAGACATTCAAACTTTTGTCCATGTAACATACTCCAACAGTTGCTGCAGATACTTTACTGTGCAATTCACATCATTCATTGATACAGTGCAGTTGGCAACCTAGGCTTGCCAACTTCAGGTTGGGTAATTCCTAGAGATTTCAAGGTGGAGCCTGGAAGGGACAGGGTTTGGGGAGGGACTTCAGCAGTGTATAATGCCATAGAGTCCACACTCCAAAGCAGCCATTTTCTCCAGGGGACCTGGTCTCTGTAGTCTGAAGGTCAGTTGTAATTTCAGGAGATCTCCAGGCTCAAACTGGGCCCTCCACAAACTAGTAGGAGGGTAGTAAAGTAGCATCAATTGCAGGGGAAAATGTGATGAGTGTTGGAGCTTGCTGGCTGGTATGTGTGTGAGAGAAAAAATAACAATCTTACACTTAGGTTTAGAAAAGAAACTAGAGTTCTTTATTATAGGAACACCATAGTCTGATAGGAAAGAGGAGATATAGATTCCTATCTATCTATCTAGTCTAAGGATGTGAATGGATTGAAAGACAAGTCCTGCATCTATGGTACAAGATGGAGAGGAGAGATAGTTGTGTTACAAAGAGAGGAAGAGAAGGATATCTGGAGGAGGGAGTCCTTAGATTAGCAATCTGCACATAGTTCAGAGCAGTAAAGAGTAAACAAATGCTCTGACTTCTCTATCTTTCTAACTTTCTGGTTTGTCCCCCTCTGAAACCTGAGGAAAGGGACAGCATTGACCTTCCTTTTCTAACAGCAACCCTAAGCCAACCTGAACCAATTTGTGTGATTGTGGCGGCTGAAAAATATATTGCCAGTGCTTCAAAAATTGCTGCCAAGATGCTGCAATTATATCAATGCCCAGAGCCACATACAACATATGTGATGACTGAGTCTTTGAAAACTGTGGCGCTGCATCAGACAGGAAAGACTTTGACTGCAATATGCCAAACTGTAATATGTTGTTTCTACAGGGAAACTGTTATAGTGACACAGCCCACCATTTTGCTGTAACCCTGCATAGGCTAGAAACGTCATTGGATTACATTGTGAAATCTCATGACTGAGTGATATAATTCCTTAAAAAGTCAATTCCTTTTTAAAATACTTGAGTTTATCCACAGAAAATGTGATGCCTTGTTTCTACTTTAAAATCTTGTCATACACAGTACCAGGAAAAAGCAGCAGACCCTGCTATGGTTGCAAGAGGAAAGCTGAGTAGCCAGTTTCAAATTCACCCAAATTTGCAATCTGATATCTCAGTCCAACAGCTGTTTGTTGTATTCTGTTGTGCTATTACAATATGTGCAGTTAGAACAAAAGAGGTATATTGCCATTTCTACAGAAAAGCTTTGCCTGCACAGGCTTCTGGCTGTGTCAGTATAAAGCAAGACAGCTGCAAGCCCCATAGGTGTACAGAAATAGTTTCTACAAACTTTTGTGATATAGCAAAGGGGTATTGACTAATCTATTTCATCCTTACCTGATTTGGAGCCACTTGCAGATAATAGCTTAGGTGGATGAAACAAAACACTGTAATCTATAGAATCTGCAAATTTCTCTTCATATGATGAGCTCCTGAAATAGAAACGAACCATTGTTGCCATGTGGACAATTTCCTCCTAATATGAAAGCACTCCGAAAACTCAGGGCAAAATCATAAATGCTGGGTTAGCACAAGTCATCTGCCAGTGCCTTTGTTTACATACACAGACTGTGTGAAGAATCTCATAGCCCGGTAACCAACATCTTTCCTGTATATTGCACCCGGAAAATAAATGGCTGCTAGCCCTTTGTAGGCAGCTTCCAGTGCTGATATGAGATCACTCTTAACAGCAGTTACTGTAAGGACTCTGCTTCCATTAATCACCACTTTATTATCTTTTATGGTGGTAGCTCCATGGAAGACCTCCAGGCCTAGCTCTTTTGCTTGCAGGAGTCCTATAAATATCAAAGAAAAAAGGCTCTATTTTAGAGAAAATTGTATAGATGCAGGCAGTTGTGTTGCTAATTCCTATATTTCCTGATCACTGGGTCTTTCTACTAGGAAAACAGGGCTTTGCATTTTATCCTGAATTCTCTTGTTGAAAGTCTTGACAAAAAGAGAACTATATAGTAAGTCATTTATCCCCAACATGATGCCAGCAAGTATTATGGCACCCCAGTGTGTTTCCTGGAGCTTACTTCCCTTTTCTTCAAAACTAAGAGCCAATATTTTGGGTCTTCAAGGAGCATCCTTTTGGAAACAGGAGAATGCTTGGCTTGGAACCTCCCAATATTTTGTGACTGACCCTACTACCCCATGGCAGCCAATTTAGTACATAACTAAAAAGTAGAGGTAAGAAAGGTATTTTTCCATGAGAAATAAGAGTTACCATCATTAGTCATCACATGAGAGTACTACCTGTCCTGTAATAGCATTGGTAATAATTTTAAAAATTACCAGTGATTTCCTTGCCTTCACTATAACATTCTGGATAGCCTTCACTTGCCATGACAACTGATACAGCGGTATAATCCTCTGACCAAACCAATGTGGAATCATGGAGCCTTCCATTAATGGTGTCTTGTATTACTTCGTAAAGATCACTTTTAAGAAGTGGAAGCACTACCTGCAAGTGGACAGAATTAAGTCTCTCATATATTTTTGTGATTAAAGTGGGAATTCAGAGGAATTAATAGATTGTGACAATAGATTATTATAATTTGACTGTGCTGTAGCAGTCTAGCAATTGCTGATTCAAAAACACAGAAGTCCAGAAAAGCCCTACAGTGGCAGCCAGGAAAATGGTAGTTGCAGGGATTAAGGCAAAGAAAAGATGCAAGATCTTCAGAAATGTGAGCCATCTGGTCCAGATGACTACCTAGCATGCCTGAACTGTTTTCTCTCCAGAAAGATCATAATCAAGCCAGGTTTGAGAAACAATGCACCAAGGCAGCAGGGAAAGTCTGTAAAGTGCAGAAGGAGAGGACAATACCATGTGGAGGCTTCTCTTCCCTCCCAAAAAGAACCTGCTCCAATTTGAAAGTCAAGCTACAGCCAGAGTTAAACTGACATTGCTGGCTCTATGGTGACCAACAGAGAAACTGAGGATGCGTAAAATGTATTACTATTACTATACTATGCATACATTTTTAATCTTGCAAGGTGCTCGGAATAGTGCACATGGTTCTCATTTCCCAATTTCATTCTCACACCAACCCTATCAGGTAGGTTTGTCTGAGAAATATTGACGGCAGGCTCAAGTTAACAAAGTTGGTAATCCTAGACATTTCCCTAGAAGTAAGCCCTGCTGAATAACATTGGACTTATTGCTGAGTATACCTAGTGAGGATTTTTCCTTAAATGAATTTGCCACACAGTTTTAAATACACATTAGACATTTTAATAGGTATATTTAGGAACAGTACTATTAGTTTAATGTTTTTTGTTTGTTTTTTAAATTTTTATTGGTGAGTACATAAATTTTACATAAATTCCCCATATTACCTAAATTATAACAACCCCCACCCTTTCCCCCCCTCCTTATTGACTTCCAACAGCTTTCCAACCCTTCACCCATCTTATCATTTAAATTATTTTTAACTATATTCTTCTAAATCTTATATATATTGTATCCCTTATTCTAAGCATGTTCAAATTATTCTGTATCTCAGATTCTCTAATATATCCATTCTATTCCTAACTGTTTAACCTATCTGTTTTAATACAATCTTCTTAATAATAGTGTTAGCTTAGATTAATTAATGACTAAATTTCCCCATTAATGGTAAAGTTACTTCTCTCTCCCCTTTATAAAATCACAAATTAATAATTCTCAAACTGCCACAGTCCTCCTTTCACATCCCATTTTTTTCCTAAATATTGTTTCAGTTTCCCCCAGTCTGCAAAATATTCTCCTGGATCCAGATCTTTCAGTTTTCTTGTCATTTTGTCCATTTCTGCCATATACAACAATTTGTAAATCCAATCTTCTATAGTTGGTATTTCTTGCACTTTCCATTTCTGCGCATACAAAAGTCTTGCTGCTGTAGTCATGTAAAATAGCAATGTTCTATACTGCATTGGAACATCTTCCATTCCCAAGTTCAGTAGCAGCAATTCTGGGTTCTTATTTATTTGGGTTTGCAAAACCTCATTAATTATTTCTATTATATCTCCCCAGTATAGCTTAGCTACCTCACAAGTCCACCACATATGATACAATGATCCTTCATGCTTTTTACATTTCCAGCATTTGTCTGACATCTTTGTATTTCCAAGCGCATGTACTATTAGTTTAATGTTTTATTGATTAAAATTAACTTATATGTTGTTGCAATTCGTGGCACTACACTAATTCTCTGAAATCTTGAGGAGAACAACAATAACAACATTCAATTTACATATTTCCCTTCAAGAGAACTTAACGCCCACTCAGAGCAGTTTACAAAGTATGTTATTATTACCCTCACAACAATCACCTTGTGAGATGGGTGGGGCTGAGAAAGCTCCAAAAAGCTGTGAGTGACCCAAGATCACCCAGCTGGCTTCAAGAGGAGGACTGGGGAATCAAACCCGGTTCTCCAGATTAGAGTTCTGCCACTCTTAACCACTATATCAAACAAGCAATTGGAAGCAAAGAAATTAGTGGGGGACATACTGGTTAAGTGCAGGTAGAAGGGAGAAATGAAGTCTAAGGAGTAAGAATGAAAAAGGCTTTACCATTTTAAAAAGTTAACACTTCAGAATTTGTTACTGTATTATCTGTTACAATTTGTCGAGATGACTGGGTAGCTGGGGCAAAGAATTATGTACGTATGTTGACTTACTGATTCAAGCTAGTTGCTCATAATGCTAAAACAGATGTATTAGTGGAAACATTCTGTGTTATTTTTTCCTAATAATGTTTATTTTAAAAGCAATTTTAGTCTAGAGTATTTGCTGACCTCCTGTTTCAGTTTTCCACCCGCTAAGAATACAGTTGGAAGAGATTTGTCCTCAAACTGAGACTTCACTATAAATTTAAGTGAAGCTGAAACTGCATACTCAGAGATGAATACTTTTAAAGAAAAACTCTGTGCGGGGACAGTAGAGAAGGAAGGTAACAAAACACAAAGTGGCAGAATGAAGTGCTGTTAGCCTTTTTCAACACAGTGCAGTTTTTAAAAGTGACAGAGTTGTAGCAGAGGAAAGAAAGCAGAGATAGTTGGGCAGTTGTCAGTGAAACACCCAACTGGATCCACTACCTGAGCCAAATACATAATAGTAGAGTGCTCTTGATCATTTCTTCATGTGTGTTGGTAGTGGTAGGGGCACCTCAACTCATTCTGCCATGGCTGAGTGGGAATTTGAAGTTGGATCTCCCAGTCCAAGTTCGCTAAAGTAAAAGGTTACAGAAATAGGGTCAAAATCCTAAATGCAGCTTTTCAGCAACATGCACTGAAAAGAGAAATAACGGCTCCCAGACTCACCTGGGGGCCTGAGTTGCGGGCGATGCGGGGGGAGGCGAGCAGGGAAGTGGCATGGTGGCCGCCATGTTGTGGAGGGGCGGGGAGTGTCCAGGGGCCAGGTAACTCCGCCCAGGCACATCCGGCGCGGGCCCCTGGTCCAATAGCTGATCCCCGCCCCTCAGCACTTGGCCTGTGGCGGCATCCCGCCTAGCCCTCCCTTTTGTCACAACTTTGGACTGAGCAGGCTGCGGATTGGGGCATTGGGCACCGATCTGTTTTGGGGGAAACAGGGCCCTCAGGCTCAGTTTCCCTATTATGGGGATCCCCATAAGGGGTCTGGGGAGTGAGGAATGGTAGGTGCATGCCCAGACGGGGGCTGTCAGTCCGCCTCACTCCCAGGTGACAGGGGTGATCCACACAGGGGTGTACACCCACCTGGCATCCCACTGACTGTCATCTCATGGTCCCCCCCCCCTCAGCAGGGGTCTGAGGGGGCGTGCAGTTCATCAGCTTGGCAGGCGGGTCAGCCGATGCTCGGATCTGTGCTCTATGCGCGCCTTTGCTCCCTGAGCTGTAATCTCAATAAAGTTGTGGCCTCTTTACCTCCAGCACTGTGTCTGTGTGTTTCTTGTTGCCGTGCCCCCTCCCGCTCTCCTCCCCCCATTTAGCACTCGCCTGCAATAATAACCAGTGCAAAGAAACAGAAGACAACAATAAAAAAGGAAGAACAAGAGATCTGTTCCAAAAGATCTGAGAAATCAAAGGGAAATTCAAGCCATGGCTTGGGATGCTGAAGGATCAACACAGAAATACAGTATCTGATCCGGACAAAATAAATACACTGAAGAACTATACAAAAGATGTGGAAGGATGAGACATACCTTCAATGAAGAATCTTTTGATGAAGAACTTAATCTTAGAAAGTGAAGTAAATGCTGCACTCAAAGCAATTGGGAGAAACAAAGCACCTGGAGTAGATGGAATACCAATAGAGCTATTTCAAGCTACATAAATGGAGTCCATCAGAATAGTAACAAGTCAGTCAGTCAAGCAAGCATATATAAAATATAAAATTTTAAATACAGAGACTCCATACAAAATGAGATTAAAATACAGATAGGAGCAGGGCAACAGTGCAGCAAAACCAGTACAGAATATTACTTGTCGTGGCGTATAGCCATGGCACTGTAGAGAAACTTTGCTACTATTTCAGTTATTTCCCCATCTGGGTTGTCAAGCAGGAACTGAACCTTAAAATCATCAGAAAACTCTGAAAGTTGGGCTAATATAGGCTGTAGAAGATCCCGGCGTGGTGCCAGATAAAAAGGGCACTGGAGAAGAACATGGGAAACAGTTTCAACACAGTCCATCAAACAAGGACAACACCTGCTATAATAAGGAATCCCATGAAATCTGCCAGATAAAATGGCTGAAGGAAGAACATTAAATCTGGCCAGAGAAAAGGCTCTACATAAATTGGAAGCCAGGAATTGGTAAAGGTATACTGCTGGGAAACTTACATTAGGGATAATCCCCAAGTTTAGGGGAGAGCAAGTTCTATTAGCAGAACTATAGAGAGTTTGTAACTCTAATGCCCAAAGACTGGATTTTATTTTTGAGAAGGCCTCAGACTCAGATAGCAGGGATAAAGATTCTATAGATAAGTTCAAGGAACTTATTTTAGCTTCAATACAGGCTGACCAACTAGAGTTATCAAATTCAGATAATAAATGGTATGTATAACTGGGGAGATCAGAATTAAAATGGAGTTTCAACCAATATTTAATAGCGTGAAGCCATGCCTTGGTGGCCAACAAATTCTGACCGCACTCTAAGCATAAGGCAGCAAATGGAACACACATGGGAACTCCCATGATCTTACGCAGAAAGTTAGATAGAACACGTTCAACTGAATTGTTAATAGCATCAATACAGAGCGGGGCCCCGTCCAATAACTGAGCTCCAATTTTAGCATTGAAGGCTTTAAGAGCAGCAGGCACATATTGGTTACCTCGATCAGAAAAATAAAAGCGAGATATGGCTGCAGCATTAACTTTGGCTGTATTAATAGCCATCCTACGGTGGAAGGTCCAAGTAGCATTGGATTGGAAATAGACACCCTGGTATTTAAAATGCTTAACTTGTTCAAGTCTATTACCATTGACAATTCAGTTATGCAGTTTCCGGGAATTGGGAAGAACCAACACCTTAGATTTTTCATAGTTCAACTCCAGTCTGTTGGTCACACAGTATTCAAGGCAACGGTTCAATAAACAATTCAATCCAACGCATACAATAACAAAGGGATAGAAATGGAGCCAAGTCTAGGACTGTGACCATCAACCACTGACAAGTAACAAGAATCTGTCAACAAATATGGAAAAAAAACAATGGCCCATGGACTGGAAACACTGTCTACATTCCATTTCCCAAAAAAAAAGAGATGCCATAGAGTGCATCAACTATTGGATTATCGCATTAATTTCCAATGCAAGCAAAGTGCTGCTCAAAATTCTACAGCAAAGACTCTTATTATTTATGTAACAAGAAATGCCAGATGTTCTAAATGGATTCAGAAAAGGAAGAGGTACTAGAGATCACATTGCAAATTTACAATGGCTGATGGAACATACCAGAGAATTTCAGAAGAAAATCACCCTGTGTTTTGTAGATTACAGCAAAGCTTTTGACTATGTGGATCATGAAAAGGTATGGAGAGTCTTAAAAGAAATGGGGAGCCACGACATCTGATTGTTTTGATGCACAACCTGTACTCTGGACAAGAGGCTACTGTCAGAACAATATGGGGAAACAGAATGGTTTCCTGTATTGTCGAAGGCTTTCACGGCCGGAGAACGATGGTTGTTGGGGGTTTTCCGGGCTGTATTGCCGTGGTCTTGGCATTGTAGTTCCTGACGTTTCGCCAGCAGCTGTGGCTGGCATCTTCAGAGGTGTAGCACCAAAAGACAGAGATCTCTCAGTGTCACAGTGTGGAAAAGATGTAGGTCATTTGTATCTACTCAGGAGGGGTGGGGTTGAGCTGAGTCATTCTGTAAGAGTTTTCCAGGGTGTGGAATGCTAATGGCGGGAGGCTTCACTGAATCCTGAGGAGGTTCTTTTGCATATGGATTGGTGCTTGATGTGCTAATCTTCTCTGCAGGGCTATTGTCGGGTGTGGAGTGTTTTGTTGGCCTGGTGTTTTTCAGAACTGGAGCCCATGCTCTGTTCATTCTTAAGGTTTCTTCTTTCCTGTTGAAGTTTTGCTTATGCTTGTGAATTTCAATGGCTTCCCTGTGCAGTCTGACAAAGTAGTTGGAAGTGTTGTCCAGTATTTTGGTGTCCTGGAATAAGATACTGTGCCCTGTTTGAGTTAGGCTATGTTCAGCCACTGCTGATTTTTCAGGCTGTCCAAGTCTGCAGTGTCTTTCATGTTCTTTTATTCTTGTCTGGATGCTACGCTTTGTGGTCCCGATGTAAACTTGTCCACAGCTGCAGGGTATACGGTATACTCCTGCAGAGGTGAGGGGGTCTCTGCTGTCTTTTGCTGATCGTAGCATCTGTTGTATTTTTCGGGTTGGTCTGAATACTGCTTGAAGGTTATGCTTTTCCATAAGCTTTCCCATCTGATCAGTAATTCCTTTGATATATGGCAAAAACACTTTTCCTGTAGGTGACTGTTTTTCCTTGGATGTTTGATTCATCCTGGGTTTGATTGCTCTTCGGATTTCATTTCTGGAGTAGCCATTTGCCTGAAGTGCGTGGTTTAGATGATTAATTTCCTCATTGAGAAAGCGCGGCTCACATATCCGTCTTGCACGATCCACTAATGTTTTCATTATGCCTCTTTTCTGTCGGGGGTGGTGATTGGAGTTTTTGTGTAAGTAATGATCGTTACTTACACAAAAACTCCAATCACCACCCCCGACAGAAAAGAGGCATAATGAAAACATTAGTGGATCGTGCAAGACGGATATGTGAGCCGCGCTTTCTCAATGAGGAAATTAATCATCTAAACCACGCACTTCAGGCAAATGGCTACTCCAGAAATGAAATCCGAAGAGCAATCAAACCCAGGATGAATCAAACATCCAAGGAAAAACAGTCACCTACAGGAAAAGTGTTTTTGCCATATATCAAAGGAATTACTGATCAGATGGGAAAGCTTATGGAAAAGCATAACCTTCAAGCAGTATTCAGACCAACCCGAAAAATACAACAGATGCTACGATCAGCAAAAGACAGCAGAGACCCCCTCACCTCTGCAGGAGTATACCGTATACCCTGCAGCTGTGGACAAGTTTACATCGGGACCACAAAGCGTAGCATCCAGACAAGAATAAAAGAACATGAAAGACACTGCAGACTTGGACAGCCTGAAAAATCAGCAGTGGCTGAACATAGCCTAACTCAAACAGGGCACAGTATCTTATTCCAGGACACCAAAATACTGGACAACACTTCCAACTACTTTGTCAGACTGCACAGGGAAGCCATTGAAATTCACAAGCATAAGCAAAACTTCAACAGGAAAGAAGAAACCTTAAGAATGAACAGAGCATGGGCTCCAGTTCTGAAAAACACCAGGCCAACAAAACACTCCACACCCGACAATAGCCCTGCAGAGAAGATTAGCACATCAAGCACCAATCCATATGCAAAAGAACCTCCTCAGGATTCAGTGAAGCCTCCCGCCATTAGCATTCCACACCCTGGAAAACTCTTACAGAATGACTCAGCTCAACCCCACCCCTCCTGAGTAGATACAAATGACCTACATCTTTTCCACACTGTGACACTGAGAGATCTCTGTCTTTTGGTGCTACACCTCTGAAGATGCCAGCCACAGCTGCTGGCGAAACGTCAGGAACTACAATGCCAAGACCACGGCAATACAGCCCGGAAAACCCCCAACAACCAAGAATGGTTTCCAATTGGCAAAGGTGTCAAACAAGGATGCATATTATCTCCCTATCTCTATGCAGAGTATATCATAGAGTTCAAACTCTATGCAGAGTATATCATAAGGAAAGATGGATTCGATCTAGAAGAAGGTGAAGTGAAAATTGGTGGAAGAAACATTGACAATTTGAGATGCAGGAGAAATGTTTTCTCGGTTTGGCAAAAATATAAAAAATATCTAGAAGAGAAAAGGCCCTTGTGGATTGTTCCGGCAGAGGTGATAAAACCACATACAGAGTACCAAGGAAAAGACTGGATAACTTATAAGGAACTATTGTTGATAGAAAGAGACACTATTAAAATGAAGAAAGAAGAAGACTTATCTTTTAAATATAGATGGTTACAACATCGGCAAATTAAAGACTTATTTGAAGTAGACAGAAGAAAAGTAGGTTTCAGAAGTAGAAACTCAGAGTTAGAGGAACTTTTGCTTGGAGAAGGAATAAAGATAATTTCTAAGTTTTATAAGTTGTTATTGAAATGGTATACAGAAGATGAAGTGGTAAAGACACAAATGGTGAAATGGGCATTAAATTTTAATAAAGAGATTACAATGGAGGCATGGGAGCACTTGTGGAAAAATACTATGAAAATATCTACTTGTGTAAATTTAAAAGAGAATGGATATAAGATGATGTATAGATGGTATTTAACACCGAAAAAATTAGCAAATATGAGTAATGCTATGTCAAACAAGTGTTGGAAATGTAAACAACATGAAGGCTCTTTTTATCATATGTGGTGGACTTGTGATAAGGCTAAACAATTCTGGTCTAAGATATATGCGGAAATGTTGATAATTATAAAAGGTAATTTGCCGAAAAACCCTGAGCTGTTTTTGTTAGGACTTAGCATGGAAAAATTAATGTAATGGACAGGACATTATTATATTACATGATGGTGGCAGCAAGACTATTATATGCGCAGTATTGGAAGCAAGCGGAGACTCCAGAGATGGAAGATTGGATACAAAAACTGTTGTACATGGTGGAGATGGACAAGTTGACTAGAAAATTGAAAGACTAAAATTCAAATGAATTTTTAAAAGACTGGGAGAAATTTAAAGAATATCTGGAAAATAAGTGGGATGTGAAGGGACAGTTATGGCCTATGGATAATTACTGATGTCTATATGATAGTGGGATTAAAGTTTAGGTAGGAACTTTACCTTTAAGAAACGGGAATATTAGAAATATTAGAACAGATAAAATATGAGGAGAACTAAAAAGGTTTTAGTGCTGTTGGGGGTCAAGAGAGAAAGGGGGAGGGAAGGTGGGGAATATATGGTTTAATTAATTAATATACGGTATAAAAGTTGTAGAGTGTTATAGGGAACTGATGTATGTATTAGATATATGTGTGTATTAACCTACCCAATAAAATTCTTTATTAAAAAAAAGAGAGATGCAGATGACAACAAGTTACTGGCAGAAAATAGTGAAGACTTGAAATGGCTATTGATGAAAGTTAAAGGAGAAAGCACCAAAGCAAGATTACAGCTGAACATTCAGAAAACAAAAGTAATAATGACTACTGACTGAGGAATTATACAGTTTTAAAGTTGACAATGAGGAAACTGAAATTGTTCAAGATTTTCTATTCCATGGTTCAATCATCAACCAACAGGGAGACTGCAATGAAGAAATCAGAAGAAGATTGAGACTTGGAAGAGCAGCTGTGAGGGAGTTAGATAAGATCCTTAAAGATAAAGATATCTTTAAGGATCAAGATAATCCAGACTATGGTATTCACCATTACAATGTATGGATGTGAAAGTCGGACAGTGAGGAAAGCTGACAGGAAGAAAATTGATTCATTTGAAATGTGGTGCTGGAAGAGATCCTTGCAGATACCATGGATGACCAAAAAGACCAATACGTGGGTTCCAGATCAAATCAAGCCTGAATTCTCCCTAGAAGCTAAAAAGACAAAACTTAAGCTTTTGTACTTTGGTTACATCATGAAAAGACACAATTCTCTGAACAGTCAATAATGCTAGGAAAAGTAGAAGGCAGTAGGAAAAGAGGAAGACCTAAAACAAGATGGCTTGACTCAATAAAAGAATCCACATCCTCCAGTTTGCAGAATCTGAGCAAGTTTGTTAATGATAGGATGTTTAGAGATCTTTCATTCATAGGGTCACCATAGGTTGGAGGCGACTTGACAGCACATAACACACACACTCCCAATCCAACACTTAAACCACTATGTCATTGTCAGTGAATAATATGTAGTCCTATCAATGCCACTGCCTCCCATTATACAACACTCCCCTACATAAACTCCACTGTATAACACAGTTATTTTGTACCTAGTGACAGTGGCTGTTATGAATGTAGTGCAAACAGCTGACTCATTAGCTCTCCCTCCTGGGTGAGCTAATGATGCCACAGTGCACTGCTACATTGTAATACTGTATCACAACCACAGAAATAAATTATATCTAGTGCAAAATACTTATTTGCTGAAACAGTGGTTCATAGCAGTGATTCATAGAATTTGTCTTACCTGGCACTGAGGATCACCAAAATGACTGTTAAAGCTTAAGACTTTCACACTATCTTTGGTAAGAATTAAATCTATTTGTAGTATGCCTGGATGGAAAAAAGAAGAATCACAGAATGATGCAAGCTAATTAAACAAACAATGGATTTAGACTGGAATAATTCAGCATAGAATTGTGCTCTTAACTGTACAATCAATGACAACACTTTCCTGGGAGTAAGCAGCACCACTGAATAAAATGGGACTTAATTCTGAGTGGACTCCTTTAAGACTGCTCTCTATGGAAGCAATCCTAATCAGGTCTAAGATGTAACTCTCATATTATTCAGTAGTGCTTACTCCCAGGAAAGTCTCTTTAGAATTGCAGCATAAATGTCTTAAACCACATACAACTAGACTACTACACTAAGGTGAAGTGCTACATGACAGATTGGTAGATTGGATGAGAGATCAAGTTTTCCATACATAAAATGGATTGTCATCTCTATGATTGTAATAATTCTGTTGCATAAAGGATACAAGAATAAAAGCTTTCAATATTCTGAACATCTAATACAAAATTCTTAAAGCAATCCAGAAATAGCGGGAAAGTGTTACATGTAAATGTAGCACAAAATAACTCCAAAGGAACATCATTAATCAATGTGCATGTTTTACCTGCATAAGATATGCCTTCTTGCTTCATACTATTAAGAATATGTTGAAGAAGAGTGCCTTTAATTTTTTCTAGAAGAACTTCAGAAATCTAATGAACAGAAAACAAACGTATTGAAAATCGATGTATTGTCGAAGGCTTTCACGGCCGGAGAACGATGGTTGTTGGGGGTTTTCCGGGCTGTATTGCCGTGGTCTTGGCATTGTAGTTCCTGACGTTTCGCCAGCAGCTGTGGCTGGCATCTTCAGAGGTGTAGCACCAAAAGACGCTTTTGGTGCTACACCTCTGAAGATGCCAGCCACAGCTGCTGGCGAAACGTCAGGAACTACAATGCCAAGACCACGGCAATACAGCCCGGAAAACCCCCAACAACCATCGTATTGAAAATCCTCCATGAAAGGCTTCTGATCAAAGTAAAATCAACTTATACTGATATATTAAAAATTACTGCTCATAATTATACTTATTGAGGTAGCATAAGTTATTTATTAGAATGTGGATCATTCTATGGATTTTAAACATGAAGCAATGATATGATTGGATCTTTAATTTGGATAAGGAAACAAAACCATCTAATTATACCTGCATGCCTGGTGAAAACCTTTAAGGCATGAAACGAACTAACTTGGGTTTAATGATTTTGATAGGACTTAAATTCCTATAAATGCTCTACAATGATAAGAGGAATATATTTTTATGCTCCACTGTTTCGTTGCACTGCACTGTGGTAGGGAGAAACCACTGCCGCAGCACTATGGAAGGGTTGCTAGGGAAAACCGAATGTAGTAGTACTTTAAAAAAACAAGACTGAGCTTTTCCACAAGAAATCCTTTTTTGAAACAAACCTCATTTTACCTGCGATACGGGACCATAAGCTCCCATTCCTATGGTGCTTGGACCCTGGTCTCCATCTAGCAGTTGCTTCTGGACCTGGATTGGTGGCATGGTAGCAAAAGCGACTCCATCCACAAAACATAAGCACTGTGAGGAAATGCAAGAAATAGATAGACAATCCACAATGCACAAATATACTCATTTCAATCAGCAATTTGCATAGCTGCCAACTGTAACTGCAGTTTGATCGACAAGAATTAGCTGGTGATGCTTTTCACAGCAGAGAGATGAACATTATCACCAGCTAATAGTTGTAGATAAGGCGGCTAATAAAGGCACATCTGCAAGCGGTCATTGAAAGTTGGCAGCCTAACTTTACCCTCTCATTGGTGCCTCTCACTGGCACTTTGGATCTATTTTTAAAGGTTCAGATCCAGAGGAGTTAGCCGTGTTAGTCTGTAGTTGCAAAATAGTAAAGAGTCCTGTAGCACCTTTAAAACTAACCAAGTTTATTGTAGCATAAGCTTTTGAGAACCACAGCTCTGTTTGTCAGATCTGACAAACAGAGCTGTGGTCAGATCTGACAAAGAGAGCTGTGGTTCTCAAAAGCTTATACTACGATAAACATGGTTAGTGCTACAGGACTCTACTATTTTTAAAGGTTGGTTGTTTTCATCAAAACAATGCCTGATGTTTCCTCCTGTAAGCAGCAGTCATCAATTCACTGAGTTTTATAGTACCCCTGGACTTATTTGCTAAGTGAGAAACCAGTGTAAATTACAATTAATAAATTACTATTGATCACTGATATTGTACCCAACATCATACTAAGCACAAAAAACAACTTTTAAAAACAGGAAATTAACAATCCAAATGAATGACAATAATTCTGATCATATTATTTAATGAAAAACATACAGAAAACTCTTCTCCTGTAAGACGTTCTTCAATGATGGCTGTCTCTCTGGTGTCTCCAAAAATGTTGCCCTGTGTTATAAATATGATACGCAGTAGTCAGATCTTCTTTCTTTTAATTTGCCCTTATTAATGAAAAAAGTTGCCTTTAGATAATTCCTAAATATAAATAACTACTGTTTTTCCTTCACAGATAAATCTTCATGAAATCCAGATTTTCTTCAAGAGCTGTGAGCTCAACTTTTAGAACATTTTTATTAGATATTATTTGCAGGTTTTATCACATAAAAGTATTTTGTATATATCAGAATGTTTCTATGGGATCTTAGACCTATAAAGCAATGGAAAAAAGCAGGCAAAAAAGCAGGCAGCTTGGCAGCATTCTGGAGATATGAATGGGAAAGAGATGACCTCAACTGCTTGACTATTATTCATTTCAGCTGATGTCCCGTTATGAAATTCAGCACAATGTGTTGAATTGTACATGGTACATTGACCATGGTATCCTTCTGAATCACCTCTTGACCCTTGGGCTAAGAGGAATAGCGTTAAGCTGGGTCGAATCCTATCTGGGTGTCTGGACTTAGAAGGTGGTAATGGGAGACCTGTTCTACTCCAGGGCCATTGACCTATGGAGCCCCACAGCACTCAATATTATCCTCCATGTCATTTAATATTTACAGGAAGCCACTGGGAGAGGTCATCAAGAGGTCTGGGCTGTAGTGTCACCAACCTTCAGAAGATACCCAGCTCTACACCTTTCTTTTCCATCTAATTCCAAGGATGCTGTTGATGTTCTGAACTGGTGCTTGGAGTCAATAACAGGCTGGATGAGGGTGAACAAGCTGAAGCTTAATTCTGACAAGATGGAGGTTCTCTGGGTTAGTTGAAAGACAGACCAGCAACGTGAGATCTCTCCTGACTTAGATGGGGTTACACATTCCTTGAAAAGTCAGGGTCACAGCTTAGGAGTACTGCTTGACTGGACTATTGTAATATGCTCTATGGAGGGCTACCCTTGATGGTTCAGAAGCTGCAGCTAGTACAGAATGCTGCAGCTAGATTGCTGGTCGGGGCCAGCTATCAGGAACGTGTGATGACTTCAATATTACAACTACTACATTGGCTACCAATCCACTCTTGAGCCTAGTTCAAGCTTTTAGTTTTATCCTATAAAGCTCTACATGGCTTGGGACCAGACTATCTGAAGGACTGTCTTCTCCTATACCTTCCTGGGAGTTAAGATCACAGAGAGAGGCCTTCCTGACTGTCCCACCAATCAAAGAAGCTTGGGTATGTAGGAAAAAGCCTTTTAATGGCAGTCCCATGTTTGTGGAACGATCTCCCCACAGAGAGATTGTACCTGGTCCCCTCACTTTCTAACTGTAGGATTCAGCTGAAGACTATTTTATTTAGGATAGCTTTTTAGATGTATTTTAAACTTTTTTTAACTTCTGTTTTTAATTGTTTTGGTTGTTTATATTTTAATTATTTGTTTTATATTTTATAAATGTTGTTTTGGTTATTTATATTTTATACTGTAAGCTGCCTTACAGAATAAAGTGGAAAGGTGCCTAATAAATATTTTAAATAAATAAATCCTACTATATAAAAGGTTAAGTGTATTCAAGACAACTCACTTCCTACCCTGGTGTGCCACTAGAGGACGCTGCTGTGGAGGGAAGACCAGATGAGGCAGCCCAGACCTCCAGAGACCGTGCCATAGTGGTAATTCCATGCGGGGATCAGGAGTGGAGAAGGTGGCGATGCATGCGCTCTGCCTTCACCCAGCTGGGATCAGGAGTGGAGCAGGAAGCAATGCCCACCCCTGCCTTCACCCAGCTGGGATCAGGAGCAGAGCAGGTGGCAATGCCTGCCCTCTGTCTTCACCCAGGTGGCAATGCCTGCCCCCCATCTTGACCCAGCTGGGATCAGGAGTGGAGCAGGTGGCAATGCACCAGTTGGACTATTTTGTAGCTCATTTGCCGTTTGATGCTTATTGCTAACTATATATACATGTTCATTGTTTTGTATATTGATTGGATGTATATATTGATTTGCACTGATTGGTTCACTATGCATTCGCACTTTATGATTGCATTATAAATCACCATTAGTGTTTATAATTGATCATTTTGGAATTTCATTTTCGATCAATATTGCCTTCCCTTTGTGTGTTTGTTACAGTGTCTGTTTTGGGTAAAGGCGCCCCTGTTCTTTTTGATTTGGATCAGGAACAAAGCAGGTGGCAGTGCCCGCTCCCCCCTTCACCCAGCCAAGATCAGGAGCAGAGCAATGCCTGCACCCTGCCCGCACCCCGCAATGCCCACACCCTGCCTTCATCCAGGTGGGGTCAGGAGCAGAGAGGGGAAAATGCCCACCTGCCCTTGACCCAGCTGGGATCAGGAAGGGAGTAGGTAGAAATGTCTGCCCTCCCTTCACCCACTCGGGATCAGTGACAGAGGAGGAGGGAATGCCCTCCTGCCCACCCTCTCCTTTCTAGAGCTCATTGTATTTTTTTTCTCACAACAGGCTTTCTTGCTAGTGAATGAATAAAAGCCAACAGATGGCCTTTGTGAAATTTGTGAGGAAGGGGATAGGTGGAATGGATAGATCAAAAACCTGTATATACAACAAAATTCAAGGTAATTCACAAATGACAGTGGTCATGGTTTTGCTTTGATTTACAGAAGGCTTAAAAATAATATAAGAGAAATTAGCATCTAGCACACAATAGATTTAACACAGAAAATATATAATAATGGTTGGTCCTAATGCAAAGACCTTACTAATACATCACTGTTGTTTTGGAATTCACCTGAAGAATCTCTTGCACTGCCTTGCAGGATTCCTCTATACTGGATGCAAGAATTGCTTCTTTTTGAGGACCAAGACCACTAGATTTTACCACCAATGCAGGAAAATCTGCACTTCAAATGAAGACAGTACTTTAGAGGAAAGTGGTATCACATTGCATCGTAAAAGGTTTAAAATATGATAAAGGCAAATGGTTATATTAACACAACTAACATCATCCTCAAATGTTCTTATTTTATTTTATTTTACTTCATTTATATCCCGCTTTTCCTCCCAATGGGAAAGCAGCTTGCATTGTCCTCCTCTCCTCCATTTTATCTTCACAACTCTGTGAGGTACGTTAGGCTGAGAGTATCTGTCTAGGGTTGTTAGCCTCCAGGTGGGGCCTAGAGTTCTCCTGCAATTACAACTCAACTCCAGACTACACAGATCAGATTCCCTGGAGAAAATGATGGCTTTGGAGAACTCTACAGCATTATATCCCACTGAGGTCCATTCCCTTCCCAAACTGCTGTCCTCAGGCACCACCCACAAATCTCCAGGAATTTCCCAAACTGGAATTAGAAACCTTGTCTATGACTGGCTCAAGGTTACCCATCAAGCTTCCATGGCAGAGTGCAGATTTGAACCTGGTTATCCCAGATCCAAGTCTAGCTACTATGCCATGCTAGCTTACCAGACAAATAGCTGTGGTTCTGATCTGCATTATTTACCTGTCTGTCTCAATGGAGGGACCCACAATTTAATTTAAAAGGTCTTCATGATGAACCCCCATGCCCACCCATCCTTCCCTGAAGGCTCACATTACATGACAGACAGCCTCTTTTCAAAGCATGCATAGCGAGCCATGTATGCCCCATTGAGGCATGTCTTGTGTTTTAAAACAATATTGCTAAAACAAAACCCTTATCAAGTACACTTTAAAGTACATTTCAAGGAAATATTTGTAATGTCTGTACATGGCCTACTGGGTTTCAGGTTTCAGAGGGTGGCTGATTCTAGAAGGCTACAACTCAAAAGACTTCTAATTTGTTGTTTAAATAGCCTGCTCCTGGACTATTTTAATTACTTTTAAAAATTATTATTGATTTTATGGTTTTTTGACTTTTAATGTATTTTTTTAATGTTGTTAGCTGCTCTGAGCCCATCTGTGGGGAGGGTGGGGTATAAATCAAAATCAATCAATCAATAAATAGGGTTCCCAACTGGAGTAGAATAGTATGCCCTTTTAACAGAGGCTTAATCTGTGGAAAGGGACAATTAAAGCTTTCCATGGCATGAAAATAAATAATTATCTCCTAGTAAAAAACATTCCATTAAACTTCTACTCAAACGACTAGACATTTACCCCAGTCCTGTTGGCAACTCTGCTTCTAATCAATCTCATCCCTTGACTGGAAGGGACTTTGCACCAAAGGCTGCAAGAAACTTCTTTACTGGTTAATAACTTCTAGCCAGAAAGCTAGCTGAGCCAGGTTGGGAAAGGACACGAAAGAACTTTTAGAAATGCTCATATAAATAGAAAAAAATCAGCATCACTCCAAATCAGAACTTTTCAGTACTCAGTTGAAAACCACAATTGACAGTTATTGGGTATGTATCCAGGGTAGTGTGAGTTGACAACTCCAGACTGGGAAATTCCTAGAGATTTGGGGGTGGAGCTGGCAAGGGCAGAAGGGATGGAGCTCAGCAGGGATGTGATGCCACAGAATCCACCTTCCAAAGCAGCCATTTGCTCCAGGGGACCAGATCTCTGTACTCTGGAGATCTGTTTTAATTCTGGGAGAACTCCAGGCACCATCTGAAGACTGGCCACCCTACACTATATTGGAAAAAAGTGAAAACCATTCTATGTTATATTTGAGCACCTATTTTGACTGTACTAGGACTGTAAGTCACTGATACAGCTCAGCCAATTAGAGTTCCTAGGGTTGACCAGTCAGCTTGCTTTCTAGCTTATGCTCTGAAGTAATCTGAAATGTAGGTGACAAGTGGGTGGTGGCAGTTCTTTGAGTTCTTGCCATTCAAACAAGAGGAAGCCAAGTCTGTCCCCTTCCCCTGAAGTACAGAGTCCTGCCCATCATTTCTAGAAAACTGTGAGGGTTCCGTTTTTACGTTAGCTGGATGAGTATGAGAAAGACTCACCACCCTCTTCCATTACAAAGCTCTCGCAAACACTTGGTGTACTCTCAGACACCCCCAGAGGTCCCTGGACCCCAATTTGACAACTGCTGATCTACAACATTTTTTATCTTGCCCTTTCCCACATTGAGCTTAGGACAATGTATACAATTTTCTCCTCCTCCTTAATGTTACTTGATTAACAGACCATAAAGTTTCACAGTATTAGTACAGGAAAAGGCAGGTATGCAAAAACTCTACTTGAAATAGATTTTAACAAGTTACTATTCACGTTATGTACCACCTTATAGCAATTTTAAGATGAGCATTGTTTTTTTGGCCAACAGTTCATGATTTATCCAGCTTGTGGAATTGCACACAATCATCAAATGAGTTAAACAGCAGACTAACTGAGAAAAACAACATTTACCTGGTAATAAAAGTGCAAGCTTCTTGGGGATTGGTAAATGCTTTCCATCTTGCTGTTGGGATTCCATAATGATCAAGAAAGGTTTTAGCAAAGCTTCTGTTTGTTCCCAGTTGAGCTGCCTTGGCTGTCGGCCCAAAACATTTAATTCCTGCAGCTTTCAAACCATCAACAATTCCTAGTAATGAAATACTGACAAGGCTCAGTCAAAACTTCTTAGATTGCCTTTAAAAGGAAAGGCTTAAGAGCTTGGGCCTTTTTTTACTTTAGAAAAAGAAAGACAAGTAACAGGAGAGAATAGAAGGGGTAAACAGAATACTATCCCCCAAAACACAAACTTGGGAATCCTCTGATTAAATTGATTGGCAGTAGGTTTAGGACAATCAAAAGTAACATAACATAATAATAATAACATTCGATTTATATACCGCCCTTTAGGACAACTTAACATCCACTCAGAGTGGTTTTACAAAGTATGTTATTATTATTCCCACAATAATCACACTGTGAGGTGGGTGGGGCTGAGAGAACTCCTAGAAGCTGTGACTGACCCAAGGTCACCCAGCTGGCTTCAAGTGGAGAACTGGGGAATCTCTCCAGATTAGAGTCCCACGCTCTTAACCACTACACCGAACTGGCTCTTGATTGTGTTTCTTGATTCAATTCAGGTAGAGATAATGACAGCTTTTCAGAAAGTGATACAAGAGCAGCATTGTTGCATTACTGTGCAGACTCATGATCGTGGTGAACAGGTTTTGCAGGATTTTATAGTCTCCAGACCTTGTAAAATCTGTGAAACAAAGAAAACCTACATATGCTATAGAAAAAGATATATATGATACCACACCATTTTCAGTTCTTTCAAAAAAATTGCCAGTCCCTAGCTTTATAATTACCTAATGGAATTTGTACACAATCCACCTCTGTTAGTTTCTTCCCATGAAAACCTAGCCAGGGGTCACCATAAATCAGCTGTGACTTGAGGGCACGCTCCACCACCTCCAGATGTTTTATAGCCACTAGCATGTATGGCCTTTAAACAGCACTAGACTAATAGGGAATAAGTCTATCCATGGTTAGTAGCCATGACCACTTAAGAATGAAGTTCCAAGGTAGGATGTCTTCAATTACCAGATCCTATGGACAAACTGTGATAACTATTTCCATTATGTTCTGCCTGTGAACTTCCCAGGATCTTTCTGAGTGATGCTCAACTCAGACCCAACAAGATAATTTTTAGGGTAGATTTTGAAATATCATTTTTTTCACCCATTAGAGATCCACAGGCAAATGCTCACACTTGGGAGTGATAATTTCTGATTCTGTACAGCTTGTTCCCTGGGGGATATCATCTGAAAGTAGCTTGCCCAGAGCTCCAGAACAGCAGACAACATGTTGATGCCAGGTTCAAGGAACTTGGCGGTTTGAACTAGGCCTGCCATCTGTTTTGTACTTCAAAGAACTCTTCTGTTAAAATTCGACCATCCCGGCCAGTGGCAACAGCCACTCAGGCCGGTAGCTGCTCTTTGCCTCCTTGGAAGGAGGAAGGCAGAAGGCGTGCCCTGCATATGGGGCTTAGCTCAGGGGGCGGAGTTTGGAGCCTTAGCAGGCTTCTCTGCCCCTGTCGCTAGCTGCAATACAACGAAGAATTCAGGATGTGTGTCGTCCTTAACCCTTTGTTGCCATGGGACCAGGTGTACCAGCAGCTATGGTTACAACTTATATCCCTGGCAAAGTCCAACATTGGGGTTCGATCAGACAGTGGGCATATAGTGCAGAGAACCTCTACAGCAATTGCTGGCTCCTGCGCCCCGCGGGGCAGTCGGTTCAGTCCCGGCTGCTTTGCTTTGAGTTTACCTCACAGAGGGTATGCAGCCGAAAAAACTGCAGATTTGGCCATGAATGCCCAATCTGCAGGGGTCCACACCCCTTTACTGCCTGCAAACAACAGAAGTTATTTGCTAAGAGAGGGGGCGGCCACACTGGGTAGCAGGGTCCTGGAAAAGGGCCCCAGCCCAATAAAAGTGAGGGTACTTGAGGCCATATTGGATGACTCCCCTAGGTGGGGTGATGCCCAGTTTGTGTTACAAGGTTTCCTGTTTGGTTTTCAGATCCCATTTCAGGGTCCCAGAAGTGCCTTCATGTCACCCAACTTACGTTCAGTGGTTGGCATGGAGAATGTTGTTAGGGCCAAGATAGCCAAGGAATGTGCTGAGGGTAGGGTTTGGGTCCCTTTCCCTTCCCCTCCAGTTCCTCCCTTGAGGATTTCCCCCTTGGGGGTGGTGCCTAAGAAGGCGGCTGGTAAATTTCGGCTGATTCACCATTTGTCTTATCTGTTGGTGGTTCTGTTAATGATGCAATACCTGAGCACTTGTGCTCGGTGCGCTATATGTCCTTTGCCTAAAGTGTCAAAGTGGTAAGGCGTTGTGGCTGGAGAGCGGAGATGGCAAAATGCGACATTAAGTCAGCATTTCGCCTTCTCCCAGTCCACCCAGAAGACTTTGAACTTCTGGAGTTTGCCTTTGAGGGTCAATTTTATATGGACAGGGCCCTCCCAATAGGGTGTTCTATCTCATGTGTAGTTTTTGAGCGTTTTAGTATGTTCTTGGAATGGGCTTTGCGTTGTAGGCAGTGTTGCCGTGACACCGTCCACTATTTAGATGATTTCCTCCTGGTGGGGCCTCCACAGTCTGGGCAACGTGCTCGTCTTTTAGACGGATGAGCTGGGGGTCCCCATTGCACACAAAAAAATGGAGGGCCCAGCGACGGTTCGGACGCTTCTAGGTATAAAATTGGACACAGTGCAGCAAACCTCCAGGCTGCCAGCTGAAAAGCTCCAAGACTTGCGGGCACGCCTGAAGACTGAGCTGCAACAGGTGTTAGGCCACCTTAATTTTGCATGCAGGGTGGTGGCACATGGTAGAACTTTTTTAAGGCGTCTGTGTGATGCAATGGGGACCTTTAGGCTCCCCTGGCATAGGATGCACATTTCTGCAGGTATGAGGGAGAACCTTGTGGTTTGGCACCAGTTCTTGGGTGGCTTTAATGGGGTCTCCTTTTGGAGGCAGGAACTGTTGTTGGAGGGGGAACTACAGATTTCCTCTGATGCATCTGGTTCCATACGATTTGGAGTTTATTTCAGGGGGCATTGGTGTGCTGCTTGGTGGCCCGACGATTGGCCTGACTTTCCTTGAATTTTTCCCAATCCTAGTGGCAGTTTACTTGTGGGGGAGGGATCTGGCTAACCACTCAGTGCACTTTTGGTGCAATAATATGGCTGTGGTTCAGGTAGTGAACTCCTTCTCTTCTAAATCGCCCAGGGTCATGAAGCTGGTCTGGGCTTTTAACATTGAGGTGCTTGCACCTTAACATATTGTTTTTGGTCAGGTACATCCCTGGAGTAAACAATGAGGTAGCAGATGCCCTGTCTCATCTGCAGATGGACCGGTTTCAGCAGCTTGCCCCTGAGGCTGATTTGGTGCCAGCCCTGGTGTCCCAGGAGCTGTGGAGGATTGGGAATCTGAAGCCTTTAGGGCCATTCAGTTAGCCCTTGCCCCTAGTACCAGGAGGGTGTACAACCGGGCTGTGCAGCAGTTTGCAGGTTTCAGGCTGGAGGTAGGTCTCCGCCAATTATGGCCTATCCCCACTGAGCATTTTATGCATTTCTGTGTGGCCCAGAAAGGTAAGGGGCATGGGGTCATGTACATTAGGAGCCAACTGGCTGCTTTAGCTTTTGCCTCCAAGGCCCAGGGCCTAGGTGACGCCACTGGGGACTTCTGCATTCGGAAGATGCTGGAGGGTTGGTCTCGGGAGTCGGCTACACCCAGGGATGTGAGACATCCCATTTCTCCAGGCATTCTTCAGGGTTTGAAAGCAATGTAGTCCACGGTTTGTAATTCACATTTTGAGGAGCTGTTGTTCAATGCTGCTTCTCTGATTGCGTTTTTTGGCACTGTCAGAGTTAGCGAGCTTGTTCCTCAGTCCCTTAGGGATGACTCCGGCTGAGCCCTTATGGCAACGGATGTTAAATTTAAAGGGGAACAGGTGATCTTGAGAATACGGCGCTCCAAAACAGACCAGCAGCATAATGGATGGATGTGGTACTTGGCTTGTGTGCCTTCACTGATTTGTGCCCTGTGGCGGCCCTACAGAAATATATCAATGCCCGGGGCAAGGCGTTCTGTTCCACCATGCTGATAGTGCCCCATTGACTAAATACCAGTTTTGGACAATCGTGGGCACGGCACTTTAAAGGGGTGAACCACTTTGCCTGGCCAGGCCGGGTCCCAGCCATACGATGGATGGCTCGCACCTGGGGCAGTGAGTGTCTCGCCCAGACAAGTCAGGGTGGGGTCCAGGAGTGACCCCAGGGCCTGACCTGTACTGCTAGTTAGGCCCTTGCCGTAGTTTATGTTTAATTGTTTAATTTTAATAAAGCGGCCCATTTTAGAACCCAAATACTGTGTCTGCCTTTCATTCCAACTGAGGTGGCAAATACCCTATAACTGCAAAATTCACCTTTTATACATTACAAGTATGGTATATTTTAATAAAATACTGGTAATGTTCTGAACTTTTTCTTATTGTCTAGCAATGTGTTTATCATTTTGAAGCTCTTTAGATGTTAGCCCTATCATCAAACTGCTCCATCCCCTTTTGCTTAATATTCAGTCCAGTGTCCTCTAAGAAGGGTTCCTTACTTTGTGCTGTGACACATCTGCCACTCTATTGACTTTCTGTGTTTCAACTAAAATCAAGTCCTTAATCCCCCCCCCCACCTAACAACTTATGTGTTCTCATCTTACCAGCTGCAAGTAGAGCTTCTGGTCCAGCAATCACAAGTCCAATGTTATGATCTTTACAGAACTGGGCAAGGATAGTAGGATTGCTAATTAAAACAGCTGAAATAGATAGTACAGGTTAATAATTAACACCATATCCCTAGACATCCAGACAGGAATATTGTACAGAGTTTGGAGAGAGTAAGGCCTATGTCTTTTGTCCCACCCTTGGTGTATCACCATCAAGATATTCCCAGAACATCACGAGGCTGGACCACAGGGAAGATCCTCACTTCCCAGAATGCCAAGAAATTCCAGCGGCTGTGCTGCTTGGGTTGGTTCTGTTTGAATCAGAGAGCACTGGATACTTACAGCATTTTTGTAATATTTGCTTTATTTACAAATATACAGAGTAAAGGTGCAGGCGAAGAATCACTCGTACATGGCAGTTTGATCCTACCCCACACCAAGCAGCCACAGGCAAAAAGATCCTTCACTCTAAGGTGATTCACTCAACTCATACTCTCTGTCTGCTTCCAGCTCTGACTTTAAAAAAAATCTGTTGTTTTTTAAACTATTCTCAAATCAAGAAACTCAGGGTAGCATACATAATTCTGCCGTCTTCCATTTAATCTTTACTACAATCCTGTGAGGCAGGTTCTACTGTGAATGACTTACAGGCCCAGTGTAATGCAGTACTGTGCAGTGCAGTGTAGTGGCTAGAGTGATGGACTAGGATCCAGGTGACCAAGGTTCGATTCCCTGCTCTGCCACAGAAGCTTGCTTGGTGACTTTGAGCCTAACCTACCTCTCAGCCTAACCTACTTCACAGGGTTTGTTGGGAGGTAAAAATGGAGGAGCCACTTTGGGTCCCCATTGGGGAGAAAGGCTGGGTATAAATGAACGAACAAACAAAACAAATTCCTCCAGTAAGTAAATATATGGTATGGTTGAATGGAGATTTGGACCCTCTTGATATTCTACCATTACACCACATTGGGGGGCATGATAAAATAATAAAGAGTTGGATTATTACTGATAAAACAAATAATTTATGGAAGAGATGTAAAATGACATTGTGAAAACTCTTGACCCGCACACAACTCTGGAGAATGTAACAATCTCTTAATAGTATTAGAAACTATACCTTTTTCTGTATTTTTAAATTTCACTTTTAAAAACCCTCACCCTTAATAACTTTTAATTGGCTGAGGGAAAAATATAATTCCTTTGTGGGCTACATTTGGCTTGGGCACTGTAAGTTGATCACCCTTGATCTGCAGAACTTGAAATGCACTGCAAACTGAATGAGGGCGAATGTTTTATTATACAGAGTTTTGTATTACTGCATGCACCTTCTGGTTAGTTAGTTCACATTAAAAATATTCTCAAACATCACAGAAACATGTTTCACAATGTGTATTTTTTAAAATTATATATGTTTAATATAACACTAATTTCTTTAGGAGTAATCTTTTTACCTGAATTAGAGATTTTGCCACTGTTAGCTGTTCCGGCATTTCCTGGAGCAACTAGTACCTGTTTTACATGTGGCGAATGTGCTAATTTCCACGCCAGAGCATGTTCTCTGCCTCCACTTCCAAGCACAAGCACTCTATCAGCCATCTAGGTATATGAAACCAGAGATATCTTGTCTTAATTACAGGAACATCTCAATCCTGAACACTGTTGCTTGGAAGTAAGTCTGATATTTTGTATAATGATTGGGAACCATGTTTCTAGGTTAAGGTTATGATGGTTCCCTGTATTTCTCTGAACCCACTGTAAGTCTGTACCCACTAGGATTGCCAGACTCCAGATGATAGCTGGAGATCTCCCGGAATGATAACTGATCTCCAGGCAACAAAGATCAGTTCCCCTGGAGAAAATGGCTGCTTTGAAGGGTGAACTCTATGGAATGATACCCCACTGAGGCCCCTCCCCTCCCCAAACCCCACCCTCTTCAGGCTCCACCCCCAAAATCTCCAGGAATTTCCCAACCTGGACCTGGCAAACCCGCCCCTACCCATTTGGACTGTATAGATACACTGTTGTAGTCCCTGTTGTTCATAGTCCCTGGAGAATTTTAATTGTTTAGGTTGCTCCTGGCCAATCAATAATCCTCCTGTTGAATGTACTTCATGCATAGCTTTACAGGAAACATCCTCACCTGCCTTTCTCAGGTCTGATTGGTAGAACTGGCAGTGGGTTCAGGGAGAAAATCACCCCAAAAGTTTTTCAAAACCAAAAGTACAACTTGTAAAAATGTTTTGTTCTGTACACACATAAATGGGCTAATAGGGAAAACAACAACAACAAAGTGAAACTACAGAACACAAGAACAAATGGAAACCTCATTTTGCTTCTAGCCCTTTTCTAGCCCAGGCATTAGATTTCTGGTGCACTGACCCTGAGTGCCAGAAGAGCACACTAAGCATAATCAATCATCTCAGTTTGCGCAATCACCATTTCATCTGAAAAGGGCAACATGTATATTTTGTAAATTTAGTATATGCATACTGAGGCAGAAAAATAGGATTATTCAGTAGTGCACACTGAAGCGGGAAAAATGTGCTTTATCCTTTACAGAGAAATCCAACCCCATGCTGAAAGAGAGACAAAATGAAGAAGAGATTTTCTTGCTTGTGACTGCCACTTAACTCTTCTTTAGTCACATCAGGAAACAAAAAATAAAATCATTTTTAAAAACAAACAAGTGTGTGCGTGATTCCACCAGTTCACTTATTGAATAACTGAATACTGAATAATTAAATAACCGTCCAACATTTGAAGTACTATACATCAGAAGTCAAAAAACAGATTAGAAAGCATGCACATTCCCCTAACTTCCTGCTACTCAGGTGTTTTGAACTGTCTTCAAACCAATGTGAGTAGATACAGTGCCTAACAAAGATATAGCTGGGATTATTTATACTCTTCTCTGTCCTCCTGACCTAAAATAGGAGCCATATACACACATTATTTACCACATTATATAGCCATGCCTGATTCTCTGAAAGGAGGGGAAAGGATGAAGAAGGGCAGAGGCCGATATCAAAAGGACTTGCAAGAGTATGGGGAGAATCCTGCTGAATCAGACCAAGTTCCCATCTAGTTCAACATCTTTTTCCAGCTGTGGCCAGCCAAATGCCTCTGGAGAGTTTATAAATCTTGTCATGAATGTATTTTCCTCGACTGCATATCCCCAGCAACTGCTATGAGATATACTACCACCAAAAACAGAGATTTTATTTCACCGTCATGACTAACAGCCATTGGTAGAGGAATTCATCTTAATCCTTGAAAGAACAGAGTGGTTTATGGTCAGACTAGGATTTAGGATCTGGGTTTGAATTTAGGATCTGGGTTTGAATCCCCACTCTGCCATGGAAGCTGCCTTATACTGAACTATTGGTCATTCAAGATCAGTAATGTTTACTCAAACTGGCAGTGACTCTCCAGGGACTCAAGTAGAGATATTTCATATCACCTACTACTGATCCTTAAAAAAAAAAAAACTGGAGATACCGGAGTTTGAACTTGCATGCTACGCAGATGCTTTACCACTGAACCACAATCCCCCTAGTCACACATTCTCAGCCTAATCTATCTCACAGGGTTGTTGTAAGTATAAAATGTAGGATAGTAGAATTATGTAAACTGATTTGACTCCCAACTGTGGAGAAATGTGGGGTATAAATGAAGGAAATAAAATCAAGTTTAAAATGGCAGTCGCGCATACTGAGATTATTATGCACAGTGAGGTCACGTGGGCAAGGGTTAATTAAGGCTCTATATACCGAATCATTAATTTCGCCAGTGGCCAGCGCTTCATTTAAAACAACCCTAATCAAGTGCTCAATGTGAGCGGTGGGATCCTGTGGTGTTATGATGTAACTCGACTGATAAGCTAACTGGCGCTCAACCTCTTTAACATAAACAGAATTACAATCCCCCCACCCTTGTCCGCAGGCTTAATGGTAATTGTAGGGTCCTGGTCCAATGCCTGTAAAGTTGCCCGGTCATCTCTAGATAGGATATGCCAATGTTAGTATCATTTACTCTCCAGCACTCCAATGTCTCTCACTACCACCCGTTCAAATGCCTCAATCATTGGCACCACTGTTGGGGGAATGAATGCGGAGTGGCTCTTTAAACCCCTGATATGAGAAGAGTCAGGTTTGTCTGAAAAAAAATGTTTTAATTTGATTAAACGGACCAGTTTAAAGAGATCAATGCTCATTGAAAGGAGTCATAAAGCGGGGTGGGAACAAAATTCAGTAAACGCATCTCAGTTGGATTTAAAGGGCGCGTTGACAGATTGAAAACTAGGTTTTCTTCCTCCCCCTGCGGTAAGGAGATTTTCCTAAAAAAGAGGTTTATTTAATTGTCTGTCGATGCAACCTACTATATGTGGGCAGCACGACGTGGGCCCTCAAAACATGTGTGATGGAACATATCTCACGTATTAGGAATCGAGTGGCGGATGCTCCTTTAGTGGACCACTATGCATTGCAAACTCACAGGGAGGATGATTTTCGCCTCACTGTTTTATTTTCAGCCAGGGACTTACCAGAACGCAACCGCAGGAGAATTTTGCTGCAAAAGGAATCCATGTGGATTCATAAATTACAGTCTTTGGAGCCCAACGGTTTGAATCATGAAATCAATTTATCTTGTTTTATATAATTTGTTTACATACTACTGATCATTTGTGATTTGATGGTTATGTCTTTAAATTGTGCTCAAGGGTGGAGCTGAGGATGTCTCAGCCGCTCTGCTTTTGACTGCTTGACTGTGTTAACTGTATTTGGGAGACATTAGCTCCGTTACTTGTGAGTATGTGGGCAGAATGTGTTATTTTGTATGTTTTGTAACATGTATTAGAGTATTTACCTTTGTGCTTTTTAACAGTGATTATAACTGCCCCGGAGGAGGTCCTGCAGATGAAACAACAAGTAGCACTGCCGGCCCCGTTTGTCGGGTGGAGCCTGGACCGCCTGGCTGGCATTTTGAAAAATTCTTATCTTCTAGTGAGACTGACTGGGTTAAGGAAAAGGACTTCCTGGTTAGCCCACAGACGGCATCCCTTTGGAGTTTCCCTTTGAGACTTGTTCTACACGGCCATCATTTCCTTCATTTCTTCAGTGGACATTCACAACTTTAAATTTATAAATAGCGGTTTGAGGCTGTAGTGATATTGTTTATTTGTCTTCAATGTTTGATTAATTGCTTTGACTCCTTTTTCACTGTGTCAGTGTGTTTATGCTGATTTCTTGTTTTTTTTGTTTGTTTGTTTGTTTTCCTTCACATGTACCTTTGTACCAGTTGTGCTTGTCTTTCCTTGTGAAGGTGCCTCCCTAATTTTTGTTCCCACTTACCTAACCAGCAAGGGGGCGTGCACCTTCCGTGTGCACTCCCCCGTGGTGCTGCGCACTCCTGTGTGCAGCAGCTGCCGGGATCAGGCCCGTTTTGGCCCAGATCAGGGCCACTGTGGAGTGCGGGAGTGCTCCTGTACTCCGCAGTGCCTGAAAACAGACCTGTTTTGGCCAAAATCGGGCTCATTTTGGGCCCATTTTGCTGCAGATTTGGCCCATTTTGAGGCGCTGCGGAGCGCAGGAGTGCTCCTGCGCTCCACAGCGCCTCGAAACGGGCCCAATCCGTGGCAAAAAAGGTCTGTTTCAGGTGCTGTGGAGAGTGCAGGAGCGCTCCTATGCTCCGCAGCACCTCAAAATGGGCCTGTTTCGGCACGGATCGGGCCTGTTTTGAGCCCCTGCAGAGCCTAGGTCTGCTCCCAGAAGCCACGCAATGACGTCACTCCTGAAGTGATGTCATCACGCTTGTGGGGGCGCTCACATGCACTTTGTGCACGCGCACCCCCCTCTCCCCCAAGGTAAGTGCCAGGCCCCTATCCCCTGCCTGGAGGTTGAGGGGGCTTGGCAGCCCTATTTGTAACGCATCTTACGTAAGCATTAAAATCTATTTATTGTCTTTCAAACAAATAATATCACAATTGGAAATATAATGTTCAAAAATGCAAAAATCAAGCAAAGAAACTGACGGGCGTGTTGTATTAGAAGAACACTGTAAATAATTATACCACTATTATTCCCTGCAGCTGTAATTTGGACTTCTTTCATTATCATAACATCTTCTATGGTGTAATCCTAAAAACACTTTCCTAGAAGCAAGCCCCATTAAATAGCAGACTTTCTTAGGATTGCATTGTTAGGGATCTTCTTTTTCACATCATCTGAGAACAAGCTATCATAAATGTCAACAATAAATATTCTCTAGACATGACCTTTAACAACTATGCTGTTGACATTATATAGTCCTCTCCTATGAAATACACAATTAAAGAACCATGAAAGATGCCAGCTTTTCTAGCTAAGTGACATAACTATCTACAAAAACAAGGTTGTTATCTTGAATTTTCTGAATAATGTATATGGATTAGGCTTTTGTATACAATATTCTGGGAAAACAGCAAAAATGACTGAGGTCAGGATTGTAGCAAATACAGTATAATGCTGGATCATAGCTATGGAAATAATATTTGTTTTGAAATTAGTAATGTGATTCTCTCTATGGGAGTATACTAGATAGAAAAGTTGAGGGGAACAGGATAGGAACGAGTCTCTCCCTATCTTTCCAGGAAAATATTGGGAGTCAAAATAACCACTTGCCTCTCCATAAACTACAAAGTCTGCCAGAAGTGAGCGAGGTTGGACAGCAGAGTACAAAATCGTGAGTCCTCAGCTAGCCAGGATTGGCAGTGGGACTGAAAACAAAGTAGCCCACATGTTCCCTTTGAGCCTGAGGGGTGGGGAGGAATTGGCCCCCATGTGTAAATCCTCTGAGCACAACCCCCCTCCAAAGGTGCAGATGTGACTATGACTTTCCAGTTTAAGAGAACTTAGAAGACAAAATCGGTGCGTGGGCCTATCTTACTGCAGGGCTCAGTTCCTCCTGCCCCCAAGTAGGATCGCGTGCATGCGCGTGCGTGTACACACACACACACGCAAACCATTAAACATTTTTCATGGTCCCCACTTATACAGTCCTATACTTGACACATTAATACAGAAAGGTAAAGTGACAGCCTTCAATCTGAACAGATAGTTTTAAAGTGAATACAATCTCTCTCTTGTGAACTGTCTGGTTTGTTTTATTGTTCTTTAGGATTTGACTCTTCAGAAAGAGGCACAAGAAATGCATTCCCTGTCCAGTCTATACATGATGGCTGCAGACCTGCATTTTTAAATGTGTTTGAACCATTCATATGTAAACCAGGAACTGGAGGATGCAAGTTAAAGGGCCATGGGGGCACATACAAGATTTCCTGTGCTTTCCTTATTTATCTGTAGACATGAGCACGAACCAAAATACAAATCAAATTTCATGATGAATCAAGCCAATTCGTGTTTTATGAAACGTGTTTCATGGAGCTGTAGTTTTCACGAAATTCACGACTTTTGGGGCTGATTCGTTTGATTCGTGAATTATTCATGATGCCAGGCAGGCTGGCGCCAATCCATTGATTCCCTAGGCAACATAGGCCTGGAATGTCTGCAAACCTTTTGTTGCCATTGGAAACCCCAATCTTAGCCCACATAACCTTGATAGGCAGCTCTCCCTGCCAACTGGAGAGCTTCCATTCTGCCCTATACAGCAATGAGCAGGGGAGTTAATCCCATAGGCAAGTGAGGAGATGGGCTTTCTGTGGCCATGGGAACACCAATCTCATCCCTCCAAACCCTGTTAGGCAGGTCTGTCTGCCAACCAGAGACCTCTCGTTCTGCTGTGCTATGCTATGCTATGTGAGCATTTCTTATATAAGGCACAGCTCTCTACCTCGTGCTTTTCATTTACAGTAGACAGAGGGAGAGGGAGGGCCAGTTGCTGAGATTTGGAGTGAGAGAGTGGAATTGGGAGCTTTTGGCTGGACTTGCTGCTGCTTTAAAAGACACTGAAAAGCCTCTTTCTTATTTTCAGGTCTTGGCCTTGCTGGGAAGGTCGTCGGGTGAGGGTGCCTTCTTTCCTCCACCCCACCCAACCCCAGTCTCAGGGCATTGCCTGCCTCTGGGGCCTAGCTTGACTGAGGCCTACTTTTTTTTCTTTAATTTTCTTTGCTTATATTCTTATTTAGAGCATTTGTTCTTGCTGGCTTGTTGGGTGAGGGGTGGTGATGGAGGAGAGCCTGCTAAAGTCTCCCTACAAGTTTGGAATCTCTGGGTATGAAGTGCCCTGGGTTCTGATAACAACAACAACATTCAATTTATATACCACCCTTCAGGACAACTTAACTCCCACTCAGAGCAGTTTACAAAGTATATAATTATTGTCCCCACAACAAAACACCTTGTGAAGTGGGTGGGGCTGAGAGAGCTCCAGAGAGCCGGGACTAGCCCAAGGTCACCCAGCTGGCTTCAAGTGGAGGAGTGGGGAGTAGCAGTCATAGATGGTCCCATTACAGTTGAGATGAATAATGAAACTAATGAATTGTTTTGCGAAACGGGACAATTTCGTGAAAGTTCATGATTTGTGGAATGCGATGAAACACAAAATGCTCATTTCTTTTTTCCCATTTCGTGCCCATCTCTACTTATCTGTCATTTTTATGCTGAGGAAAGATTTTCAATTCTGTGACCTGCTCCCTCTTCATGAACCAGTGAAAAAATGTAGCTGTGCCACTCTGCCCAGCCCACTTCCTCACTAGGCCCAAATCGTCATTTATTCCCCTCAACACATAATTCAGCCTTTAAAAGCAGTCATAGATGGCCCCATTACAGTTGAGACAAGCAATACTGGTGAAGATTTAACACCCTCCCCCACACTGCTTTAATTAGAACTAACAGCTGGACTGCTCTACCCTGGGAGGTACAAACAAACAAACAAACAAACAAACAAACAAACAAACAAACAAACAAACACACACACACACACACACACACACACACACACAAACAAACAAACAAACAAGGTATTTACATTTGCCTTTCCCCCAATACTGGAATTAAAAGCAACATGGGGGAGAGTTAGTCTCCCCCTTTCTCCTGCACCACAGGCTTCATCCCCTAGTGCTCCCACAGTGCTGCTTTTAGAAATTATATTACAAATTGGTAGATCTGATTACAGATCCCCAACATAATTCATAGTTTGTATCTCTGCTTCCGGACAAGCTGGTATCTGCAGCTACCTTTTAAAAAGCACGCTTACCAATGCCCTCCTGAGAATCGGTGGGCTCAGACTTACCTGGGCCCGGGGTTGCTGCCGTCGCTTGGGAGGGCGGCGCGCGGTGGCTGCCGGGCTGCGGGGCTCGTCGGGCTGCCCCGGCGAGCCCCGGCCAATCGATTCAAACCTCGGCCGCCCAATCAGGGCGGCCGGGGGGTTGGCCCGAAGGGAGGGGCTGGGCAACGGACGGCAGGCTCGCAGTCTTCCCTCTGGTCCGGCCCCTCCCTATTTAGCCCCGCGGCTGCATCGGCTCCTCTACAGTCGCCGGCGGAGTCCGATCACCCACCCACCTCTCCCATTAGGTTGTTTCATTTATTCTCTCGTCACAACGATGTAGGCGGTGGGCATCGGGGCAGATCTCGTTCGGGGGGGCCAGGGCCTGCGCGCCCAGGCCCTCTAAGGGGATTCCCATAAGGGATCTTGGGGGTGAGCTAGGGAAGGGCCTGCCCAGCTCGGGGGCGGCCAGGAGAGCTCACTCCCAGGTGGCAGGGGAGGCCACTCAGGGGTGCACACCCAAGTGACTCCCCCCATATGCCACTCCTTGGGTCCCCCCCTCAGCATGGCTGAGGGGGGTGGGTTCCGGCTGGCAGGCGGGCCAGCCGATGCGCTTTGGGATCTGCCCCTCATGCTGCGCCAATGCTCCTATTGTTATGTTAATAAAGTTGTGGCCTGTTTTACCCCAACTCTGGTGTGGTCTTGGTCATTCTGTGCGCCGCCCTCCTCACTCTCAGCATAGGCGGCAACAAAACATTACATAATGTAATGTTGCTCTAATACCTCTAAATATATTACATGCATTTTATTGCTCATTTTGGGTCTGTAACACAGTTGCATTTAGAATGTTCTTCCTATTCCCCTACTCTACTTTGATTACTGTTTCCTCAGAATATTCAAAGCAGTTATATTAGTCTTCACCCTTTGAGACTCTCCCAAAATTGCATTAAACATTATAGGAACAAGATTCAGGTCCAGGAGCACTTTAAAGAACAATTAGATTTTCAGGGTATGAGCTTTCGAGAGTCAGAGCTCCCTTATTCTGATCTGACAAAGGGAGCCCTGACTCTCGAAAATGCAAACCTTGGAGATCTAGTTGATCTTTAAGGTGCTACTGGACCTGAATCTTGTTCTTCTACTGCAGACCAACACTGCTACCAACCTGAAACTAAATTAAATATTATGACAGAATATCTTCACAGTATCTCTGAGAACACCCGTTTTTCAATGGAAATCAACCTAAAATAAGTTCAATATAAATTTTTGTAGTGGTCTTTCTCATGCTGTTTCTCATGCTCTGAATGTTTGTCAGAAAAGCAGTATATAAATTTTTAAAATGAATACATAAATATAAAAATTGACCACTATTTCCACTATATCTCAATTTTTCACGCTTTATTTAATGCAATATTTGACACTACAGCTAATGCACATTTAGAGATTAGTGCATTATAAACTTGTCCTCCAAACCCTCTTAGAAAAAAGAGCAGCTACTTCATCTTAGTATCTTTTTTTTAAAAAAAAGTCCTAAATATGATAATCAGTTTAAAACATCACTTACCAATTATTTGCAGGCTATTTTCAAATGTATAGAAGTCAGACTTTCTCTTTCTTCTAACTTGTAATCAGCAATGCTACAAAGAAATTGTTCAATTGATACCAGATTAAATTACATGAACAACTGATGAGGAAAAAATGTTCTGTTGTTAGGAGAATGCTTCAGTCACTGACATAATCCATTGGCTATAATTCTGTCTTCTGACCAATCACTGAAGAGGATAATGCAGCACATTTGCATTAATTGCAATATATGATATGGCTCAAATAATTTTCTCACAGAGCCAGAGAAAGATACAAGGAATTAACAAAAACATATTTGTAAAAATTAGACATTAGATGAGATCAAAACTTACCAGGGGTGCAATCAAAAATTAATAAGGATATCCATACACTATCAATGTTGCAAGATACAGTCCCCATGTCAGACAGATGATATTGTGCTATCCAAATAGGTACAGCTGGGAGTTATATAGAAATATAGCAATTTATTTCACAAATATTTGATAGTGTAGAAATAGGCATTGATTACTACAGGCATTTCTAAGCTTATTTCTGAGTATATTGAGCTAGGATCCTGATTATTTGTTCCTACCTGGGTTTTTTTGTATAACACATGAATGAGACGACTGTGGAGAAATATGGCTAATCCTTGCACAGATATGCTGCAGAGATTTGGCAATTCACAAGGTATGCAAAACAGAAGCACTTACCATCTTCTGGTACTTTGATGTTGCTTGCCCGGCAATGAAATCCTAAACAGAGTTACACCCTTCTAAGTCCACTGAAGTCAATAGGCTTGATATAACTCTTGCACTGTATGTTCTGTAATCCACGCTCTGAAGAGGCTGAGGATACTATAGCAATATCAGTTCATGAATATCCGGGGGGGGGGGGGGATGATCTATAACACTGCACGGTCCACACACACCCACACCCGGAGCAGTGTGGAGGGCAATCTAAACTCACTTCTGTTTGGAGATCAGGGAGCGGGGCCACCGGCCATGTGACCATTTTCTCTGAGGGCAACCCTGAGGGCAACCCACTGAGTTCCACCACCTCTTTTCCCAGAAAAAAAACCCTGAGTTACACTATATATTTTAAAATACTAAGTAGTAAATATCAAAAATAATATAAATAATTGTTTATTGTGGTGTTAGCTGATGTAAGATTCTTTCGTTTTTATGCTGAGGAAGGGGAAAGGAGCATGGAGTTATTTTGAGTGGTTTCTGAAAACTATAGCAAGCTTCAAAAGATAGAGAAGTAGCATACTATGGATTTGTTGATCACGTATAGTTAAGTTAGTGGTCATCATCACAGCATTATGTGGCAATGAATTCTACAAGTTATGTTTTTTATGAAATCTTCTGTTTGGCCTGTACTTTATTCTCTCCATCGAACTGAAATAGAGCATAGTGCTGAGTATGTTTGGGGTTATAAAAACAAGTGAAATTGTCTCAAATACAGATGACAGAACCCAGCAAGCAGCCAGGCAATCAAAAACCGCTCTTAAATTTTTCTGTCCTTGGACTGGCGAGAGAATATAGGGATTTGTGAATGATCTCGCCTGCCTGTAAGCCATACTCTAATACTGGAAACGTTAGCGTATGTCTGTCATATATGCTATACTTATTTAGGGCTGGAGCGGGAGATGCACTCTCCGAATGAACGCATACTGTGCGGCTGAACTCTTGCAGGAGTTGAGCTCCGATTCCTTTAGGAAAACCTGATAAAGTTAAGGCTACAATTATAAACCGCAAGCAACACAGCATATTACATGCCTTGCGCTATGATAATGATGAGCAAACAACACCGCGCTCTAATGAGTCCAGAGGAGGAAAAAGTTGTAGATTGTCTTCTAATTTCAAAAGATTCCTACAAACAGAAGCACGTTTCCATCTCCGAATGACCCCTCCTTCCCCAGATGCGAGTGTACTTTCCTACGTTCATTATGGGGACAGGGTAAAAGGCGGAACGAGACGGAACAGGCCAGAACGGGCACTAAAGAAATGCCAGTGCCATAAAAAAGAGGGGGATGTGTTAGAGACACTCCAGAACAATGTTTTAGAAATGAAAACTCTGGACTGCCCCGCTATTATTAACCCTTTCCATGCCAAAAAGCTCCCGGAGCAGCACAAAACAGCCCGGAATGGGCACTAAAGAAAGGCCAGTGCTACAAAAAGCAGTGGGATGTGTTAGAGACACTCCAGAACAATATTTCAGAAATGAAAACTCTGGACTGCCCCACTTTTATTAACCCGTTCCATTCCAAAAAGCTCCCGGAACAGCACAAAACGGCCCGGAATGGGCACTAAAGAAATACCAGTGCCACAGAAAACAGTGGGATGTGTTAGAGACACTCCAGAACAATATTTTAGAAATGAAAACTCTGGAATGGCACCCTTCAATTAACCCTTTCCATGCCAAAAAGCTCCCAGAACAGCACAAAACAGCCCAGAACGGGCACTAAAGAAATGCCAGTGCTACAAAAAACAGTGGGATGTGTTAGAGACACTCTGGAACAATATTTTAGAAATGAAAACTCTGGACTGCCCCACTTTTATTAACCCGTTCCATGCCAAAAAGCTCCCAGAGCAGCACAAAACAGCCCGGAATGGGCACTAAAGAAATGCCAGTGCCACAGAAAACAGTGGGATGTGTTAGAGACACTCCAGAACAATATTTCAGAAATGAAAACTCTGGACTGCCCCACTTTTATTAACCCATTCCATGCCAAAAAGCTCCCGGAACAGCACAAAACAGCCTGGAACGGGCACTAAAGAAAGGCCAGTGCCACAAAAAACAGTGGGATGTGTTAGAGACACTCCAGAACAATATTTTAGAAATGAAAACTCTGGACTGGCACCCTTCAATTAACCCTTTCCATGCCAAAAAGCTCCCGGAACAGCACAAAACAGCCCGGAACGGGCACTAAAGAAATGCCAGTGCCACAAAAAACAGTGGGATGTGTTAGAGACACTCCAGAACAATATTTTAGAAATGAAAACTCTGGACTGGCACCCTTCAATTAACCCTTTCCATGCCAAAAAGCTCCCGGAACAGCACAAAACAGCCAAGAACGGGCACTAAAGAAACGCCAGTGCCACAAAAAACAGTGGGATGTGTTAGAGACACTCCAGAACAATATTTTAGAAATGAAAACTCTGGACTGGCACCCTTCAATTAACCCTTTCTATGCCAATATGCTCACGGAACAGCACAAAACAGACTGCAGTTTTCTGCAGACTCGGGACTGAAAGCACACCCAGACCATGTTTTTCGCTTCCCTCCACCCCAACAATTATCTGTTGGTAGCCTGGGACTTAGCCTCAGGCGAAAAGGAGTTACCTGGCTGGATGCTCCAAGTAACAATAAAAAAATATGTCCTATTTTTTCAGTTATTTATTTGTTTATTTATTTGAAAAAAAATTAAGAGATATCCGATTAATATATATAATAAACCAAAAAAAGGAATCCACTTTAAGGATTGCTTCTCATAGACCAATTCAGTTAGAGGGTCAAAATGAAGGTGAGTGCAAAAATGATGCGAAGGGTGTGTGTGTTTGTACAGTGAACAGTGGATTAATGTGAACAAAATCAGTGATGCAAAAATTCGTGACAGCTTGGTTGGAAAGCTGCATGAAGTATTGGTATCTGAAGAGGGTTTTGACTAAAGTGTCAGCAGGTGCTTGGAGAGACGGTTCAAGCATACCGGGGGGAACAGCAGAGCTGATTTGAAGAGAAGGAGACTGGGTAAGGTTGCAACCTCCAGATAGAGCCTGGAGTTCTCCTGGAATTACAGCTGATCTCCAGATAAGAGAGATCAACTCCCCTGGGATAGCTGCTTTGGAGGGAGGACTCTATGACATTATATGCCACCAAGGTTCCTTTCCTTCCTAAACCACACCATCCTCTGATATTACCCCTAAATCTGTTGGCACAAGCAGGAGTCAGCAACTGTAAGACTGGGGAGGCTGAGAATGGTGAAGCAGCAAATATCATACTCTAGAATGTAACAGATAAAGGGCTTCTAAGCAAGATCAGGTTTGCCATTATGGCCCCTAGGAGAAAATTTCCTATGGGATGGTGGTCTGGCGTACCACTTGTCTGTACACAACACACACACACGTCAGTGCCCAGGCAGCCAGGAGGACCAATAAGGCTAGCTAGGCAAGAATCAGACAGTGGTCTAGTGGTGCAGAAAAGCCTGGTGCTGCAGCTGCTGCCTATCCTCCTCACTTGGCTTGCCTTTGCCTCAGTTGCCCCATCAGTGATCCCTCTTTGGGGATCACTCTTCTTTCAGCTTCTTTCAGGATCTGATCTACTCCTCCTGAGTAGCAGAGATGAGCCAGCTTGGAGAAAGAAGCTTAATGAACCCAGCCTCACCTGTAGGAGAAACTCCCTTTATAAGGCCGCAGCTAGCATGGGATTAGCTAGTCACAATTGTGGTATTCTGGATTTGGTTGTTGGTGAGCTCTTCGGTTCTGGCTGCCTGAGCCTTGGTGGGTCACAGTCTTTGATTTTGGAATCTGTTACTTGACCATGGAGTTTGACCTGAGAATCTTTGTTGTTGGCCCTGTTGTCGTCAGAACTTGCCTCCAACCTAGTGAGCAGGATACTTTTAATCCTTCTGTTTCTATTTGTTGCTCTCCATTATACTCTTAGATTATGTTGCTGCTGTTTCTGTGGGTTTGTCATGAAAATATGGTTTAGAGCAAATTATACTAAGTGATACATGTGTATTCTAATGAACTTTGTTTTAGAATTTCATTAGGCTGTCTTGGTTTGGGGCATAAATTGAGCCAAATGTGTAAGTTTGGTTTTCTATAGTGCCTTTAATAAATATGAATCTGCCTTTCGGATCTCTTAGCGTATCTTTACGTTGGAAGGGTAAATATTTTTACTTTACCTTTTCAACATAAATTTTAAATTTCAGGCATGGGAGAGACGGAGCTCTTTCAAAGTGCTATCATTCTCTTCAACACCGACACCACACCCTCCACTTTTCTCCATTTCTCAGCTTCTTCTGGTGGTAGCTAGGATATTTCACCCCATGAAGTAGGTTCAGGTATTTCTGCTGTTCTTAGTGCAGAGGTAGTCAAGTCAAGTTTATTATTACAGTCTGCGACCAGTACATATAAAACCATTTGCAAATCAGTTTAAAAGCAGTTGAGACTGGATACCGGGGAAGAACAATGAATAAATATAAGAGTAAAAAAATAAGATCATCATAAATTAGTTGTTTAAGATGCCTTATGTGATTTACGTTGCTTGTAGACCTGGGCACAGAATCTTGCTGCTTGACATGGTGTCTGGTGATTCCGATCAGACAAAAGATAATCAAGTTTGATTTTATTTGAACTTCCAGGGAATCTTTCTACTAATGGACTGATGGTTTCCGCTCTAATTTTACAATGACTTGGGCAGTTGAAGAAGATGTGCTCCATTGAGTCAATTTCTCTTAGGGGATAGGAGCAAAGCCTAAGAGAGTAATGGACAGCTTTAAACTTTCCTTCCAGAACGGCAGAGGGTAGAGTTGAACTTCTAGCTAAAGCAAATGCCCTTCTGGAGTTACTGGATTCAAGAAAGTAAAAATAGGCTGCAGGAGCGGCAATATATTTAGTAGTATCTGAAGAAATAAAACCTGGTGCTCTAAGAAAATGTTTGTCTTTCAATGTCTGTCACTCTCTGCTTAATGAGTGATTTTGCTCGGTCTAACCCCATGACTAGCAAACTTTGAGGGGAAAGACCCAATTTTCCCAGGGATTTCAGAGTCGCCTTTTGCCAATTAGATTGTCTTAGAATAACAGAGGGAGCAGACCTTGCGGGTTTAGACGTCCTGACAGCCATTTGAAAACTGAAAGGATGGTGATTCTGGCCTCTACCCTTAACATTCCTGTTTCCAGTCTAACCCATGAGTTAGGCATGCATTTGGGCACTTGTAATAGAGCTCTAAGGAATTTGGAGCGCACTCTCTCAAGTTGAGAGAAAGAGGAGGATGGCAGCCCCAAGAATGATCCGTATACTAATTGGGCCAATGGTTTGGCTTTAAACGAACTGAGTGCAGCCAGTACATACTGCCCCCCTTGTGATTGATAGAATTTCAGTATACCGTGTGCTGTTTTTTCTCCCACATCAGCAATGAAGCTGCTATGTGTTGTTTTGGTACCTGAGGCTTGCAAAACTACACCCAAATATTTGAAGCTTGCAAGTTGTTCTGACTGATGCCCCTGAAGCTCCCATCGTCTGATCTTTGGATTTTTACCGAAAGCCAGGATCTTAGTTTTTTGGTAATTAGTTAGAAGGTGTTCAGTATCACAGAATTGGGAGAATTTTTTTAGGGCTCGTTTCAGCCCTATGGGGGTCCTAGAAAGTAATACAGCATCATCTGCATAGAGCAGTACGTGAATGTGCCTATTTGCTAATTTGGGAGGGTGCAATCCAGGGTCATTCAAAAGGTTTACCAAATTGTTGATGTAGAAGATAAACAGAAAGGGGGCTAGAAGGCACACCTGCCTGTAAGTTTGAATGGGGTCAGTCAAATGCCCAATTCGGCTGCACCTTACTCGGGGCAGTTTGCTTGTGCATAGCCCTCAAAAGGGACAGCAGTCGCCTATCAATAGAGGAGGCCTGCAGTTTCCTCCAAAGTCTATTTCTAGAGACTGTGTCAAAAGCTGCTTTTAAATCAACAAATGCCCGGTAAAGTGATGCTTGGTCTCCTGTAGCGTATTTCTCTACAAGGTGTTGCATTACTAGGCAGTGATCTATTGTTGACCAGCCAGCCCTAAACCCAGCTTGCTCATCAGCAATTATATCCTCCTGTTCTAGCCAGTCTAAAAATTTCTTCAGCAGATGTTTTGTAGACAACTTGCTTACAATGCTTAGTAAGCTGATTGGTCCATAATTGGATGGATCCTCCTTCTTTCCCTTCTTATGGAAGGGGACTACTGTAGCCATTCCCCAATCATTGGGGATGTAGCCGGTTTCATCAATATAAGTAAATAGGGAGGCTAGGAAAGTTTCCCACCAGTCCTTATTTGTTTTTAGTAATTCTGGAGATATTCCATCAAGCCCAGGGGCTTTTGCATTCTTTAACTGGCTAATATAAGCTTTTACCTCTTCGGCATGAACTGCGGGGCATTTGGCCAGATTTTCTATTGTTAGGGCAGGAGGGGGTTGAATAGGATCATCATACATTTTTTGGAAAAAAGAAGTCCATTTATCTGGGGGGATAGAGGAAGCCAAGGGGGAGGCGGCTGTGGAGGCGCGGTTTGACACTAGTTTCCAGAACACCACTGAGTTTTTGCTCGTAGCTGCTTCAGCTATATTGGCCCACAGTTTTCTGGTATGTTCTTTCTTACAGCGGGCAACCAGTGATTTATACTTCTTTTTTAAAAATGAAAGAGAACAATATGCATCTTGTCTGGTCTTTTCATCAGCTCTCAGTGCTAGCTTATAGGCATAGATTAAAGCATTTTTAGCACAAATACAGCTTTGATCAAACCAAGGTTTAGATGACAAATTGGTCTTGACCAGTTTTCCCTCTCGAGCACCTACCAAAAGTGGCCTTAAGGATTGGACGAGGTCATCATAACTCTTTAAAGGATTTTCAGATTTTGAGGAAACCTTAAAAGCTTGGCTATATAGTTGTAGGTTCTAGTGCAGAGGTATTTTTCCCTGCACTTGTTCCTCTGCAGCAAGTATGCTATGCGCATTGCTACAGCAGAATTTCCCTACTTTCCTCCCTTTTATTGCAGCCATGAAGCTGACTTTCTGCCCATTTCTTTCCAGACACAGCAGAATAGCTGTGAAGATTTTAGTGTTTTCCACTCTGCCTCTTCTCTTGGTTTTGCTGGGATACAGTTTGCTCTAAGAAGTGGGTTTTTTTCTTAGCTCTGGAGGCAGTTTCCCACCTTTTCCCTTTTGTTTTCCTTCTCACTTCTTGCTTGGCTTCCTCAAGTTGCTGAAAAGTTTCTTTTTCTAGCATTGGAAGCTATTTCCCCACCTTTTTCCTGGCTGGCACAACAGAGTGTCTTCTACTCCCACCCCCTTCTCATGTTTGCTGTGAGACAATGAGAGAGAGAATTGTGTTGTACTTGAAAAGGAGATACTTTTGTCTGCAGTTACTTAATTTGTTTGCTTTCTTCTTTTTAGCTGGCTCTCTGGAGAGCTAAAAAGGAGTAGTTTCACTAAGGATTGTTCCTCTCAAGTTGACTGAGACTTCTGAGATAACTTTGAGTAATTGAGAGGGCGGTAGCAGAATAGCTGCAGGTATACCTGGGTGATGCCTCTATCCTGGATCCATTCCAGTCCAGCTTCAGGCCTGGCCATGGTACAGAGACGGCTCTGGTTGCCCTCACAGATAATCTGTGGCGACACCTGGACCGGAGTGGGTCGGCACTGCTGATACTTCTAGATCTTACAGCAGCATTTGACATGGTCAATCATAATCTTCTGACCCATTGCCTTGCCGATGTGGGGATTCATGGAACAGCCCTGCAATGGCTGAACTCCTTCCTTCACAATCTAGGACAGAGGGTGGCACTCAGGGAACAGATGTCTGCTTACCATTCTTTGGTATGTGGCATCCCTCAGGGGGCGATTCTTTCCCCGATGCTATTTAACATCTGTATGTGCCCCCTTGCCCCGTTAGCCCGCAGCTTTGGGCTAGGTTGTCACTGGTATGCGGATGACAGCTCTATCTGCTGATGGATGGTGTTATGACCTTTACTTTCTTTAGGGTAGATTTTTCTTTTAATCTATCCCTTAACCCTCTGGGTAGTCTGCTGCCACCCGGAATATTTTATTCCAAGATATTTTATTTAAATTTTCCCTTTGGTAACGTTCCTAAGCGTCAGGTTCCTTCGTGGTTCTATGTGGCCCTGAAGATAGGAATGGGATATAGCAATGACAGCTACACTGGGATATAGCAAAACAAAAATAAGCTTTTATTTATTCGAGAAGCGTATCGGTTTCATAAATGTAGTTCTTGGTTCTTAAAGTTACTTCATTTACTCTCATTCACACAGCTGGCCTCTCTTTCCCTGACTGAGTGTCCTTTCACAAACATGCTCAGTTCAGGTTCCACACAGGTTATATTTCTCTCATAAACACTTCAACATATTCAGGCAGCACACAGCTAGCCTGCTTTCTTCTGACTAAAAATTTTCTCTCTCAGTCTCAAACTGCATTCACTCCACCCACCCTCTCAGTCCTCAACCAATCATATTGTCAGAAACTGTTTTAAACTAAGTAACGCCATATTTAATCGTGTAGTGTTTAGACTTCTTTCCCTCCAGGCAACACCTGCAAGGAGCCGATTCCATGGGAAAGGATCCTGTCTTATCTGCTGTTTCGACCTTGGCCAGCTCAGCGCACCTCTGAGAAGTTTTGCTGTATGAACTTGGGGGGGAGGCTGGGCTCCGGGAGTGTGAAATGTAACAACCTTTGCTCTATGATTCATTCCTAGCAACGCTTTGCTTGGCCAGGATCTCTAATCCTGGAATATGCACATCTGGGCTTGAATGCTGTCTTTCACAATAAACCTTTTGAAATCAAAAGACCTCGTCTTCTTGCAGAAGGGAGTGAAACAGACTATCAAGTCTGGAATGCCATAGCCTGACACATATCACTCACTCATCCATCTCCTTCACCCCCCACTCTTCACCTATCTCATCAAGCATTTAAAGATACATGCACACATTTACTTGGAATCATTACAGATGGCCAGTCCGATCTTGCTTTGGATTCCTTGGTCAAGGGTCTTGAGGCTGTGACAGTATGGTTACATCAGAGTCGCCTGAAATTGAATCCCCTGAAGACAGAGGTTCTGATTCTGGATCATGGGGCAATCGAGCTGGGAACCGGCTCCCAGCTGTTGATGGGGTACAATTGAAACCTTTCGTTTCGTTTTCTCAGCCATGCCGGACGCTCCTCTCAGCTGGTCCGGGAGGAAACGACCGGGCACCCTGACCGGGCGGCTGATCCGCAACGATTAGCCCCCAGGACTCCCAGGGAGGGAGCCAGGGTCCGGGACGCGGCGGGAAGAACTCCCCGAAATCAATGCGGGGGGGGGAATTGCCCGTTTGTCCCTATGGAGGCCGGCAGATGTGCGCGGCGCCTCGAGTGCCGCCGGGCAACGAGAAACGGCAAGTAAAAGAAACAGGCGGAAGCCTGTAAACAAGCGAATCCCTTCTGTTCTACAAGCGTTTGTGAAGGAGAGGTTGATCTGAAGAAGACTCGCTCTTCCCCTTCGTTGAGTTCCAGAATTTTGTTGGCGCCCCCCCCCCAAAATGGCAGCAAAGAAGCAAAGTCCCGCTCTCGGTAAGTCAATCTCGGCTACCTTGAAGGGGGAGTCGCTCAAAGAGTTGGTGCGCAGGGCGGTGGTGGAAGCTATAAAACCCTTTGTTGACAAGCTGAACGAAACTGATCAAAGGGTGGGCTTAATTGAAAGCGAAGTGAAAACCATTAAGGCAGCAGCGGGGGGGGCAGAAAAGTCTGCTCTGGAAAGTGCGTCACTTGTGAAGGCTACAAAAAAGGAGCTGAAGTTGGTGGAGAACCAGCTGATCGGGCTACAGGTGGAATGAACGCAGACAATTTTGCGTCTCCAAAACGTGAAAGAGGAGGAAAATGAGGATCTGTGGGATTTGGTCTCGGAACTACTGGCGACACCCGCGAGGACGACTAAAGAAGAGGTTAAAAGCGCCATTTTGGAGGTCCGTCGGGCTTCTTCAAAATATGCAACAAAGCGACAGTTGCCTCGTGAGATCATTATTGACTTTTCATCTAAAAAGATTCGGGACACCATCCTATATAACTCATACAATGCGGATTTGGACTTTATGGGTTTGAAAGTCAAGATTTTGAAGGACGTTCCATTTCTAGTCTGGAAACGGCGTTTTAAATATAAAAAGTTTGCAGCTCTTCTGAGGGACCATGGAATAAAGTACAAATGGTTATTCCCGGAAGGAATATGGTTCAGATATAAAGATCAGGCCTATAAGATATTATCAGAAGATCAACTAAAGGATTTTGAGAATAAAAACCCAGAACTCTGCTGCACCAAGAAAGAAGAAAAGGAGGAGCCGGAGGGGGGAGGAGGAGGAGGAGAGCATCGCAACAGCAGTTGCACAGAGAGAATTGCGTCCGGGACCTAGAAGGGGGAGGAAAGTTTAATCAGATTTTGAAATGTTTATTCTCTGTATGATTAACCACTCCATCATTATTCTACGGAGCTATTTTTGTATTATGACAGTATGAAGGGAAACATTGAAGTGTAGTGTTTAGTGTTTGTAGTTCATTCCCCCCCTTTTCTTTTTCCACCCCCTTTGTCCCTTCCCTCTCCCCTTTCCTTGTGATAGTCTGTAGTGTTTTGTAGTTATGAAAAATAAAAAAATTTATAAAAAAAAAAGAAACCTTCCCTGATGGTGAGGAGTCTGGGTGTGACCTTGGATGCTACACTTTCAATGGAGGCCCAGGTCATGACTGTTGCCAGGTCTGCCTTTTTTCATCTTCGACAGGGCAGGCAACTGGCGCCCTATCTTTCACCACAGGACCTGGCCACAGTAATCCATGCAACGGTCACCTCCAGGCTAGACTACTGCAACTCACTCTATCCTGGACTGCCCTTGGGTCTGGCCCGGAAGTTACAGCTGATCCAGAATGCAGAGGCACGCATCCTTACCGGAACGCCCATCCAAGCGCACATTCATCATGTGCTGTGCCAGCTGCACTGGCTTCCAGTGGAGTTCCAGATCTGGTTCAAGGTGTTAACCTTGGTATTTAAAGTCCTTCATGGACTGGGACCTCCATACCTGCGGGACCGCCTCTTCCATTACGTCCCCTGCAGGGTGTTGTGCTCTGCAGACAAGCAACTCCTGGTGGTCCTTGGACCAAAGGACATCCATCTGGCCTCAACCAGGGCGAGGGCTTTTTCTGCCCTGGCCCTGGCCTGGTGGAATGCTCTCCCGCTGGAGATCTGGGCCCTGTGGGACCTGTTACAGTTTTGCAGGGCTTGTAAAATGGAGATGTTCTGCTGGGCCTTTGGCTGAGTGCCAGCGAGTGTCCTTCTTCTTCCATCTAAGACCTCCATTTCTTCCGGAGCTGCCCTCAGCCATCTGCCATGCCTGTATACGGACTCCCAATATTTGTTTAAATAGCCTGCTCCTGGACTATTTTAATTATTTTAAAAAATATATTATTGATTTTATGTTTCTGTGATTTTAATGTATTTTTTAATGTTGTTAGCCACCCTTAGCCCATCTGTGAGGAGGGCAGGGTATACATCAAATAAATAAATAAATAAATAAAAAAGTTACGGTGAGCTTTTGAGCTGCTTGATGTCTGTGGACAGGACCATTTAGGGGGTGCTCAATAGGTTTTCTCAGTTGCATTTTTTTCAAGAAAGTAATCTGTTTAAAACTATGCCCCTCTTGAGGTCTGTGCCCAAGGCGGCTGCCTAGTTGGTCTAATGGTAGCATTGGCCCTGTCTATAGTTATGGCAAACAGAAATGGGGAAAGGGGACAGCCTTGTCTAGTTCCCCTTGCTATATGGATATCTATTGAATGTACATTGTTAGTCCTAACTGTAGCTTTTGGAGAAAGATAAAGAGCATTAATGGCATTTTAGAATTGGTCGCCAAAACCCATTTTTTGAAGTAAAAGTTTTAGATATGGTATTTCCACTTAATCAAATGCCTTCTCTATATCAAAGGCCAGAAGTAATGCAGGGGTTTTATATGCTTCACAGAAATTAATTATAGTTAAAGTGTTGCGTGTATTGTCTGGTCAAGGTGAATGTAGTTGGTTATTTAAATTTAGACAATGTTTTGGCAAATATGCTTGTAAAGATCTTTTGGTCTTGATTCAGTAAGGGTATTGGTTGAGAAGATTTAGTATTTGTAATATGGTTGTCCTTTTTTGGAGTAACTACTATTTCAGCCTCTGACCAAAATAGAGGGATGCTACCTCCTAACATAACAGAGTTGCATGTGGCAGTTAGTGGAGTTGAAAGTAGGTGAACGTATTTTTTTGTAAAAATTTGGCAGGGAATCCATCCCTGTCTGAAGCTTTGTTATTTTTTTCAAGGATTTGATAGTGACTGTAACATCTTCTGTTGTGACTGGTTGGTCCAGATATTGTTTATGTTCTTGTGAGTTTTTTTTCCAAATTTCCTGTGATGATAAATAATTTAAAATATGATTAGTGTCAGGATTGTCTGATGTACAAATGGTTTGGTAGTATTCAGCAAATACATCGGCTAATTTTACAGAATTCGTTTGAGTTTTTCCTGGGTGCCTTTAATAGCTTGTATAGAATGTGAGGAGGTTTTTTCCTCTAATTTTCATGCAAGCAAGTTTATAGATTGGGTGGCCTTTTTTGTGTTCATCTTCTAGTTTTCTTATTCTAGATATCATTTCATTTCTAATGTTTTCTTTTTGCTCTTCATGACAGGAGGCAACGGAGATTAATTTCCCTCTAAGTACCACTTCCATAGCATCCTACATGTGGATTTGAGGAATGCCACATAGTTTGTTTCTATTGTTTAATTTCTAAAGAGACTTCAGAAGAAATTTATTTGTTAAATAAAAGTGATTTATTTAGTTTCCAATTTGTTTGATGTCATTTATTCTCAGTGTACATTCTGTCCAAGCATAGTCTGTCCACAACTTGTCACCAATCCTTGATGTAAGAGTTTGACTAATTAATTTAGGAGATAAGAATATGCCATTTAAATATGTAATTTAGAAGATAAGAATATGTAATCAATCCTTGTGTATATATTGTGGATAGAAGAGAAGTATGTATAGTCTGTTACCAGTGGGTTTTGAAGATGTCACTAGATCAATAGATAAAGCCTAAGAGCCATTAATTGATCTTAGCAGCTTAGTAACTGTATTGTTAATTTTAATTGCTTTGACACGATAGGCAGTAAAATTTAAAAGGTCATTCAGAGAGGAGTGATACAACTGTTTACTGCTGACACATTGATTTACCCATGCTGAACGAAAGCAGAATTGAAAGCCAAGAAATCAAGTGTGCTCTGCATGAAGACAGCTCGTCAGGTTGTTTTGATCTACAAGCAGCTCTCCACACTGAAAGCAGTGAAAGCAGCTTTCTCAGTAATCATGCTTTGCGGTATTATCCAATACAATTTTTAAAGTTTGTATATGTACACTCACACATTATGCAATGCATTTATATTTTGTATCACTTTCATATTTATCAAAATACTTAATTTCACAGGTCAAGGGATGGTGTCATGGAAATATAAATAATAATAATAACTGTGCTTATATACCGCTCTTCTACACATATTAGTGCCTCACCCAGAGCAGTGAACAAGTTAGTGTTATTCTTATCCCCACAATGGAGCTGGGGCTGAGAGGAGTGGCTGACCCAAGGCCACCTACTGAGCTCATGTCAGTAGTGGGATTCAAACCAGTAGACTGATGATTATGGTTTAGAACACATACTTCGTGAAACATATGCATTCTAAATAACGCTGTATGAACATCACTGTAGTTCTTTTTCTAGTATGGTGTATAACTGGTGCTTTATCTTTGACAGCCAATTAAAAATAGTGAACAGTATCAGATACATGTTCTGTAATTGTTAGCAGAGACCAAGGATGATCTGGTCATGTAACTTTTCTTGTCATTTTTACTATCCATATCTCTTATCTTGCAGCTGGGCATAGTGGTACTTTTGGCTAGGTAGAATGTCACATGATTGGAAATAGTAAAAAAGAATTAAATTATGATTGGTTTGATATTTATCTTTGTTATCATATGAAAAGATCTTAGATTTCTGCATAAGATAATATATAAAATGGTAATCCAAATAGCAGATCAGGGTTTTGGCCAAAAGAAATCTCATGAAGATCTAGGCAGGAAACTTACCCTTGTAATATGTGCTACGGTAACTTGAATGCATTTCATCGTTAATCTGACTGAGTTAGATTTCATTAAGAAATGTTAGGAAACTTAATTCTTGTTGTGTTCATCTGTTCTATTTTTCTATGTTTTATTTAAATAAACATTTATATTTTGATACCTCACGTAATGAAAACGACTAGCATTTGTTAATGAAAGAAGCCATTAAACTCTTAGGAGGAGTCTGTCTCCTGGTTGGGAGAGTGCAACAAAAACATACATCCCATTGTACTGAAAAGCAGTTTCTCTAAAACAGAGAAACGTGTTTTCAGTTCTCACTTGAAGGTATCAAGCTGCTCAGGATTTAAGATAAAACCTTCAACCCATCTCTACCGAGTATTTAATACTTTTTATTTAATGTTTAAAAGTTATGTTTAATATTTATGCCTAATATGATTATAGAAGCAAGACTGTTTGAATTATCTATAAACTTATTTGAGTTGGATTGTTAGTAAAATTACAATTTTATGAAATTTTTACCATTTTATAACATTACAACTTTGTACCAAAAAAGTTTTGCATGTAGAAGAGGTTGCCAAAAATAAAATTCCCCATCCCCTGCGACAGCGACAGCGACAGAGACAGCCGGGCCCCCGGGGGTCGCGGCTGCGCTGCTCCCCCCGACGCCCCCTGTCCCGCCTCCGCCATCAGTTATCAAACTCAGTTCAAGGTCTTGACTGTGACATGGCCTTGGCCTGGCATATCGGTAGGACAACCTCTTCCTCTATGTTCCACCACAGCAGCTTTGCTCACCTGATCAGGGCTGTCTTCAGATACCGTCGAAGAGGGAGGGAGAAAGCTGCCATTTGTCTACTGAATGTAAAGCCTTTGTCCTTCACATATGTGAGAAGCTGTTCTCTTCCACATATGTGACAGGGGGAGGTAAACCCCCTCCCCCCCACCAATCCTTGCCTTTTGAGTGCTGACATCTACAATGGATGTCCTGGCTCCATTTTGGGGGGTTCACCAACCCACACTTTACAAACCAGTGGGTGAAGAAGACATCATTTGTGCATTTTATCTACCTACCTCTTTGTGGCTGCATGGCAGACAGATGTTTGGGATATAAACTTCCCTGTGTCCCAAATACCTGGTTCCAGGTCACAGCGTTAGCAAATATGAATGCTGTGCTGTCACAGGATGGCATTGTCAACGATATCAAAAGGCACTAAGAAGTACAGGAAAACAAACAAGGATGCAGTTTCCAAATAAGAGGATCAGTGTAGGGCATTCATCAGGGCAACAAATGATCTTAGTCTGCCATGATGAGGGCAACAATCAGACTGAAATGGATCATCTTTATGACGTGGCAACGGGGGTGGACAGGGTTGCCAAAGAAGCCATGGAAAATGGTTCTTCACCATTGGTCCCATCCCTCTTCCATCAACACTGCCTCATCTGGAGGAGATCCAACAGATAATGGGCTAATATGCAAGTACAAGCCAGCAGCAGGAGGCAGCACCACAGTGAAGCCAAGGACTATTGCTGCCTGTCTCCCTCGGCTCAGTTTTTTGTGGCACTGGCGTTTCTTTAGTGCCCGTTCCGGGCTGTTTTGTGCTGTTCTGGGAGCTTTTTGGCATGGAAAGGGTTAATTGAAGGGTGCCAGTCCAGAGTTTTCATTTCTAAAATATTGTTCTGGAGTGTCTCTAACAAATCCCACTGCTTTTTGTAGCACTGGCCTTTCTTTAGTGCCCATTCCGGGCTGTTTTGTGCTGTTCCGGGAGCTTTTTGGCATGGAAAGGGTTAATTAAAGGGAGCCAGTCCAGAGTTTTCATTTCTAAAATATTGTTCTGGAGTGTCTCTAACACATCCCACTGTTTTTTGTGGCACTGGTGTTTCTTTAGTGCCCATTCTGGGCTGTTTTGTGCTGTTCCGGGAGCTTTTTGGCATGGAACGGGTTAATAAAAGTGTACCAGTCCAGAGTTTTCATTTCTAAAATATTGTTCTGGAGTGTCTCTAACACATCCCACTGTTTTCTGTGGCACTGGCATTTCTTTAGTGCCCATTCCGGGCTGTTTTGTGCTGTTCCGGGAGCTTTTTGGCTTGGAACAGGTTAATAAAAGCGGGGCAGTCCAGAGTTTTCATTTCTAAAATATTGTTCTGGAGTGTCTCTAACACATCCCCCTCTTTTTTGTGGCACTGGCATTTCTTTAGTGCCCATTCTGGCCTGTTCCGTCTCGTTCCGGCTTTTACCCTGTCCCTTCATTATGGAACCGGGACATGATGCCCTTACACCACTCCCTCAGCAACTACAACTCCCACAATTCTTAGCGGCACAACAAGCGACATATGTGCCTTGGCCGAGATAGAGGGGGCGGGGATGTGTTAACAGCCTGCTCGAGAGTCATCTCTTAAGGAAAGGTCGTTCGTGAAAGGGTACAGTAATAAATATCCGAGACGCTGATGTTTCGAGAAAGGTTGTTGGTTGTCAGCAGGGTCAAAGAGGTGTGTGGAGAGGGCAGGGTTTGTTGAGCGGTACTAACCGTGGAGGAGCAGGGAATAATTAAGGTGCGCCAAGGGCCTTACGTGATGGATTTGGCTTTGGGAGTCAGGTTCTGTACTGAAGTGAGAAGACTATTGTACAGAATATAAATTGCACCTGCCTAGGCTACCCCTTATCATTTCGCTCTCTTAACAAAGGGAAGGGACAAGGTTCTCATACAGTTTGTTGCTTTTCTAACATATTTTGAGGAAGAGACCTTATTTTTCTCTAGCATTTTTTGATACAGCTGGAAAGGTCGCTTTCATACAAACAAAATATTTATTTTAAGAATGTTTATAACTTGAGGAAATGTGAGGGATAACAGACAAAAAAGCGTTTACATTCTCAATCAAACAAAGGAATTGGTTCTGCTAAATAAAGACACCATTTCACAGATCTCAGTACTGCATGATATGTTTAGAAGAGGATTAAAGCAAAAAGCATACTCGAGAACCCAAATATCTGGTTTGCTGTCACGTTTGTTTTGTTTTGGTGAGTTTGGGTATAATGATCACTGTGTAAAGACCATGGCTTATTTAAATTTGTCTGAGAGGGCAATACACATTGTCCAACAAATCTAGAATCCTGTTTTTAAAAGATACCCATAGTTGAGGAACAGGTGTTGCAGTGGAAAAACATTCAGATGGGTCTGGACTGTGGTCTAAAATACTGCAGGACATTTAATATATAGCATCTATATCAATTTTTTGGCAAAACAACAATACAATCCCTTATGTAGGAGTCACTAAAGTTGTTTGTTTAAGTCTCTTTTCCTTGAACATTTGCAGTTCAAGAAAGAAATGAGAAACAACTTGTTCAGTGTAAGAGTATTTTGGCTATTTCTTGTAGGCAGTTTGTTTTGCATGATACTTTCCCAGTAACATTTTCAATGATGACAGAAAAAGCAGTTACTTCTGTGACTCATACCCATGGTACAATTGGGGGAGAGTATTCTCCCTCTCCAAGATTCTGTAAACCTGGTTTAATTTATGAAGTGATAATAAAATGCAAGAAACTATGAGCCCTGGCATCTTTAAGCACTAGTTAAATACTACAAATTAGCAGTGGTATGTAGAAAAAGGTTATCAGTACAGATAGTAAGTAAACAAGCTATATTTCAGTGTGTGAACTAATAGAGTGGCTTAATCTATGCACTACCTTGGATGATAATTGTAACCTTTTCTGTTCATTTTAACCTGCCTCGGACCTTTAGTATAGTCCGTTCTTTTACCTCAGGAGGGCCCTGGTTACAACCAACAACTCCCTTTTCCCATACACACAGAGTGTCAAGTGTTCTCTATTTTACCCAGGCTTATACCTTCCCTCCCACCACTAACATCACTTGTGGTGTTTTGTTCCTTCTGTGTGACTTATATGTTGCTGCTTTCTTGACTTTCTCAGTGTTTCCAAAAGGTATTTGGTGCCACCAGAGATTTTAACCTTAAACCTCTTCTGTTTGTCTTGTATTATAAGAAAGCTTTGTTATATATGGTAGCGTGGGGATGGCTGTGGGATAAAAAGGGGATTTTTGTTTAATCAAAAGTGGAATTTACATATGTGTGATGGCTGATAAGCTTGGTGGTTTCAATAGTTACATATTCTTAAAGGTATATTCACAGTCCCAGTCACAAAAGACCAATTTTCCACAAAGGTCTTCACTCACAAAATTATTCTTTTATCCATACAGACACAGAAATCCTCAGGCTCCAAATTACAGTTCACTCTGTCCCATAGGGTCCAGCCACTGTCCAATCAGAGCACATTCCATTCACCTATCCAGCCCCTCTTCTTTCTTCAGCAGCCTATATTTAAACCCACAGCAACAGTTTAAAAAAAAACATTAACCAGAATAAATAAAATGTTAAAAATTATTTACATAAAAAACATTACAGTAAAAAATTATATACAATTTGTTCAATGGGATTTTAAATTTTTCCACAGTGTTTGAAATCTTTTGCTTTGTAGATATGAAGAATGACCATGTTGCATGTGCTACTGAGGAGAGAAATACAATGTCATGCCTGGGCATACTTAACACTGATTCCAAAGAAAGAAAAAACAGTTCCAAGTTACTGCCTCTGTGGGCATAGAAAGTTGTCAAATCACACGCCTAAAAACATTAAAGACTTTTACAGGCTGCTTAAACTTCAGGAAGGCTGTTCTTTGGATGATGTCAGAAATTCATATCGAGATCTTGCCAAAAAGTACCACCCAGACAGTGGTTCATTTACAGCAGATTCTGCAACTTTTGTGCAAATTGAAGAAGCATACAGAGTGGTACTTAATGATGTTGCCGAGAAAATGAAATTAAATGAAAAGGAAGAGGAGGAAGAAGACAAATTCAAGTCTCTAGCACCACAACACAGACAGTACTTAAGTTTTGAAGGTATTGGTTTTGGTACTCCAAGTCAAAGAGAAAGACAGTATATGCAGTTTAGAGTTGATCAGGCTTCTGAACAGGTCATGGAATACCGCAAGCAGAAAATGGAGGGCCAGTTAGCTACAAGCAGTGCAATGTTAGCAAAAGATGTAAGGCAAAGTAAGAAGGTAAAAATCACCCAAGCAATTGAAAGGCTTGTTGAAGACCTCATTCAGGAATCTATGGCAAAAGGAGACTTTGATAACCTTAGCGGTAAAGGAAAGCCGTTGCAAAAATTTTCAGACTGTCCACATATTGATCCTATGACTCACAATCTGAACCGGATTCTGATAGACAATGGGTACCAACCAGAATGGATCCTAATGCAGAAAGAAATCCGGGAAACAATTGAAAAATTAAGGAAGGATTTGATTGCTTCCAGGAATAAACTGGGAGATCAAATGACACCATATAAAATCAACCTCTGGAATGAGATCTGTGAACAGTTTATAGAAAATATCAAGAAATTAAACAAAAGGATTAATGATTTCAACTTAATTGTTCCAATTCTCAGCAGACAGATGGTGCATTTTAATGCCAACAAAGAAATTGCACGTGCACAGGAACTCAGTGAAACCCAGAGGGAAAAAGCAAAGGCTGCAGAAAACACAAAACAAGCAGGACATGAATGTGGCAGAGAATCTGATCTTAAAACCAGTTTTTTAAAATGGATGAATCTTATTTTGAAATAAGATTGAGATGATAAACACTAACAGTCACATCACTTCCACAAAACATCCAGATTTTCTGTGTACTGATATAATAAGCCACATTTCCTACTTCAACAACTTTGCCATGGAACTATGCAAATAAATCAACGCATTTCTTCTTGCTTTTCTCAATGTTTCTTCATTTGTGTGTGTGTCAAATTAGATAATTTAAAAAGATGGTAATTCAAATTGTATTTACAACAAATGGAATTAAAAAATTTTCAGGAAAATTTTTATTTCTGAAATTGAAAAGTCCTCACTCGTCTTTAGTACCATGTATGTTCGGGGCAAAAACGATGGCTGCTTTAGAATCTGCCACTTGAAGTAACTATTTTTGTGGTATCACCTCTTGTTCTATATCCATTATTTTCCATTCCATAGCTGGGTAAGAATGGGTGTAAATCTGGCTCCAATTTTTTTTACAGTATTATTTGGGTTCAAGGTTCTTTGCAGTGATGATAACACTGTTGTCCAAGAGTGCTGCTGAATATCTGCAGTGATAGTTCAGTTCTCATATTATGAAAGAGCAGGGGCAGCCCAACCATATAGGTGATATAGGCAGTCACCCAGGGGACCAGATTTTAAGGGGTCTTGCTCAGTGGTGGCACAAAGGAACATCCTTCTTCCCTCTCTGGGGCTCTAGTGGTGTGGCTCCTGTGGGGGAAGCAAGATTCTTACCTCAGTGATTGACTGCAGCAATGCTCTAGAAATGAATGAATGGGTGACTACATTCTATACATGGATTTGTATCTGCTAGAAATATTTTATGGAAGCTTGTGCTTATTTCTGATCTTTTTATATTCCCACGCACATTCTTACAAAATTATTGTAGTAAGTGCTGCTTGAGAAACCAAAGCAACATGCCCTGCTGATGGTTGCTCTTAGTTAGAAGGGTTTCCTCGCTTATGCCCAAAGCTGCATTCCCACTATGCCTTCTGGATCCACCTTATTTACATGGACCAGTGTCTCCCTTTCATATTCAGAATCTGATTTCTTTTTGATATTAAGAACATAAGAACAGCCTTGCTGGATCATACCTGTAGGCCATCTAGTCTAGCATCCTGTCTCACACAGTGGGAAACTAATTATTCTGGATGACCAACAACAGGGCACAGATACCAAGGCCTTCTCCCAATGTTACCTCCTGGCATTAGTATTCAGAGGTTTACTGCCTCTGAACATGGTGGTTCCCTTTAGTCACCATAGCTGGTAACCACTGATGAATCTATTCTCCATGAATCTTATGTAATCTCCTTTTAAAGCCATATGTACTTGTGGCCATCACTATATCCTCTGGCAGAGAATCCCACATTTTAATCAATCCTTGATTAATAAAAATATTTTCTTTTTCTGCCCTGAAACTATTGCCCATTAACTTCATTGGGTACCCTCAAGTTCTAGTATTTTGGGAGAAGGAAAAAAGTTCTTGCTGTCCACTCTCTTTTATAAATCTCTTATCATGTGCCCCCCTCCCGCCCACAGTCATCTTTTTTTCTAAACAGAAAAGTCTCAGACTCTTTAGCCTTTCCTCATAGAAAAGGTGCTATGTAATTATCCAGCATTCTTAATATCAGTGCAATCGACAGAAACTCATACCATCCATTATAACAACTACAAAAACCATTAAGAAGAGCAATTACATGAGTCCAAAAAAAGTACCCTATCCAAAGATAAGAAGGTCACAGGCAAGGCACTCCTTCTTAAAACAGTTCCTATCACTATAGCTTGTCATATTTATAGGATAACTAACAATAGGATAACAGTAAGAATGTGAGCATTCTTGGCTACTATCTTATAATTTCAAACACCAGACAAGGTTATCCATATTTGGAACATCTCTTTAGAAGATATAAAAATAGTTCATTCTTGCTACCTCTTATCATAACAAACACTATGTAAAATTAGTGTTTACAAGTTTCTCATACATATGAATATCTTTTGGCCCTCAACCAATATATCAATCTTTGAGTTCTGACTTCTCTGAAGTTAGACGTTCCTGCCATTCCCAGACACTCCCTGCACCTGGGTCTTAGTACACTGTATATATAGATGCAAGGCTCTTCTAATCTACACATGGCCATACAGCTGTGTTACTCCATTATTCCATGCCCCTGTCCAAAGTTGTTCTGTTCTAGGCCACTAGACTCCCTTTGTGGTCTGTCTAGTTATGGGGCCGGGCTATCCCTGTTTCTGTGTGCATATCCAGCAACTGTTTCTTGGTCATATCCAGCAATGTTCTCCTATAGTTCTAGCTATATTCATGACAATGGAGTTTGCCTGTTTCACTGCTGATACACACTGTGTCAACACTCTCATTGAGCTATGTACTATGACCCCAAGGTCTCTCTACCTCTCTGTTTCATCAAGTTCAGACACCATCAGCATATATTTACAATTAGGACTTATTGTTCCCATACGCATCACCTCACACCTACGTTGGCTTTATTTGTACCATGTTTTCCACTCGAGACAGACCTTCCTGGAGCACTTCACAATCCACTTTGGTTTTCATCAGCCTAAATAATTTTGCCTGCATTGTTCACCCTTAATTCAAAGTGGGTCCAATATCAATCCTTGTGAGACTCCACTGCTTACTTCCCTCCATTGAGAGAGCAGTCCATTTTTCCTATTTTCTGCTTCCTGTCATTTATCCAATTTTTAATCTATTAAAGGACTTCTCCTCTTGTCCCCTAACTGCTTAACTTACTCAGGAGTTTTTGGTGAAGTACCTTGTCAAAAGCCTGTTGAGAATCCAAGTATACAACGTCTTCTGGATCACTGTTATCTTACATGATTGTTTACTTTCTCAAAGATCTCCAAAGGGCTGGTGCAGCAGGACTTCCCTTTGCAGAAGCCATGCTGATTTTCTCTCAGCAAGCTTTGTTTCTCCAAGTGCCTAATAATTCTATATTTAATAACAATTTCAACTAATTTGCCTAAGAAAGATGTTAGGCTAACTGTCCTGTAATTTCCTGGTCCTTCTCATGACCCCATTTTAAAAATCAATGTTAACATACGTTGGATAGGGTTGTCAAGTGCCTAAAGGACACTTGGCTGAAGGACACACAGGTTATCTACCAGGTTATCTGCCAGGTACTGTACCTCTGTGCCATGAAAAGCTTCAGCTGCCCATTTCCACACATTAAGCCTCTATTAAAAGAACAAGACATTTTTCTCCAGGCCTGTTGACAAGGTTAAAACCAGGGCAAAATGCTTATGAGGCATCACTATTGTATTATTTACATGCCTTGTACTAAAAAAAAAAAACATGGCATGCTTAACAGAACATGAATTAAAAAATGTACAGAGACAAGAAAAAGTACAGATGACAACAGAGTGCATCTTTTGAAATGACATACATTTTTCCAAGGTTTTGAACAAATAGGAAATTGCACCCTCTCTCTTGACTGCTAATTAAAACTAAAACTAATCAAGCATTAGAAAAGTGGTAGTGACGTTCTGCAACAACAGATCAACTGTGAGGTAAAGCAGCTGGATTTCATTCAAAAATGCTTAACACAACTTATTTATTGAATAAAAAGTAATGTGGGTAAACAATACAAGTGACGGATTTTCTAGTTACTGGCCCCATTTCTGTAACATTATCTTATAGTTTTTGGCAAGGAGCAATATCAATGGAAACTGGGAAACTGCTGTAATTTTTTAGGAGTCGTTTTTAACAGCTGCTTTGATTTCCACCAACTTTCCACCACTATAATCTGTGAAGGTTCTGGAAATAAGGCAGCACATTCTCAAGGGCAGCTAAGGCAATAAAACACTAGTGTGTTGAAGAAAGTACAAGTGAAGAAGAATCCCAGAATCACTGGGAACGAGAACCAATTATCCTTCATTGGTGATAATCTGTATATATCGTGATGTGAATAAAATAGGCGGAGCGTACAAGGAAATCCCAGCCTAGTCTCAAAGTGGTTCTTATAAAGCACTAAAATGTGGGGAATGACACGTGCAACTTGTCATCTGAAGACGTGAGCTGTGACTCACGAAAACTCATACCCTACCACAAATTTTGTTAGTCTTATAGGTGCTACTGGACTCTTCCACCCCGAAAGCGCATGACATTATTTCATTAATCTAAAACAAAGGATGAGCAAGCATTCTTGGTGTGCAAAAACTCTACAGCTTTAGAAGCGCACACGCCAAACCACCTAACAGAATTCTTTCTCTCGCGTCTTAGGCCGCGCCCTGCAGGCGGAGCGGCCAAACGCTCATCAGCCCCGTGGAATTACGGAGCCACGCCACAGCCTTTCCGAATGCCTTTCGCTTTCCAAACCAAGCTTGCGCCACACTAGTTGTCCAATCAGCACGCTTCCTAAGTGGCAGCCCGTTCCGCCCCTGTGACGCCCAGCATTACAGACTGACTGGTCAGAATTCCTGTCACTCCATCCGACGCCGACCGGTGGCGGAGGCCGGCAGCCAGCCAACTGGAAGCGGTGGATGGAACAGCAGGGACTTTTCTAGGTGAGGGGCCAGGAGAGGCAGGAGCTATACCCCCCTTTTGCATTGGGGCCTGGAGGAGCCTGTGTTTGAGTGTGCGAATAAACTGTTATTCATTTCTATCGGTTTTTTTGTTAGTTTTGTTCCTGTGAGGAATCGTGAGGCTATTTTCTGTAAGGGGTGGGGGGTGGCCTAGAGGGCCACCTGTCCATTGGCACGCGCTGTTGGGCTGAGCATCAGCGGAGGGCGCCTTGCTTTTTAAAGGCTGCGAGGCTGAGCATCAGCGGAAGGTGCCTTGTTTCCTTTTCAGCTTTTGTTTGGGCGTGGAAGAAGGGGGCGTCCTCCTCCTACTGCTGACCGGGGCTGGGGGTTGATGGGAGAGGCTTTGCAGCCTGACCTTCGTGATGTTAAGGGGGCGGGAAAGGGTAGGGAAGGTTTTTAGCGGGTGCCCTGCCCTGCCCTGCGAGAGAACGAAGAGCCGTGAACGGCCTGTCTCTCGCCCTGCCCCCTCCGCTCACCTTTGTCGAAAGCCAGGGTTGAGTTCTTCTCTTATAGCTCACAATTATCTGCTACCAGAGACGCGTTTTCTCTTCCTCTGATCTTAACGTTTGCTTCGGTGACTTTCAGAAGGGGTGGAGTGAAGCCTAGTCAAGGGATGAACACCGTCGTGGGAATACTGGGGCCGTAATCTTTAGCTCGCGAGTTCATCTTTGCAACCTTCAACTTAATTACATACACAGCAATTGGTTTCACCCTTCTAATTTTTTTTTTAATCTCGTGAAACCGGTTTCCCTTGTGGGACTACACATCACGCTTGGAGATGGTGACTAAAGTTTTATCTGGATGCTGGCAAAGATTATTATCTGAATGGAGCCTTAGCAGCCTGTAACAATCTTTAAATCCTTAATAAAGTAATAAGAGTTCAAAGTTCAAAGTAGTATTTCTTAAGGGAGTTTGGTTGTTAAGGAAGTACCTGCTGTACTTTAGTTTGTGCTGCACTTAATCAAGTAAGGAGGTTGTGTATTTTGCTCGTACCAAGATGGAGCTGGTCCCCAAGGTGCACATCATACTTTTCAGAGACTTTATTTTTGTAAGTATTAATTCTGCCTAGAACTACAGGTTCCTTTCATTTCCTTTTTCTTATAGTTTCTAACCCCAACCCCACGACCAGTGATTCTCAACAGCTCAGCTGCCATGTTTCACCTTGTTATTACTGAGGTGGCTTGGAGAGATGTTTGTCCTCACAAACTGCTCTAGGTCAGAGTCTTCTTTAAGGCATTTGTAACCGATATGGAGTGTGTATGTGAAAACTTGAAAGCCATCCATCTCCTGGAAAAATAACAATGCTGTGCTTATATACCACTCTACCAAATAGATTAGTCATCACTCACAGCAGTGAACAATACAGGTGAGGAGCTGGGGCCAAAAGGAATGCTTTCCCAAGGCCACCTACTGAGTTCATGGCAGTAGGGGGATTCAAACCAGCAGAGCACTGATTTGCAATCCAACCACTTCACCTCTATGCTACAGCAATTACTTGCATTAATTGCTCATGAATGGATTTGTCAGTGATCATCTATTGTTTTTACTGAGCATCCCCCGCCCCCAAGTTTTTTTAACCTGGCACCTTAGCAACATGTCTGTCTGTCTCTGTCTCTCTCTCTCCCCCCTCCCCCCACAAGTATGTGTTAAAAGGTGGCTGAAAGTAAAAACAGCAAATGGGTTTTGTCATGGGTTCTCAGGTACTCTCTTGTATACACTTCTGCAGTTCTCATTATGAAGACTATGACAACTTTAAAACATATTCACAGGTATAACTCATTTAATTAAATGCCAACAAAAATATAGTTTTACCTGCACAACTTAACAAATTATAATATTTCTAGTAGCCTGATTAGCACTCTTGCTGCCAATTCTGTTGTTTGGGAATGGCTTGATTATGTGGTAGATGTTTTGACCATGCTCAGTCAGCAACCTAGAAAAAACTTTTTTTGGACAGTTTATCTTAAAACTTCATTTGTGCAGCTCCCCATTTTGAATAAGGTTCACGTAGGAAGCTTCTTTTAAATAGCATCCCAGGCTTTCCAGTATGTCCTGTTGTAGTCTTGAGTCTTGTGTAAAATATTGGGGGTGTTGGCTATCCAGAAAAAATGAATTGCTATTGCTACTTCTGTTTTTTTATATTTTAGATCATCCATTTATTGTTTGAGATCTGTTCAAATACAGAGTATCCATGGACTGTATGATTGGGTTAAATTAAAGCGAAGTCTTGTAGTTGACACTGGAGTTTAGGATGGCACTTTACAGCAAAGAAGGAAAAATCCAGTATTAATGGCATGCCTCTGGAGAGCTGGTATATACATTTTTTAAATATGCTGCAGTGAACAAATCTTTCCTTTCCCTTCAGTTCCAAAAATAAAACCAGCAAAGTGACTAATGGTATCCTTACAGTCCAATCCTAAAATGTAATTGTTTGGAAGTAAGTCCCATTGAATTCAAGGTTCTTGCTTTCAAGTAGGCTTAGGAGACTAGTTTTTTATCCATATACTGTCTTTAGATACCAATCTCATTTTTGCCATTTCAGAAGAATTCCTGAAACGTTATAACAAATTTTTCATGTCTTGAATGATGTCTGCATTGCTTCAACATCATAAGTATCAAGCCATGTATATCTTACAAAATATTTGTAAGTATATGACGTGTGCTTACTGTAATCCTGTCTGATTTTTAAAATGTATACGTTATGAACATATATGTATCTTCTTCTGTTTATGTTGAAGAGATGTTATTTTGGGTTTTATGTTGTACTTAGGGGGGTCAAAGTATTTTCAAAGATTTCATGCAAGCAGCTCATAGATCTTTAACATAAACCCCATAACATTTAACTTGTGATGGAGGAATCTAGTCTGTTCTTTTTCCCTAGGTGATATTATGTGTACATATGAATAATTTATAAATAAAGAGCATAGGAAACAAAGTTGCATGCTGTAGTTTTCTGGAAGGCCATTGATAAGGCTGATACTGAAAGGCAGGTTTCTGCTGTTGCTCTGACTTTATATGATTTATTTAATATGTTCCTGATTCAAACCCTTAATATTATTGCTGAACGTAATAGCCCAGTCCTAAATTATTGCTGTTAATGTTTTGCTTTTGTATACTCCAGCAATTCCTAACATCTAGGTGTATGACTGACTATTTTAGTTTAGCTGATCCTGAAAGGAGTACAAGTCTAGTGTAGTATAACACTGACAGTAAAATCCTAAGCAGAGTTACTCCATTCTATGACCATTGAAATCAGTGGGCTTTGACTGGAGCAACTCAGCTTAGGATTTCACTATAAGTGTGAACTGTGAACCAGGAAGTCCCTTATTCAGATCTCATATCACCCATGCATTCACTAGTGACCTCTGGCAAGATATTTGTCAAATACTAAGAGCCAACATGGTGTAGTGATTAGAGTGCTGGACAAATCTCCAGCTTCTCTTTGCTCAGTGAGGGAAAATAAATCTGTTCCCATGTGGTATCCTAATCACCGATCTCCTAGGTCATGTCTAATTTAGCCTTAATATATGAACATAAAACACTATATTCTTAAGGAACATCAGGGGCACAATCTAATATGTAACCTAGTTAAGATAAAATATTAATGCCACTTCTGAATATGTACCATGAAAATAACCTTGCTGATGCCTTTTGGATTTTTCTTTTTTTCTCCTTCTGTTTAGGACTTGAAAACTTGTGAAAATCTAATGTAAACACTCTCTTAAAGAAGTGAAACACAGCATTAAAAATGGCAGGCTTTCTAGACAATTTCCGATGGCCCGAATGTGAGTGTATTGATTGGAGTGAAAGAAGAAATACAGTTGCTTCTGTGGTAGCTGGCGTTCTGGTAAGACCAACAAAATAGACTCTGTTAGCATGCTATGAAGCAATACTTCATCTCTATCATGCATTTTAACTCCTTGTAAGTGATTGATATCTGGCAAACCTCCATTTTTGCAACAACTTACAGCATTTCTTTGGATAGTAAATTAAGTCACAGACATCATTGCCTTAGGCCATCTATAAATGCTGTTGCTCTTCTCAGAGAGAGATGGATGTGTTGGCCTGGAAATGTGCACAGAATGGATATATGCTAAAGAGCAAGCTTGTAAGATGACTAGCTAGAAATTCAGTTGGCCCAAAGATCAATATAAGAATGAATGTAAACTAAAACTGGAAAATGCTGCCATTAATGAGTGGGAAGCAGTCACAGATAACAACAAAATGTCCACATTACAGACGCTATGATGGCTTATACAACTGGGATAAGAAACAGCTCTGACTAACATAAAGATAAGAAATAAAGTGCAAAATCATGATATATACACAAGATGATTGGTAAATAGTTGTGGCAGGCCGTGCCATCTTGAGATTCATCTCTTCAGAAGCCAGAAACTTTGTTTTGCTGAAACATGCCTTTGTTTTTTTTTAAAAAAAATTTTTATTGGTGAGTACATAGTTATTACATACACTCCCCATCATTCCTAATTTATTTCAACCCCCACCCTTTCCCTCCCCCCTCCTTATAGACTTCCAACAGCTTTCCAACCCTTAACCTATCTTATTACTTAACTTATTTTCCATTAAATTCTTCTAAATCATATATGTATTCTATCTCTTACTCTAAGCATATTCAAATTCTCTTATATATACTCTATCAAATCCACTAATATATCCATTCTCTACATCACTGTTTAAACTGTATATTTTTGATAAAGTCTCTTAATAGTAATACTAGCTTAGGTTAGCTGAAACATGCCTTTGGACCGGTATGGCCAGAATAGGAAGTTTCTTTTCTTGAAAATTGGAAGTGCTCTACAGGTCTGAGACTATAACTTCGCTAGATCAGCATAATGCCTTGATAGTTAAGCACTATTCTAAGCACATGTGATCCAAGTGCCAAAAGTGATGACTGCTTTCCTAAAATGAGTGCTTAATTATTTAGTGATACATGGAGCCACAATAGATTTGGATAAAAACCTCTATACTTTGGCTTCAATCTTGAAAATGAGTTCTATAAATGCTAGATAGTCTCTTCTACAGAGTATGCTTCCTCTTTTGCGAAGACTTCCGTTAGCATAGGGTCCAGTAGAAAACCCTTGATCTTGTGCGAACAGAAAGTTTAGCAGAAGAGGAAGCACGTTCCATGGAAAGCACTAGCTAGTGCGTGCAAACTGATTGTAGGAGCCAAGCCTGCTACTCTGCTTAGCAAAGTTTTGAGCCTTCCTCCAACTTTAGTGACTCTCCTGCTGGCGGAAGAAAGTTTCAAGCTTTGCTGAGTGGAGTAGCTGTATACAGGCCATTAACTCAAGGGGAATATTGCTTAGGATGATGAAAAGCTGTTGTGAGAATCTTGAATGTTTATTGTGGCGAGTGAGTTGAGAGGTCTTGAAAATGCCATTCCACTACCTGTGGCATCTGCTTTGGCTGTTTCCTCCACTTCGAGCTCATACATAGTATGTCAGTCTTACAGTTCTCGCAAAAAGTAGAACACCGTGACTTACTTACTAAGCGTATTCTTAAAGATACAGTGAAACAAAGTTGAGGCAAAATAAATTTTTCTTTATACTATGTATAGAAAAAGGGAAGGCAATTAGGTCTATATCAGCTGGCAAAAACAGTAACATTTCAATATACATACAAAGTGCAAAAGTACTTATAAACTTTTTCTTACAAAGTGCATGTGCCAGCGTTAAAGTGACTGTGCTTCCTTATAAATAGATATGGTTAAATAACATACAAATTAATACAATATATTGTAAAATCCAGAATGGGAATAAGTGAAACTTTAAAGACACTATTATATCTTCATAATTCATTTGTAATAACCACATTCATAGTAACCACAATGGGTCTGCATGCGAATAGTCCTCCCATTTCCGTCATTGTAACTGCTGTGAAGAAGGGTGACTGGAATGTTACTCTTTTTGCTGATAAAAACCTAATTGACTTTCTCTATATATAGTATAAAGAACAATTTATTTGGCCTCAACTTTGTTTCACTGTATCTTTAAGAATACGCGTAGTAAGTAAGTCATGGCATTCTACTTTTTGCTTGGTCTCTTTATCATGACTCTCTCTGTAATCATTGTTCACTCTTGCAGTTCTGTCTGGGAGACACGTTTCAAAGATATACACAATATTTACTGGTAATTTATAGTGAGGGTTTTTTTGCCTCTGGTAATATTAAGAAGTTGGAAGGATCCCCTAGGTCCAGTTATATTACTTCTATAAGCTTAGAAGCGTGATTTCTGTTGGGGGAATGAGTGGAACCCAAAACTTATAGGGTAGAAAAGTAGGTTGAATTATATAGGTGGCCATTCTGTAGATTTCTAATATGGCTTACTGGTCACCTGTCTTACAGTTTTTTACAGGTTGGTGGATAATGATAGATGCAGCAGTAGTTTATCATAAGCCAGAAGATATGAATCGTGCATTCCATACTTGTGGGGTCTTTTCCACATTAGCTTTTTTCATGTAAGTACATGCAGGTAAATTCCCTATTTCAGAACAGCAATTGTTTGAAAATTGTCTCAGATAGCAAGCTGTTATAGTGAAAACAAACAGGAGTCTTGGGACACTTTCAAGACTAACAGGTTTTTATATGAGCCTAAGATTTTTTTTTTGAGCTTTCATGCATCTGAGTAACTGGGCTAGTAGTATGCAATCTTTTTGGCCGTTAATGCCAAAAGAACCTCTAATGCTTACTGGTGAAAATATTGCTGTGCTGGTAAGTGAAAGGGGAGGGAAGAGACAAGGATTGTACATGGCCAGACAGTGCTGAGCCCCAGTCACATTGGCAGCGCCTCAAGTGCTTGCCTTGGTCCCTTGGGCAAATAATTGCCACTGTGTATTGAGCAAAATAGTCTGGTGTGCCACTGTTCGGCATGTATGGGGGGTGGGGGGCGGGTTTGCCTGCCTCTTCTCTAGTTCATGAAAGCTTAGTCAGGAATAAAAACTTCATAGTTTTGAAGGTATCACACATATCCTGATAGTTTTCAAAGGGCAAAGAAAGCCTAGGAAGGAATAATGAAAAATATAATTCAGCTTTCTAATGATGTATTGTTACACAATAGTGTGGTTCTTATCATTATTAGCTCCGTGGCCACTTTCCTGGAAGTTTTTCAGCTGTTTTTCATGGTTGTAAGTAAAAGGAAGTAATTGCAGCAAGTATCTGTTATTATTTGAGCGTGCATTTTCCACAATATTTGTTATTGTGCTGTTTATTTCATTTAATCCATTCTTTACTAGTGTAACAAAGATACCTTAATTGGAACATATTTTAACATTTTATTCTATAAATCAAGTCTTCACCATTAAGTATTGTTTGAGAGGCTTGGCTTTTCATTAAACCCAGCTGACTGAATTACCACATTTGGGGAGGTAATTAAATGCTAGGTGGTAATATCTAGGGAAGACCTTGATCTCTCTGCCCTTTTTATTGGTCCTTGGGATAACCAGTTTGGCCATTATGTGGAGATGCTGGACTAGATGGACCACTGGTCAGATCCAGCAGGGCTCTGCTTTATTTATTTACCTAATTTATACTCCAGTTTCTTCCCAATGGGTGCTCAAAGTGGTTTACAATATTGCCCACTTCTCCATTTTATCTTCACAATACCCCTATGAGGTAAGTTTGAGAGAGTTCTTAATTATTCCTGTTAATTTTTAAAAGGAAAATATCCTTTCTAAATCCCAAACAAGCTGTCATTCCATGACGTAAAATTTAAAATATTAGTTGATCTTCAGAACATTCATCATCCCAGAGGGCAGTTATGCATGTAGAATTTTGAACAAGTGGCTGGTGGATTGCAGATCGTGTTAATTGCAGATATGTGGGTGGATTGCAGATGTGTTAATATTTCCTGTAACACATGAAGCTGCTGTATACTGGACCAGACCACTGGCCCATCATGGTCAGTATTGTCGATGCAGACTGGCAGCAGCTCTCCAGAGTCTCAGATTACAGGTGTTTCACATCACCCCCCCTAACTGATACTTTAAGCTGGAGACGCCAGGAATTGAACCTGGAACTTTCGTCATGCAGAGCATTTTTCTCTGCTATGGAGCCATAGTCCCTCTCCAATAACTAACTCTCTCTGTGTTATGTTTCTGTTATACTACTTCAGTGAAGAGTTAATCATATTTCCAAAATCTCACATTCTTACACATTCTCATATCTCATGTAGTTTTTTGTTACATCTTAGTATCTTAACCTAAAATGTAAACAGTTCAGCACTTTTATAAACATAATGAAACACTAATATTACTCTTACTCATATTTGTTCCTCAAAAAAAAAAGGTTAAGCATCCTTTTCATAGTGGCGTCGAGCTTTTCAAAGATGTCATGCAGTACAGATGGCCTGTAAGATTTTATAATTTTTTAATTACAAAACAATGCAAGTGATTGCCATAAATCTTATTTTTTCCTCTGTTACAGGATAAATGCTGTATCAAATGCTCAGGTGAGAGGTGACAGTTACAGTGATGGATGTTTAGGAAGAACAGGTAAGGCTGCTCCCATTTATCTGAATCAATTGCACATATAATCCTGATCACAATACTTGCTTAAGCAAGCAAAGAACTGTTTAGGATGGATCATAGCAAAACTACTGTTGCCGTGCATAGTATCTTCCAGGTGCTGTTTGTAGTTGAGATGCTGTTAGAATCTCCTCATATAAGGGTTTATTGTTCATTATTTTTAACATTATTGTTAATTACTTTTAGTAGTGTCTAGTTTCGTGAAAACAAATTTGTTAACTTGGAAATCTCACCAAATAAAGGGTAAATGCTTCATCGGTGAACTTCTTGGTGTATCACAATTTTATCTTCTATTCTCCCATACAGTTCAGAGTAGCATATATAAGGCTTTTCCTAGTTTATTTTTAACAACAATCCTGTGAAGCAGGTTACATTGGAGGATGGTGACACTCCTTAAGTGAAGATCTTGTTCATCCAAATGGAATAATCTGTCCCCTATGCCACACTGACAATGCCACTAGAGTGTTTGCTAATATCCCCTTCGCAGGACTTCCAAAACAAAGTCTTTGTGTTTTCCAAGTTCATAAAAACAGACTGAGGCATATTTCCCTGGAAATCATATTCCAGTTTTCCTGCATAATGTTATAGTTCATTTTTCTGGAAGTTCTCATGAGTCATTGATTTGGCATTTAGAAGTACAGTATCCTTTATAGATGTGTCCTGATCTGACCTATTGTGATAAAAGCAAATCTTCTGTTATTCTCAGCGGATACTGAAATAAAATTAGTAATGCTGCTTTGCACTGGCCTCCTCTTACTGACTTTGATCCTAAGAACTGTAATTAAAACACAGAAGGATCTTTGCTGCCTCTCCTTTATCACTGAAGCTGCTCTTTAGAGATAGGGAATACTTGGGAATAGTGAGATGCGCAGTGGGGACTCTAGCTGGAATTACCTTTCCCTGTTTGCAACCCACCCATCACATCCTGATGCTGTTCTTAAAGCTCTCCAGATTCAGGAATGGGGGAAGGGGAAGCTCCAGTGGGAAGGGGGAACATCTCTGTCTTGTGGATGAGTATGCCGGTTCTTGACTTGTTTTTCTTGCAGGTGCTCGTATTTGGCTCTTCATTGGCTTCATGTTGATGTTTGGCTCACTTATTGCTTCCATGTGGATCCTTTTTGGAGCATATGTTACCCGAAGTAAGTTTCATCCCTTGTTCCTGTTTATGAAAAAGAAAAGAATTGTAGTCACGATCAAGCCAAATCATGGGCTAATAATGGAATAACCAAGTTTAAATTTCATTCTGCCACAACCTTGTTCAGATTGTGCATGATCAGCCTAACAGAGTTGTTATGGCAAGGATCATGAATGCTGCCCTGAACTTCTTGGAGGCTGGGCAGAATAAAAATGCCATAAATAAAAATGACACCTTTTCCCAGTGAATATTAAGTACCTACTTAATTAGCTTTCCACAGAAGATAATTACATGGTACTTACAAGTACTTAAGAGTGGGAAATGTTGTTAACATTTATTGACGCCTTTCCTTAGAAATTGCCCAAAGTAGTATACAGGATAACCAAAAAAAATCAAAAATAATATAGAGCATTGATAATATAGCTTAAATAAAAGCAGTAGATACCACACAAGAATAACTTAAAGGTTTGGTAAATTCTGAAAAAACAATATCATGCATCAGGAGCCAAAGGTGGGGTAGGTGAGAAGGTTATTTCATAAAATTGCATTGAAGAGGATCTCCCCATGAATAGAAGGAACATGGAACAAAGCCTCACCCTATGATCTCAAGGTGAAAATCAGATTTGTGTAAGAGAAGGAGCCCTCTAAGGTATGTGAGGCATCAGACGATGTTGGGCTTTAAAAATAGTAACAAGCCCTTCAGTTGAACTTGGAAGCTAAAAATAGCAATGTTGTTGTGTCAAAACAGGAATATTGACACTAGCCAAGTTGCAGAACTGTGAATCAGCTGAACCATTTATAAAGGTAGCCTCCGTACAATGTATTACAGAAATCTAGTCTTGAGAGTACCAATTTTGAGTAGCAGTGGCTAAGTCCTGCTTATCGAGGAGGTCTGAGAAACACTGGAGGTTCCTGCCAACTGAGATGGTACAAGACCTTGCAAGATCTCATTCATCATTTGAATTGCCGTGGCAATACCTCCACCACGTGTTTTGTTATAAGATACTAGATTTAGTGCCCTCGTCCAAGTATTGAGTGCCAGGTAGATGGCCTGGTGTTTCTCAAAAGGCACTGAATCCTAAAGCCAGTCCCCCAAAGTACAAGGCACTTTCTAGTGGAGATAATATAGGGAGGAAGCAAGGACCAAAGTCATAGGTGGGGGCTTGGGTAAGTATAGGCTTTTTTCCTTGTGGGCCCCACATTTGTCATATACTGTTGTGATTTACTTTGTTTGGTAATTTCTGTGCTTATTATACAGTGTTTGATTTTCCACCAATATGTTGCAATTAAAGAGCCGTTGAGTGGGTGGAAGTTGCATGCTGACAGCAGAAGTACTTTAAATACATACTTTTATCACTCTGGTTCTAAATGCACATATTTTAAACTGAATTGCTTGGGTAAGCATTCTTGAGATTACAGCCCTCTTTTTTTACTGGACAAATTGATAGTATAATATCAAACTACTAGTGTATTTATTTTATTTTTACTTCATTTATACTCCACCTTTCTCCCCAGTGGGGACCTAAAGTGGCTTATATAATTCTGTCCTCCATTTTATCCTCGCAGCCCTATGAGGTAGGTTAGGCTAAGAATGTGTGACTTGCGCAAGGATCGCCCAGTGAGCTTCCATGGCAGAGTTGGAATTTGAACCTGGTTCTCCCAGATCCTGGTCAGACACTGTAACTACTACACCAAACTGGTTTTCTGTTTATTTAAGATGAGTACCTTACTCTTTGGTGACTTATTGAACATAATCCACCAGAAGTATTCTCTTACCACTCTGCACTTCAGTATGATTTGTACAAGGGAGATTTCCATTCACCTGTGCGCTCCATATCTTTAGCATAATTGGTACCTGGGACCCTATTCATATACTGCTTTCCTGGAAGAAGTCTTTGTGTTGGGGCCCTTACATGTCTTCCCATGGTCATGGAAATCAGCAAGAAAATGTTCTTTCCCACATTCATGAGATTTCCTTTAATTTATTATCTGCTTTCCCACTTTTATCTGGGGGTCTTATCATGGAGTCTAGAAGTTCACATGACTCTCTCTCTCTGTGCAGGGAGAGGGTAAAAAGTGGAACAAAATGACTTTTTGAGCTCTGAACATGGTCTGGATATCTGAGTGCTCCCCCATCCCCTTGCATAAAGGAGGAAGTGATAATCTCCCTCTGCCGTCTTTTTTAAAAAAAACACTCTTTCATGGCTGTATTTAGAAATTTGGTACAGAAAATATTTGAACATTTGTCTTTGTTTTTTAGATGTTAATGTCTATCCAGGATTAGCAGTGTTTTTCCAAAATGCATTGATATTTTTTAGGTAAGTAACACATTTAAAAGTTGGGTAGGTAAGCTAATTGTGCAAATATTTAAAACTTGCGGAATTCTAGGCTCAGTTCACACATGAAACGTGACTTAATTAAACTTGTTGATGTGATTGTCTGAAAATGAGCCACTGTACAATCTGAAGTTATTTAGGGACAAATCATTTATTTATTAATTAATTATATTAGATTTTTAGTCCGCCTTCCCTGCCAAGCGGGCTGAGGGCGGAGCACAACATTTTAATGTACATAAACACATAAAAGCAGATGAAACATTACAATAAAATTTAAAAACACTACCTACAATAAAAACTTCTCAGATGGCGATGGAAGAGTTACTTCATTTCAGACATGGCCCATATATCCATATCTATAGATAGATATAGGGTGGTGGACAGATCTTTTCAAGTCAAGTCAAGTATGGCTGGCGGGGGCCCAGCCTAGCCACTGGCGGAACATCTCTGTCTTACAGGCCCAGCAGAAGGATAATAAATCCTGTCGGGCCCTGGTTTCATCAGACAGAGAGTTCCACCAGGCCGGTGCCAGGACCAAAAATGCCCTGGCTCTGGTCGAGGCCAGGCGAGCCTCCCTAGGACTGGGAACCACCAAAAGTTTTTTTGTGTGTAGAACAAAGTGTCCTCTGGGGTATATATAGGGAGAGGTGGTCCCGCAGGTATACTGTACGCATAGGGCTTTATAGGTCAGCACCAAAACCTTGAACTGGACCCGGTACTCAACTGGTAGCCAATGCAGCTGGCATAATATGTTTCCCAATCGGGACTCTTGCAATCACCTGTGCAGCTGCATTTTGAACCAGCTGTAATCTCCGTATCAAGCCCAAGGGAAGCCCTGCGTAGAGCGAGTTGCAGTAGTCTAATCTAGAGGTGACTGTTGCTTGGATCACTGCTGTTAGGTCGTGGGTCGACAGGTGCCGGGCTTGTCTCAGATTGATAAATGAAGACTGGACAACTGCTGCAATCTGTACCTCCATAATCAAGGAGGCATCCAAGATCACCCGCAGGCTCCTCACTCTCGCAAGCTGTGCTCCATCAACAGCGGGGAGCCAGAGTCCCGTACCCATGGACCCCAGACCCACATGCAGGGCCTCTGTCTTTGTGGGATTTAGTTTCAACGGACTCTTTCAACCACCCAGTCACAGCTTCGAAGGCACGCTCCAAGACATCCGGGGCAGAGTTGGGCTGGCTGTCCATCAGATATAATTGTCATTGGCATATTGATGACACCCAAGTCCGAAACTCCGCACCAACTGGGTGAGGGGGCGCATATAAACATTAAACAATAGTGGGGAGAGTATCGCCTCCTGAGGGACACCGCACAGCAATGGGTGGCAGGATGACAATTTCTCCCCAAGTGCCACCCTCTGTCCCCAACCATGGAGAAAAGAGACGAGCCACTGTAAGGCAGTCCCTCGTATCCCCACATCGGTGAGGCAGTGGGTCAATAGATCATGATCGACCGCGTCGAACACTGTTGACAAATCCAACAATATCAGCAGTGCCGATCCGCCACAATCCAGTTGCCTGCAGAGATTCTCAGTGAGGGCCACCAGCAACGTCTCTGTCCCGTAACGCGGGTGGAAGCCGGACTGGAAGGGATCTAGGGATGAGGAATCGTTCAGGAAATCCTGTAGCTGCTCCACCACTGCCCGCTCAATCGCCTGACCCAGAAAAGGAAGATTTGAAACTGGGCGGTAGTTGACCAGGTCAGTGGGGTCCAAAGATGGTTTCTTCAGTAGAGGCCTAATCACAGCTTCCTTCAGTGCTCCAGGAAAGACCCCAGAGTTCAAGGACATGTTGACAATGATCTCCAAGGCAGTCTGTAGCCCATCCACACTGGCCTTCACCAGCCATGATGGGCATGGGTCCAAGGAGCATGTGGTAGGTCTCACCGCTCGCAGGGTCCTGTCAATCTCATCTCCAGAGAGTGGGTTGAATTGATCTAATATCGGCCCAGTAGACGGCCAAGAGGCCTCTAATTCACATACTGTATCAATTGTGGCTGGCAAGTCACAGAGGAGAAACAAGATTTTGTCAGCAAAAACGGTCACAAAAGCCTCACAGCTAATATTCAAATTTAAAATTTGAGAGTCTCCCCTGACAGGGAGACCAGAGACCAAACCACATTAAATAATTTTGCTGGGCGTGAGCTAGCTGACGCAATGGAAGCTGCGTAGAAATCCTTTGTAGCTTTCACCGCCATCTCATAGGCTTTCATAAATGTCCTATAAGATGTTCTTGCTTCTTCATTGCGAGATCGTCGCCACACTCGCTCAAGCCGTCTTAGTTCCCGCTTCATCCATCGTAGCTCCTCAGTGTACCAGGGAGCCAGTCTGGTGCGGGTTGAAGAAGGCGACGGGGGCGATTTTGTCAATGTGTGTCCTGTACTTGGTGTGTGGGAGTGAAAACAAACTGGGAGAGCCCCAGTGCGGCCATGGAAGACACTAGGTCTGCAGCCCAAATAGAGGCAGGAGCAGCGTGGACACTGAAGTCTCCCAACACCATCAGTCTTGGGTACTTTAAAGCCCACCCCGCTACTGTCTCCAGCAGGTGCGACAGGGTATCTGCTGGTGCGCTATGCATCGGTACACCACACAGATAGCCAAACTCTCCTCGGCGGCCCACACAATCAATGCCAGAGACCATGGGGACAGGGAGCGGCTTGAAGGAAAATGACTCTCGGACAAGAATCGCCACCCCTCCCCCCCAGCCTCCCGTTCGGGACTGATGGAGGACTGAGAACCTGGAGGGGATCAGTTCTTTTAAGGCAACTGTTTTGCCCTCCCTTACCAAGGTCTCAGTCATGCACACCAGATCCATATCATTTGCTGCAAAATAATCATGCCGTGTTCTGGTTTTATTATTTATGGACCTGGTGTTGCACAACATCAGTGTTGAAGTGGGGTTAAATTTCCTAACTCCCCATCCAGCATACCTCAGGATGGGATGAAGGTTGGAAGGACACTGAGCCCTACCATATCTCCGTGTCCTTCTCATCCTAGCCTACATCCCACCGCCATACCTCCCTTGTCCCCAGAGGACTGGGATCCCCAATCCCAGACTAGCCAGTTTCTTTGTCCACCACATTGATGCTTCCCTGTACCCGCAGCTTCATCTTAACCTGATTTGGGGGCGGGGGGGGGGAGAAGGAGGGAATTCCCTGTCTCTCCTGCATCGGGTCAGTGATCAGGGTGGCCAGTTTAAACTAGCCTCCTGGCGCTGCCTCCTTCACTAGATGCCAGGGAGGCGGGCAGTCTCTCTCCATCTCCCTGGCATCGGGTCAGTGGCCGCCTCCCCCACTCCTCCCTGCCGCTGCCTTCACCCACTGCTAACGGGGCCAGGGAGTTCCCCGGCCGCGGCAGCACTGGGTGAACCAGATGCCCAGGGACAAAGCATGGGCTGAAGCCCGCCTCCCTGCTGCCCCCTTCACCCACTGCTGATGGGACCAGGGAATTCCCCGGCAGCACCGGGTGAACGAGATGCCTGAGGACGAGGTGCGAGCTGAAGTCCACCTCCCTGCCGCCCTCTTCACCCAATGCTAATGGGGCCAGGGAGTTCCTCGGCCGCACTGGGTCAACAAGGCCCCCTGGGACGAGGTGCGGGCTAAAGCCCGCCTCCCTGCCCCCCCCTTCACCCACTGCTGACAGGGATAGGGAGTTCCCTGGCGCTGGCAACACTGGGTGAACAAAGCACCCGGGGACGAGGTGCTGGCTGAAGCCTGGCTGCCCACCACTCCTTCACCCACAGCTGACTGGGCCAGGGAACTCTGGCCCCAGCAGCACCAGGTGAATGGAGTGCCCAGCGGAGAGGTGCAGGCTTAAGCCTACTTCCCCACCATTCTCTTCCCTTTATGCAAGAGGGGCGGGGAGAATCTCTCCGTCCCTCTCGCTTTGGGAGAGCGGCACTGCTGGGCTGCTGCACCTGGTGCAAGAGCAGTGGGGAGAAGCTCCCCATCCCTCGCATCGGGAGAGCGGCAATGCCGGGCTGCTGCACCCGGTACTAGAGGGGGACAGGCATTTAAACTCCTTGACCCGAAGCTTCCCAAAGTTATACAAATAGCTTTGGGAATCTTTGATTTGGGTTTTCCAAAACAGACCCATCATGCTGCTTCGGAAATCCCAAATCTTTGCGAATCAGGTCCAATTCGGATATTTTTCCCAAATCAAAAACCCGAATCGCACATCCCTAGTTGTGAATTAGCACTCTGCTGGTTTGAATACTACTACTGCCATAAGCTCAGCAGGTGGCCTTGGGTAAGCCACTTCTCTCAGCTCCAGCTCCCCAGCTGTATTGTGGGGATAATACACTGACCTTGTTCATTGCTGTGAGTGAAGAATGGTGTAATGTTCCCTTGCTCCCCAAACAGAACTTAAGTTTTGTGAAGGGCAAGGGGTTTTTGTTGTTGTTGTTGTTCCTCTGATTCCCCGTGTCAGGAAGCCAGAGGAACCCTTTGTCTCTTCAACAAACCCTGGCAAAGACACCAGATGACCTCCCCTGGGTTCCAAGGTAGAGTAACTCACAAGTAAAAGACTCCTGTAAGTAAATACGTTATATAAGTATTCAATCAAATATTCAACTAACAATTTATTAAAATCAAACCAGAACAAATCTCAGCAGATATCAGCATTAAGAAAACAACAAAGCTTACCTTGTCTAGCTGTTATAGCAAGTACTTAGAGCTGAGTTGAAACTTTGGTCCAACACATATAGTTGAGTAGCAGTTGGACACTGAAGCATACCAGTACTGAAGCACCACAGCTGAAGTATGTAAGCACCCAGAAGGTACCAGAGTACCCAGGAACTGGGACCTTAGGCCAATTATAGCATACTGATCACTGTTAACCATTGGGAAGACCAGCTTCTGGTAACTTTCCAGAACTTTCACAGTAGTACTCATTTCTCCCCCTCCCAGCATTGAACTAATTAGTGCTGCTCTCCTGGCTGAACAGCCTTGAGATGATAACTGGAAGAGAGCATCTCTATCTAGATGCACTTGGCCGGTAGAACCGAGCTTTTAACTGTCCAATTAACCCTTGATGGGAGACTTCCGGTTTGGCTAATGGCAGGCTGACACGGTCCAGGGAGCTGGACCGTCAAGAGTGACTGTTTTGGGCAGGCCAGGTGCTCAGATCACCGGCTGCCACTCCTCTCCAGGTAGGAGAGGAGCCAGAACGCTACAAGTTCCAGAGAGAGCGAGATCTCGGCGGTGGGGAGGGTCCTGGATGAAGGATCTCCCACATTGCTTTGAGGTACTCTCGAAGAAGGATGAGCTAACATTTCTGCAGCACTCTTTGAGTCATTGTTTGGCATAAGGTCGCCAGGACCCAAGATTCAGAACCAGATTTGGCTAATTGGCAACGAAAGAGGCAGCACGGAAGACCCAAACGGAACAAACTGAGGTAAAAGATCTTTATCTGGCTTTCGGACTTAAAAAGAGAAGGAAATTTTTTATTAAAAATGAAAATCGTGGACTGAGATGATAGAATAAGACAGGAGCAAGGCATCTTGAAGGAAGAATTGAAATTTGATAGACTATAAAGTGCAAAAGAAGTGAAAATAATTTTTGTTTACACATACTTGCAGTTTGGAGAAAGATAGCTGGCTGTGAGAGAAGGGGAGGAGGTGGAGGAACGGCTGAGTAAACATCGCGAGAGAACGGAATGCAAGAAGAATAGCGAGTGGAACTGCCTAGAGAGGCTTGATTTGGAAAAGCAGGAAGAAGAAAGTAAAGCAGTAAAGAAGACCCTGAAGAAATAACGCGAGATATAGCAGCGAGAAGACAGGAGGAAGAGGATATTCATCATTTTGAACTACCATAGAGCTAACATAGAGACCCTCCGCCCGATATCTGGTGAGACTAAAACAATACGAATATTTAAAGCAAAAGATAAAAAAGATGTGGGGGGGGGAGAACTCTAGAGTAAGCTTGAAGAGAGTGGAGAAGGAATGGCAGGCTGCCATGGGATCGGCTATAAAATCGCTGGGAGAAAAAGTTGCAGAGGGTCACAAAGCATTGATACAATCTATTCGTGAAATAGCCTAATTAAAAGCATTAAGGATATACTTAAAACAGAAATGGAATTGAGAGATGAGGTGCAAGCAACTAGGCAGACAATTCAAGGAGAGGAGCAAAAAAATACTGAGGTGCCACCAAGTGTAAATGATGGAGAACAAGTGTCTCAAGATTGTGTGGCAGAAATCGAATACAGAACAGCAGGATTCAAGCAACAAAAATGCGAGAGGCAAGGAGAAGTGGTGCAGAATCTGCAAGAAGAAATGAATGAAGATCTACTAGGAACTTTAAAGAATCAAGTGCAAGAATTAGCAACAAGCATGAAAGACAGAACCATCTCCAGTTATTTCAAGCAGAAGAAGCTACTAAGTGACAGAAGAATTCAAGTGAAGAAGAAAGCCTGGAAAAGCAATATGAATACAAAAATCAAGTTACAAGTGGGAGTTACTTAAAAGACTAAGGGCATAGTTTAAAGCTAGAAGAGTTTTTTATTTTTAGAATTGGGATGTATGATGTAATTGCAATGTTAAAAGTTAAATGAAGAAATTAGTAAATTAAGACAAATGGAATAATTGGGAAATGTAATGTATAGTTAATTATGTCAATTGACATTAAGGAAATTTATACACAAAATTGTAGAAGGAATTAAGTGAAAGGTCAAATTGTTAATTTTAAATTAAAGTGTTATACTAGAGAATAAATTAAATTAAAGGATTGGGAAAATATTAAGGCAAATCTATGTATAAAAGAAATGGGAACTACAAATGGAATGTTTTGAAAAAATTTATATGTAAAAGAAATGGGAACTACAAATAGAATGTTTTGAAGAAACAAATTGTCAGTTCCAACTTAACTTGTTAATTAAGTAAGAGAGCCAGTTTGGTGTAGTGGTTAAGAGCATGGGACTCTAATCTGGAGAGCCGCGTTTGATTCCCCACTCCTCCACAAAGCCAGCTGGGTGACCTTGGGTGAGTCACAGTTCTCTTGAGCTCTCTTAGCCCCACCCACCTCACAGGGTGATTGTTGTGGGGTAATAATAACACTTTGTAAACCGCTCTGAGTGGGCATTAAGTTGTCCTGAAGGGCGGTATATAAATCGAATGTTATTATTATTATTATAATTAAATATAGGTAACTGATGTAAGAAACAATAATAATGGGGGGGAGATAGGTTTTAAATAATAGTATAAGGGGGAAAGGAGTGATAGAAAAAACAATTTATATTGAAATAGAGGGGATGTAATAGAGTATGGATAATTTGTGGGTGATTGATGGCTTTTTGATAGTTTATTAATAGTTATAGAAGTGTATCAAGAAATGATGTTAGGATTTTACCTCTAGCCATAGGGACAAATGAAAAGCAATATAGAACAAATGATAAGAAACTATGGGGTCGTAGTGTTGTTGGGAGTCTGCATAGAAAAGGGGGGAGGGGGAGGGCTGCATCTATGGATATATGGGGGAATATATCTGTAAGATATGAATGAATTGTATGTCAACCCATCCAATAAAAATTGTTATAAAAAAACAACAACAACTAACCCTTGATGGAACAGGGCTGTGCTGCATCGCTAATGGTATATAAGCGCTGTTGTTGCTGTTATACATGTGATGAGGATAACTATACTCACAGCTATCCCAGTATAACCTTGCAAAAGCATTGTTATCTGGACACCATCTTTCAGATAGGTGTGGCAACCATTCTACCAGAGTCCTTTAAGAATAATTGTGCTTATCTTTAATACCTCGATTTTGTAAATTATGTTGAGAAATTTTCATCTTTACAAGTGATTAATGTATTAAATAAAACAATGTTTGATCCATTCAAAAATGCTTCATAGCCCTTATAAAGATATCCGAGTTAAGGCACTGCCTGCTAGTATTTTGTATTCTGTTGGCTTTTCAAGCATGGCTCTCTGAACAAAAATCTGTGCAAACTAATAACTTTGTTCAAATATACAAAACTAATGATATTTCTGTGAAATGCTGCATCTAAGGACTATATATAGGCCATGAGCCTGAGATCCATGCCTCCTCTTGTATGTTGCTGTCTTCCCCATAACTGTTGAATAGAAATTTGTAAGATCGGTTCTTGCTTCTAAGCAACCTGGTTACAGTGAAATATGACAAGTCTAATTCCAAGGATTTGTGGATGTGTGAATTTGTAAAAGAAAGAAAATAGTTAATGACAGACTTGTCATATTTCACTGTAACCAGGTTGCTTGGATGCAAGAACCAATCTTTCTCTGTAGAGCTCTGGTTCTGTGTCTGTTAGATCTTGAGGTAGCACAGTCAGTTGGCAGTGTTACAACAGGGGGAGGAAAAATACTCTCACGCCTAAACTTCTGTCTTTACAGTACGCTGATCTACAAATTTGGAAGAACAGAAGAATTGTGGGGCTAATAAGTTTTTCTCCATGCTGCTTTGAGTTCTGTACGTAGATATAACTTCCATTTTGGCTGTTTTAAATTTTGCCAATCACAGATCTTGCGTTATGCATTTTGTATGTTTTCTTTTCCCAAAAAGATTTAAATATTCTGTATAAAAACTGCTGTATTAGAAACCTTTTAATAGAACAGATTTGTGAATATGTACATATCTGTATATATAAAAATGTTAACTTTCAACCACAGTTGGCAGATTTTTCTGCTCTGATAAATAGAGGATGTGTTAAAATGAACTAGATCAACTATCCATCCTGCTTGCACCAGTGAGCTGCAGTAGCGTCTCTCACATCATATTAGCTGAAGGGTAAAATTTCTGAAATAAGTGGAATTCAAGAATCTTACCTACAAGATACAGCAAGTTACTTTAAGACAACCATTTTCTGTAATGCATGATAAACAAAAAGATCCAGTTTCATATTCTTTTTAAAAGATAGTACAGTTGATAACATCCTGAAATCCCAACTACTGCTAACTCCCCAGGTACTGGGACTATTCTATACTATTGCAAAAAGAAAAAAAAACCCTTAAGTCTGCTGAACAATGGCATGAAATATGTATGAAATCTTACTAACAAAAGATTCCTTTAAAATTTGCAACCCGTGTTTGCTGAGACAGCATGTCTTAATGGGGGTAGGCATCATTGTTTAGGTCTGAAGTCTAACATGTTAAGTCTGCGCAGAATCTAGATGTGAAATTTGGGAAGGGGGTGTTAGTCATACAAACCTCATCAATACTACTTTTTCTCTTAGAGGCCTGCTTACCTAGACCCATCTTCTGTGCATGACAATACTGTGAACAGGCTTCAAGCTCAGTGACAGAACATCCCAAGGAGGAAAGAGGGCATTTAGATAATCATAGGATTGCCTTTACCGTCGATATTGTATCTATTTATGAAATATGCAAAGGAGATCTCCTTGTAGAAAACAGAGGATCGCCTGATCTGGATGTTGCTTTTTATATGTTGTAAAGAAGAAGGGTGGATAAACTTTAAGATATGCTAAATTTTAAACAAAAAGGGAGTAACTATTTTTTAAAAAAATCTCTTGCTGCAAGATTATCGTTTCCAAGAATCTTATTCATACCAATAACAGTGATGCTAATATATGTATATTATACTGTCATAAACCAGGGTTAGCTGTATTTTGTGCCCACCCAAAATTGAATATCTTGGCTTAATTTGCATAACTAAATGACACATGGTTCTCTATTTGAAATACTCTGACAAGAAAAAGTTACCGGGGAATGCTGAAGAGTCAGGTGAGCCTGTGCACTCTCTAAGTTGATAATTGGAGCTTACTTGGAGCTTTCTGTCTCTTGTACATCTTCTCCACAATCATGCCCACTTGAGGAACGGTTTTGTCTGCAAAGCCTTTAGTGGATAACCTATGAAGCAAATACCTAAGCTGAGAGTTGTCCTTTTACCTCACTCTTGTTTTGTACCTATTTTATCCCTCAAACCATCATTTTAATATATGATACAATACTTAGTTCAGTCTAATTTTGTGGGTCATCTGTAAAGTCATTAAAACCTAATAAAAATGGTATTGTATTTTGTTTTTTTAAAAAGGAATATTTGTCAGTTTGATTGTCTTAATTTGTTTACAGTATATGAAATCACAATTGTTTTACAAAAGCTCATAACAATGTCTGTTTTCTTCTGATACATTCTGTGAAATGGTTCTGCTTAACAAAAAAATTCAGGTTAAAGCATTATTATTGCAGGACAAAGAATATTCTTAAGTCTTGATATATTTAAATAACAATTTTTCCCCAGAAAATTTGCTCAATATTTCTATATTACCTCCCCCCACATCTCTTGGTACTAGTGGTCTATTCACTTCTGTTGTATTACCAGTTCAGGTATAAACAATACTTAACACATTCAATCTGCTAGTTGGTCTAATATAGGAGATTTTGAAATACAATTTTAGGGTCTGTCTAGTAAAGAAATGTTAGCCCTTGTTTTCCTTCTTACTTGTTCAGTGATACTCAAGGCACTATACAGCCAGCTTAGAACTGAATGACTAATTACAAGGACACATGAATCAGCAGCAGATAGTCCCAAAATACAATGGTTTGCTTTATAAAATGCTTTTAGAAATTTCAGCTGACAGCAGAAATTATATAGTAAAAGCAAACCAAATCTTTTCAGAGAAGGCATTTCACCCTACTGTATACCTTTCAGACCTCACTACAACAGTGAAGAAAGAAATGAGGAGCAAAATACCCAGGGATTGTAGAGAAAAGTATAGGCACTGCCCAAAGAATATATGACTTGCCACATTTTAAATGATGGACAGTAGCACCTTACAATGAGCCCAAATGCGCACTGGCAGCCTGTGCAGTCGCCTTGAAACTGGAATATGATCTTCCTTGCATATTCTGGTTGGAAGTGTAGATACTGCAGTCTGCACTGTCTGAATCATCTGAGCAGCCACCCAACAAGGACAGTCCAAAGTAAAGTTCATTATGTGAGAGATTATCATTACGTGAATGGACACACAGAATCACAGTCAATAAAGAAAGGCCTCTCGTCTGCCTTTGGCTGGTAGGCTAACTGGCTCCTCTTCCACCTGGAGGTCAACAAGTAACTTATCAAACCTAATTAACCACTCTATCTTTTTAGGATTGCACTTAAAGTCAAAAAAAGGCTGACAAGGTTTTCTGTCTTCTCCAGATGCCTCAGTCCATGGGATGAGATTACTAGAACATGCTCTTCTGTGTATTTATATGCTACTGTACTAACTGCATTTGCAGAGTCTCACATTGTTTCAGTAGCTGAAATTTATACTAAAACTGAGTTCATCTTCATTTTAGTCTCTCAGTTGACAGACAATAATGTAAATAATCTTTAGGGAAAATACTCTTCTCCATCAGTGGAGGAAGGGACTCTCGTACCTCTAGTTTACAGTTCAACATACATGAAAGTATGTCAGTATGCCACAGTACAGATAGAGGCTGTTTCTAATGAAGCCACTGAAATAATATCCTCTGGAATTGAAAAGTAGGATTCATCATCACTGAACCAAAGAAAGATGAAGGTATTTTATCTTGTCATCTAAAATCATTTGTTTCTAGAAGCTGATCTTGATTATTGTCATCTATGTGGTTTGTCATAGTTGGGTTTTGTTCCACATGGGAGATAACTGACACAGAGTCCCAATGTTCTTCTCCTGTACAGTTCTTAAATTCTTCAGTCACAGTCATTTGAGAATTTTGTAAATCCTGAAAAAAACATTAGATTGTTACACCAATATGTAAAACAATTTCTAGTAAACCTGTATGTGGGTTAATATTGTAAACATTCTAAGGGCAAATCCCACAGATCTGTTTCATCAGCAGAAAAGTTTGTTGCATCAAAGGAAGGTGGCTTGCACCACAGGAAAATGCCAACATTAGTGGAACAGATCCATAAGATCTAACCCTTAAGTTATACAATAAAGGACCTATAAATGGAAAGCAAGTTCCACAAGTCATGGGGACTTTTCATCCAGTGTGGTGTAGGACTGGCTTCAATGAATGGAAATGGCAGAAGCAGTTTTTCACTTTAATTTCTGATTAAGCAGGCAGCTTCAGTTGTGCATCTATGGTTTTAGGATTCTCCCATCCGTGCCCAATGTTACACCCTCTTTATTTGATCATGGCTAGCATGATATAGTGGTTACAGTGTCACACAAGGACGTGAGAGCCAGGCTCAAATCCCCATTCTCCCATGGAAGCTTGTTGGGTGACCTTGGGCTGGTCACACTAAGCTGAATTTATCTCACAAAGGTTGTTTTGAGGAGGGAAAGGGAAAACGTAAGCCACTTTGAATCCCCACTGGAGGGAAAAGTGTAATATGAATAAAGTAAATAAATAAAAATGTGTGGACTTTCTGGTATCAGTTTAGCTGTTTATGTAATATCCTGTAATACACACCGTGATCTAGCCACAGTTCTAAGCAGATGATTCATTGATGCTGGATCCCTCTCCCTGCATCAGCAGAGGCAGCTTAGCCTTGAAAACCCTGCATACCTGGGCAGGAGGACAGCCTGGCTCTGGAGCTGGACAAGCTGCTGTCAATGCAGCGCTGGCCGGAGGGGTCATAACAGCCCCCCATTCTAGGAAGAGCATGTCACAACAACACCTACATGGTAGCCGAACCATGTGGTCTCGCAAGTGCCAGCAAGCTTGAAGTCTGCTGTAGAGAAAGGGATGGAGGAGTCAGCACACTGCATGACACCTCTGTGCCTACTATAATTATAGTTGCCTGTATCCATACATCTTGTCAATACGCAGCAGTCATAAACACCACATACCTCTTCATAATGCAATGGTATTCTAAGAGGAGGTCGCCAAAGAGATTTAAGTACATTTTGATACTTCTGTATAATCAGCAAGCAGAGAAATATTACAACAAGTACAACAAGCGCAAATATGAATGGCAGTGTGATCGATAAAATCTTTGACGTCTCTGAAAGAAAAAAGGAGATTGCTAAACACTTTTATAACACTAGACTCAAATATACAACAACCTCTTTAAGAGAGATTCAACAAAAAATTCTTTAGTTGTATGACAACACCGATGGAGCTTTCGTGAGCAAAGTTAAGTTTGGCTAGGAGAAATCTCATACAGGGACAGAAACAGAATAAAATCTCATGAAGGGGCTCCTGCCCCTCTGCTTTTGGCAAGAGGAGGGAGGCTGAGGGATGCACAGCTAAGCGAAGAGTCCAAAGGCACTGTCTGAGGGATAGCAAAGTAGGAAGCAGCAGGAGGGGGAAAAAACCACGGACAAGAGAGGAGAATACAAAGGACTGCATACTACTGGCAAGAGTAAATGTAAAAACTTGGAAGTCTTTGGAGGAAGGCAAGAAGCTAAGCAATGAAAGGAAAGTCAATATTTCAGTATCTAAGAAATATAGCAATAGATGATCATTATCATGCAGACACATTTTCAAAACTACTCTCATGCACCACAGTTTCAGACTTCCTGCAAACTAAGAAAGTAAAGCAACAACCTTTTTCTGCTTCCTTGTAGTCATGAAGCCTAGATTCTGCTGACTCAAACTACCTAAAACACGAAGTGCTATATATTCTGGTAGTGGCAGAAAAAAGGGAAGAGCTGGATGGGGGTTCATTTCCAGCCATATTTGATGACAGTAAAACAATCTAATGGTAATTCCTGCTAAAGATTTAAGTGAGGCAAAAAATGTTACACATTTTCTACATGAAAAGCATTTTGTGCAGGAGAAAATGATAAAATGCAAATACAGTGATGGACATCAAGTGCATGCACATCTATTTCACTGCTGTTCCTGAAAAGTAATAGCTGACTCCAAAAGCTGAGTTTGGTGTAATGGTTAGGAGTGCAAGACTCTAATGTGGAGAACCGGGTTTGATTCCCCATTCCTCCACTTGAAGCCAGCTGGGTGACCTTGGATCAGTCACAGCTTCTAGGAGCTCTCTCAGCCCCACCTACCTCACAGGGTGTTGTTGCTGTGGGGATAATAATGACATTGTAAACTGCTCTGAGTGGGTGTAAGTCATCCTGAAGGGTGGTATATAAATCGAATGTTGTTGTTATTCATGAGCACTATGCAGCAGTACAGATGTGCAATCACTAAAAATGGATTTCACACTTTCATACATGTATGAAATAAGTGCAGGAAATGTATAGCGTATGAAGGGTCCTGCAAAAACCACAGAGAGTTTAGGGCTTCCAGTAGCCTGAATGAAAGGCTTTGTTTTTGAAATTGCTTCTAGTTTTTCCTCACAGTCCAGTTCTATCTTTTTGCCTTGAACACAGTACCACACACTGATACCTAGTAAAATATTTTATACAGAAAATCTGCACATAAATAAATAGCTAAACCCTCTCCCAAACAGGAAAAATATATTAGAAACGTCGTTAAAATATGTTACATGCTGCATGCCAAATACAGAAACTTAAGGTTTTTTAAAAGGCATAGAATGTTTCACACCCACAACTATGCTTCTTGCTTTTTGGATTTTTATATGGATAGGTTCAGTCCTCAAGGCAACTGCTCAAGATGCCTCAAGGCAAACTGCTAGACGCAGTCCTCAAGGCAACTTTGCCACTTAAAAATACTCTTTAATATCTGGTTTGTTTATATACGTCAATTTAGCTTCAGGAAATGGGTTAAACTAGATTGCTTTAGCTATCAGTTCATTCCACAATGACTTAAAGATACAGTAATTAAAATCCTATTGTTTACTGAATAAACGTACCACTGAGAGAGGTTGTTTTGCAGTAAGTATCACTTAATTCTCCATGTAGATTATGTTCAGGAAGCATTGCTTGTATACGAAAACAATACTCTGTCATTTCCTTCAGATTCTTAAGTTTGCACTTTGTATCGCTGGTGTTCCTTGCCTCCTGTGTAAACAGAGGAAAGAGAAATAAGGTGCCAGTAGTTTTAGCCAAATTCAATTCAGTTGTTATATTCTAGTACACAAAATGAACTTTACAGGTTAGCTCTGAAATAGATCATGAAGTAATATATAAGTCTACACTGGCAGTCCACAAGCCATTTAACCTAAATAGCTGTGCTCTACTGATTTTTAGTTTTGCTCTGATTAGCTTTGCTCTACAGGATTTCCCCCCAAATTTCTTGTTACTTGTACGAATTTACATTCCAATACTTATCAATAATGATCTCTCCCTTGTCCCAGGTATAACACCTCTGCAAAAAAGGCCTTATGTCATCATTTATGATGCCGTATCATTGACGTCCCTGCACTAAGTGCTTGCACTTCAGAGGTATTCCTTAAGAAAAAGTGGTGCTTAAAGCTATCTCACATAAACCAGTGCCCTGTATCTTGCCCCTACCTTGGCAAGTCAGGCCCTTCTTCAACCTCAGCAGCATGGCCATTTCTTTCACTTAAAAATGCCTTGTAAATAGAAAGAAAAATGCTTCTTTGAGAGTATTTGTCTATGTGACTATGCCAGTCGTTGGCCAAAAACATCAGTAAAACAGTACACTAGTTATACTTCACTGAACAGATCCATACCAATCCACAAAGTGTTTGGAGCCTTACCAACAAATGTTGGCTCCTTCAATGTATAATTAGGTTAAACTTCTGACTATAGATTGAAGAATGTGGAGACTGGGTTCTGTACAAGGTACTGAAATGCATCTTAGTATGACGATCTGCTTGTATAAAAATCAATTTTTAACTCTTCAGTGAAATTAGGGCTTTTTATTTATACCCCACATTTCTCCCCAATAAGAACCCAAAATGGTTCTCAACATTCTCCTCCGTTTTGTTCTCACAAAAAAACCTGTCAGGTAAATTAGACGGTGTGATTAGACCCAGGTCACTCAGAAAACTCTCATGGCAAAATGAGGGTTTGAAGCTGGGTCTCCCAGATTCTAGTCTGATACTCTTAACCACTACACAAAAGTGCCTCCTTTTAAAAAGTTTTTTCTAATACGAAGACTAAAAAAAATGGAAGGCTTGCAGAAAATAGCCACTTTAACAGCAAGAAAAAAGAAGAAAATGTTAAGTGCAATTCAGTGCTTCCCAAAGTCAATAGCATTTTCTGAAATTCTGCCTATTTTTAAAATAGCCAAAGTATTTACACTATTTGATATATACACACATTCTAAAGGAAAATGAATAGCTTTGAAAAGAATGTTTCACCATTTAAACTTCACCCAGAAGTTTTTAATTACCATCTTGTCAGATGAAGGTGGGTCCTTATATGTTGACTTCTCCCAGTAAAATATATTATATTTTAAAGGAAAGAAACTTGAATTACTGTCAAAGGGAGCCTTATAGCTAATAACAAGAGAGTTAGATCCTGTGGTCACATCTATTTCTCTTGGAGGACCTAAAATAGCTGAAATGGAAAAAGACAAAACAGTTAAGCACAGCCTCAGTCAACAGATCTGTGTAGCACCTCTAGTGATCAAAATGTCCACACAACAGGAACAGACATGTGCAAACATAGTGGAGGGAGGGGGCTGAGTTCAGACAACATTTTAGATTGGTTGGGCCTGGCATGTGGGGTCCCTTATTTTATTTCAATGGAAGCACCTGATCTGAATCCACACTTGCAACCTAAAAGGGTGCCTGATATTACGGTAGTGGTGCCAGCCAGCAGCATCATGAGGAGGAGGAAATGGAAGTGGTGATGGAGGAAAGAAGGTGCCCCAGGCAGTGAGCAAGGGGTGGGGAAATAAGGTAGAAAGCAGAGGGAAAATGAACAGTGATGGGAAAGCGAGTTCAGAGGGTGAAATAGAGGCAAAGGGAGCAAGGAACAGGCATGGACTATTGGAATCAGGGAATGGGGGTGGGGAGAAGATGGAGGAAGTGAAGCAAGCAACAAGGAGGCAAGTGTGGGGGGACAGAGTCAGTAGGAGGAGAGATGGGATTTCAACTCCCCAGTGAGTCCTCATAGATCTCTGCTTGTTTTCTGCTCATTTTGATCAGATGCAATCCAAAGGCCCACATGCATTCTTTCTAACAAGCACACGAGAATTGGGGTGTGTGTGTGGGGGGGGGGTCCTCATACATGAGATGTGTGATATGAATTAAGACATGTGGGCAGACGTGAACTCTGGCAGTGGGACCAAGAGGGTGCCCCACAAACACTTTTGCTCACGAAAAGAGTTTGGAATTGAAGGCAGAAGATCCTGTTCCTGCAGCACTCCACAGTAGAGGTGGGCACGAACTGCAATACGGAAAAAAAAATGCATGAACTGGGTCGATTTGTGGTTCATCAAAATGTGGTTTGTGGGGCTGCATTTTCCATGAACCCCACGACTTTTTAGGCCCGGTTTGTTAGGTTCGTGAGCGGTTCATGACTCAGGCTGGCTTCGCTCAATTGATTTCCTAGGCAACATAGGCCCAGAATGTCTGCAGACCTTTTGTTGCCGTGGAAACCCCAATCTTAGCCCACCTAACCTTGATAGGCAGGTCTCTTTTCAACCGTGGAGCTCCCATTCTGTTACATGGGAGCCAAGAAGCAGGGAGGAGACAGGCCTTCTGTGGCCATGGGAACTGCCAACCAGAAAGCTCCTGTTCTGCTCTATGAGAGCGTTTCTTATATAAGGCACAGGTTTCTGCCTCCTGCTTTCAGTTTCAGCAGAAAGTGGGAGAGTGAGGACTGTTGCTGGCATTGGAGGGAGAGGGAGAGTGGATTAGTGGAAGTGAGCTTGGCTGCTGCTGGCTGGTTGAAAAGAGAGACTGAAAAGCTCTTCTGCTTCAGTCTTGGCACTACTGGGAAGGGTGCCTTCTTTCCTTCACCCCACCCCAGTCCCAGGGCCACTGCCTGGCTGAGGGCTGGAGCCTAGCTTGACTGAGGCCTACCCTTTTTTCCCTGGGATTTTCTTTGTTTCTCCTTTTTCCTTCTGGGCTAAATTATTATCTTTGTGCACCTGTCCTGCCATCTCAGATCAGGTGCCTGTGTGTGTGGTGGGGTAGGGCTCAACCCCACCCCTCCGTCTCAGGGTCACCATCTGGCTCTGGGGCCAAGCTAAGCGGACACCTTGGCTGAGGGCCCACACTCACTCTTCTTTTGTTTCCTAGTTTTTCTTATTTTTCAGCACTATAAGGCTTAGAGTGGGGGCCAAGGGTGGTAGTGGGGGGAAGTGCAAAAGTTGTCCCGGTTGCCCATCGACCAGCAGTACAGTGGGGGAAGTCTTGGTGGCACCAGAGACTCCTACTGCAGAAGATCCTCCTGCGGGGACTGTGGAGGAGGCAGAAGATGTCTTACTGCTGGGGGAAGAGGATCTCCTAAAACTGTTTGAGGAGGAGGATTGATTTCAGGAGGAATGGTGGGTGTTTACCTCCAGCCCTCCCACATCCTAACTCTTGGGGCTGTTCCTGCCCACAGTCCACCCCTCACTCCGTCTTCCCGGCCCAGCTGCACACCGTGGCTGGTAATCCTAAATTCTCCTTGTGACCCACCTCCCAGTCCCCATTTCAATCTCTCCATCTGGCAGCACTTTTGGACAGTGCCCAACAACCTGTGTGGCATGGTGCCGCTCCTGGGATGGCCTGGTGCATAGGGGCTGCAACCCTAAGCACTTGACATCCACAGCCCTATGCAAGCACCTGCAGAGGCACCACTTGAGCCTGCTGCCTCCGGCCTCGCCCCGCAAAACATCTGGCGGAGGGAGAAAGAGGGCGGCTTCAAGTTCAGCTCAGGGAGAAGTGGGAGGGGAAGGGGAGTCCACCCAGAGCAAGAAGCCTTGCCCTGAGGGTGCTGCAGGTGGGAGCGGAACGCCCAGGCAGGCCACCCTTGCGGAGACTTTCCCTCGGGGTCAGGGACAGCACCCTTGAAAAGAGTGAGGTTGAGGGCTCAGGAGGTGGGTGGTTGCGTAGTGGCAGAGACGATTGCCCTGGAAGGACTCCCTTTGTCCATTGTGGAGGGAGTGGGCTTTCGCAGGCTGCTGCACCATTTCATCCCGTGGTTCACGATGCCCTCACAGCACACCATGGGCCGGCGCTCTCTACCAGTGTGTTCGGGATATGGTCTTTAAGGAGCTGTTGGGTGCCAGATGCTGGACCGTCCACTTCACAGCAGATATGTGGAGCGACTGTCATCATGGCTACCTCGGCCTCACCGCCCACTGGTGGCAAATGGAGGACCTCCGCTGCCCCAGGCAAAGACCAGGGCCTCCGAACAAGGTGCCACCCTTGGGTCCAGGCTACAGGATGGTTCTCCAGACATGGGGGATGGACAACATTCACACGGGGAGGAACATTGCTGCCATGGTCAGGGCGGGTCTGAGGGAGTGGGCGCCGGGGGGTGTTGAGTGTGGCTTCATGGTCACCGATGCGGGAAGCAACATGCTGGCAGCCCTGAAAGAGGCTTCCCTTCTGGGCCTTGTCTGCTTGGTGCATAAGCCGCACCTAGTCATGAGGGATGCTCTCGAGCTAGGTAGCAAGCCGAGGGATGCCTGGGATGAGGGAACATTGTCCATGAGCCAATTGTTGGACACCTACTGGCATGTGGCTGCCCACTTCTCCCACAGCGTGAACTCTTTGCGCAAACTTCTCGAGGCCAGGGAAGGGGGGTGATCCCAAACACTACCTGTATCAGGACATGGCCACCCGCTAGAACTCCACCTTTGACATAATAAGTCGTCTGGTGGAGCAAAAAAACCCGGTACAGGACATAATGTCATCGGCGGCCATTTTGCAGAAGGGAGAGGAGCTGGAGGAGGAGGTGAACAAGCCAGCCCATGAGAGTTCTCCCAAAACAGGCCCCCTCGAAATGTGGTCCTTGTTGGTGGGCTGAGCGGTTGGCAGCAGCAGGGTGGGTGGGTCTGTCACGGCAGAGGACTTGGAGGGGGCCATGGTGCGGGAGAACCTTGCCGAGCCTTCCGAGCCCCCCACCCTCGAACCGCCTGGAGTACTGGGCATGGAAATCTGCCATCTGGCCAGACCTCTCCATCATAGCCACTAACATCCTCTCCTGCCTTCCCACCAGTTTCCAGAGCAAGTGGGTGTTTTCCCACCTGGGAGACCTCCTCCGTCCCTGCCGCGCACATCTGCTCCTGGACCTGATAGACATGTTGTCTTTCATTAAGGTCAACCTCCACCTGCTCGGCTATCCCTCCCTGGACCTGGACTTATCTGGGCTCTGAGCCACCCCAGTCTATCGGGGTCTTCAGTTCCAAGGCCAAGCTCCTCTGCTGCAGCTCAAAGTCTCACAGCCAACATCTGGTTCTGGGGCCAAACTAACTGGGTACCTCGGCTGAGGGCTCACCATTTGTATGTAGCGGGGTAGGGCTCTAATCCCCCTGGTCTCAGGGCCACTGCTAGGCTTTGGGGCCAAGCAAAATGGACACCTCGGCCGAGAACTCACCATCTGTGTGTGGCGGGGTAGGGCTCTACCCCTCCTGTCTTAGGGCCACTGTCCTGCCTGCTCAGGTCAGGTCCCTCTGTGTGTGGTGGGGAAGGGCTCTACACCCCGTCTCAGGGCCACTGTCTGGCTTTGGAGCCAAGCTAAGCGGGCACCTCGGCTGAGGGCTCACTTTCTTCTTTCTTTTTGAATGTATTATTTTTTCTCTTTTTCTTTTGCGCACCTGTCCTGCCTGCTCGAGACAGGTCTGTGTGTGGCGGGATAGGGCTCTACTCTCCCCACCTCAGGGCCACCGTCTGGCTCTGGGGCAAAGCTAAGCTGGCACCTTGGCTGAGGGCTCACCTTTCTTTTTGGGTTTATTATTCTTCTCTTTTTGTTTTATGAACCTGGCCTGCCTGCTCGGGTCACGTGCCTCTGTATGTGGTGGGATAGGGCTCTACCCCCCCCCCCAAATCTCAGGGCCACTGCTAGGCTCTGGAGCCAAGCTAATTGGGCACCTCGGCCTAGGGTTCACCTTCTTCTTTCTTTGATCTGATTACTATCTCTTTATTTTGTGCACCTGTCCTGCCTGCCCAAGTCAGGTCTCTGTGCATGGAGGGGTAGTGCTCGAGGGATCTCACAAGGAATGGTGGGGGTTTGGAGAAACCTTCAATCCCTCCCCCACATCCTAAACTCTTGGGGCTGTCCCTGCCCGCAGTCCACCTGGCCCAGCTCCACACCGTGGCTGGAAAATCCTTAGTTCTCCTCGTGATCTAGCTCCCGGTTCCCAGTTTCAATCTCTCATTCTGGCAGCACTTTCAGACCATTCCCAATGACCCCTGTGTGACATGGTGCTGTTCCTGCGATGGCCTGGTGCGTAGCGCCAGTTTGATGTAGCCAGTTTGCCAGTTTGGTGTAGTGGTTTGGTGAGAAAGCCAGTTTGGTGTAGTGGTTAAGAGTGTAGGACTCTAATCTGGAGAGCCGGGTTTGATTCCCTACTCCTCCATTTGAAGCCAGCTGGGTGACCTTGGGTCAGTCACAGCTCTCTGGAGCTCTCTCAGCCCCACCCACCTCACAGGGTGTTTTGTTGTGGGGATAATAATGAGATACTTTGTAAACTGCTCTGAGTGGACATTAAGTTGTCCTGAAGGGCAGTATATAAATTGAATGTTGTTGTTATTGTTATTATTATTAGGGGGAGGTGATACTATCTCTTTATTTTGCGCAACAGTCCTGCCTGCTCAGGTCGGGTGTCTGTGTGTGGTGAGTTAGGGCTCCCACGCAACAGGGATTGATGTCTCTGTCCCTTCTGGGTGCAACTTGCCCCTATCTATGGGACTTGGTCTCTCCCCTGCCCCGATGGGGGGAAGGGGTTCCGCCCTTGCCGCCACGGCCGGAAGGTGGGTTATGTCAGCTGCCACGTCTTCTGGTGCGGGGGGGGGAATCATTTCTGTGTCTGTGTTCTCCTGCCCCCTGACAGAGGCATCCCTTGAGGGCCCTGTTTGCCTGCTGCCAATAAGCTGCACCTGCTCATGATGGGATGCACACCATGAAGGCCAGTGGGTCTTGCCCCACAAGGAGCGGGAGGCATCCTTCTCATCCACATGGCCGGCAGGTGAGTGATGTCTGTGTCCACTACTGCTCAGCACAAGGAATGGTGTTACACATGTCGCTGTGCAGGACCGTGGGAGGATCTCCTATCATGGTACTTGGTGTATCCCTTAACCACCGATTGGGGAAGGAGTTTCATCCTTGCCGCCACGGCTGGCAGGTGGGTGATGTCTGTGGCCGCCGCATCCTATCCTATCTGCTGTGGGCTCAAAGTCTCAGGGCCACCACTGGCCTCTGGGGCCAAGCTAAGTGGGCACCTCAAAGGAGGGCGTACGCTCTTGTTCTTTCTTATTAAGTTACTCCTCCTCTTTTTATTTGAGTTACTCTTACTCCTCTTTTTATTTTGTGCACCTGTCCTGCCTGGCCAGGTCAGGTGTTTGTGTGTGGTAGGGTAGGGCGCTCCCCCCACCCCCTGTCTCAGGGCCACCGCTGGCCTCGGGGGCCAAGCTAAGTGGGCACCTCGCCCGAGGGCCCACAGGACCAACTTTTGTTTCCTGTTCTCATTACTCTTGTTTTGTGCCCCTCTCTCGCCTGGGAAGGGGAAGGCTTCCCTCAGAGCCACCATTTTCATGATGTTTTCTTCTGGGTCTTGCAGCAGCTTCTAGCCATCTGTGGAAGGTGATGATGGAAGGCTTCTATCAAGGCTTCCCCATTGGTGAGGCAGGTTATGCCCTTCCCTTAGCCTCTGCTCCTCCCCAGAGGGGAAAGTGTTCACTCCCCCACCCCGCTGCTTTCCCATCGGTAGGGCCAGCCATCTCCCCCCCCCGCGGCAAGGGGATTTCCAATTGGTTGACAAAGGCATCCATGACTGCCACCAGTGTCTGGCAAATGGGTTTTGCTGCTGAACATAACACTTTGCGAGGTAACCCCCCACGGTCCTCAAGAGTGGGACTTATAACAGGCTCGTTTCAAGGAGGGGGAGGCCTCCGTCATTGCTGCCACGGCCGGACCATGCGTTTTGTTGGCGGCTGCATCCCTCACAGGCTCCATGCGTGGGACTAGGTCTGTCACTCACTCCCCCCCCCGGGGTGTTTCAGCAGTTGCACTTGCTCTGGCAAGAGAAAAGGCCGCTAACCCACCACCCAGACACCTTCCCAAGTGGGACAGGTGCTGCAAGAAAGACGACTTAAGAGACAAAATAAAAAGGAGTACTGAGCGCCTTCAGCCAAGGAACACATTAAGCTAGGCCAAAGAGTCTAGCAGTGGGCATGGGACCCATGGGTTATGTTGGTGGCAGCTGCTCCTCAGCATGAGGGATGGTTTGCACATGAAGCTGTACAGGATGGTGGGAGGGCCCCCTATCTGTGGGACTTAAAATGGCCCTCCCCCACCGCCATGGCCAGCCCATAGGTTCTGCTGCTGCACGCAACATTTAGGACCCCCCCCCCCCACATCCTGATGCTGAATCCTGTCCCTCCTGGTTTGTCGGGGAGGGCATCCATCACTGCTGCCATGGCCGAACCATGGGTTTTGTCGGAGGCCACATCTTCTAGGGCGGTGGGCAGCCCAATGCTGTTTTGATCACGTTCAGTGTTGTTGTACTGGTCACTCTTGCCACCCGCCACAGCAGGACCATGGCCACTCCCCCCAGAGTGTTTCAGCAGCTGCTCTTGTTCTGGCCACAGAAGAGTCCGCCATGGCAAGACCATGGTTTATGGGGGAGGCATCCGTCGATCCATCCTTCCGTCTCTTCCATGCAAGTCCTGGGGTGAGGGAGACAGCCCCCCCTGGGCATTTAGAATAGCCTCCTCAAAGGGGGAGGCATCCATTGATCCGTCCCTTCACTTCCCCGGAAGGTGGGTTCAGTAGGTTCCTGTTCCTGCCACCACTTCTGGGAGGTGGGTTCTGGTCCCTTTTGGTCCCTCCCTGGCAGGGGGTGTGAGTGTAGTTCTGCTTTGCTGCCCTGCAGTCTCCATGTGGAGGAAAAGGGAACTGTCTGTTCCCCTCCCTGACCCAAGGCAGGGGCCCTATCAGTGCCGCCATGTCCGGAAGGTGGGTTTTGGTGGTCCCTATTAATCTCTGTGTGGGGCCCTTATTTTGTGAACCTGTCTGGCCTGGCCCTGGGTCCGTCATTCACTCTCCGCACCTGGGGGAAGGGGTTGCATCAGTGTCACCTGCCCTCCACGGCAGGGCCATGGGTTGTCGGTGGCCGCATCTTTCACGGCTCCCATGCGTGAGAAGCCGACGATCCCCTGGCATTAGACATGATCCTCCACTCACTCCTGCGGCTCGCCACGGCCGGACCATCAGTTTTGTCGGCGGCTGCATCCTTCATGGCCCCCATGAATGAGAAGCCAACAATCCCCCAGCGTGGGATATGGTCCTCCACTCACTCCTGCTGCTTGCCACGGCCGGACCATGGGTTTTGTTGGCGGCCTCATCCTTCATGGCCCCCATGCGTGAGGAGTAGCCGACAATCCCCCGCCGTGGGACACTGTCCTCCACTTACTGCTGCTGCTCACGACGGCTGGACCATGGAGGCCTTACTTTGTTGACCTGTCCCGCCTGCCACGTCCAGAAGGTTCCTGTTGGTCTCTGTGTGGGGGCCTTATTTTGTGACCCTATCCTGCCCAAAAAGGTTTGGAGGGCTTCCATTGGCTCCACAACTGGCAACATGATTCCGTCGCATTACTCTGCTGTCCCAGGGCGGGCGGGGGAGGCGCCCCTGCCCCATACGCAGGACTAACACTTCCCTCTGCTCAAAAAAAGAAAGGCATCTGTTGATGCCCCCATGTCCAGGAGATGGGTACTGTTGTTTCCTGGCATGGGGACAGGTATAGTTCTGTGCTGGCAGAACTGCAGTGGGGTCTAAAAGCATCTTACATCATTCTCTCCTTCATTTCCTCACAAGAACCCCATGGAGGATTGCCTTCCCTGGGCCTGTGAGGAGGGGGTGCCCTCCAACAAAACCCATGGGTCCAGACATGTGGGCAGGCACAGGAGGATGCCACCAGCTGGTGGCCAAAACCCCTGCCCCCAAGAAGGGAGGTGGCCGGCAGCCTCCCTAGGGCTGTGAGGGGGTGGCCACCAACAAAACCCATGTTCTGGATGTGAAGGTGGCTGCCTATTGGTGCGGCCCGGCAGGCACAAGGGGTGCCACCAGCTGGTGGTAAAAAAACCCACCACCGAGAAGGGAGGCACCCAGCCACCTCCCCAAGCCCACGAGGAGGGAGTAGCTACGAACAAAACCCATGTTCCGGACGTGAGGGTGGCCACCCAATGGGGTGTGTGGGTGGGCACAGGAGGGGTCCTGCCGGCTGGTGGCCAAACCTCCCACCCTCGAGAAGGAAGGTGGCCGGCCGCCTCCCCAAGCCCGCAAGGAGTGGGTGGCCACCAACAAAACCCATGTTCTGGACATGAGGGTGCCCGCCCATTGGGGCGTTTTGGTGGGCACAGTGGGGTGCCACCAGCTGGCTGCCAAACCCCCCACCCCCAAGAAGGGAGGCAGCCTGCTGCCTCCCTGAGCCCGTGAATAGGGTGTGGCCACCGACAAAACCCATGTTCCGGACATGAGGGTGGCTGCCCAATGGGGTGTTCGGGCGGGCACGAGGGGTGCCCAAACCCTCCATCCCCGAGCCCGCGAGGAGGGGGTGGCCACCGACATCATCCATGTGCCAGATGTCAGGTTCAGTGTGTTTATGAGCTGTACTGACTCCATTTTCTAATGCTTCTAGTGTGTAAGTGTTTTCCCCACAGGTGCACCAGTTCCCAAGCAGTCTTCTCACCGAACAAGATTGTTTTGTCTAACACCGTTCCACCATGGATTGGCCTTGAGAGAGTCCAGCTTCCCAAGACTGAAGGATGTTGTTTTGAGAACTGTGGGGGGAGGCTGGTTCAGCTGGGAACTGTTACTTTGTACCTCATGCTTTGCTCTTCATTGGTAACAATGATCTTGTACCATCCTGAGTCTCCTATTCAGGACAGTGGACTATAATGAACCATTTCTGCAGTAAAGTTTCCTTATTCAAACAATGGACTCTTGTTTGCTTGTAAGGGGGACCTGTAAGAAGGACATTATCTAGCCACAGTCTGACATTTTGTTACCAATCATGCCTAAGCCGGGCCCTTCGGATTCCAAAGCAGTCCCGGACAGGGATCCTTTGTTCGATCCGTATGCTTCTCCCGGTGATCACCAGGTACAACCTCAAGGCCCTGCTCTGGCAGGGAACGGAGCTTCAGCTACCACCCCTCCTCTCATCGATCTCAGCAGTGAGGGCGAAAAGCCGACGGCCATCACCGTCCCGCTGTTCTCGGTACCCACACCCTCAGAGTGGGGAGCCCGACCCCGAGAAACGAGAGAGCGCAGGGCCAGTGGGGTGCCCCAGTCGTTACCCATGGATGGGCGCCGAAGCTTGGAAACAGTCCCTGAAATGGACAGCAGCCAACCATGGCTATTCTGGAACAGGACGACTGAACAGATTGAATGGGAAACGTCCCGCCGCGGCGTCCTGAGTTGGGATTATTCGGAACTCACTCCGTGGATGGAGCAACCAGAGGTTTCCGAACAAAGTTGGGTACAGATGCAAAATCGTACCCCGGCTGTGGATTCCGGCATTTCAGTAGTTACTGGACTGGCCAAAGGAATTCTAGCAGCGAGATCGCGAGACGAGCAGGGAGACCCACCACCTTGGGGGCCGGATACCCCGGGGGCGGCCGCCGCTGGGGACTCTATAACGGACCAACCGGGTCCAAGCAGAATTCAATTGCTGGAAGCTAGGTTAATCGATATGGAAGAAAACCTGGCTCATGCCATACACCTACTTTCATTAATGGTGGCGGGAGAGAGACCTTCACCAGAAGAAATGGCAGTACAAATAGCGACTCTACAAAGCGTTATTTCTAACCCGAGGGAGTCAGTTCCGTCGCAGCCGCCGCCCACGGATATCCCAGGGAAAGGAGAGGAAGGGGATTCCTGCTCCAATTCCCGCGCTGACGATACATCAGAATCAGAGGGAGAGGGGGATCCTGGCCCTGGAGAGACGCCAACGGAAATTCCAAAAACGGAGGAAAATCCAGATCCCGGAGATACCCCGGTGGAGGTCCCAGGAGGGAACGGAGAGGAACCGAGACGTCCAACGGAGTCCCCCGTAGTACCCCCTCCAACTTCTCCGATAGTCACCCAACCGGATCAGCTCGAAGAGCCTCCGGCTCCTCCAAGGGGGGAGATACACCACCAAGCACCGATAACTACTATTGTACAACAACCCCCAGGGGGGGATCAACCCTTGCCGATCGTACCCCGGGGACTCCTTCCGAGGCCGAGAATGACGACGCCGGGAGGGGCAAGCCCGCGCGGCCCAGCACCTACCAGAACCATGCCGCAGCGGCCCCTTCCGCTCCGACCTCAACAAATACCACCACAACAACCAGTAAGATTACCTCCAACTCAACCGGTGTTGCCACCTACGGATCAACCGGTCAGGCCTCCCCCACTTCGACCACATCGGCCCACTCCCCAACGGCCCATTCCGGCCCAACCTGTTCGGCCACCTCCGACCCAACCGGTACAGCCGCCGCCAGCTCAACCGGTGATACCACCTCCAACCCAACCGCTCAGACCACCACCAATACAACCGGCCCCACATCTGCCGCCGCAGCCAGGGGCTCCCGGGCAGCCGTTCCCGCAGCCACAACCCTGGCCGCAACTACCCCCACCTCTCCAGCCTCCTGTTACGCAGCAAACCCAACTGACCATTCCGATGGACTATTACCCTGCACCAGCCCCGAGACAGGATCTTCCCATGGGCTGGGTGAAGCTGGAAGCCACGTTTGACGGAGATCCCTCCAAGTTAGGATTTTTCCTGGTACAAGTGGTGCAATTCTTCAATCGGTGGGGACACCTATTCGGAAGTGAGGCCAGCCAGATCGAACATCTCGGTTCACGGCTTCAAGGAAGAGCGGCGGACTGGTATGTAGGACTATACAATGTTGGGGCACCGGAACTCAACACCTTGCAAGGGTTGGTGGATGCTATTAGAGCACAATATGAGGACCCCTTAGAAGAAACCAGGGCCAGAACAGAATTGCAAGCTATTAAGCAAGGCGGCTTGTCGGCCAGAGACTATGTTACAAAATTCCGACAGCTAGCCGCCAAATGCCCTAGGTGTGAGGAGTCCACCAAAATAATACTGTTCAAACAAGGGCTAAACCCGAGACTCCTGGACCGGGCTCTCATGCAAGACAATCCTCCTACGCTGTTAGGATGGATTCAACTAGCCTGTGAAGTTGAAAACCGCATACTAGAAGTCCGGTTAGTTGAGCAACAACAATCGGGGCAAAGGCGGCCCCTAACGTTGCAAAGGGGAGGAAGGGGTACCGGGTACGCTACCCGAGGAGCGAGAGATGCTAGGTGGCAACAGGGTCTGTGCTTGCAATGCGGGCAAGCTGGCCACTTTGCAGCTCAATGTCCTTACAGGCCTGTTGTGCAACGACCTCCGCTCCAATTACGACGTTCTACCCCTACTCCTTTTCCCACATCGCAACGCCCCACACCAGCTCCCAGATCGGGTAGGGGTCGCAGCTCTTCCCAACGAAGTGCCCCAGACAGAGGATTGGAAGCGGAAGAACTCATGGAATATGATCCCACTACCCTAAACGTGGAGGAGAGTCCAGAAAGCCCCCAGTCGGGAAACGAAATGGATCTGTCGTAAAAGGACCCAAACGGCAGATCCACTCCCGACCCGTCCCGATCAGGGACCGGCCACAAGGGTCCATATTGTTCATACCAGTAACTTTGTTACACCCTGAACGGAAGATGCACATCCGTGTACAAGCCTTAATTGACTCCGGCTGCTCTAGAGACATTATTGCCCCGGCCCTGGTCAATGGATTAGGGTTACCAGTGCGGGAATTACAACACCCAGTCATTTTTGAGCAAATGGATGGCACCAACATGAACCCCGTCACCACAGAAACGACCCCGGTGGTGACGGGCATGGGCCAACACTGGGAGAAAAGATCGTTTGTTATCAGCACCACAGCCAAATACCCGTTAATTCTTGGCAGTAAGTGGCTATGCGATCACAACCCCTATATAAATTGGGCAGAGGGAAGCATCACCTTCAGCCACGCTGACTGTGAAAACCATCGATGGAATCAAAACTGGGGTCTCAATCCGACCCACACCGAGAAAGCTCTCCTTACTCAGGCGGAAATAGACCAAATACCCAAACATTATTGGTCTTACCTACCGGCTTTCTCAGAAGAGGAAGCCGATGCCCTGCCTCCGCACAGACGAACTGATTGTGCAGTGGAAATTCTACCGGGAGCCTCGCTACCAAAAGGCCGTCTCTACCCTATGAGTCTCTATGAAAGGGAAGAACTTAGAAAATTCATCGACACCAATCTCCAGAGAGGGTTCATCCGTCCGGCCAATAGTCCCCACGCAGCGCCAGTACTTTTCGTAAAGAAGAAAGACGGGGGACTCCGGCTATGTACTGACTTTAGAGGACTGAATGCAGTATCTACCAACAACGCCTACCCCATTCCACTCGTCCGAGACCTTCTCAACGTCGTGGCCCAAGGTAAGATCTTTACAAAATTGGATTTGAAAGACGCTTACTTTCATGTTCGTATCAAGGCTGGGGATGAGTGGAAAACCGCATTTAATATGCCCCTCGGACAATATGAATACTTAGTTATGCCTTTTGGATTAGCTGGGGCCCCATCTGTATTCATGTCTATGATCAATGAAGTGCTGCATGAATTTCTGTATAAAGGAGTGGTGGTGTACCTTGATGATGTATTAATTTATTCAGAATCAGAAGAAGACCATGTGCAATTGGTTCAAAAGGTCCTAGCAACCTTAATGAATAACAAACTGCCCATCAAACTGTCCAAGTGTGAATTCCATAAAACCGAACTCACCTACCTTGGTTATTGTATATCTCAAGATGGCTTGAAAATGGACCCAGCCAAAATACGGGCGATCCAAGAATGGCAAACTCCCACCACCCGTAAAGAACTGCAATCTTTCTTGGGATTTGCCAACTTCTATAGGGAATTCATTGCAAATTTTGCACAGATCACGCTTCCCCTGACAGAGCTGTTAAAAACCAAAGATAGAGGGGAACAAGCGAAAAAACCCTCCTCCAAATTGCTATGGACCCCAGAATGCCAAGCAGCCTTTGAAAGCTTAAAACTGCAATTCATAACAGAACCCATTCTCTGCCACCCCGATGAAAACTACCCCTTCATAGTGCAGGTCGACGCCAGCGATACTGCGATTGGGGGAGTCTTATTGCAAAGGGGGGAGGACGGGAAGCTTCGACCTTGTGCATTCCTCTCGAGAAAGTTTTCTGATGCAGAACGAAATTGGAATGTGTGGGAAAAGGAAGCCTTTGCAGTAAAAGCGGCCCTTACGAATTGGCGACATTGGTTAGAGGGAGCGCGCCACCCATTTGAGGTTTGGACAGACCATAAAAATCTGGAGGCCCTCCGTAGCCCTCGCCGATTGAATGCCAAACAATTGCGGTGGGCAGAATTTTTCTCCAAATTCAATTTCACTTTAAATTACCTCCCGGGCAAAACTAACTTCTTAGCGGACGCCCTATCGCGCATGCCCCAACACAAGAGCAAAAGGGAGGAGACTATAGATACAGTCTTCTCGCCTACGCAGTTGGGGGGCGTGGTAACTACACGCAGCCTCGCAAGCCAGCCCCTTTCGCACAACCAAGACTGGAGATCGAAACTTAAAACTGAAGTGGAGAAGGAGGGGAATAAGGTGCCCACATCCAAACTCAAACAATCCCCGCAGGGGGACTGGTTGTCAGGAAACAGATTTTATGTACCCGACAGTCTACGGAAGGAGGTCTTACAGAGATGTCATGATGCTCCCACCGCCGGACACTATGGGTACTTGAAAACGTTGCACTTAATACAGCGGCAATTCTGGTGGCCGGGCATGCGCAAAGACATTTCCCAATACGTAGCCTCCTGCCCCATTTGCCTCAGCGCCAAAACCCGCAAAGGGAAACCTCCGGGTCTACTGCAACCATTGGAAACGCCCAGCAGACCTTGGGAAACGATCTCCATGGACTTTATCACTGATTTACCAGTTTCCAAGGGACATAATTGCATTTTAGTGGTGGTGGATTTGTTTTCGAAGCAAGCCCATTTCATTCCCTGTACCTCTATCCCCACCGCTCGAAAACTGGCAGATCTATTCTTAAAACACATTGTAAAATTACATTATTTTCCGTCCAAGGTGATATCGGATCGCGGCGGACAATTCGTTGCCAACTTCTGGCAGGAGCTTTTACAAATGTTGAATATTGAGCAAGGAATCAGTTCAAGCCACCACCCTCAAACCGACGGACAATCGGAAAAAACTAATCAAATCTTGGAACAGTTCCTTCGTTGCTACATCAACTTCCAACAAGATAACTGGGTGGACCTCCTCCCCCTCGCAGAATTTTCATACAACAATAGTGTCCATGCCTCTACAGGTGAGGCCCCTTTCAAAGTCGTGTATGGGGCTCACTTTAACCCTTTTCCGTTGGACGCTCCCCCGTCCTACTCCTCCGCTGCACCAGACGTGTCTTCATGGTGGAGGAAGGCAGCCCAACAATGGACTCTCATCAAGAAACACCTCGAGAAAGCCAAACAGGATTACAAAAAGTATGCTGATCGCCACCGTGCGGCCGAATGGAATTTACAACCTGGAGATCATGTGTATATTTCCACCAAAAATTTGAAACTAGCACAAAGCAGCCGCAAACTAGCATTAAAGTTCCTTGGACCTTTTCCAGTGCGCAAAGTAATCAACAACGTAACTGTTGCTGTAAATTTGCCCAAAAATCTACGCCATGTTCATGATACATTCCACGTCAGCCTATTGAAAAGGGCTCCATCAGATGATAAATGGCACATCAAAGCTCCACCCATTCCAACGTTAATCGATGACCAAATACACTATGAGGTACAACAGATCCTGGACTCTAAAATCAAACGCAATCAGCTGTTTTACCTCATCAGGTGGAAAGACTTTGACTCTGGATTTGATGAATGGGTGAATTCTGTACATGTTCATGCTCCTAGATTAACCAAAGCTTTTCATACTCGCTACCCATATAAACCTGGGGGGGATTTATTTTAAGGGGGGCAGAATGTCAGGTTCAGTGTGTTTATGAGCTGTACTGACTCCATTTTCTAATGCTTCTAGTGTGTAAGTGTTTTCCCCACAGGTGCACCAGTTCCCAAGCAGTCTTCTCACCGAACAAGATTGTTTTGTCTAACACCGTTCCACCATGGATTGGCCTTGAGAGAGTCCAGCTTCCCAAGACTGAAGGATGTTGTTTTGAGAACTGTGGGGGGAGGCTGGTTCAGCTGGGAACTGTTACTTTGTACCTCATGCTTTGCTCTTCATTGGTAACAATGATCTTGTACCATCCTGAGTCTCCTATTCAGGACAGTGGACTATAATGAACCATTTCTGCAGTAAAGTTTCCTTATTCAAACAATGGACTCTTGTTTGCTTGTAAGGGGGACCTGTAAGAAGGACATTATCTAGCCACAGTCTGACACCAGACATGAGGGTGGCTGCCCATTGGGGCATGTGGGCGGGCACAGGGGGTGCTGCTGGCTGGTGGCCAAATCCCTGCCCCCAAGAAGGGAGGCAGCTGACCACCTCCCCGAGAGGGGCCACTGACATTACCCATATCTGGGGTTCCATCACTTCAAATGGAGCCATAAGTCAATTGGCATCGATGACTCCAATTCTATCGAATGGGACTTCCTTGGTGGTGCCGGCTTTGGGGGTCTATAACTAGGAGATCCATATTGCAATCTTCACCAAACTTGGAGGGGGGTTAGAGGAGAGTCTGCTGAAGACTCCCTGTGAGTTTGGGCCCTCTGAGTGCGGAGGGAGCCGTCCTGGGCCCCCACGAACCACGAACAACAAACCAGTTCGTGAACTGGGTCAAGTTCGTCACAGTTCATGGTTTGTGAAACTGAACAAACCATGAATCACGTGGCAGGTGGGTGGCGTTCGGTTCATGCCCATGTCTACTCCACAGCAGAATGGCGACCCACACTGCTTTTTACAGTGACTCCTCTGTCACATGTGCAAATTCAAATTGAGTCAGGTGACCCGACATGACCCGCATCCCATGTCTCATGTAATGAGGACCCAATTTTATTTCACTGGAAGCAATTGATCTGTGTTCTCACTTGTAGCATTTGCTGCTGCTACCACCACAGAGTGTTTTCTGACACCCTGCATTTTACCCCCCTTGTAAGTATCTGTGCAACTACTTTGTAACATCATCTGAATTCTGTCTTGCACTAGAAAAGAGGAAAGTCAATGCGAATGCATAAGCATGGTCAAAACAACATCACCATAACAGCAAAAGGATCATATATAATTGCTTATATATTCTAACATGGAAGAAGCTCATTTCTGTTCCACAAGCCATGATTTCTTTCATAAATGAAATTATGACATTTCCAAGAGATATGAAAATGGAAGCAAATATGCATACTTTTATCTGTTGCTTGAAAGGGAGAGGCTTCTACCCAGTCAGATGTTAATTCCCCTTGTTCGGTCCTAACACGGAAAATGACTTCCCACCATATTTTGATCTCTCTTGAGAAATCACATTCAGGCTTCGTAGTATTTTTAAAACTTTCCCAGAATGTATATGATGTTCTGTAATATAATGTGAAGAAACAGCAATAAGCAGTGAACCTCATTCTTCTGTTTTACCATGACTGATTAAAAACTACTTCAGAAATATCTAGTCAGACCATGAAATACAATTGTACACTTTCTACAATAATGGCAAAAAAAGATTTGGCTTTTTGAAAGTGGTATACAGCAAACAGTGTGCAGAAATGGGTGGCATTTTTCAGTCATATGGTGTGATATAGTTCCATAGTCAATAAAAAAGAAGGGGGGGGGGTCACTCCAAGGCAAAACGAAGAAGGAACAGCAATTGGTGCAAAGGGAAGAATTAAATATAAAGTAACCCCTACACGTTTCGCATCAGCTCCATCAGGGGGATCTTCAAAATTCCTTTTCGTGTCTATCCCATATGTGCACTTATTGCAAAGAACACATATGGGATAGACACTAAAAGGAATTTTGAATATTCCCCTGATGAAGCTGATGCAAAATGCATAGGAGTTACTTTATATTTAACTCTTTGCACCAATTGCTGTTCCTTCTTCGTAGTTCCATAGTCACATCATGGGAAAAATTCTATCAAAAATTAAAAGGGTCTTATGTTCATCATATGTTGGCATGAATCCTGTGGAACAATGTTGGAACAATAATTCCTTGTCTCCCTCTTCCTGCTACATTCCATAATGGTCCGTGAAATGCTGCTCTTGTGGGACAGTAAAAAAAAAAATCACCCCCCCCCCCCGCCATTAGCAGAATTTTTCTGAGGGAATCAAGCCATTATCAGCTAATCAAATGGCTTAGATATGTAAAAGAAATAGGTAGAACTTTGCACAGTGGTACCCATTCACTGATGGCCATAATTTGATGTGACTATACTGCACCATGCGGAGAGGCGTCCTCCATTTAAAAATTACCTTCTATCATCTGTTTTCATTACTCCTTCCTTTCACATGAGTTGTATCAATTTAGTTTGGATGGGCTACATTTTTAAGCACTACTATTTTCTCCAAATGGGCAGTCTGAGTGACAGCCCAGATACAAATAAAATGACACTGATTTGGAGAAGAGACCCTGTCTTAGGAAAGTAAGCCTCATTAATTTTAAAGGAGCCTATTTGTAAGGGTTGGATTCTACAAATCTGTTCCACTGGCTCCAGAAGCCTTGCCTTCACGAGTACAACAGGGAGAAGGGGCAATCATATCCACTATCCCCTGCTTGTTGCACCCATGCATATTGTACGGCTATGAATTCATTACTCTGTTTAGGGAATTTATATGCCATCTCTCCAGAGTAGAGGGGTGTGCGATCCGGCATTCATATACCAAATTTATTCGGTTTAATCCAGCAAATGCTGCAGGTTGGCTTCTCCAAGATTTTTTTTTTCTTTCCAGGCATGGTGGGGAGGCAAGACTCTCTTCCCTTGGCCGTGCCCTCACAGCTCCCTATGCTCCTGACTGGCCCCTCTTCCAGCCTCTCTGCCTGCTGCCTCCTGTCCCCCCTCCCCACCCCATCATCAACCTTGTGCTGCTCTCCTGACGTGGAACTTGCCTTAGCACTTTGAGCCACTTTGTGACTCTGTCCTCTCGCTCGCTGCTGCTCCACCTCTGCTGTCTGCTTTTCTCTTCAAGGGCTGTGGATTCTGATACCACCTCTACCCCTGAGCTCCAAAAGAGTCCTTCAAGCTACTGCTGGCTGCCTTTTCAACTCTGTGGCTTGTCCAGCAAGCCTCACCCCTCTTGCTTCAACTTGGGATTCTCTAGTTTGACACTGGGGTTCTCTGGTGTGACATTAGTTCCTTTACTGTAGTTTGGTTCTATTGGGTTTTGTTGGTTCAGCTTGCATGGGGAGTGGCACCTGTATTGGGACTGACTTTTGGCCAGGGGTTGCCTTTGCTTGAGGTTTCTTTTTGCTTGGAAAGCATTGGAAATGTTTCCCCTGTGAATTGAAACAATGGTCAAATTGAAAGAATCTGGTACAGTAGCGGGTTTTAAGCTTAACAAACAGAAGACTAAAATGTTAACAAAAATATGAAAATCCAGGATCAATTGAAATTTGAAGACAAAGCAGGTTATACAATTGAGGGGAAAAAGTAAAATATTTGGGTATTGTTTTGGCTAATATGAATTTTATGTTGTATCAAAATAATTATATTAAGCCCTGAAATTAAAATATATTTAAGCAAGAGGGGAGAAAATTCAACTGTCACTTTTGGGAAGAATAGCTATAATTAAATGAATCGTTTACCCAAAAAGTTATTTTTATTCAGACAATTCCGGTTCTGACAATGGTGGCACCACTTAAAACAGCGGCAGAAAGATGTATCTAGATTTATATAGCAAGGAGGGAAACCAAGGTTAAATGTAAGGTTTTGAAGGATACAAAGGAATACATATTTAAACAGATAATATGAAAGGCAACATAATGGCGAAATCTATGGCTCCTAACTCATTAGCAAAACATCTGTGACTCCTTTCCTACAGTACTGCCCTCTTAGCTGAGAAAAAGGCCTTTTTAAATAATTCAGTTTTGCATTGTTTGCGGAAGCCAGGAGCACGGGGGCTCTCCTGACCTCCTCTGGCAGGCCGTTCCATAGGGTAGGGGCCATCACAGCATCACTTAAGTATAGCAGTTAGAAATCTGAAAGGCAATAGCAAGGAGGAAATTAACAAAATTAGTTTTCCCTTCATTATTAAGCCACATCCCTAGAATATTGATCTTTTTCCATTTCTGAATACATCTGAAAAGACTGTCACTTGCACATTTCCATTCTGATTTTCTAGTAGAATAAACACAATTAGATAGTGTGACAATGAAACCAATTATGTATTTTAAACAATTTTGTATGTACAGGTACTTAAAACACGGAACAATGTGAAGTTTTTGGTATACAGGAACTGTTTACTTACGTGCAATATTCAACTCTGTATGTGACGGCACTGTTATTGATCCCCATAACAGGAGACCATTTTAACTTGCTTTGAAAATTGTATGAGACAACTGTCACATTCTGTGGTGCTGGTAAATGGAATGATGATTCTAAGGAGAAGCAAAAGAACGTGACATGGGAGTAAATGTAATAACACTGAAAACATACACAGCTGCCTCCAGCATGCACAGCAGAAGATAATGCTAGGAGTAGCAATGGCAGGTTGGCTTCCAATACCGGTAAAGACAGAGAGATGCTGTGGATGATGAAAGCAGGGCCTAATGTCTAATATGAAAGGAGTCCAACAACTAGAAGCAGTGTGTGGCACTTAGTAAAGTCTAATTTAACCTTCATGGACACTCCACGCAGCTTCAGCAATGCATGAAGCAATAAAACAGCAAGGCGTATATCTACAACAGGATCTTTTGCTTATAAAACCAGGATCATTTAGCTATCTGGTATTTGCATATATAATTATTGGGGATTGGGGAATACAACCCTTGAAATTTTTACCCACACTGGTGGGAAAACAAGGAAGTTACAACCAAAATTTGTTTCCATTGAAACCAATGGAAATGAAAATTTATGGATGAATTCATTCATTTGCATTACAGTTGTTTTCATTTCAAGGGAAATGAAAATAAGCAAGTTTTTCCAGTTCATTCATTCTGAAATGTATGTGTATCCCTGTACACTAAGACACCTTACACTTTGCTTCATGGACACTCCATGCAGCTTCAGCACTGATTTTCCATTAGAATAAACACAATTAGTGTGACAATGAAACCAATTCTGTATGTTAAACAATTTTGTATGTACAGTTACTTAAAACAAGAAACAATGTGAAGTTAGAGATGGCCTCTAGAAGCACCTATTGGCAGACTGAAGAGGTGGACAGGCTGCATAAAGCACTAGGAATTCCAGGTTGCAACAGGGATAAATTTTGCTTCCAACTAAGAACGTTTATGTAATTCTGCAATTTCTCTTTAAACAACAACAACAGGGAATCTGTTATTTTAAAAATTTCCTTCACTTAATGAGTAGAGTTTAAGCACTTTCAAATTCACTCATGTATCAAAAAAATTGACACTGCAACTTAAGGGTGCCACCTTAACTTCACAGCAAGTAAACTGCCGAAGTAATTTAAACTGAAAATTTTGTGCTCTCACAACTTAGGCTCCATGTTTCATGGCAAATTAACAAGGCTGTTACATCAATTCCTTCAAAAGACAAGGCATGTCATTAATTTAACATGTAACCACATTCTTGTCTAACATTTCAATAGCACTTGACCCCCTATAAATATTGCACTCCCAACCTAGAGGATGTAAACTAGAATAAAAGAGAAAGATGACTATAATGGTAAACAAACTCACTGTTCTGTATAGCTCAGAAGGCAGCAACTTTAACTTACATTTTTCATTTTTTTGAGAGAATGAGTCAGGTTGTGTGTTGGTTTTAACGAAATAGCTAACTCAACCTTTGACCTGGACTACATAACCAAATTTAAAGCTAGGTATAGGAATTATTGAAGAATTTCTGGCACCAACTAAATCAAGAAGATTTGTTCCAGTCAGCTGTGTGCTTTGGGAATTCTTATGTTGCTTTAGAGTGTCTTAATTACAAGTTTTAGAGTAATACAAATCAGCTTATATTAGCATAGCCAAAGCAGCTTTTCTTTCTCAATTTTGCAACATCCCTTAAATCCTCTCTAAAAAGGAGAGCAACAACAAAATAAATCTTGTACTAAATAAAGCAGTAAATACACTAGGGTTTAGTCAACTTGTTTTCTCCTGATTACTGCCTTTACATGTCCTTAATCACTGAAGTTACACAGTCTAACATGTTATCCTCAGCTCTATAGATGTTCTGGCTCCTGTGCCCACATATCACATTTCCTACTTAGGATCACTTTACCTGCAACTTCAGGACTTATATATTCCAACCATTCATTTTGAATGCATTTTATCATTAATACAGCACCTGGAGGGTGAAAATTGCATTAATAGCTACAAAAATTCTTCAAGCCAAGTGCATATGTAGCAGAAGGGCAATGAAAGACTGATGAGGGGTCAAAGTTTTGCTGTTGCCCCAGTGTCAAGATAGCATTCATGATCACGTATGTATGTGGTTTTATATTACCATTGGTCCATTTCCTGTGACTTGTCTATTGTGTTCTCCAGGGTCTCTGGTAAAGAAAGACCCCACCCCCACTTGCTACCTGATAACCTTTAACTGGAGGGATCATGTTTGAGACTTTCTAAGTGCAAGACACATGCACCATCACTGGGTTCTAGCCCTTTCCCAGCTTTGCCACGTCCTGCTGCCCACTCCTCCCACACATTCTAGGATAAGTGACTGAAACCCCAACACTCACACACTATACAATCCCAAGCAACATCATTCCCTTTCTTATTCACACACTGTATCCCAACACAGGCATGCTCAATTACAAAGTTCACTGGATAACAAGTTACTATCAACTTAATCTACCACACAAAGTTGATGTGAGAATAAAAGCAGTGGACTGTAAATGTAGCCAGGAGCACCTCAGAGAAAAAGCAGGATAAAGAAAAAAGTAATTAATTAAAATTAAAATACCTTTAACTGCAGCACCCCCTCCCAGTTGCTCATTCTAGATCCTCATATACAATTCGGTGCATACTACTCAACCCTATATTTTCCAAAAGGGCAAAGGCACCAAAATATGTCTTGCTTGTCCCCTTAAGACCCATGTGCACACCTGATCAGGGTTGGGAAAGTGTGTTCTAATGCAATGCAGGCATCTGGGCAGTGTGGGGATTCTGGTTACAGGGCTTAATCCAAGCTAGAACTCAAGGGGCAAAGTCCCAGAACCTGCTTTCAGTAGCATAGACTACCTTGGAATAGGAAAAACAATAATGAATATATCTGAGCATCCCTGGAGCGCTGTTCCCTCCAGCTGTACAACTTTTTTGCTTCAATAAAGCTCTCGTGCCTTTAATATTTTCAAAAGCAGTTAAACACATAGAACTTTTGCCACCCTTAAATCATCCATAAAGGTGAAAGGCACACAGGATTGCAGGCTACAGGTTTTCCTGAAGATTTGGGGGGGGGGGTGGAGCCTAGGAAGGAAATTCAGCGGGGTATAATGCCATGGAGTCCGCCCTCCAAACCAGCCATTTTCTCTAGGGAAACTGATCTCTGTGATCTGGAGATCACTTGTCATTCCGGGAGGCTGGCAAATCTAAACCTATTGCAGTTCTACCTACAGCTGCTAAAACAAAGGCATCCTATTTGGAAAAGGCAAAGACAATCCAGCCCCACCCAGAGACGACGTCTTCCAGTCAGCCTTGAGCCCCGGCAAGTCCTTGTTAGACAGAAGCCGCTGCCCCGCCTCACAGCTCTGCCGCGCGCCCCTGACCCACCTGTGCCTGCTGCGGCTGCCTCAAGAAGGGGCCTCGACAGGAAGACCAGCAGTGGGAGGCTGCGACACAGCATGGCCGTTGGACTCCGTCTGTCCTTCCTCCTCTCAAGCTCCTTCTGAGAGGGAGAGGGGGACCGAAAACGGCAACTTTTCTGCCGCCGTAGCCGCTTGGGTGTCGTCTGGCCCCGGCAACAACAACGGCCGCACGTCCCTCAAACCTCCCATCGAAGCTCATCCTCTTCCTGGACTTGCTGGGAGTGGCCGAGGCGGGAGAGGGAGGAGGAGCCTGACGGTCAAAGGGTTCCGCTGTTTCCTCGCTGGCGCAGCAGAAAACTTAGCTGAGGGGTTGCGGCTCTCTCGCTTTGCCTTGGTTTCAGCGTGCCATTTTGGGCTTGAAAGAGACGATGTAGTTCAAGTAGGAAACGAGCATATTCATTCCCTAGATTCAGAGGAGTTAGCCGTGTTAGTCCGTAGTTGAAAAATAGTAAAGAGTCCAGTAGCACTTTTAAAACTAACCAACTTTATTGTAGCATAAGCTTTCGAGAACCACAGTTCTCTTCATCAGATGCACAGTTCTCTTCGTGCATCTGACGAAGAGAACTGTGGTTCTCAAAAGCGTATGCTACAATAAAGTCGGTTAGTCTTAAAGGTGCTACTGGACTCTTTACTATATTCATTCCGGAGACCCACATCATCACCCTAATACATTAAAAAGAGCCGTGCTGGATGAAACCAGCCGTCCATTTAGTCCAGCATCTTGTTTCACACAATGGCCCACCAGTTACTCTGGAGAGACAACAAACAGTGCATAGCAGCCACTCTTGATGTTGCCTCCTAGCATCTGTATTTGGAAACCCACCTTCTCTGATTATGGAAACCTTCGGTAGTTATTTATTGGACCTACTGTCCATGAATCTGTATAATCCCCCCTTAAAGCCATCTAACTTTGTGGCCATCATTACTATGTCCACTGGCAGTGAATTCTACAATTTAATTACTTCATTGATTTGATTTTGACATCTGACTTAACATCCTTTCTTTACTTGCAAGCATACTTCCTGGAACAAAAATGAAAATGAAATTGAACAAGGGAGGGGGCATGTAATAATAACCTTAAAAAAAATTCTGCCCCCCAAAACTTCTAAATCTAGCTTCTAAAGCTGATCCAGCTTTCCTTATGATATGTTCTGCACATAAGTTGAACAGATAGGGAGATATTATGCATCCACGTCTGGCACCTTTGCCAATTGGAATGAAAACCATTCCATTCCCCCATATTCTGTCCTGTTTCCATCTTTATTTTATCTGTATTTTTGTGTTAGGCTTTCAGCATCCCTATCCGTGGTTTGAATTTCCCTTTTATCGCCTGGATTTTGTGAAACAGGTCTCTTATTCTTGCTTTTTTTGTTGATTGCGTCTATTTCTTTGCACTGGTTATTATAATAGATCTCTTTGTCTCTATGTGCAAGTCACTGAAAAGCTGCATTTAGAATTCTGATTCTATTTCTGTCACCTTTTACTTTTGCTTCTCATCTTTAGCAATTTTTAATTTTTAAGAGTTTCATCTCTCATCCACCTGTGTTTTCCCTGTCATTTGGCTCCAGGAATAGTCTCTGCACATTCTTCCTTGATAATATCTCTGGTTTCAGCCCACAGTTCTTCTGGTTCACATTCAGTAATGTAAATCTGTTCTTTACATCATCCTTAACTTCTTCAGGAATATTATTTAGATGGTATCTTGGCAGTATGATCCCTTTAGTGTTTTTCTTCAACTTTATTCTAATTTTTGATATTAACAGTTCATGATCTGTGCCACAATCAACTCCTTATCTTGTTTTAGCAGAGAGAATAGAGTTTTTCCATCTTCTGCTTCCGATTATGTAATCTGTTTGCTTCCTATATTGGCCATTTGGTGCTCTCCACATATACCATCATCTGTGAAGTACGTGTTTGTAATGAACAAGTTGTTGGCTTCACAAAATTCTGCAAGTCACTCTCCTGCTTCATTTCATGATCCTAGTCTAAGTTTTCAAACAATTTTTGATTCTGCTTTGTGTTCTGCTTTTGCATTCCAGTCACCTATGATTATCTGCATCTTGTTTAGGTGTGTGATCAGTTTCTTCTTGGACCCTCATGTAAAAACTTTCAATTTCTTCCTTCTCAGCATCTGTAGCTGGGGCATAAATTTGAATGATGGTTATGTTAATAGGCCTTCCATGAAGTCTGTTATTAATCAGTCAGACTTTGCGCTGTAGCTCTTGATTGCTTGTGCTATATCTTGCCTCACTATTACAGCAAGACTTCTTCTGAGTTTATCATTTCCAGAGTAAAACATTTTGTAATTTTCTGACTGAAAATGTCCTAATCCGGTCGACTTCAGTTCACTCACACCCAGGATTACAATGTTTAAACATTCTATTTCTTGTTTTATGATTTCAAGCTTACCTTGATGCATACTTCTCATGTTCTGTGTTCCTATTATATGTGTTGCACAGCTTTGGACATTCCTTTTGCATCTATTCACATCAGCAACTGGACATCCTTTTGGCTTTAATTCAGGCTAAACAGCGCTATTCGTATGTGTCCTCTGCTCTTTCCCAGTAGTCAACTGAGTGTCATCCAACCTGGAAGTCCTGTCTTCCTGCATTATATCTTTTTTTCATTTTGAATTGTCCCATCATAAGGTTTTCAAGGTAAGGGATTGTCAGAAATGGTTTACTATTGCCTTCTTCTGCGCAGTACTAACCAGGATTTGCTGAAATGACACTGACGTCTGTGAGAGATCCTCCACCAGTGTCGCCTTCCACTACTGCTGCCGCCCAGTAGCTGTCCTTCAAGGGTTCCTCTGCCCCATCACCATTCTCCTCTGCTGATGTGACCATGGATTTTTGAAGGAAGTGGATGCATCGTAGTCTGGTGTCTCAGCTTTGACTATTCTACCTTGAATGACTCTGCTAGTTTAGACTCTTGACCAAGTCTGTGCTCTTGATGGTATTGCTCTCAGCTTCACTGACACATTCATCCCCCATCACCACATTAAGGTGTGTATCCATGAGGAGGATTGTATATTAGACTTGTATTATGCCCTATATTGCAGCAGAGAGAACAGTGGTTTCCTTGAGGCCCCTTAATGAATTCATAGTTGAAGCGAAATCTGAACAGGAGACTTCCCACCTTAAAGCTCACATACTTTCTTTACCTTAAATAAAATCTGTGACTACACAGAAACTTACAAAACTGGTTCATTTCCAGTCTTCACTATGCATCAGAAGCATGTAGAACTGAACAAGTGAAAGTGAGGAATTTTTAAATAAGTAAAATAACAACATTGTTGGTGCAGGGGAACAGCCTTTACAAAGTAGTTACCAAATACTTGCACTTATTAAAATTACACCCAGCATGTTTGAACAGTGAGCACTAAACACTGTTTTTCATTTAATGTCTGAAGGACGGCAACTTCTCAACTTATGGCGCCTTCACAGTCTCCAGTGCCAAAGCCAGGCTTTTTTAATACTGTTCTCCATTGTGCTCAGTATATGGGTGGGCTGCTGTCATAAAGGAAAAAGGATTAGTGCAGACTATACCACCGTGTTTAGGATGCATTACCTGTTTTGCTGAATATATTACCCTGTTGTTGTCGCTTTATTTTCTACTTATGCGATATTTTTCTGTATAATATCTCCACCCTGTATCATGTCGATTATGCTATGCTTTTACAGATTTCTGTAATCCTAGTATATTGCTTAATAGATGTCTGTTCATATTGATTTTATTAATTTACACTGTGTAATCCACTTTGAATCTCAATGAGTAAGGTGGACTATAACTACAGTAAATAAATTCTCTCCCACTCACTCTTCATGATAGTGGCTGGTGCTGGCACTTGTAGCCTTGTGTTTGTACCTGATATAAAGTTGATAGTGGAGGAACACCAACCCTTCCTGAACTACTTTTGTGCTGACTGCAGATGCTACAGAGACTGACTTACAATACTGTTAATATAAGCAACTCCATGCCTTGCCCACAGCACATTCAGGCGTGATCATAACATCAAAGTTACAAATTAATTTTTACACCTACGACTAGCAAAAGGCCTATACAAATTCACAGGCTGGGCCAAGGATAATGTGTTTGTAAAAAAAATTAAATTCCTTGCCTGTACTCGGCCTTCACCTCCCCATTCCTGCACTTAGCCTCCAAGCCTTCTGTTCTTTTCTTGTGCCACTGTACCCTGTAAGCTTCCTACTTCTTTTAGCACTAGCAAAAAGAATATTCAAGCTGGTGTCACTACCTACAGCAGTTTCTGTTGGAAGAGGAGGATTCCGTGCTCTTTTCCCAGGTTTCAGAGGGGGATAAACCAAAGAATTAGAAAGATAGAGAGGTCAGGGCTCTCTGTTTACTGCTCTGACTATCCCTTTGATATGTAGATTGCTATTCTCAGGACTTCCTCCTCCTGACTTCCTTCCTCTCATTCTTTTCTTCCTGGCTTTGTTCCAGACACCATCTCTCTCCTTCTCCCACTTCCATCTTGCAACCATGGATGCGGGACTTGTCCTAGCATCCATGTGCATCCTTAGACTAGATAGATAAATAGGATCGATCTCTCCTCCTTTCCTATCAGTGTATGGGGTGCTTACAATACAGAACTCTTATTTTCTTTCTAAATATAAGCAAGTGTATGCTTTGTTATTTTCTCTTCTGCACATACACCAGCCAGCAGAACCAGGTCACAACCACCTCTAATCATGCTTCCACTGCTAAACAATAAACTCTGCTAATGGCCCAAACATGGAAATCCTCTAATTAGGTTTCTGGAGCCAACATATGATTTATTTATCATATTTATCCTCAACATACGGTTTATTTATTAGTTTCCTCAGTTTGTGAAGAGACTTTGAAAGATACAAACATCTCAATAAGTCAATTTATGTAAATATATATATATATTACTATATTACTATATATATTACTATCCTGCTGATATCAATTGCAGTCTCTATAATGTTTGCTTGTGCTTGCTTATTGCCTTTTAGCATGGCTGGGCTAAGCATCTAGCAGCATCATTAATACCATTTTCTAGTGCCATCCTAAGTAAGTGTACATAATAGGGCTTACCCCCAGCAAATTGCACTGCATTATCATGGATCCCACTCATTCTAATTAGCTGACTCATCAACCACCTTTGCAAAACTAGAACAGGGAAGTCACTATTCTTATGGCATAGCCCTTTATTTATTCTTTCTCATTTCTTTGTGAGATGATTGAAGATTTCAGTGTCTCTGTAGTGCTGTAGCGATTGCACTGAGACTATACAAAATTAAGGTCCGAGTGTCTGACACTACAATTTGCTGGGGCTTATAATATTCTACAGAGATGATGTTTTCTGGTACAATGGAAAAAATGATTTGTGCAATTCATGAATACTTGGCTACACTGGAGACCAAATTACATGTACTGTCTTCCCAGCCTAGGGCCATTTTGGCATTTGGGAAAGGCAAGAGCCCCTCTTGCACCATGTTCTGAAGTCAAAATAGGCCTATCTAGATCTTTAAAATGCTATTCCCCACATATGCTGTGTGTCGTGGGGCTGGCTTCTGGAATGGACTCTGACCTTGCTACTGTACCAGCCCACGACACTATGTGACTGCAGGTAAAGCAAGTCAGTTTCAGAGAACCCAGGCACAACTTGTTATAAAATGTAAAGTGTAGCCTGGCTCTGATTTAGTCTGATTCAATGGTTCACCTAATTCTGACAAATTTCTTTTAAGTTTAAGGAAGTGTTCCAAAAACAGCAGCCTCTGGCAAATTTCAAGTACTATGAAGACTTAATATATTTCAAAAGATAATCCAAACATTGGTATTCCCCATTATGATGTATGGATGTGAAAGTTGGACAGTGAAGAAAGTTGACAGGAATTGATTCATTTGAAATGTAGTGCTGGAGGAGAGTTCTGTGGATACCATGGACAGCCAAAAAGACAAGTAAGTGGGTACTAGATCAAATCAAGCCTGAATTCTCCCTAGAAGCTAAAATGACAAAACTGAGGCTAATGTACTTTGGTCACATTATGAGAAGACAAGATTCTCTGGAAAAGTTAATAATGCTAGGAAAAGTAAAAAAGAGGAAGACCTAAAACGAGATGGCTTGATTCAATAAAAGAAGCCACGTCCTCCTGTTTGCAAGATCTGAGCAAGTCTGTTAATGATAGAACATTTCGGAGATCTTTCATTCGTAGGGTTGCCATAGGTTGGAGGCGACTTGACAGCACACACACACACATTTCAAAAGAGGTGGTTCATTTTGTTACTGACAAAAAGAAAGTTATGCATCTTATATAAGAAATTATAGGGATCAGAATGCCTAAAACAGATTACAGTAGAGCTGATTAGATCCAGCATTATTTATTTGTGAATATGATTTTTTAGCAAATAAAATTGACATAAATGTAAAAAATAGAGCATATTGTAACCAAACACAAATGCTACTGACAAAAACCAAAATCCCTGTGGGGTTTATATTCCTTTTCCAAATGGCCAGTGTAATTTGTAATAACACATCTTTAATTATATTCTTCAGAACAATTAAGTGTAGTTCAGGAAAATTTACTCAAGATTAATCACTGGCCTGAAAGGCTCATCAACATTTTGAACTAGGTACTCCACATCCAAACACCTTGCACTATTTACAAAATGCAGACAGAAATATACTATGCATAATGCCATTTAATGCAGAGATCTTGTATAATTTGTTTGCTGCTGGTCCGACTAGCAGCTTCAGTTAGATGAAACTGCCAGTTAAGGAGAAAAGAAAGAGGGCTACACCAATCATAGAAATAATAAAAGCAGGCAAAAAAGCCAATAGTGCATGTAGGAAAAAATATTTGTTTAATCAGATTAAAATTTATGCCATAGAGGCTTCTTCAGGAGAATCTCATTTGTCTTTTGATGTTCTACTACTGAGCTTGCATTCTCATTGAAAGAGTATCAAAAGACAAATAAGACTGCCCTGAAAAAGCCTCCTTGGCAAAACATATAGGGAATTTTAATCTGAATTAACAATCTTTTTCCTATTGCACCATTGGCTTTTTTGCTTACTTTTTAGTCTCTGAAAATGTCAGCCAAATATAACAGGAGTTTTACTATTACAGGTTTCATATTTGATGAATTTCTTGTCGATCTCCTGGGAACATCTATAATCACAGTGAGTGGCAATATGATGAATACTTAATGTGGTCTCAGATCCTTCAAAGAAAATGTAAAACTGGCTCAGGACTAGTTTGACCGTGCCATCCTAAGCAGAGTTGCAACTATAGTAGATCATGCCATCCTGTTGAAGTGTTGGAGGCAGAAGCAGGTATCAGAGGATGTGCCTTGGACTAGTTTAAGTCATTGCTTACAGAATGGACTCAAAGGGTTGCTGTTGGAGACCAGCTATCTTCCGCACGGAGAGTATCTTGCAGGGTTCCAAAGGGCATAATCTTATGCCTCATTTTATCCAACCTCTATGTACAGCCTTAAAGGAGAAATCATTCATAGTTATGGAGTTGGATGCCATCAATATGCAGATGACACACAACTCTATCTCTTGCTATCCAAATCCCGATATAGCAGGAGTCTTGAGTGGTCAATTGGCTGTAAGCAAACAAACTGAAAATGAACCCAAACAAGACAGAAATGATGCTCAAAAGCAGGTTAAGGCAGCTGCAAAAAATTGCCTTCTACAAACTCAGTCTAGCCTGGAAGATGGTCCCCTACCTTTACATGGTTGATCTGGCCATCAGGATCCATGGTATGACAACACTGAGACTAGCCTACTGTAATACACTCTACACAGGTCTCCCCTCAAAGTCAATTTGCAGAACATTACAGATCAATTATTACTAGAAGCTAGGTGGAGCATGCATATTGCTCCCATTCTGCAGTCATTCATATCATAGAATCATAGAGTTGGAAGGGGCCATACAGACCATCTAGTCCAACCCCCTGCCCAGTGCAGGATCAGCCTAAAGCATCTCTGACAAGTATTCATCCAGCCTCTTCTTGAAAACTGCCAGTGAGGGGGAGCTCACCACCTCCCTAGGCAGCTGATTCCACTTTTGAACTACTCTGACCGTGAAAAAGTTTTTCCTAATATCCAGCCAGTACCTTTGTGCATGTAATTTAAACCCATTGCTTCAGGTCCTACCCTCTGCTGCCAACTGGAACAGCTCCTTGCCCTCCTCCAAACGACAGCCTTTCAAATATTTAAAGAGAGCAATCATGTCCCCCCTCAACCTCCTCTTCTCCAAACTAAACATTCCCAAGGCCCTCAGCCTTTCCTCGTAGGGCTCAGTCTCCAGACCCGATCATCCTTGTCGCTCTCCTCTGCACCCTCTCGATTTTGTCCACATCCTTTTTGAAGTGAGGCCTCCAGAACTGCACACAATACTCCAGGTGTGGCCTGACCAAGGCAGTATAGAGAGGGGCTATGACCTCCTGCGATTTCGATGCTATGGACCCTTTGATACAACCCAAGACTGAATTAGCCTTTTTTGCCACCGCATCACACTGACTGCTCATATTCAGTTTACAGTCCACTCTTACCCCAAGATCTCTTCCACATATACTACTGCCCAGAAGTGTATCCCCCATCCAGTATTTGTGCTTCCCATTTTTGTGGCCCAGATGTAATACTGTGCACTTGTCTTTGTTGAATTGCATCCTATTCACAGCTGCCCACTTCTCCAGAGTATTCAGGTCTTGTTGAATTTTAATTCTATCTTCTTGGGTGTTTGCTACCCCTCCCAATTTGGTATCATCAGCAAATTTAATGAACAGCCCTTCCACTCCTTCATCCAGATCATTGACAAAAATATTGAAAAGTACCGGGCCCCAAACTGAGCCCTGCGGCACCCCACTGGACACCTCCCTCCAATCTGATGAAACGCCGTTGACTACCACTCTTTGAGTGCGGTCCTCCAACCAGTTCCCTATCCACCAAACTGTCCTATAGTCCACTCCACAGTCTTCCAGTTTGCCCATCAGAATGTCATGGGGGACCTTATCAAAAGTTCAGCTTTACTGAAATCCAGATCCAGATATTCCATTGACTACCCATCAGTTACTGGTCTCAATTCAAGGTTTTGGCTTTCACATACAAAGCCCTTCATGGCCTTGATCCCTCATATCTACATAAATGCTTTTCTCCCTATGGTCAGACATGGCAGCTTCACTAATCAGAACAGGACTTCCTGTAGGTGCCACCCTGTAAATAGGTAAAATCAATAGCTGCCAGTACACAGGCATTCTCTGAAGTGACCCCTGTCTTATGAAACAGTCTGCCTGAAGAGGTCAGGAAAACTCCTACTCTCCTCGCTTTCTTCAAACTGTGCAAAACTGAATTATTCAGGAGGCCTTTTTTTACACAGGTAATAAGGCTGTGCTGTAAGATTTGAGTGATGGTTTGAAGAGAGATAGGACAGTAGACTATACTACTGTGTACTATCTGTTGCCATAAATATGTTCCTATTGAGTAGTTTCCACATTGTTTAATATGTCATGTCAAATTGCAGAAATGTAAAAACAAGCAGAAATCCAATACAGAGTAGATACAATGCTGAAACATAAGCAATCTTTACCATATTGCATTGCTTATTGAATGTCCCAGCCATTGATCATGTAGATATACCCCATGTAATCTGCCTTGAGTTTCAGTGACAAAAGTGGACTATAAATGATGTTATTAATAATAGTAAAACTCTGCTTAGGATACCACAGCATCATCTCAATACCTCTGTTAGGCTACACAATTTTTAAAGATGATGCTTTACTATTTTCTGGAGTGGCAATTTGGCTTGGGCACTACTATTTCTCATTGTTACCAATCTATATGCAAAAACATATCCACTCCTAAACGTGTCAGAATCTTTCAGACATGCAGATGTTTAATATTTACCTTCTTGTACTCATTCACATATTACAGGAAAGATATTTCGTGTATGTGTAGCACCCATCTCCATAGCAAACACCATAATGTGCAAGGGGGAGACAAATGCAAAATGGCCCTTTCACTGACATACACACAAAAGCCACCATGGCCTTCGAAGGTTCTCTCACTTAATCTACATAACTATCTGCACGCATTTTTGTTCCATATTTTACTATAATTTCACATTTATTTGTCTTTCTCAATTTTGTAAGATAAAATTTCTTGGTATTTTTACAAAAATACTTTTTAAAAAGAACAGACCATTTGTGTGAATTTATGTTTTTTGAGTGATCTGAGGCAATGCTACAGTCCTAAAACTTAGGTTAAATGAGAATTAGAGGTCAAAACGTGCTCATCTCCTTCTATTCTACTGCACCTGTAAACAGACATTGTCTTGTACAGACAACTCCTCTTCACTTCAGCTGGCCTTCCAAGAGACAAAAAAAAATCAGGCATATACAAGCAGCTGCTTTAGGAGTCCAGATTTCACTATCAACATTTGATGCAAAAGGACAGAAGCAGAAGATGAACATTAGGGGTTCACACTGGATAACTACACTATACTGTCCCTTGTACATGTCTAAAGAGCACTACCCCAGAAGCAAGGTGGGCAGTGGTAATCAAGAACTACAATGAAAGTGTTGACTCAGAAAATGGCAAAGAGATCTTGGAGTAGTAACAGATAGCTTGATGAAACTGACAGTGTTCAGCAGTGTGGAAAAAGGCAAATAATGCTGGAGATTATTAGGAAAGGGACTAGATGGACCACTGGTCTGATCAAGCAAGGCAATTCTTATTTTCTTATGAGAAGCATGGAGAAAATACTGTCAATGCTTTCCTACAAATTATTTAGATTTCACTAGCAGTGTTTCCTGATTGTCTTTGAAATAAGTGATTGTTTTCATCTGAGGACTGATTTTCTTCCTCACTCAACAGCACAGAAAACTAAGCAGAGGTATATTATGTCATTACAAAGTCCTTCCCTGAAACTTGGTTTCCAATTATTTTCACACTTGAATTTCAGGTTTTACTTAAGAAATAGTCTCCTGTTGAAGATGAGGCTGTTTTTCCTATACTAGAAAAGAGACTGAAAATGTGTACTAATAAATACCCTGTTATCTATTGTAACATTCATAAAATTGTACTTGCAAGTACAAGCTGCAGGTATCCATTATAGTCACTGTAAATTTATAAAAATATTATAAAGCCTTGAAGGCTTTCTTTATAATTTTCACTTAACTTTCAAAAGATTTTTTCGTGGTAGAAGTATTGACTATCTCTCACAGCACTATTCATTACCTGCTACTTTTGGCTTAGTTGTCTGTAAGAAAGAAATGACCAATCTTATACAGGGTTAAATTAACAATGAACACCAACTCCTAGAAGGCACTACTGTCGCTGTGATTAAATTGTGCTCTGAACAACACAGTCAACAACATCACCAATGTTTGTGTACATTTGTGGCCTCCTCTGAGAAAAACTGGAGAGGCTTTCATATCAGTACTTTTTAGAGGCGTATATAGCCTGTTATTAGACTGTTATTCTTTGCTATAGCCACTGCCGGCGCCAGGGTCTCTGGCGCCCGTGGCAACCCCCGCCCGTGCGTGCGTGCAGTGTGCGCACGCCACGGACTGCGCGAAGACATCATCGCGCAATGATGTCATCGCGCAGCGTAACCTGGGGCATTCACCGGCAGATGGCTGGGGTGGTGGGCGGAGGCTGCTCCACACTCTGCACGCTGCCCCGGCAGCGGCTCGTGGCTGCTGCGCCCGGCTGGAGGCGTGTGGCAGCGGCAGCGGCACGGGGCTGGCTGGCTGCAGCAGCTGCGGGCCAGCCATGCCAGCTCCGCAGCGCGCGCCTCTGCCCCCAACACCCCCTCCGGCACCTCTCCAGGGCCCTTGTGCCTGAGGCCACCGCCTACCTGGCCTCTATGGGTGCGCCGGCCCTGGCTATAGCTAGAAGGCATTAGTAGTATTCACAGTTTATATTGTAAAAAGTAACTCTTGTAGTTGTAGGTATACAGGCTAAGTTTACTATGATTTTTCCAGCTGCTCTTTGTATTTCAAAACACTTAAACTCATAAATACTTTAGCGAAGTTCTCATGATACCTTTACATAGAGAACTCAAAATTAAAAAACAATCCTCTGTTTCAGCCATTTTCCTGATAGCAGTACATAATAAATCTTTGGCACCAGAGCCAACTTTCAGTCTGCTTTCTAGCATAAAGTCTTTTTTAAGAAAAGAGAACAGCAATAATAAAAATGATTATAAATAATTACTAAGGTGAAAACTATACTGCCCCTCTTTTCTTGGGGCTTCTATCCACTGTCCGAGTCATAATGCTCCTTCTTCTTTAATTTCATGCGATTCTTTACTTCCAGAAATATCATCATCATTAGAATAGTTTCCTGAGTCCCGACAGCTCTGTTCTGATTGTCTGTGTTCCTTAGAGTTCATTTGGTTAATTTCAGCTGGAATGCTATTTTCAATTACAAGAACACATTTTTCTGTTGATTCTTCTGAAGATATTAAATAGGAACTGCTCAGATCTTTTCCTCCAGTCTTCTGTAAATGGAGAGAAAAACACAGAAAGCAATGAGAACAAAAAAACTTGTAATGAGAACAAAAATAACTTTTGAGTTATTTTTTTATAGTACTTTTTATTAGTTTTTCCATTAGGGGTAGGGGAAAGGGGGGAAACAAGAGATAAAAATATCATACATTCTGCTTGAAACAGCATTCTGCTTATCTACATTTGCCACACTGCTCATCACTTAACTGTGATTATTAGTAAAAAATTACAATATTGCCTTCATATAATTACTACATTTGAATCTTTATATTTGTTTTTCATCCAGTTGTAAAAAGGGGTCCATGGTGCAGCAAAGTCTTCTTCCATTTGTCTAGTTATGCATTCTCCATTATCTTCGCTATTAGCTCCTCCTGCTGGGGTATTACTGGTCTTTCCCATTAAAACGCTAGTAGAATTCTTGCTATATGTATAATAAAATATTTCTGATCTTTGTCCAAATCTTCTGGTACACAGTTTAACAAAAATATTTCAGGTTTCAATGGAATTGCAATCTGTAAAAATGTTTGTAAAAGTCTATGAACCATTACCCAAAATTTATGTACCTCTTTGCAAGACCACCACATATGATAAAATGTTCCCCTATGTTTCTCACACTTCCAACAGTTATAACTTATCAGATACATTTTTATACATTTTAGCAAGTGTATCCAGTGTTAAACACCATCTATGGAATATCTTATACAAGTTCTCTTTAAATGCCACTGACTTGGTTATTTTAACATTCACTTTCCATATCTTATTCCGTTGCATTGGATCAATACTATATCCTAAATTTTGTGTCCATTTATGTCCTGGGAAGTATATAAATGTCTTTAAGTTCTTGTAATAGGCTTGCAGAAATCCAACACATATCTATTCCGGACCAAGCTTTGTGATAGTCTGAATAAAATGTATAGTCTCTTCCTGATGGATTTCTTGTTCTCCAGGCATCAATCAGTTTATATTCTTCTGCCAATCTACGAAAGGATCTTGGGAGTAGTCCTTTTGAACTCTTACATTTCTTTGTTGTTTTCCTGTCAAGGTCATGGTCGAATACAGTATTAAAATCTCCTATTAGACATATGTCCATATAATCAAATCTTGCCAACACAGTCAGATTCTGATAAAAATTTTCTTGGTGATCATTTGGTGCAAGTAGGATCTCCTTTTCCCCAATCAAGATCTCTACCAGTAGTATTCTACCATCTTCAGCTGTGTAAATCAAATTTGGTTTCAATTCTTCCCTTATATAGGCTACTATACCTCTTTTTTTAACCAACTCCGCTGTAACAAATGCAGATCCAAGTTTTTTACATATTAAATGATGTTGGTCTCTCTTTCTTATATGGGTTTCCTGTAGGCAAATAATGTCCACATTCAACATTTTTAATTGTGTAAAGGTTTTTTCTTCTTTTTTCTGGTGAATTTAGTCCATTAATGTTGGTTGAAAAAATTCTTATAGGCTTTCCTTCCATTATGCTTGTTCTTTGTCACTATCTTCTTTATTTCTTCTTGCTCTATGCGCTTTCGGTTTAGAGCTTGCAGCTTTTGATGATGACGATCCAGCCTCTTCCTCTGATGCCACTGAGTAGTCTTGCGTTGAGGTTCATCTTTTTCTGGTCCATCTTGTATGTTCAATATGTTTTTCTTGCCCTCTCTTTCCTTACGTTTCTTCCTACATCTTTCCAGGAAATTCTCCATCTTGTGGATCGAGTCAATTTTGAATCTCTGTCCTTTATAATTAAAGCTAACCCCCTCCGGGGTTAGCCATCGAAAGGAGATTAAATCTTCCCTTAATTTGTCTGTTAAAGGCTTATATTCTTTTCACTTTTGCTTTATCTTCCATGGCACCTCTTTCAGCACTGTTATCTCTCTGTCCTGTTTCTTAAAAGATTTATCCCGTAGTGTTCTCAAAATACGATCACTTATTGCTCTTCTTGCAAACTAGATGTGTACTTCTCTTGGTATATTGTTATTTTTTGCATAAGTTGAATTAACTCTATACATTAAATCAATTTCCTTAGCAATCTCCTCTTGTGGTTCTCCTAAACATTCAGCCAAAGCTGCGCCCATTTCCGTTCTAAGGTCTTCTCCTTTCTGCTCTGAGACATTCTGAAACCTTAAAAAGAAAGAGGCTCTTTCCATTTCCAATCCCATCAAGACAGGAAGAGAAGTGGAAGTGCCAAGATGAGGAGCTGCAAAATTAACACACAGCGAGATGCACACCCACACACACCTACACTCACTGAGGCTTTCCTCTTTTCCCCTCCCTCTGCCTTTGGGCGTAGTAGTAAGAGCCCTTCTTCTTATGAAGTCCCCAATGATGGGCAGGGAACTGCCATGGTGACACAACAACGACACTCAGCAGGCCAATAGAAAAGCGAAACAAAATGCTTCGGCACTCACTGTGGATTTAGGGGGAAAGACAATGAGGCTGGTGTCATTACTACTATGGTGGCTGAGTCCCTGAATCTGCTCAGCATGACAGTGGCGGTGCTGCTCCATGCCTCTGCATGCCTGCCTGTGTGTGTGTGTGAGTGAGTGCAAAGTGCCGGTGGGTGGGTGTGAGTGCACACGGGTGGGCATGGGTTTGGATGAGGGGCTCTATGTGGATGTGTGTGGGGTGTGTGAGCCCACCCTGGTCTTTTGACTCCTCCTCTGCTCTCTCTTCTGCAGCTTCCCCTCCTTCTCCATCCCCTTTTTCCTCATCTCCTGCCTGGCTTGCTTGGTGCTCTGAGCCTGGGTCCTGCCCGTCTCTTGCTGGCCCCGGCCATCCACCAGGTGTTCCAATCCCCTCTTCAGCTTTATTTCTTCCTTCCAAACTTCCCCAGTGACCCGCAGCACTACCATTGCTCGCTGCTCTTGGTCAGCGGCGGCGGTAGCCCTGGAGCTGGAGGAGGCAGCGACAGTGGCAGGAGCCTTACGAGGGCTGTTTCGCCTTATTGCACTGCACCTCCCTGCCACCTCCACTGCTCCTCAGAGGTCCGCGCAGCCCTCCCAAGACCATGGAGGTGGTGAGGAGCCCCCTTGCTGCAGCCCTCTCACTGTCAGTGTGGTGCACCATGCTGGGCTGTGGTGTTGCACAGGGCCTTTTTTCCACCTCCACAGTGCGGCTTGATGGGCTTCCCCACTGCCACTGTGACGGCAAGGCCTCTCACCAGACCATGCTGTTGTGCCACCTCTGCGGAACCTCAGAAGCCTGAGGCAGGTGGCAGGGAGGCTGCTGTGGGGCCCTGGTAGGGCAGCACTTGCAGACCCCTCAGTGTGCATTCGCCAGGATAAAAAGTGAGTCGTTGGCAATACGGTTTGCCTTTTACATAGTAGGATGAGGTCAGCCTGAAAATTCAAGGCTGCAATTGCTGGCTTTGATGTGATAATGAAAGAATTTGATTTCAAGCAGCTCATTCATGAAAAACAGTGCCCTCTTAAGCAAAGGTTGGCCCTTCTAAATCCATCAAAATTCATTCATTTTGCAGAAAAGAGCCCTTGGATCTAATCCTCAGGGCTGGCCAGACTAGAGCACCAGATTTTGAGACGCACCAAAAGGCACCATGCAAAGGTCTTCCTCTGGGCTCCAAGCCATACTTCACAGCCGCCCTCCTCTTTCGCTCAGCCTGGCCATGTTTGCATTTAGATGCCGCAAAGAAAAGAAAGAGGCTGCTCCTGTTCAAAACTGTATATAAAGAGAGAAAAGACTCACAGGAGCCACTATTCAAAACCCATTTGAATATATAATCACAATCAAATATATTAATGCATTTACTATTCAATGTTATTGATCACAGTCAAAAGTATTAATGCATTTACTACTCAATATTATAAAGCATATATGAGCTATTCAATAAAGTTAGTCTAGGGTTTCCATCGTGTATATATGTGTGTTCTTTGGCCACGAGGAACAGCAGAATCTTCACAAAGTCTTCTTAAACGAAAAATTACCAGGTGGAACAGGTTCCAAAGCAAATTAGAAATTAGCCACGCCCAATCTGGGGCCGGCTAAACTCAGATTTCGTCCCCTTCTTCAGGGGCGTGGTTCATAACTGTTCCATTCACTATTATTCAATTTCAATTGGCAAAGACGCTTGTTTTTTCCCCCAGCACCTGGACGGCAGCAGTTGTATCTTCTCCTGCGCAGGAGAAGGGGACGAAATCTGAGTTTAGCTGGCCCCAGATTAGGCGTGGCTAATTTCTAATTTGCTTTGGAACCTGTTCCACCTGGTAATTTTTCGTTTAAGAAGACTTTGTGAAGATTCTGCTGTTCCTCGTGGCCAAAGAACACACATATATACACGATGGAAACCCTGGACTAACTTTATTGAATAGCTCATATATGCTTTATAATATTGAGTAGTAAATGCATTAATACTTTTGACTGTGATCAATAACATTGAATAGTAAATGCATTAATATATTTGATTGTGATTATATATTCAAATGGGTTTTGAATAGTGGCTCCTGTGAGTCTTTTCTCTCTTTATATACTGCATTTAGATGCCAGCTGGTGCCTGCAGCTGAACATACAATGAGGTTCAAACAAGGAACAGAGTGGGTACTACACTTGAGCATGTCAGCTGAACCTGCCCAGGTAAAACCAAGCCAATTGGGTTTGGTACTGAGGCACTGTTCTTTCCTTCCCTCGCACCCTGAGGCTCTAGCAGAATTCCCTCCCTGAGGCTCTAGCAGCACACGGTCATCCATGGACTCCATCTGTGGGTAAAGACCAGGTGCATTCCACCATAGGCTGCTATCACCAGATGAACTGTGGACTTGCAAGTGGTAAGCAGCACTGCTGGGCTCCCTTCAGATGGGATGGGCATGTTGGAGCTGCTGGAATAGTGCCATCATGCCAGCAGAGAAGGGCAAAGAGTGGGTTGTCCAGCAACTACTTCCCTGACTCTGCAAACATTGGGGAACAGCTATTGGATGAAGCAGGATTTGGGATTTGTGGGGGGATGAGGATAGAGAGGGAGGAGCGTAATCTCTTGTTACTGGGGTGCAGCTGCAAAAGCAAACATTCCTCATCACTTCCTGCGGTGGGACAGGGAGAGGTGTAAATGTAACTTGTTTTGCTTGCAAATAACCTGGATAGAATGTTCAGCCATATATGGGCTGGCCCTACGCACAATCTTGGATGACGATGTGTGGCAATGGCTTACAAGAACCAAGTATTACTACAAAATCAAATTTACAAGAGCCTTGCAGGGTAGGCCTCTCTTAGTCCCACTTTATAAATGAAGTGAGCCAGAACACACCAGAGAATTGGGGTGGAGGGTGGTGGGAATTCAATACTATCTCCTAGATAAAAATTGAATTTCTCAACTCAATGCTCTGCTGAAATAAATGGGGTCTGAAACACTGTACAGAATATTGAGCTAGATATTAGAACTGTATCCTGCTTTTTAGCCAAAACTGACTCTCAACCTAGCCCCTACAGATTAATGAAAAGTAACAAAGAAAACCTTATTTTTTACATTGTTCACTGTGAATAGCAGCTAAATAAATGTAAACCTTTATTCTTGGCTTCTTGTTTTTGAATATGGGAGGAGGAGTGGTGCCAAAGTAATTTGTCTACAGTGCCAAAAACCCTTGGACCGGTACTGCCAATTGTGTTCTCAATCCTATTGTGCAATCAAACAAGTGGCTAAAATTTTGTCTTACAACTTTAAAAAAAATTATATGACAAAAACAGATCTGAAAAAGTTAATTTTGAAAATACTACAAACAGAAACAAGTTATTATAGATGTTCTACCATTAAATGTTTGAAATGTAAACTCTTTCTTTAGGACTGAATACAGATAGATATGAAGAATTCGTCCAGACAGCACTCCGAAGGAGGTGAAAAACAAGAAGGAAGTAAGATGTAATACCTGGAACCTAATCTCTTATTTTCACTGTTAGTTTTAGTTAATGTAAAGAAAAAATACCTTTCCAAGTCATTATACTTGCTATTTTAAAACTTAAAAATGCTTGCCTTTACCTAGCATTAGTGAGATAGAAAGATACCCCAAAATAAACTCTCAAAGATTCACTAGGCAAATATATGCCGTTTTAATAAAATTCATATGCTCCTTAAATGCATGGAAACTCTGGTGTGCATGTAAACAATCTGAATATGCAATGGCTTGTCTGTTTTATGATAAACTTGGGGATCTCTCTCAATTTACACATTATTACTGTGGATAATGTGGGCTTACTGTGAGCTCTGCACACACATTGGAAAACCCACAACGGAGATAGCTAGGATAGTCATCTCATAATTTATCATTTGAGACAAGATAGTTAATTAATAACTATAAATACCTCTATGAATGACGGAAGATTGCACGAAGGAAAGAATGCATATTGGATCCGCTTCCATATATACCAGACAGCATAGATGACACCAATGCCAATAATACCACCAACAATAGAAATTATAAAGATGACAAGACTAGCTTGATATGATTTCCCTATAAAGCAAAAAAGGAATTAAGATATTTAGATATTGAAAAAATATTTTTAAAGGTTTAAGAATAAATTTTAAAGGTGAGAGCTTTATCACTTCCTCATGAGAAATCTTTGAAACTGACTGTCTATAAAAGACACAGTAAAGTAAAATGGTTTCAGGCACCTCATGACAATTTTGTATTAAATCCAACATTTAATAGTTTTCTTCCTGGAACAGTGGATGTGAAGAAATGCACTCCTGCTGAGTCCTTTTCATACTCTTTGTAAGAGTACTGAAGTTCACCTGAACGTCAGCATAGAACATGGAAACGTACAGGGCCGGCGCACCCATTGAGGCAAGGTAGGAGGTTGCCTCAGGGTGCGGGGTGCTGGAGGGGCGCCGGAGGAGGCACTGGCTTCCTACCCCGCGCTGCCGCTGCCACCAGCACACGCCCCCGGCCGGGCGCAGCAGCCGTGGGCAGGTGTCTGGGGTGGCACAGGGCAACCCAGCGGGAGAGCTGGGAGGCCACCTGCATGCCGTCCCAGCTGCCCGCCGCAGCAATTGGGCCGGCTCGTGTGCGCGTCCGTGATGACGTCACACGTGACATCATCACGCAGGCTGGTATGCGTGCGTGCCCGGCCCACCGGCCAGCCATGGGCGCCAAAAACCCTGGCGCCACTCCTGGAAACATATATGTCACATTTTCCTAGGAAGTTATGTGGTGGTGGAAAGTGCCAACAAGTCATAGCTGACATGGCAACCCCAGCTAGGGTTTTCAAGTCAAGAGACTAACAAAAGTGGTTTGTCATTGCTTGCAAACCCTGATCTTCTCTGGAAGTCTCCCATCCAATTACTAACCAAGGCTTACCCTGCTTAGCTTCCAAGGTCTGATGAGGTCTGGTATGGGTTAGGAGGTAATGTGGAGAACATATATTAAATTACAATTTCTGATCAGTGCCTTCCAATAAATGTTAAACATCTCATACCACTGGAAGTTGTAACACACGTCACATTGCTAAATTTGCTGCTTTTTACATAAGACGATGCTTGTACTTCTAAACAGTATACAGTTGAAAAAGTCAAGTTCGGAATTATGAATGATGTTGATTTTTCTTCAATTTTATCCTGTACAATAAACAAAATTTAAAAACTTTAAAGATGAGCAAAATATCATTTTAATTACAGTTTGGGTTGATTACCTTCAATTACATTTTTGTCTTGGAGTGTTACCTAGAACTGTGCAATGCCACAGAAAACACAGTAGCAATATGCTGCCAACTCTCCAGTCTTAGAACATTCTGCTTGGCAGGAGAGTCCTCCTGCCAAACAGCAACTGACAAACCCTTGGCACACCACTCCCTGAGCAGCAGCTGTGTTTGCATGTACTCCAACCAGTGCAGCAGTACAGGTAGTTGCTGTGTAGCTGCCGGTTAAACAACCTTCAGGTTTGCTCGTTTCAGCTGTCTGCGGTAGCTGGGGAGAAGCACATCTAGGGCTGGATCTTATTACTCCCTTCCACCAAGTTTTCCTTCAACAGAGACTTTTCTTCAGAAGAAGCCTCTCTCCATCAGAAGAAGCCATTCTTCATCAGAAAATGTCTTTTTGTTGAAGGACGACTTAGTGGAAGAAAGTTACATGATCCAATTTAGTGGAAAGGGTTAATAAAATGCAACTCATAATTTATTTCTATGATAGAAAGCGCTTTAGTTTCATGGTCATGGAATTAGTAATAATAAAGAATAATGTTTTTGTGTCTACTTTGTATTCCAAAAGGTACTGAATTGCAAAAATTAAGTGTTGTTAACACAAAGGAACAAAAAAGAACTTTTGTGTGTACTGCCATGCCCCACATCTAAGGGTATTACTTGTAATTTTGTGATCCCTGTTTTGTTTTGTTTTTTTAATTGATAAACATGCCTATGAGGATTCCCTCTCTGGAGAATGTCTGAGCATCTGAGCACTCCAGTATTACAGGAAATTATGATAGATGGTAACTGGCTTACTGTGCATACCATTAAGCAATGAAAAATTCATGGGTAGTATTACTAACAGGACAACTTATGAGGATGGCCCACTCTGCAGATGGAATGTGCCATAAAATCTCCTATGGGGGAAATTCTGAGAACCTATTAACTATCTAATGAAGCAAAATATTCCTGTATTTTGGGCTCAATGTTGAAATAATTTTAACAAGAAAAAAATCCTGTATAATAAACAGGCCTACTACTTTCCAGGAGGACAGCAAAAAAATAGAGGGCTTATCACGCATGCGAAGCACCAGAGATGGCTGGGACAAGAGCACAAGACCGATAGGTTTGCATTACAAGTTTCTAATAAAGATTCCTCATTCATGTTTTAATTAAAAATAGTTTCTAGAATTAGCATTACCTTGACATATGAAGAATTATTCCAGTACCTAATATGGTAAGTAAAAATATAGTGTTTGCTGATTGAGGTATTTTCCGATTCTCCAGGTGGCACAATTAAAACATGAAGTGAATCCTCACTGGCATTAACCTTGATACTTGGTGGGCCAATTTCATCTTTAAAAAACAAATGTTATACAATTGAATTCCAGCATGATTTTTGTTTAAACGTTTAATAAGTTACCAAAAACACTGTCGAATCTCTACTTAAATTAGTATGGTAATTGATAATTATTATCTCTTTATTCTGCAACTCTCAGCATATAGGCTCACCAACCCCTTACAATCACCAACATTCACACACAAACCAGCAATGGAACAATAAAACTGTAGCTTTAAAATAATAAAAGCCTACAGCAGTAAAACCAATAAAAGCAGTGCAAAAGTTTACAAACAGAAATGTTTAAATATGTGGTATTGCAGCTAAAACATACCATCAAATCATAAATTTTGTCCGTTCTCCGATAACTTGATTGAATCACTGAGTTTTTATATAAAAGCATGCCTGGATTTACTGAAATCAGCACTGGCTCTGAGCAGCAGAGTCCAAATTTTAATGGCAGTGAAACCAAAGAATTACTGTACTATATACTTAGCCAAGTTTTTGTTCTCTGCAGAGATGCAGAGTAGCGATGGGCACGAACCGGAAAAAAAATGAACCGTGCGGTTCATGGTTCGTAGCATTTCACGAACCACGAACTCTCACAAACCTACCCCAGTTCATGAACTGGTTCGTTTGGTTCGTGAAAATGTCACATCCAGGTCAGCAAATCGTCACTTCCGGGCCAGCAGAAGGCCACTTACGGGTCAGCAGAAGGTCTGCAGGAAGTCCATCCCCTGTTGCCTGGGAAACTGATTGATCAGTGCCAGGCTGTCTGCAGTGACGAACCAAAAAAACCAACCAAACGAACCAGCTTAAAGTTCGTGGCGGTTCATCAGAAATGGGCTTTGACGAACCGCTGGTTCACGAACCATGAACTGGTCCGGTTTGTCACGAACTTTGGTTCGTATTTCGGTTCGTGCCATCTCTAACGCAGAGATGATGTCTTGTGCATAATTTATTTAGTGATTCATTTACAGTGTTAATAAACCTTTTGAGAGGGACTTAATCTATTGCAATGTGCTCTGTATCCATGAACTTTAAGTCTCAATAGATGTTCTGAGTACATCCAGGTCTCATGGAGAAATACATGAAGATTGACTGCTGAATAACTTCTGTCCACTTCAGTGGGGTCTGTTCAATTGCAGTAAACAGAAGCTGCATAGTAATGGAGCTTTTGAACTCACTTCTTTCAGACTCTTAAGTGCTTTAGGCTTAAACTGCTAAGATTTTTAACTATACAGGAGGAAATATTGTTATTTGTAACTGAACAGAAACTATAAAAAAGAACAAATGCTCAAACAGCATTATACGTAATAGTGAAGAGACCTTACACATTTCAGGGGGAGGGATAAAAGGAAAGGGGATACTTACTTTCTGATAAAGGTTCAAAATGTAACTCTTCAGACCAAGGTGATTTGGAATGTCTATTCATAGTCCGTACATGGAGATAGAAAATTCCATTGAAGGAAACAGAAGATGAAAAGTCACAATATGTTGTGGTGATGTTTTCACATCCAGGTACGGTGATCCATTCCTTTGAGTAATCGCGAGAGTGGAGCCTTTTGAACGCACTGGTAGAACAATAGGAGCTTAGTCATCAAAGAGTAGTATGTTTATGAGCACAACTGTACAGACCAATTATATCCATATTTGCTCAAATGACCCTTACTGAGTTCAGTATGACTTACTACCAAGCAAGTATACACAGGACTGCAGTCTTAATCTGAAGCACTGCTTCCAGAAGAGACTGGCTGAGAGAAGGGTGCAAGTTCACCATGCTACCCTCCCTGCAAAAGTCAGACTGACTGTGTGAAGAATTAGGATCTTGGCATTCAGACTATTCCTCAGGATAAGTCTCTCAGAGGCAAAGTTCCAGCCCACCCAGATACTAGTTCTACTGCTCCAAGCCAGCCTAGTATTTCCAGCCACTGGCATCACCCTAGTGCACACTTGGACATGGTACACATGTGGCTCTCAGGCTTTGGGAGGGTTCTCATACCCTAACATGCAGTTACAGAGGTCTGTACAATTTTAGCTACCCTTCTGTATTAATTTACATTTTATAATGTATTACATTTTACATTTTATGATGTATTATATTTTATGATAATTTACATTGACATTTTATGATGGTTTTTATTCAAACACCAGATGTGGACCAAGACATTTTAAAAATGTTATTTACTGATCTGGAGACTAACAAAGCAAAGGGAATAGATTTTGTCAGCAGTAGTAAACATAACCTTACTGAAGTTTCTCTAGTCCCAGAGCAGACTGATTTAGCCAGCAATATCACTAAAGAATGTTTAAACAAGGTGCTTTGCAATTATAGGAATATTGTATCAACAGCTTCTGGAGAAAACAGGAGTGCAGAACTGCTAATACTTTCAGCTATCCATACTAATAGTATGATTTTTTTAAAATTTCTCCCCTTCTTTCACTTGTACTTACAGAAGGGCACCTTTGGACTGAACCCTATATTGCCGTGGCTAATCTCTTATAATAATTTCCAAATAAATAATTTGGAAATACTATAAAACCTAAGGACTTATTATTTTCTTGACAACCCAGACACAGACCTCTCCAAACAAGTGGGTATAAATCTGAAAAGCTGTCCTGAAAGTGCTATAAGAATCACAGTTCCAGCACAATGGACCCAGTGCCTCAAGTGCTCTCTCATCTCCTCAGAAATTAAAATGCAACTAATTTCTGCTGTATTTAATAGTATTTTTCAAAACCTAGTGCTCAAGTTTGAGATAGTACAGAGAGACTTCATGCTGAAAAGTCTGTTTCTTGACTTAGCCTATTCTGGCTGTTAGATCCATTGCTACAAATGGACACTCAGGTGGTGTCTTTAATCAACTTTGGTTGATTTGCCAACAGCATCCCTTCTTGGAAAAGTAAGACTTGGCCACAATTATCCATGCTCTGATCACTGCTCTGTGGTCTGCGAGGGGCTACCTTTGAAGAGTGTTAGGAAACTTCAGTTAGTTTAGAATGCTGCTGCAAGGCAGCTAACTAGAAGTACATCAGCACAGGAACATATGCTTTCAGTTTTGGAACAGTTTCACAGGCTGCCAACCAATGTTCCCTCTAAGCTGTGCAGTGCTGTGAGCAAAAAATTTACTTCATGTCTAAAAAAATAATGTGCATTAAAGTTTTGAGTGCCCCTCCCCTTTAAATGTATTTCAGTCAACAAATATACAAACAACCAGAAAATAATTTGTATTGTTTCTCGCATAGAGCAGGCTACATCTTAAGTTTATATGAAGGCTATATTCCCTAGGGAAAAAAGGAAGACCGCAAAGACTGGGGAATGCACCACTAATGTGCACTGATGAGATCAGGTGGCCTCAGAAAAACTGCCAGCTTTTCTCACCCCATGGTGCAGTTTTTCTATGAAAATCACAGTTAACTCATATTTCTATTTGAAAAGAGAACTAGAGGACAATGCTCTTGCCCTTTAGTAGAGGCTTAATGTATGTAAATAGCATGGAGGGAAATAACATCACCTGGTGCGTGCTGCAGATCAAGCTGAAATTAAAGAGACCACTTTAAAAGTTGGCAACTGTATTTCCTGGATACTACTGATCCCAGCAAGATTACTCGGGGGAAGGTGCCCTGCTTCCTCTCTTGGGCATACAGCATTATCTTGCATGGCTGCTTTAGGACTGGCTCACATATTCCTCAATGGATGGCTACAACATCAAGTGGTGACTTCAATGAGATCAAACACCACATACAGAATTTGCTTTATCATCTCAGATGGAATTTCATACATTCTGCTGCAAGCTACCAAGAGCTGAAATAGGCCTGTTTTTGGACTTGGAAGTTTTTGGACTTGGGCTTCCTTCAAAGCACTTCCTCAGGATGGCATACACAATTCTCCCTTCCCCATGTTATCCTCATAACACTCCATAGAGAAGGGTTAGGCTGAGAGAGTATGACTGGCTCAGGGTCACCTGGTGAACTTTATGGCTAGGTAAAAAATTAAACTTGGGTCTCACAGTCCAGCATTCTAAACACTATGTATTGTCGAAGGCTTTCACGGCCGGAGAACGATGGTTGTTGTGGGTTTTCCGGGCTGTACTGCCGTGGTCTTGGCATTGTAGTTCCTGATGTTTCGCCAGCAGCTGTGGCTGGCATCTTCAGAGGTGTAGCACCAAAAGACAGAGATCTCTCAGTGTCACAGTGTGGAAAAGATGTTGGCAGGTCATTTATATCTACTCAGGAGGGGTGGGGTTGAGCTGAGTCATCCTGTAAGAGTTTCCCAGGGTGTGGAATGCTAATGGCGGGAGGCTTCACTGTATCCTGAGGAGATTCTTTTGCATATGGATTGGTACTTGATGTGCTAATCTTCTCTGCAGGGCTATTGTCGAGTATAGAGTGTTTTGTTAGCCTGGTGTTTTTCAGAACTGGAAACCATGCTCTGTTCATTCTTAAGGTTTCTTCTTTCCTGTTGAAGTTTTGCTTATGCTTGTGAATTTCAATGGCTTCCCTGTGCAGTCTGACAAAGTAGTTGGAAGTGTTGTCCAGTATTTTGGTGTCCTGGAATAAGATACTGTGCCCTGTTTGAGTTAGGCTATGTTCAGCCACTGCTGATTTTTCAGGTTGTCCAAGTCTGCAGTGTCTTTCATGTTCTTTTATTCTTGTCTGGATGCTGCGCTTTGTGGTCCCGATGTAAACTTGCCCACAGTTGCAGGGTATACGGTATACTCCTGCAGAGGTGAAGGGGTCTCTACTGTCTTTTGCTGATCGTAGCATCTGTTGTATTTTTCGGGTGGGTCTGAATACTGCTTGAAGGTTATGCTTTTTCATAAGCTTTCCCATCTGATCAGTAATTCCTTTGATATATGGCAAAAACACTTTTCCTGTAGGAGACTGTTTTTTCCTTGGTTGTTTGATTCATCCTGGGTTTGATTGCTCTTTGGATTTCAGAATGCTGTCTTCCAGTTTGGGATTCATGGAGGTCTAACGCAGCTTAAAGAGCTGGGCTGTCCGTGCCATTGTTTGTGGAGGCTGGAGGGGCACCAACTGCCCGCAGCCCCCTGTTCCCAGGCAGGGAACAGGCAAGCACGCTCAAGAACCTGAGGGCGCGTTGATCTCGGGTGTGAGGGGGGTTCTACGCAACGAGCCCCCTTCCACCCTTGAGGTCCCACCCGAAGAAAGGTTTGCTAAAATCTCTGCAGCGGCTCTGGAGTCAGTTTCTGACATAAGACCTACATGCCCAAGCTTCAGTAAACCAAGAAGGGAATTGGAATTGATCGGATGATTGAAGCAGCGATTACAACCCAAGAGAAACGTCTAAGGAGGTAAAGATTGCTATCTCTCAATATGGGACAGATTATAAAAAAGAGTAAAGAGATAAAGACAATTTAAAAACTGCAAGGGACTTGTTACATATAGGAGAGAACTCCGGCAAGTTAAATTTTTTAAAAGTGACATTATAAAGAGAAATAAACGCGGAAAATTGATTACTGTTTACATACCTGCGGCTAAGAGGAGATAACGAACTGTGAGAAAGTTTTAACATCATGAGACCTGCCGTGAAGAAAGGAGGAACAGGAAGTGCGTCAAAACCATAGAGAGATTGGTGAGAAGCGGTTTGTTAAAAGTGGAAGTAGAAAGTCGCCATCTTGAAGAAGGGCAAAGCTGTGGCTTCAAAGAAAACGGAAGTAGGCCATCTTTGAGGAGGGTAAGGGTGATTACTTCAATATAAAACCATAGAGAAAGGACGCCCGACATTTTGGACCGCGCAAGCATTAACTTTTAAAAAATAAGCTGAATCGGGACATTTAAAATTAACAGAAAGGAGCAAATTAGTGCCACGGAGTTGAGGAAAAGAGCAGACTCGTAGGAGCAAAGTAGATCTAGCCCCACGATGTCAAAGAAGGAGTGGCAAACCATGCTGGAGAACTTGGATAAAAAAGTTTCAGAAAGAAACAAAGAGCTTAAAGAAATGATGCAAGAGAACTTCAAAGACTTTAAAGAGGCACTCAAATCGGAGATGGCAGAACTCACAAAGAAAATTGATCAAGTACAGAATGAACTGTAAGCTACACAGCAGAGAGTAAATGTAGTAGAGAATACAGTTGACACCTTAGTAGATGTGCAGAGAACAGAGATGAGAGGAATGACGGGAAGAATGGCCGTAGCTGAATGTAAACAAATGGAAAAACAACTTAGAATTCGTGGAATTCCGGAGATTACAGAAAAATCAGCCCAAGAACAGATTTCAGAAATTTTGGCAGGTTACCTGGGAAGAGAGGAAGAGGAGATTGCAGCTCTCCTGGACGTGGCATACAGAATTAATTCAAAATTTGCAGCACAGAGGAAGTTACCAAGAGATATGATTGTGCAATTTACGACTAGAAATATAAGAGAGACAATTGTAAACAAACAATTCCAAGAACCACTAGAAGTCGATGGGAAGGTGGTGAGAATTATGAAAGAACTGCCCAGATCGGTGTTGGTGGAGCGGAAAAAATACAGAGAGCTGGTCCAAATGTTAAAGGACTTTAAAATCAGATATAGATGGGAAATACCAGCAGGACTGGCATTCGAATTTGGTGGAACAAGGAGGAACATTAGATCTGGCCATGAAATGGAAGTTTTTATTAGGGACAATGAAAAAGACTTACCAAAAAGTACAAGAATGTGACCAGGGAGTGTAAAATTATATCTTGGAATGTAAATGGAGTAAATTCACCTTGTAAACATAAGGCTATTTTCCATTGGCTTCTAAAACAAAAATGCAATATAGTATGCTTGCAAGAGACACATTAGAAAACAGGACTTAAAAGTATTTAAAACTGACAAAATTGGGAAATGAATTTGCAGCTGCCTCCAAAAAGAAGAAGAGAGGAGTTGCACTGTACATAAAGGAGGAGCTACAGCCAAAACTAGTTGTAAGCGATGTAGAAGCCAGATATCTAGCAGTGGAAATAACTTGGAACTCAAAAAAGATTTTGGTGATTGGAATCTATGCACCGAATGGCTCAAAAGAAAACTTTTTAAAGGATTTGCAAGGACAATTAGATGAGTTGCCTTATGACCAAATAATCTTGGCGGGTGACTTTAACGGAGTTACAAGCTTGGAAGAAGATAAGAAATCTAAAATTGCACAGAAAAAAAGAGGACTCTTGCCAAAGTCATTTTTTGCGATTAAGGAGCAGGAATGTCTGGAAGATGTATGGAAGAGACAAAATCCTAAAAATAGACAATATACTTTTTATTCTGCAAGACATTTTACATTATCAAGAATTGATATGATCTGGGCTTCCAAAGAATTGACGTTGTGGACTAGAGATGTGGAGATTATGCCTAAGGTAAGCTCAGATCATAACCCAATTATGTGGAGATTCGGAAAAAATATTAAAAAAAGAGGATGGAGGATAAATGAAGACTTGCTGCAGATAGACGACAATATGGTGTTGCTGCAAAAGGAGACCAAGTTCTTTATACAATACAACATAAATAAGGATGTGTCAACTCATAAGGTATGGGACACTTATAAAGCGGTAATTAGAGGAATACTGATGGACTTAAACGGAAGACATAGAAGGAGAAAAGAAGAAAAAAGAAAGGAAATAATGGAAAAAATTAAAGCCAAAGAGATGCAACTTAAGAAAAGACCAGGGAAGAAGCGAATATATCAGGATATAAAAATATTGCAGGAGCAATTGATGGCAATGAACAACAAAGAATTGGAGTGGAATTTGAAAAAAATGAACCAAAAAACATTTGAAGGTGCAAATAAACCCGGAAAATACTTAGCTTGGCAACTGAAAAAGAAAAAAAGAGAAGAAAACTATAATTAAAATCCAAGAGGAAGATAGAATATTATTGGACCAAATAGCCATCAGTAAAGCCTTCTATAAATTTTATGCAAAACTGTACCAGAAAAAAGACGTGAACAGGGTTTCAATAGAGGAATACTTGGAGAAAATGAAACTACCAACGATGTCAGAGGAATGGAAAGAAAATTTAAACAGAGAAGTGACAGAGGAAGAAATAAAAGAGGCCATCCAATCAATGAAATTGGGGAAAGCACCGGGACCGGATGGACTAACAGCAAAGTTCTATAAAGTGATGGCTAACGAATTGGCACCTTTTCTGAGAGAGGTAATGAATGAAGCTATGCAAGGCCAAAAAATTCCTGATTCATGGAACGAAGCTAATATATCACTGATTCCGAAAGATGGACTGGACTTGACTAATGTTAAAAATTATAGGCCAATTTCGTTATTGAATAATGACTATAAAATATTTGCAAAAGTTTTGGCAGAAAGAATAAAAGGATGGCTGATGGAATTAATTGCAGAGGAACAGGCAGGATTTTTACCTAACAGACAAATCAAAGACAATTTAAGGACAGTAATAAACGCTATTGAATATTATGACAAGCATTGTGACAGGGAAGTTGGTTTCTTTTTCGTGGACGCAGAAAAAGCATTTGACAATCTGAACTGGGATTTTATGTTTGCCACTATGGAAAAGCTGCAAATGGGAGAAAGGTTTATACAAGCGGTCAGAGAAATTTACAGAGACCAAAGTGCAGCGATTGTAGTGAATGAGGATTTAACTAAAAAATTGAAAATAATCAAAGGAACAAGACAGGGTTGCCCTCTGTCTCCATTGTTGTTTATTCTGGTTTTGGAAATATTGATGGTTCAAATACGAGAGGTTGATACAATCCGAGGTATAAAAATAAAGGAATTTTCCTATAAGGTCAGAGCATTTGCGGATGACATAATGTTAATAGTAGAAGATACAATTGAAAACATGCCAAAGGTAATAGAGAAAATAAAGCAGTTTGGAGATCTAGCTGGATTTTATGTGAATAAAAAGAAGTCAAAAATACTATGTAAGAATATGGCTAAACAGAAGCAGCAAGAACTAATGGAGATAACGGACTGTGAGGTAACTAACAAAGTAAAATATCTTGGTATTGAACTGACTGCGAAAAATATAGATCTATTTAAAAACAACTATGAGAAATTGTGGATACAAATAGAGACTTGATAAAATGGAACAAATTGCATTTATCATGGTTGGGAAGAATAGCAGCAGTAAAGATGAATGTTTTACCACGAGTGATGTTCTTGCTGCAAACAATTCCAATTATTCGAAATTCAAAACAGTTTGATAAATGGCAAAGGAAAATTTCAGACTTTGTGTGGGCAGGCAAGAAACCACGCATGAAAATGAAAGTATTACAGGATGCGAAGGAAAGAGGTGGCTTGCAACTGCCCAATATAAGACTATATTATGAAGCAATATGCCTGGTATGGTTAAAAGATTGGATAACGTTAAAACATGGTAAATTGCTGGCCTTGGAGGGACATAAAAAAATATTTGGATGGCATGCATACATGTGGTATGATAAAGTAAAAGCGGACTCGATGTTTTTGCACCATTATATTCGGAGAAGCCTCTTCACAGTCTGGAAAAAATATAAAGTTTACATGGAAGATGAAATTCCTTCATGGGTGGTTCCGTATGAAGTAATAGATCCGAGAACTGTCGACAATGAGCAGCAACGTCTAACCTACAAGGAGATAACACAAGTACAACATTCAATGCTAAGAATAAAAACAGAAGAAGAGTTGTCTCCTTGTTATGGATGGTTCCAATATAGACAGATCAGAGATCTTTATAACTCGGACTACTTAAAAGGAGGTATAAGAATGGAAAATTCTGAACTAGAAGAAGTGATGCTACAAGAAGGCAAGAAAGAAATATTTAAAATTTATAAATTACTTCTGAAATGGCATACAGAGGATAAAACAGTTAAAATCCAGATGGTGAAGTGGGCAATAAACTTTCATAAAGAAATAACAATGGAGGTGTGGGAACACCTGTGGAAAAATACACTGAAGATTTCAACTTGTACGAATATTAAAGAGAATGTATACAAAATGATCTACAGATGGTACTTAACACCAAAGAAAATTGCGTTAGGGAATATGAGTATGTCAGACAAATGCTGGAAATGCAAAAAGCATGAAGCATCATTGTACCATATGTGGTGGACTTGTGAAGTAGCTAAGCAATATTGGGGAGATATAACTGAAGTAATTAATGAGATTTTACAAATTCAAATAAATAAGAACCCAGAATTGTTGCTACTGAACTTGGGGATGGAAGTTGTTCCAATGCAGTATAGAACATTGCTATTTTACATGACTACAGCGGCAAGACTTTTGTACACGCAGAAGTGGAAAGTACAAGAAATACCAACCATAGAAGACTGGATTTACAAATTGCTGTACATGGCAGAAATGGACAAAATGACAAGGAAACTTAAAGATCTTGACCTAGGACAATATATTGCTGATTGGGGGAAATTGAAACAATATTTAGAGAAAAAATGGGATGTGAAAGGAGAATTGTGGCAGTTTGAGAATTTCTAAAGGGTGGTGTTGTAAATGGAGGAGAGAAGTGACTTTACCATTAAGGGGGAAATTTAATTATAACAATCTAAGCTAATTTTATGGATATATTAGAAAATTTATACTATACACTATAGATAATATATTATGATGTATGGCGTTAGTATATCATACTGCATACTATATTGGGATGTTATGATATGTTATATTATAATGCATGCTATGTTATATTGTATGGAATAGTATATAACAAATACTATATTGATAGTATATTTGATAGAGAATATGCATAAAAGAACTAGAACATGTCTAGAGTAAGAGATATTATGATCTATGTGTTGCCTGATAAATATATGTTATGTTATATTACAATGCATGCTATGCTATATTGTATGGTATAGTATATAACAAATACTATATTGATAGTATATTTGATAGAGTATATGTACAAAAGAATTAGAATATGCTTAGAGTAAGAGATATTATGAACTAGGTGTTGCAGAAAAACATAAGTGAAATAGAATTAAGCAATAAAAGGGGGTAAGGGTTGGAAAGCTGTTGAACAGAACTAATTAGATATGAAGGGAATGTATGTATTAAATTTGAAAATTCAAACTCACCAATAATTTTTTTTAAAGGAACTACAATGCCAAGACCACGGCAATACAGCCCGGAAAACCCACAACAACCATTCTAAACACTATACCACACTGATCTTCACGTGAGGCAGAATGTGATGGCAGAATGGGCAGGACTTCTGTTAATGGGGAGAGTCACCGTTTTAATTATCTGCTACAGAAGAACTCCTGGCAAATTTTTTAAAAAATACAATCAGGGAGAAAAGATTTATTTTAGCCTTTTCCACTCACAGGAAATGTACTTTGAATGGTGAAAGGTAGAGATCTGCTCTAAATTACACATCCCAGTGCTGGGACGGAGAGACCATGCAAGTGCCCGCTCGCCGCCATGGCCTCCTACAGCTCCTGCCCCCAGGACAGAGAAGCCAAGCAGGCGCGTGCCAACCCACCTACTGCTGTGGCCGCAGTCACCTATGCCTCCTCCAGCTCCCGGTACTGGTCACTCCATCCCAACGCAAGGATGGAGAGGTTGCTCAACGGCCGCAGTTGAGAGAGCACGTGGGTGCCTGTTCGCTGCCATGGCCTCCTCCAGCTCCCAGCGCCGGTCTCTCCGTTCCAGTGCCAGGACGGAGAGGCTGCTCAGCAGTTATGGCCACAAGACCACGCACCACCGTGGCCTTCTCCAGCTTCTGGTGCTGGGACGGAGAGGTTGCTCAGCAGCAGTGGCCACAAGACCACGTGCCGCCATGGCCTCCTCCAGCTCCCGCTGTTGGGACACAGAAGCCGTGTGGGCGCCCGCCAATCCACCTACCATTGCAGCTGCTATGGCTGTGGTTGCCTATGCCTCCTCCAACTCCCATCACCAGATAGGCTGCTGGGCAGGCCTGGACAAGGGGCTGCTGGGCTGTCCGCCCACCACTGCCTCCTTCTCTGGATCCCAGCGCCAGGACTGAGAGGTCGCTTGGTGGGCATGGCAGAGAGGGAATTTCTTGGCACTGGAGCTGCACCAGCCTTCCAGGTGGGCCTGCCATGTGCTGCGCTTCTCAGCTGTGTGCTGAGTAGTAAAAATTCGTGCATGATTGCGCACGAGCACACGTTAGCGGGAACACTGCTGCCAACTTGTTTTCATGCACAATTTATATTGCTGGTGCTTATTTTTAAAGCCCCAAACAAACTGATCTAGATACCTTTAGGCCAGGTCTACATATGCAGCAGAATGAGCAGGTAGAATTCTGAGGTGCAAAACAGGATGCAACTGAGAGGAGATATCCTGTTTTTAATATGCCCTAGATAAAAAACTTCCTGCAAAGCACATCAGGAAGAAGTTTCTAGCCTTGCCCTTTTCCACACTATTTACATTCTTAAAGGAATTAATAGTGAAGCAGAGCTTTGAAAAATGCAATCTGCAGACAGAAGCGGTACAGTCTGTTCTAGCATGTTAGCATGTTGCTACTAGTGGAGATCAGGCCTAAAAACTTCCTTCAATTACATTATCCCATTGGATAATTAAAATCTATACTAGATGTTATGATATGCATGCCACTTTCACTGAAGTAAGGCACATGGCTGCCTTAAGGCCTTTTTGCTGTGGATCTTCCTCTTTGGCACTATCCATTATCTTCCTTGTCACATTTTGGGTACCAAGTAAAAGTTTGTATTTATCCAGAAATCTACTGTTTAATTTGTGGTAACTGTTTCAGAATCTGGGGTTGGGGGAGATATGATTTCTGTCTTTTTGTTAGACTGACAAATTTTATGTGATTCAATTAAACATATTGTTTGCATATGTTACCAGCTTTTAAAATGGCACAAAAGGGAGAAGGGGCATTCCTGTTACTCTTTTCCTCACCGTAGCCCTATCCCATGTGGCTTTTTGTCTATGTGGGCCATAATCCTTACTACAGCCTTTGGTGATGGAAGGTCAAAGCGGCTAGGGGGGAAAACTCTGCAAAAGGCCACTGTTCAAGATGTGGTTGTGCTATCTCTGAATTTCCCACAGTTGATATGAAACAATCATTACATGCACCTAGCTTACTTGTCTATTTGTATTTTTAGCCAATAATTTAACGTTGTTGGTCGAAGCAACTACCAAAACCGGGCCAAACTTACTTAGCAAGCTAATTTCTCTGGAAATCTTAAATTGTAAAGATTCAACAAACAGTAAAAGTTAAGAGATTAAAACATATGTAGCAAAGATGCTTACTAAAGCCACTGGACCATGAAGCTCACACTTCCATTGTATGAATTATCCCAATACAAAATGCACTTCATATTCAAAGCATGAACACGAAGATTTGTGGGTGGAGCCAGAGCATCCAAAGCTATAAAGAGAAAAAAAATCCAATAATGTATTCATTTAGATTTATGAATCATGATAAAAAGTTACAAAGCAAGCTACAATTCTATAGCAGTCAAAGGGTAGAACCTACAGGGCTTGAGGTGGTTTCTGAAGTAGCACCTCTATGATGTTTACAACCTCATCCAGGACTTAAGGGGACTATGAGAGTGACCCCTGGAGCAACACAAACAAGATGCTTAGGATGAGGCCCTGGCTAGAATATCTGCTTTGCATACAAAAGGTTCAATCCACCCATCATTTAAACTTTATCCTAATCTGGTGAGTGACTTTTGTCTCAGGGTCCTCTCATGGTACTGATGATAGCCAACAACAGGGAAAGCAGAGAAAATCCATGGTGGATGTGCAGTAGTTATTTTAAAATGTTTAAAAATCCTGCAACTCTTTGAAGCTCATTGATTTAGAAAGGTACAACTCTATTTCAGATCGCACTATTAATCAGATTGTAGCCCAAGCTAACCTGATGTTGTCAGATCTTAGAAACTAAGCAGGGTTAGTTAGTACTTGGATGGGAAACCACAAAAGAAGTTCAAGGTTGCTACGCAGAGGCAGACAATGACAAACCACCTCTGAAGTCTCTTGCCTTGAAAACCCTATGAGGTTGCCATAAGTCAGCTGCAACTTGATGGCAAAAAAAAGAGTACCAAAGTTGAGTGAAAAAATGAATGAATGTGATACTGACTTTAGATCTGAATGGTTAAGCTGAAAAATAAACAGCAAATCCATACCTTTAGGTGTTTTCATACAGTACACTGGGCTCCATAAAGCTTTATGATCTTCTAGGCATGCTTTAACTTCTAAACAGTAAGTAGTATCTGGCTGAAGATCAGGAAGGTTTTGACCTGAAAAAACATCCCGGATTTTTTTCTGCAATGGAGACACAATATATATGTAAGGTGTGATTGCTTTGGACATTTCTTGCTATATTGGTTCAGAATGTTTTTTTTTTAAAAGAGGACCCTTTATTGAGCTAACACAAGTAGTGTTGGTATTTTGTCAGTGGGATGGAAGCTGCATCTCCAGAACAGTGTACTTCATGATTTTAATTATTTACATGTTTTCATTCAAGATATTAATTTAAGCTATCATACCAAGCTTTTTGATGCCTTGGATCACTTGAGATTAGGGTTGCCAGGTTCCTTGAGACCCTGGCGGGGGACTGGGATCCTGGCACTTACCCTCTGCGCTCTCCGGTCTTCCTTTGTTCACCACAGGGCTGAATCACCCCCCCTGGGCCCAATTTGGACTGAAACGGGCCTGTTGTGGGGCGCAGGAACACACCATGGCAGGGCACAGGGGTGCACCACACTGCCCGGGGGCAGACTGTGCCGTTGGGGGGGGGTGCTGCTGGGGGCACACTGCCCCACTGGCCAGGTACATGGGGTTGGGGGGAGGAGGTGGAAACGGGATCCTCCGCCCCGGGTGGGGGATTGGCAGCCCTGAGATGCTCATAATTTTTCTTTGTATGATACACTCGGGCTGACCCTGGGAATGTAATGAAGCAGAGAAGACATGGTACATTTCTACAGACACAGTTACGGTCTCCAAGCAAAGATTTCCATAATGATAATATGTTTTCAGATGCTATGATTTCACAAATAACTTCTATAAGGCTGAAGCTGTACCATGGTGAGGTAAAGTTGTGTTTGTGTATTTTATGTAATATAAGTTACCTAACAGAAAGTAGTTTGAATGTCTGAAGAGTCCCACCAAGTTTTAACAGGTAATTGTGCTTATAATATTTAAATAAAACAGAATTATTCACTGCCTTGCAAGTTTCAAGAAAACATCTAATCTTATGTCTTTTGATCTGGTATATTTAATATGGAACCAATGCTCATATCAATTTTGCCTACAATACAGAATTCCCCTCACACTATAGCCCCCCCTCCAAGCCCCTCCTGGTGAGTTCAACATCCCTTTCACAATGGGGGGGGGTCCACAGGAGGGGGAGAATAGGCAAAAATCACTACCCATTCAGTGAGTGGAAGTAACTAGCACATACAGAAAGGTTAGGATCCAAGCCACCATTTTCTCTAACGTATCCTTGGACATAGCTCTTCAGAGGAAGCGCCTCACTTGCCTAGACCTGGACCTGCTGAACCACTTCCTGGCACCTCCTACTATTAGAATTTTAGTGCTTTTTTGGTACCTCTCTTAATTATTGTCTATACTGCTATTTGGTATATATTTCTTGCTTCTGAGTTTGATAGTAATTTTTTTGTTGTAACCTTTTATCTTGATATGTTAACTGCCTCAGGTACTAGAATGATAGATAATGCAGCGTATAAACCTTTTAAATAAATGAAATTGAGTCATGCAATGAAATTACATTGTATGTAAGATCAAGAATGATGGAAGTAGTAGTTCTTCACAACAGGTTATTTATTGAATTCACTGCCACAAGACGTATGATGACCATTGGTTTAAAGAAATTTTTAAAAGAATTAAGACACACTCATGGAGGATAGTTCTACTGATGGCTGTTAGTCATGCTAGATGAAACATCCATGTTCAGAGATGGTATACCTCTAAATTCCAAAGGCTGCAGACAAATGAGAGAAGAGTGTAAGGAGAGGGCATCTGGCTGGTTGGCAGTTACTGGAATCAGAACATCAGAATGGAGGGATGGCCTAAATCAACAGAACACACCTTCTTATCGTGTGCTCCTGGCTTCTTATAGCATCGGTCCCTCTACTCTTCTTTCGCTCTTTATTCCGCTTGAGCACAAAGGCATTTTGATGTCCCAAGGCAGCAAAGGAAAAGATAATTCATTTACTGCTCAACCAAACGAGTTGGCCTCTAAAAAGTACTATACCAATGGTAAGAGATGTGCACCTGCATCCCCCTATGGGTCCCCAAGGTTGCTTCTTGTAGACTTTTGAGGGGAAAAATAGCCAGGAGTGAGGGAGTTAAGCAGCATACTCCCTTGCCCCCTCCCTTTTAGTTTGCAGCCCCCTAATTGCTTTGCTTTTCATTTTTAAATGTGAGTAGAAAAGATGCTTCGAGTTTTCACAAGTAACCCAACAAGGCTGCAAAAAGCTATGAGACCAAAGATGTGTCTCTCTGTTTTGCACAGTAACCAGAAATCAGCATTTGAGTTTAATCTCACTGTTTGTCTCTTCTCAAACCAGTGCTAGAAGTATACTGCTCAGCATTTTAAAAAACACACAAAATACTTCTTAAGTATCCAAATTCTATGAACACATACTCAAAAGTATATCCTGCTAAGATGGTATAAGACTGCAGCTTTTAGATATTTAGCACTCTCAACACAGAAGCAAATACTAAATCACTAAGCATGTTGTATAATAGAAAGCCATACAGTATAGCATTAATATCAAATGAACACAGTAGCTCATTGAAAAGTTCATGGAGAACAATGTAGCACCTCAGACTTTGATGAATTCTTCCATATTGCTAGCTTGTAGGTAAAAGTGTCAAGGTTCCACATTTGTTTTGATTGGTGTGCTTCTGGAGGTATAATTTTGATTTTTACATTTCCATCTACTGATTCCAACAGCACTCCTGGAGGACCAATCTGGGCTGTTGACCAAGACAACAAATTTAAGTACACTTAAAATGTTCATGTTAATGACAGCTTGCAACCTGAAGATGTAGACTTTGAAAGCAAACAACATCAAAAATTACTGGCATTTGACCACCTAGAGATCTGAGAACGTGGAATTGGTAAAAATAGTTATTTATTAATTTATTTAATCAAATTTATATCCCATCCTCCCTGTGAATGGGCTCAGGGCAGCTGACAACATATATTATACAATTAAATTAATATATACATCTTAAAAAAAATAAAAACAATACAAACTGGCGTCATGATCCATTCAGGCTATAACTAATATCTAAAAAAAACATGTACATAGCTGCGGCACAGACCAGGGCAAACAGGAAGGGGACAATTTGCTGGCTCTCAGCCATAGACCTAGCAGAACATCTCCGTTTTTGCAAGCCTTGAGGAACTGTATTTCAATTGGGAATGTGTTCCACCAGATGAATGTCCTGCAGGCCAGGGACCACCAGGAGCTGCTTATCTGCAGAGTGCAAGGCCCTGCAGGGGACATAGTGGGAGAGGCGGTCACGCAGGTATGCAGGTCCCAGTCCATAAAGGGCTTTAAACACTAAAAACAACACTGTAAACTGGATCTGGAACTGAACTGGAAGCTAGTGCAGCTGGCACAGCACAGGATAGATATTTACCCAAAATGGTGTCCCCGTAAGGACGCGTGCCACCACATTCTAGACCAGTTGTAACTTCCAGGTCAAACCCAAAGGCAGCCCAGCATAAAATGAGTTATAGTGATCCAACCTGGATTAAGATAACCCAATTAGCACTTACACTGGAAGCAGCGACTACCTATCTTTAAATGTTCTGAGACAAGACTATCACTAACGTAACAATAAATAATAACCACTGTGCTTATATACTGCTCTTCTAGATAGATTAGTGCCCCACTCTGTGGTGAACAAACATTATCCTCACAATACAGCTGGGGAGCTGGACTGAGAAGTGTGGCTTACCTAAGGCCATCTACTGAGCTCATGGCAGTCACAAGATCTGAACTCACAGAGTGCTAATTTACAACCAAGCATTTAACCAGTATGCTACAGCAGCTCCCTTGCACTATTACTTTGTCTAGCTCCTCTATCTTTCCTATGTACTATAGTCAGCAAAACTCTTCTGAGTAGATGAGGAAAGATCATCAGAGATAGAGATGGTGGGAGATGGGGCATGATATAACTGACTATCAGGGCCAGACTGTGCAATGGAATTTCAGGGTCCAAATCATGGATGGACCCAGCAGTGGGGCCCCAAATGCAGACTGCAACTTTGCATTTGAAGCCTACTCATCCCCACACCACCACAGGGGCATGGCTAAGTGTAAGAACATCTGCTTTGCATGCAGAAAATCCCCAATTCAATCCACGACATCTCCAGGTGATACAAAGATCTTCACCTGAGACCTTGGAGAGCTAGTGCCAATCAGAGCAGACAACACTGACCTTAATAGGCCAGTCAGACCACTATAAGGCATTGTATGTGCTTCAGAACACTGAGGATGTGTGAGTGAGTGGTCCAAGGTTTATTTGGGGGTTCACTACCCCCCCCCCCAGTTACTTATTATTCAGTGCTTAGCAATGCAAACCAGTGGGATTCCTAAGGGCATTCTACTTCAAAGCATCTGTCACAAGAAACAGGCTATAGACTGGACAACAGGTTAAGTTACTTCGTGTAGCAGTCTTTGGAGTCTGAATAGATATGATTTGGGTGTTCCAAAGCTTATTTAGTGGGCTATGAACAAAATATTATCTAATATTTAGTGTTTATATAGTTTTGCTTGTACTGGGATCCACAACACATCTTCTATTCCATCTTGACTTATTGGAAGAATAGGAAAGAGTTCCAAAGGCATTCCTTTGGAAACCCTGTCTGGTGAGTGTTTAAGAGTGACAGGACTCTAATCTGGAGAACCGGGTTTGATTCTCCACTCCTCCACTTGAAGCCAGTTAGGTGACCTTGCATCAGTCACAGCTCTTTCAGAGCTCTCTCAACCCTACCCACCTCACAGGGTCACTGTTGTGAAGATAATAATAACACATGTACTAAACCACTCTGAGTGGGTATTAAGCTGTCCTGAAGTGTGGTATATAAATCAAATGTTTTTATTATTATTCCTTCTGAAAACAGAGTTGCTTGCCAGCTGGAGATTGAAAGATGACTAATGGGCAGCTGAGCATAGAAAAAGTGACCACTCTAATTGCCCTCTCATTTTCTTTTCAAAGAAGAAGACTTGTTGTAAATTTCAGTGCAACTCTGAAAATTGCAGAATTATTGTACATGCATTGATGGCAGAGGAAGAGAATCTTTCCTGAAACATGTTCTCTCACCACAGTTCTACACAACTGGAAGAAAAAACTATCAGTGGCAGCCAGGGTTTTTTTCTGCTGGAACTTGGTGGAACTCAGTTCCAGCACCTCTTGAAGCCAGGAGTTGGAGGCAGCAGCGGCGGTGGGCAGGCACCCACGCGGCCTCTCCACTGGGCCCACTAAGCAGCTTCTCCGTCCTAGCACCAGGAGGTGGAGGCGGCAGCAACGGTGGGAAGGTGGCCAAATATGACGGGCAGTTGGCTACATGGTGCGCCCTGGCCTCAGCTGGCTCACGTGCTTCACACTCATCTAGGGTTGCCAGCTCCAGGTAGGGAGATTACTGAAGATTTGGGAGCTGGCACCTGGAGAAGGTGGAGGTTGAGGGTGTCTGCTTCCAGCTCCTGAAACTTAAGCTGTAGTCCTCCCACCCATCAAGTCTGCCCCACATTATTACCCTGGTATAAATGTTAAGGAAGTTAGAGGTTCTTGTTTCTTAACACTTTCTGCACTCTATCCAACTTCTGGTTGTTTTCAAATTTCTGCAAACCATTCCCTATTGTATTGTTTATTAAATGCCCCATTCTGTTGATTGTATTGACTTACACTGTGAAATGTGCCTTGAGTCTCAGTGAGAAAGTATGACAATAACTAGTGCAAACAAAATAAAATAAATAGCAACCCTGCAAGGTTTTTAAGGCAAAAGATGTGCAGAGGTGGTTTGCCATCTTCAAAACAACCCTGGAGGGATCACCTACTTAGCTTCCGAGATCTAAGATCAGACTAGCCGGAGTTGTCCTGGTCTGGGCTCAGATGGTATACTGCCCCTATACATGGAGTATCCAGTTAACTCTTATGCTAAAATAACTGTGAATAGACCTTTCATCCACACATTTCTCTAATCATTTTTAAAGTCTCTAATACCCTCTAGCAGTTGCCACATCATGTGGCAGTGAATTCCATATTTTACAGATGCACTCTTTAATATCCAGAGGAGTTAGCCGTCTTAGTCTGTAGTTGCAACACAGTAAGAAGTCCAGTAGCACCTTTAAGACTAATCAGCTTTACTGAGGCATGAGCTTTCGAGAACCACATGCATAAGTGGGTGTCATCAACATATTGATGGCACCCAATACTAATGCCTCAGACAATCTAATTCAAAAGTCTTTTAATCAAATGGATTCTGGTTTTGGAAAAGGCGTGCTCAAAACTTGCAAGTTGCAGCTCACAAAGTAGATTTCTGGCTCAAAACACTGCACCACTTCAAAGTAAAATCAGAGATGAAGGTTTGGTTATTAGAAGCCACATAATTAAGCTACAAAACATTTCTAATTTGGTGTAATTGTTTATAGTCACTTAACATGCCAGAGCAGACACACAAGGCAGAGAGTCATACCTGTTAAATAAGGAGAAAATTTTAAAGAGGCCCATGGAGAAGTCTCTTTGTCGGCTTCCACTCTTACATTTACATTACAATAATATAAATAATCTAGTTTCAGTAATGAGAGGTCACATTCTGTGGAGATTACATTCTGACACTCAGGAATCATTATCCAGTTTTCAAGGTTTGTCTCATAGTCCAGCATTCTGAAAGATAACACAGAAGTTCTCAAACAATAAGCACTGATGGTTTGGGAGGTAAATTTCAATTCTGATCCACATCATCCTGTTGCCAAAAATGTAGATATATTGAAACTAGCCATTTAATAGCAGGTATGGATTTTGAAACCCTGGCTGTCTTGCCACTTTCTAGCTGATTGTGATGTCATCCTGAATGGAGAAGTTGTCTGAAGAATCTGGTCAATCCTTTTCCAACCCACCACTGCTTCCTTTCAAAGCTTTACCTTCTAAGATGCTTTTCGTATTTAGCACATCAAGAGCAAATGAAGGAGGAAGCAAGCCACCAACCCCAATTTTACTGCTTCCCCAATGAGTTACAGCCTGGACTGCTGTTTTGAGGAGATCTGATGGCAACTTATGTTCGCCAGCCCATATCTACATAAAAGGAGGAGAAGTTCCTTCACCCATCACACAAAGAAAATAATTATATCAAGTGTGTGAATCTTTCATCAACAGCCAATGAAAGCATTGAAAAGTGAGATGGGGGGGTCCCACAGACACACACCATTCCCTCAATCCACCTCAAGGAGCAGCAGCATCTTTACAACAAGTTGCTTGGAAGAATGCTCAGACACTGCTGAACAGTCTGGTGGAACTCACAGGATACAGACAACCAAATTACAGAAAAAGCACTGTGCACATAGATGATATTTTTCTTAATTGTTAATAAACTGACAAAGATACAAATTAAGTTTGTATTTTGTTCAAAATTTGGTTTTAAAATTTTATCCCTGCATCTCCCATTTTGAATTTTTGAAGGGCATATCTACTCTTTTCTTATAAATTGGCTGTTACTCCAGAAAATAAGAAAAGTCCAGTGGTACCTTAAAGACTAACAATATTTATTTCAATACAAACTTTTGTGAGTCACAGCTCACTTCTTCAGATATGTAAAGAGAAAATTACAACTGGAATTCTTCTTAAGGTGAAGATTATGGGCAGGCAGACCTGAGGCAAAGAGGTTTAGTGCGGAGTTAGAACTCATCAAGAAATTAAACACTGCATGTCATCCTGGCTTAAACAGAGAATTGGCTTTCCTTACTCACCACTAGGTATGTGCACCGGGGAAATATTCAGTTTTCCCGCTTCAGATAAATCAGATTTATCTGAAGCGGGAGAAAGATTCGGAATAACCCAAAGCCCAAAGTGGCAGGTCACTTCAGATTCAGGTTATCAGAATCGCTTCGGTATGCTTTGTAACGATTCAGAGCATACCAAAGTGAGGGGGAAGCTGTCTCCAAGCCCCCCCACTCCCCATTGAGCCCCCCTTCCCCCACCCACAACCCCACTTACCTTTCCTGAAGGCTGGAACTGGCGCCTCCGCTGTCCGTGCTGCTGCTTCCACATCCGCAGTAGGCAGCTGGGTGGTGGGAAAGGCTGGAGCAGGCGTCTCCGCCATGGTGGGCAGCAGGGTGGTGGGGAAGGCTGGAGCCAGTGCCTCAGCCGCCTGTGCCGCTGCTTCTACCGCTGCAGCGGCCAGCTGGGCGGTGGGAAAGGCTGCAGCCAGCACCTCCGCCACGGGGAAGGCCGCAGCCGCCTCCTCTGCTGCCCGCGTCGCCACCGCCAGGATGTCCCAGGTAAGTGGGGAGCCCTTTAAAAAGGCCCCGAAGCTTCCTGAAGCGACCCAAATCGCTTTGGGAAGTTTTAACTCAGTACTGCCGAATTGGGGCCATTATACTAACCCCAATTTGGAAATACTGAATCTTTACAAATTGGGTCCGATTCGGGGGGGGCGGTTTCCAAATCGGGAACCCGAAGCACACACCCCTACTCGCCACAAGCTCTAATACCTCTACGGGACCCACTTTCTAAAAATTTTAATTGGCTGTTTTATCAGACCATCACTATGTACCATTACTGATTAGTTTTCACTTAAATTATTTGCCCTATTTCATCACTTTGCTTATCTGTTTGAACCTATGGCTTCTCTTACCATCCATTATATGTAACTGCTAATTCTGTCCATTTATGACAGGATTCACACCTGTTTTCTACCTCAGCTCTTCCCTGTTATTTATACCAAGTATCTCTGTCTCGCTCCCCACAATATGCATCTTTCCTTTACAAAGAAGTCCCAGTATGAATAAATGCTGTTAATCTTTAAGGTGTCACTGGCCTTTTATTTTGCTATAACAGACTAACACAGCCCTTTTCTACTTAGGCACATTTCAAAAATATTGTAAACTCTTCTCAATAGTGAATTAAAAGTAAACTGATAACTTACTCATAATACTGAGCTGAAAAGGTTACATTGAGGTCACATGGGTTGTCCCAGTCCCATTTCAGAGTGATATTTGTATTAACAATGTGCACAGTAACATTCTGAGGAGGCTCTAGACATGTCAGCCCTATAGATATTTGGGAGAGAAACAACAGAATGTTATGTTCCAAATTTGCTCCACTATAGAAAAGATCCATTTCAGATTGTAACTGAATGAGTGCAAAAAAGTTAAAGCCACACCTTTTGTCACATTTCATGCAACAGACTGCTCTCTATTAACACAAATGATAAGCTGCCCAAGAAAATGCCTGTTTCGCCAAGTGTAATATGCAAAACAGCACTAAAAGTGCCAGTCCAAAGCAAAAAAAGATTGTTACCCATACTACCAAGAGTTCATTCTATCTCTCTAAAATGGTGCACTCAGAACCTAATGGAAGAGTATTCAGTCCACTAGGATGCTCATGTCCTGACTTCAACAAAAAGAGAAGACATGAAATTGTGGAAGTAGAATTTATTACAACATTTGTCTGACTTAACCTGTATTCTAGTTTTCTTTCCCAACACAGATGTAAAACTAGTAGAGCTAGACAGGTAACTGTTTTTGTGAGTGGGCCACTCTGAATACCTCTGGCTAGACATATTCCTACTATCTATTTATTTACTTCATTTATATCTTTTCTGTCCAATGGGGACCCAAAGCAGCTTACTGTACAAAATTCTCTTCTCCATTTTATGCTCACATCAGCACTGTGAAGTAGGTTAGGCCAAGAGTATGTGACTGGTCCAAGGACACCCAGCAAGCTTTCATGGAAGACTGGAAAGTCAACCTGGTCTTCTAGATCCTAGTCAGACACTAACCACTGCACACTACTACCCCTCACATTTCCCTACTTTTCCTACTATTTAGTTTTGTTAATTTTGTGTATCCACATATGTGCGGGCATATAAAAATCTGGATACACAATATTGTCCCTTACCTTGTAATTACGCTGTTGTGGGGTGCCACAAGGTTCTTCAGACAAGACACAATGGAGGAGATCTGCTCGTTCTACTTTTTACTTTGATTAGCAGACCCATAGTAAGATCCACTGTAGGAGAGTAGATACAATTGGAAAGACTGAAGTGCAAATCCCCACGCAGCAAAGAACAAAGGCAGATTGGCCATTAAACCCACCAGGAAAAGACCCAGTGGCCAATGGACTGGAAGGCCACCCAAGCCTCAGCCAAGGGGCAGACCTCATCCTGTGCAGAGTAGGATAGGAATCTGCAATTTGTCCTTTCCTCCATCAGGGGCGGAGCCTTTTCTCAGGGCAATTTTTGCTTAGCAATCTACTCCGATAAAAAAGGTCACACGTGACTTTGAACTAGTCATTCTCTCAGCTTAACCTGTAGGGATGCTTGCTCAAAACCATTAAGGCACACACTGAAGGGTATTTACCAGCTGTTATCAATTTTGTCAGGAGTTACAGACTAAGGGCATAGTGCTCAGAATATATGGGGAAACCATATGGCTGAACTAGGTTTGACAGATCCTTGGCATGTTATACTCAAAGGACAGATACTTTCATTTCTTCTTTACATCATAATTTTTTTTGATTTGTTTATTTCCTTGTTTCAGCAGTGCTGATGCCTCAGATTAAAGCATGTGATACAGATGTCATTATTTCTCATCACGCCCCTATTTCATTATGCCTGCAAATTACTGATTGAGTTAGACCACCAAGCTTATGGCATTTTAATATCTTTCTGCTCAATAATGAAACTTTTAAAATACAGATGATAGCTGAAATTGCAGAGTTATTTTAATATTAACCAAGGAACTGCAGGCAAATACTCATGTTATTGAATAGGAAACTTGTAAAGCTTTTATTAGAAGAGGAATTATTGCATACACATCTCACAAGAAGCTTAGAGAAAGGGAAAAACAGAAATTTAAATATGAGTTGAATAATATATTGTCAATGAAAGCAGAAAATGCTTTGATGTCCCTGCACCAGTCAAACCGGGAAAGAGGATAGTGAGCTGGCAGGCAGTGAAAGAACAAGAATTATATTCCTATGATTGAGGATGAGGAGAATGTAATGTATACTACTTCTACTGAAATAAATTTGCAGTTTCAAAAGTTTAAATTATATAGTAAAGGTAAAGAACCATTAGGAGACGACTTAGAAACATTTTTCTCTTACTTTGATCTTCCATATTTAGGTACGGCTCAGCAACAACTACTGGCTGAACCTTTGCATACGGATGAAATTAAGGCTGTGATAATGAATATGAGTACTGGTAAACCTCCAGGACCAGATAGGTTTCCTACTGAATGTTATACAACCTTTCCAGATTTTTTAATTCCAAAATTATATTAATTATACCATGAGATTTTTTATAAATTTTTATTTGTTAATAAACTCAAACATAAAACATGAACTACAATTATACAATAATCTAAATCATACATCTACAACCATCCTCTACTACAATTGTCTACAATGATCTAAGCTACACATAAAACATAAACACAATAATCTAAATCATATTAACATAAAACAAACGACAATCATTTAAATCTTATAGTTATCAATCAAATCATACATCTATATAGAACTTGCTTATATATATTTTTCACGCATCTGACAAAGAGAGTTCCGGTTCTCGAAAGCTTATGCTACAATAAAGTTGGTTAGTCTTAAAAGTGCTACTGGATTCTTTAAAGTATTTTTTGATTATTCACTTCTATTTAAATATCTTTATTCTATCTTTTCCATCATATCTAATAATGTTTTTATTACAATATATATTGACAATCTCCTCTTAACTTTCTGTTTAAATTTATTCTTAATGATTATTAATTTTCAGCGATATAGTCAAAAATACTTTCCATTTTTCTTGAAATTCTGAGATTGGCCTATTGTGTATATAAGTTTTGCCATTGTCTCATATTCATATAATTTATTCTTCTGTTCCTTCAGATCTGGACATCTTTCTGCCTTCCATTTTTCTGCAAATATTACCCTTGCTCTGTCACCATGTACTTAAATAATTCATTGTGCATTTTTGTACTATTGCTTGGTGAAATATTTATTTACATATTTTTGGTATTCCTCACAAACCTGAATTTTAATATATTTTGCATTTCTTCATGTATTCTGTCCAATATTTTCTTGCTTTCTTACACGTCCATCATGTGTGTTAAAATGTTGTATCCATATTCTGACATTTCCAGTACTTTCCCTTATACTCTTTATTAGCGTTTGCAATATCTTTGGGAGTAATATACCATCTAAAAACATTTTATACCAATTCTCCCTTAATATTTGACATTCAGTAAATTTGATTTCTTTTGTACATTGGTTTTCCCACTGGCTCATACATATATTTTCTCCAAAATTTTGTATCCATTTTATCTTGCATTTTTATTTGCTCTGTTTCTGTATCATTGCAATAACATTTTATATATTTTTCCTAATAGATGCTTTGACTCCCCAGTAATTAACTGTTCAAAGACCGTTTTCTCTCTTAACTGGCACCCTGCTTTAGCTATTTGTTCTTTGAATTTAGACACCATTTGATAATACAACAACCATGGAATGTTTTTTCCTTCATCCTGTATTTCCTGCCAGGATATTTTGCTCCTTGTTTATCTATCATATATTTATATAATCAATTTGATTTCTTATACTAATGTCACAGAGTTACCAAGTCCCGTTAGCCTTTCAGCGAGAGGCTGGAGATCTGGCACTTACCTTTTTGCCAGGCCGATGATCCTCCTTGCGTGCACACAAAGTGTGTCGGCGCCCCTGCACCAGCACGATGATGTCACTTTCCGGAAGTGACATCATTGTGTGGAGCATGTGTGTGTGTGCTATGCTGCAGGCCAATTTTGGCCTCAAACATGCCAAAACAGGCCCACTGGGGGCCTGCTGCAAAGCACAAGAGAACTCTTGGGGAGGGGGGGATAATGTCACTCCTGGAGTGACTTTGTCGCCTCGCCCCAGGAGCATGCCTGGGAGGTCTGTTCCTGTGCTTTCCATCCCTACCGGCCAGGTTAAGTGGAGGTGGGGGAGCGGAGGGTGAAAGTGGGGGAGCTCCCACCCCCATGGGGGAAATGGGATTCCTAATGTCACAATAGGCATCAACTGGATACATCAATGGCGAGGTTGGTGGATTTACTCTATTTCTGCTCTGAATCCATATTCTTAAAAGTCCATCCCTCAAAATATGAGTGCCAACTTGTCTTTGAATAGTTTTTAATGATTTCTTAGTCCATAAACAATTATGAATTCTTTCTTTAGTATAAATTGTCTCCAATTTGATATTCCTTCTATTTGTATTTATAATCCAATTTCATATCCAGACTAGAGCTGCTTGCTTGGCAATACAATTGGATATCTGATAGTTAAAATATTACAGGAAGAAAAAAGAAGGGGGTTAAACCTCTTCTTTTTTTCATCCTGTAATATTTTAAATCTTATTCTTGGCTTCATTCTGCTCCACACAAAATTATTTATCATTTTCTGCCATCTTTTTAAGGTCTTTTCATCTATATGGACTGGTAACACTTGAAACAGAAAATCCAGCTTTGGTAAGCAAAATCTCAAAAAAGAATTTTAAAAGCTCTGCATCTATACATGAAAAGTTAATTATGTGGCCTCAACAGATGTCAACCAGAGTTTTTTCTGTGGATGCAAAGATTTCTGCCCATGGAACTGACATTCTTGTCTCCTTCCCTCCTCTGTCTCTCAGAAATAGCCTTTTGTGTTAATGTGGAAGGGGGAGCCCAGAAAGTTGTATTCTGCTGGTGGAAATCCTTGAACCTACAGAAAAACTCTGGTAGATCCAAAGAGCAAGCAAAAAAGCAGAATTATACAAAAAGAGGAAGCTGCCAAAAGGAAGAAGAATGAGTGTCCCATGCATATACATCTAGCAAAAGAGCAGAATAGTGAAACTACTGTAAAAGAAATCAGGTCCATAAGAGAGCAAAGGTTTAAAAAAAACTTAAGTAGACTCTGATTATTGTACTGAAGTTGTAAACAATAATAGAAAACAACGGTGGGACAGAAAAACTCAGTACAACTGTAACACATTACATATTTTAAGCATTTAAAAAACAAACTCAAAAGCCCTTCAGGTTCCAAAGCAAAACATCCATTTTGATACAAACACTTTGATAGATGTCAGTTTTGTTCAAACAAACTAGCTGTGAAAAAACTGCTGGGTTAAAACTCCACCTGAATACTAAGTACATTGTTTAAATACAGTGGATCATACAATACAACCTATATTCCAATAAACAGTCTATGTCAGCCTCTAGGGAAAATACATATACACACATTGGAAGTAACTGAATTATGAATGCAACAAGTAAAAAATTAACATTAAAATCAAGAATGTTCTATGTAATTTTCTGCCTACAGCTCTTCCAATCCAAACTGTAACCTCACTTGCTTACCTGCCTCCCTAAACATAGGCAAACAAGTGTTAGAACATCTTGGAGGGCATGAGCAGAAGTAGGGGTATAATTCAGAGCAGAGAAGCTGGAGACTGAGAAACAGCTAAGTGGTCCCAAATTCCTACTTTCCAAAGCTGTTAAAAATGAGCACCAGTGGGCTCTAATGTATATCTGTACTGAGCGCAGTTAGCATCTTACGTTCTGTCAATGAAGAACATGATGAGGAGCAATAAGAAACAGACAGCCGTAAAACATACCATAACTTAAAAGCCTGAAGAAATAGAAGAAATGTTCTGTATGTTATTTTTAGAAATACACTTGCCAAATCAAAATTTGATTCGAAACACATTTAAATTGTTTTTTTTTTCTAATTGAAAAACTGATTTTCACTGTAATTGATTTTCACTGTAATTTTGAAGTGGTTTCATTTCAACTACATATTCAATTATTAGGTTTCCTCTTATGTTATGCTCTTTACTCAGTTCTTGTGAGAAAAGAGTCAACTAGTTCCCTGCAAATATGCAACACAAGTTCTTAAGTAGACCCAAGCCAAGGTTAACTTGTTTATAATCAGCAATGAAATATACAACATATTTTATGTGTACAGTTCCTACTAAAAACAGGATGGTGGTGGTGATTATGAATCATGCAGAATTGCAATTATATCTATTAAGCAATACTGAACTATGATATATTCATATTCAACAACAATCACTTTTAATGTTCTAAATATTAGGGATGTACAAAACAAACAAGCCAGAAATCACAGCTTTGTTTCATTAAAGCTGCTTCTGGAACAGTGAATCAAACCCAGGAAACCAACTTATAATGGCACTCTCCCACCAAAAAGCTTGTGTGTTTTGTTCAGATTCTTACTGTGCAGTGGTGGCAGCAGGCAGGCACTGGGCCAACAGCATCGTTTTCCTTAAGGGTATCTGTTATGACCTGTACTTTCTTTGGGGTAGATTTTTCTTTTAATCTTCTCCTTACATCCTCTGGGTAGTTTGCTGCCACCAGGAATATATTATTCCAAAATATTTTATTCAAATTTCCCCTTTGGTAACGTGTTTAAGCGTCAGGCTCCTTCGTGGTTCTATGTGGCCCTGAGGATATGAATGGGATATAGCAATGACAGCTACACTGGGATATAACAAAACAAAATAAATGTTTATTTTTCAAGAAGCGTATTGGTTTCATAAAAGTAGTTCTTAGTTCTTAAAGTTACTTCCTATAAACTCATTCACACAGATCTCTTCTAAGGCTTCACACACAGCCTCCTTCACTAGATTCAATAGTTCTCTCACAAATACTTCAAATATAGGCAGCACACAGCTAGCCTCTCTTTCTCTGACTCTCATTCACAGAAATATTAAACCTGCTCAGGCAGCACACAGCTGGCCTCTCTTTCCCTGACTGAGTGTCCTTTCACAAACATGCTCAGTTCAGGTTTCACACAGGTTATATTTCTGTCATAAATACTTCAGTATACTCAGGCAGCACACAGCTAGCCTGCTTTCTTCTGACTGCCCCTTTTCTCTCTGCTCTGTCAGTCTAAACTGCATTCACTCCGCCCACACTCTCAGTCATCAACCAATCATATCACTCACTCATCCCTCTCTCACCCCCCCACTCTTCACCTAGCTCAAACCAAGCATTTAAAGACACATGCACACATTTACTTGGAATCATTACAGTATCCTACCAATCAAATTCCAAAGGGAGAGAATTCTTACGTTATACTACCTAACTCTGTTGAAGGGGGAATGTGCATCTTTCTTTTTTTGCAGCGCTACCCAAACACTGATCTGTTTCCCCTACCCCTGTCAGGGTACTTGGACAGTGAGTCAATGTGAGGAAAAATGCTGCTGGGAGGGGTGCAAGTGGTCTCGTTTCCTCTTCAGGTTTCTCATCCTACTGCAATGCCCCCCCCGCAACATTCATCAAAACATTATTTTAAAGAAGTTTAAGTCAAGCCACCTGCAACCAGTGGTCTACTCTGCCCTTTCACAATCTGCCTGTACCCACAGCAAAAGGAAAACTTATAGAAAAACCATAGGTTTATTTGGCAGAGGTGGTGGTGGATTTAGATGATCATTCTGCCTGGCCTACCCTTGGGCGATGGAAAAGATTGGCAATGATTAATGTGAGAACACCCCACTTTGCAGCAGAATGCTGAGCATCCAAAGGAAGGATTTAGATTTGGCCCCTCATTGTGGGAACAAAACTGCGAAGCACACAGAAACATGGGAGCAACAGGCAACAGTAGTATGCAAAGGTAATAATTTATTGGTACTATGGGGGGGGGAAGGGTGCATGAAGTAGGATTGTTTTTAATGTTGCTGCACTACACTGGTTAGAGCGCTCTCATGCTTGGCACCACTCCATTACTGCTTTACCAGCCAGTTTCCCACCATAGCGTGCACCTGCCAACACTCGCCTGCTTTAGGGATCAATAACTGTATGAATGTTTAGTGTAATTAAGGAAAAACACAGTAGGTCAATGATTTAGAGGGAGGAGGACTAATGGTCGACGCAGTTTTGGTTAAGAGTGAAAGTAACTGCTTAAACAAAAATGTATTTACTATTGACCATTTACACTGCTCCTATAAACATTATTAAACAAATTCACTTGTCCAAAAAAGCCAATTTTTCTTACAAACTCAATTTTACATTAGTTCTAGGAAAATGCCAAGCAAAATTTTTTTCTGTGAAAAAGGCAGACCTCCCAGTGACAACAAAAACATTAATACGCCCTTAAGTCTATTAGTTATAATAAAAGGAGAATCATTGAAAAGGTCTGATAAAATGAAATTGCTATGATTTTTCAAAAACTCATCTAGAAAAATGTTTTCAAAAAGAGATTTCTATCATGTTCAACTTGTCAAAATTCACAGAACAGGCCTACTAGAAAAGCTGTCATCTAGTTGAAACTCAAACTTCAAGGGAAGATACCAGTTTCACACGAACAACATTTCCTAATTAGATCATGTGATCCAAGGATTTTTTTTTTTAAAAAAAACATTTCCCAATTTTAGAAATATCTACACAACTCAGCAGTGAAATAGCACATATTGCCCAAGAACAAAAAGCAAGCCAGGGCAAATGACAAAAGGAAGAGAACTCCTCCATGAGCAATAGAGGCTCTAATTTGGAGGAGGCTTCCCCTCCTCAACACCATTAACAGCACTGTGAAGCTGAAAAATAACCAACATTTATCGACTTGAGCCTGAACAAGAAACAAGAGAAAATGCTTAGGAAAATGGACAGTGAATGTTCTTTTACAACAGGCATTCCAGAGCATAACTGTGCATACACACCACCCCCACAAAACTAGTAACAGAAAACAGCACTATTTAAGAGAGTACTGCTCCCAATTATGAAAATGCAAGTGCAAGAGTTCTATACGAGCTGACTGACTCTCCCTTTTGTTCATTTTTAATTAATGGTTTTATATGTATTTTTAAAAGTTAATTTTAATGTCTTTTTAATCGTTCACAACCTTGAAGAATCTAATTGGCCAGAAAAGCAACATACAAATGTCTCAAATAAATAGGTTCACTCAGGTTATATAAAAAGTGAAGGAAGTCAGAAGAAAATTTTCATCCTGACCCCCAAGGGCTTCCAGATTATTTAGCAGTGCACATGGCACCAAGATTTCATAGGCAAAAGCGAGACATGTTTGTCCCCAAACATATGCTCTCAAATGGACAATGCAAGGATAGAGGGATGAGCATGTAAATTACTCATATTTAAAACCTGGTTAAAGTTTAGAATAAAGATTAAGATGAAGGCTACATGGAAATGGTTGCTGTTGAGGAGAGCTCTGAAGAGAGAAAATAGCACTATATATTCTACAAGCTTATTCATACAACAGCTGTGGAATCTGAATAAATAATGAACTTCTGAATATACTCTTGCAGGTGCCAGCCTGTACATGGGCGAAATTAACAGCAGCCCATACATGGGCTTTCTCTGTGGTGGCCCCTACCCTATGGAACAGCCTGCCTGAGGAGGTCAAGAGAGCCCCCATGCTCCTGGCTTTCTGCAAACAATGCAAAACTGAATTATTCAAAAAGGCTTTTTTCTCAGCTAGGAGGGTGGTGTTGTAGGGGAGGGGTCCAAGATGTTTTGCTAATGAGTTAGGGACCATAGACTTCACAATTTTGTTGCCTTACATATTATCTGTTGCTTTAAATATGTACTCCTATGTACTAACTGTACTTAATGTTGTTTAATGTAAGTCCTAGAATTGATTATGTTCTGTTACAGCAATTCTTCAACCCCATATTGGATCCTTTCTAATGCTGTCTTTGTAAACTTGTATTCATTTATCCTATGACATAGTTTATGGAAATGTTCCTGACACTGTATGGAAATGCCTGCCCTTGTCCTTGATACTGATTGTACTAATCTCACACTATGTAATCAACCTTGAGTCTCAGTGAGAAAGGCGGAATATAAATAACATAAAAATAAATAAAAATAATACTCAACACAGGACAGGGTTGGGCTAGCAGTGAGGATATTACTATTAACACCTGTGCTTATGTACAATTCCTCATGTTGTCAATGTGATTAAAAGAAAAACAATAAAACAGAAAGGGATAATCTACAGTATACAAAGAGTTTTACAGAAACTCATACCTTGGTTTCACCACTGCTTTCAGTCTCCATTTTCCTTTACCAGAAGGTATGTATTTATGCACATAATTATGAGTAATATCTCCTTACTTACATTATTTATAGTCCACCAAATTTACATACTCAAATACCCATACAGAATCACACTTCTTAACACATACCCAATTCAGTATCCAGACACCAAAACAAATCATATGACAGAGGCAAGAAGCCAACATGGGCCAATTCTTTGAAGCCCTGGCTTATCAACATGAGCCACTTGGTTTCTGAATCAGCGGTGGAAAGTTACCGCTTCATCTGGAATCCTTTCTTATTTTTAGAAATGCCACTTTAGGACTGATTATCACCAAAAAAAGCCCTTGGAAAAGCTGCGCACTACCGTTGTCTCTCGCCGCTGCCCCTGCTAAATGGCCGTTGTGCTCTTCCTGCCTACATCTGCTCTTTGCGTACAAACGGCCCAGGCGGTACCTCTCCTCCTTCATTAACTCCTGACCCCGCTGCTTAACTGTCATCGCATCTTCTAGCTGAGATGAACTGCGGCCCCCAAAAATGGATGCCGCGAAGCACCCGGAGAGCTTTGTGCTCGCTTAAGGGCTCGGGCCCGTTCCCTCTCCCCGGGACGAAGGCTCCCTAGCGTCTCCCGCCCGCTTCCCCCCCCCCCATGTTCTCACCACCGACAGATAACGGGGCCGATACTCCGCCTCTCAGCCAGCCCGGCGCTGCTCACCTATGGAGAACGGAACTGTTCCTAGAGTTGCCACGAGCGCCAGTAGAGCGCGCGCCACCCCCATGGCTAGTCCCTCGGGACAAAGGAGGCTCGTAACAAAGCAGGCGGCAGCGCCCGCCGCCGTTTCCTATCCAGCTTCACCACGAGACAGCGATACGAAAAACAAGGACGGACTCCCCCCGCCCCCCACTAGCATCCTCCTTTTGCGGCCCTGCCTCCTTGGGACGCATGCGCAAACAGCTCCGACTCAGTCCTCCGTCTTCCCCTTGAAGGGAGAGAGATAAAATGAAAAAGTAGCTTTCTGCCGCCGCTCTTTCGTCTGATCTCCGGGGGTGGAAATCCAGCCGTGAATATCTGCTCTGAAGGGTGAACTCTATGGCATTAGAGGCCCCTCCCCAAACCTCACCCTTTCCAGGCTCTACCTCAAAAATTTCCTGGAATTTCTCAATTTGGACCTGGCAACCCTACGAGCGACAGCTACTTAGGGAAGACTGGACTCTGGTGCAGCTGCGCTTAGGCTGTATTGCCTCTGCCCCCGCACACCTCTCCTCCCCCAAGGCAAAGACCGGAGAAACTCGCGCTCTTTTGGGCTGAGATCTTATTTCGTGTCGAAGAGCTTTTCTTCAGTTTTTTTAAAAACTGAAAATGGCAGTTTGGTATCTAAGGGACACTCCCAAGTTATTGCCTCCAGCTTGTACGTTGGAGGGGCCGAGGCAACGACAGTCTTGTAGTGAATCGGGTGTTGTGTTATCCCTTCTTTGCAAGGGGGGGGGGGGACGGTCTGAGCAAGATCGGATGAGAGAGTGGATATGTTGTTACAAGCCCCAAAGGAATTATGCTTGCCTGAGCCATCTCTGCAATGTACACTATTATCTATATAACCACAGTCACCCAACAACAGGGGTCGATAAATAAGTATTTTGAAAAGTTGCAACTGAATTTACCCTTCTCCCCCGCTTTTCCTTTCCATCCCACTTCCAAGCAGTTTTGGATGTCCAGAAAAACATATACCCCAGGCCATCTCAAACTGCAGCAAAGGTTCTTCTACTTAAATTAAATGGCCTCCATAGCTTCAGGGCAGCTCAGGCAAATGCACAGAGAACATGTGTTCTGTTTGCTGTCTGTTTTCCCTGCGAGGTACTAAAACCAATGACAACAGTGCCCATTGAAAACAGCTGTCTCCTGAAGCTACAGAGTGAGGGCACCAGGTGCACCTTTCTGGATTGTTCCATAATTGTGGGACTGCCATTGAAAGGTCCGCTCTCATGGACTCTGAGCAGGAGCATATGGGAGAAGACAGTTCTTCAGATACCCTGGTAGCAAGCAATGTAGGCCCTTAAAGGATAGAACCAGAACCTTGAACTGGGATTGGGAGCCAATTGGTAGCTAGCATAATAGCTGTAATATTGGGGTCACATGTTCTTGGTAGATGGTCTGGACCAGTAGTCTAGACACAAGATTCTGTACTGGCTGTAGCTTCTGAATACTCTTCAAGGGTTGACTCAAGTGGAGCACACTGCAATAGTTCGATCGAGATGTAACTAAGGCATGGATCACTATGGCTAGATCTGACTGAACCAGGAATGGATGCAGCTGGACAAACAAACTCTGAGCCATTGCAGCCACCCAGTTTTCTAGGATAACCGCTGTGTCAATGATCCTAAGCTGTGAAACTGACTTTTCAGAGGGAGTGTAACTTCATCCTAGAGGAGATGTATTTATTTATAAGATTTTTACTCCACCTTTCTGCCCTTATAAGGCCACCAAAGCAGCGTAAAAATCAAAACAAATGAAAATTTATTGAAAAGCATTAAAATCAGTACACAAATATATCATTAAAATAATTTAAAACCAGAGCTTAAAATGGCAACAGAGGGGGACAGGCGAATCTCAACCAGAGATAGTAGGAGATGGGATGTTCCAGAGTGCTATAATTTACAACAGGAGATCGCCTTGAAAATGCCCGAACGTTGTGACTTTGATTCCCCAATGCTCCTCTTATTGTCTTCTGGATGTACCCCTGATGGTATGCAGAAAGATAACAAGAGGTGCCACGAGGGTGTCAATTGTAACTCTCAGCACATTTTAGTTGCCAGTCAATCTTTTCATTATTTCTGAATAGACGTGTTTGGATTCTTCTAGAAGTAACTTGATATTCCTGTTCCTTTGATAGTTTGTAAGAGGGTATATAAGATAGTGGGATGCATGGCATGCACTATCAGAGAGATCTGTGGTGCATCAGTTTATTCAGGTTTTTGCTCAAATAAACTCTTTCTATTCTTTGCCAATATTTGCTGCTTTGGTCTACTTGGGAGCTGATCCTTGGCCTCCCAGCATTGGGATACAGGTGAGTCCCCTCATGGAGTTTGGGTAGTCAATTTTTAAAGATTTGTATTTGATCCTATTGGACTGGATTTTGAAAAGGAATTAGGGATAGAGGATAGTTTAGCAGGAGCCTTTTAAAGTCCTTTTTAGGACATGGATAAGGGATCAGTGGCCACACTGGAAGAGGTACTCTTGCATATGTTCACAAAATATTGGGCTAGCCTTATCTAGGGTAATTTTTAAAAGGTTTCTCCCTTTGTGGTCTCAAATGAAATTGATGGGCAATTAAGTCAGGGTAGACTCATTAAAACACACAATACACAGTTAATTTCTGGAACTCACTTTCATGAGACATACAAAAAAAGAGCTGAAAGGTTCCCAAGGGTCATCTAGTTCAACCCTCTGCACAATGCAAGGAATTCACAGCTATCCCCTTACTCAGAGTGACCCCTCTTTAGTGCCCAGTGGAAGCAAAAAACCTCCAGGATCCCTGGCCCAACTGTCCTTAATAATAAAAACAGCAACAACAGTGTGCTTATATGCCATCTTTCTTGGCAAATAAGTGCCACACAAAGCGGTAAACAAAGTCAATGTTATTATCCACACAATACTGCTGGGGAGCTGGGAATGAGACCAGTGGCTTACTCAAGGCCACCTGCAGAGTTCATGGCAGTAGTGGGAGTCAAACCAGAAGAGTGCTGGCTGAGATCCCAGCCACTTAACCACTATGCTATAGCAGCTTTTCTTGCCCTCCTCCTCACATGGAGAGTCACTAGGTTACTTGGCTTTAAATGGGAGTTAGACAACTGAATGGAAAACAGAGTGATTAATAGCTATTAGCCATGATTGCTGAATGCAACTTCCATGTGCAGAGGAACCTCAGCATGCAGGGAGTAAGCAAATGGCAGTTTTTGGACTCTGTGACCTTGCTGTGGGCCTTCTGGGGCAACTGACCAACCACTGTGGGAAACAGAATACTGCACTAGACAGGCCATTGGCTTGATTCAGCGGGGTTATGATGTTTTTATATCTAGTATGGTCACTAATGTAGTACATACTGGGGCATTTAAGTGCAGAATATGCATTCCTTTGTACTGTATTGTTAGAATATGGTTTTCTCACTGCCAATCACACACATTTTGTGCTGATGTTGCTTATGTGTATCTTAAAATAAATTAGTGACAGCAAATAAAATGCCTTCCATCAGGATAGTTATGTGGGTAGCTGTGTTTGTCTGCAGTAGAACAGCAGGACTTGAATCCAGTGGTAGCTTAGAGACCAACAAGATTTTCAGAGTGTAAGCTTTTGAGCGTCAGAGCTTATGTAGAAGGGAGCTCTGATTCTCAAAGGCTTACACTATGAAAATCTTGTTGGTCTCATCCAACACTAGGACGTTTGTAATCAATTCTTTCAGTAACTGTAATTCAAAGGGAGTTATCTATGTGATCCAGTGTCCTTGTAATTTAATGTGAGAATGAATACTAGACTAGTCAAAGTTCGAATATGTGAACATAAGAAGTGTATTAGATTAAATAAACCGAAAGACCCACTTGTTAATCACTATCTCACTGCTAGCCACACAGCTGTGATTCTGGGTTGTGGAATGTATACAGAACACGTCTTCAGGTTTACATAAACTCCTGCAGAAAAAAAAAAGTATTTTGGATCCACTGTCTCCAGTGGATGCCTTGGGGACAAGGATGCTGATGCCTTGGGGACTAAATAAAGAAGTGGACTGGACATGCTGTCTCTGATGGAGATTTGTTTTGGATGCCTGCTTGGATTCCCATTTTGACAGTACTGTGTTCTTGTAACTTTAGTGTTTTCTCCCTTCTCTCGTCTCGTTTTTTCCCCTCCTTCTCTTCCCTGGGGAGCATATCTCCATATCATGTGGGAGATATTGCATTACCCATTTATCTTTCTATATAGCTGAACTGCATAAGGTTAAAGTGCCACTTTATTTCAACTGCAGATGGATGAAACACACCCAAATACATTGGAAACTAAGCCTCAGGTTTGTTTGAGAATGGAGAGCCTTGGGGGGTTAAAAGGTTTAGTATGGGATAATTAGTTCTTTTTTAAAAATTGATTTCAATAAGAATACATACACATAGACATCACACCAGGGGATATCAAACACAACCTCTTAAGAATAATAACAACAAACTATATATTATATTCATTTTCCATCTTTACAGTTCCTTCCTCTTTATGTCTTGTTTTCCTTATTCAAAACCTAGTTTTCCTGTAAGGCTACCCTGCTTGATTCTAGTAGGTATTCTCTCCTATCTTCATATCCTGTACTTAATTTCTTGTTCCATATTTTTATTTAATCCATCCATAAAAGGGTGTCCATCTTTTCTGCCCCCTACTTTACTCTTTTATCAGATCTGTTAAGACATCCATTTCTGCTGTTTCTAAGATTTTTTCTATCACTTCTCCTTTCGATGGTATCTCTGGCTTCTTTCAATACCTCACATATATTATTCTTGCCGCCGTAATTACATGAAGCATCAAATACTCGTTTTCCTTCTCTACCCCCTCCGACATAATATTCAATAAGAATATTCAATAAGAAAGGTATGGTCATGCTTAATACTTCTTGAAGTAACCCATGTATCATCTTCCAATATTTCACCGCCTTTTCACATGACCACCACATGTGATAGACCATACCTAACTTATCTTTACATTTCCAACATTTATTGGATGTATCTGCATACATTTTAGCCAGTTTCTTCAGTGTCACATACCACCTATAATACATTTTATACAAATTTTCTTTGAATGGAGCTGACTTCTGTTATTTTAATATTCCTCTTCCATATCTGTGACCATTGTTCTAGATCTATATCATGCCCCAGATTTTGTGCCCACTTTGTCCTGCAGTCTTTTATTACTTCACCTTCCCTTTTCAATTGCATTAGATATAAATAGAATTTCTTAATTATTTTTTCATTTGTCTCCAATAGCAATTTATCAAAGGGGGGCTGTTCCAAACAGAATCCTTGCGGTTTGTCTTTGGCAAATCTGGATTCGATTTGTGTTCTTAGCCACCAGTCCATCTGTATATCCTGTTCTTTTAATTCCTCTATTGAGTTTAGCTTTCCATCTTTCCCTAGCAGTTGCTCATATCTATGTATTTTCTCCCAGTTTAGTAAATTTGGGTGGGTAAATGCTTCCACTGGTGACACCCATTTTGGAATTCTTTTGTAAATCTGCAGTTTTAATTTCTCCCACACTAACATTAAAGACTTTCTTATTACATGATCTTTGAAGTACTTATGTACCTCAGCTTTCTGATACCAGAGGAATGCATGCCACCCCAATTTAAAACCATGCCCTTCTAACTTTAGGAGCCTTATATTCTGTATTAAGATCCATTCTTTAATCCATACTAGTACACAGGCTTTGTAGTATGTTTCCCAATCTGGCAAGGCACATCCTGTTTTCTCTTTTAATTCCTGTAACGCTTTAAGTCTTATTCTAGGTCTTCTGCCTTGCCATATAAATTTTGAAGTTATTCTATTTAATTCTTGAAAAAATGCTTTTTTTCTGTATGATTGGAATGGTCTGGAATAAAAACATGAACCTTAGCAATATATTCATTTTGATTGTGGCTATACACGCCAACAGTGATATATGCATATCTTTCCATTTATTTAACTCCTCCACAACTGCTTTAATTAATTTTTGGTAATTGTCCTCCCTCAGTGAACTAGCTCTATTGGTTATATACATTTCTAGGTATTTCACTGTTTTTTCCCATTGGAATCTAGCCTTCTCTGTTAATTCTTTAATTTGTGCTTTTGTCATATTTTTGGTGATAATCTTTGTTTTTTGCTGATTGACCTTTGATATTTTCGATATCAAACAGTCAATGTGTTCTATTGGTTCTTCCAAAATACATACTAGATCGTCAGCAAAAGCTTGTAACTTATATTCTTCAACTTTTATTACTGTTCCTTTTATCTCTTTATCTTTTCTAATTTCATTATTTAGAATTTCCAGAGACAAAATGAATAGGAGTGGCGATAACGGGGATCCTTGCCTCGTTCCTTTTTCTGTTTTAATGGATTCTGTCAAATCTCCATTCAAACTTATTTTTGCCCATTGTTCCGTATATATTGCTCGAATCATATTTAAAAACTTTTCTCCACAATTCATCTGTTTTATTTGTTCTAACATAAATTGCCAGTTAATGTTGTCAAATGCCTTCTTTGCATCCAGAAATATCAAGGCCATTTGTTTTTCTGGGTGTACTTCATAATACTCTAAGATATATATAAACCATTCCAACATGGTTTCTCAACTGCCTTTTTGGTAAAAAACCTGTCTGATCTTGATGTATTACCTGGTTCAATATCCTTTTCAGTCTGGATGCTAAAATAGTGGCAAATATTTTATAGTCCACATTCAATAGTGAACTAGGTCTAAAAATTTTCACCTCTTTGCGGTCTCTATTTTCTTTGTGGATTAAAGATATAGTAGCTTATTTCCAAGTATCTGGAATCTTGGCTTCCTCAACAACCTTTTCTAATAGTTGTTTGAAGGGTATTGACAAACATTCTTCAAAGGTTTTATAATATTCAGCGGGGATTCCATCTGGGCCTGGTGTTTTCCCTCTATTTTGATTCATAATTGCCTCTGTTATTTCTATTATAGTAATTGGCTCACTTAATGTTATCTTCTGTTCTTCCATTAGTTTTATAGTCAAGGTTGATTTCAGATATTGTCTCTGCTTTTCTAAGGACATTTCCGCTTTTTGATACAGTTTTTATAAAAGTTTTCTAGTACCTTTTTTAGACTCATATTTCTCAGATCCTTCTTCATCTCTTAGTACATTTATAATTTTTTTTCTGTTTCTTTTTTCTGTTTATATGCTAGCCATCTCCCTGGCTTATATGCATTTTCAAAAAAGTTTTGTTTTGCAAACTTAATTTTTTTTGCTATATCTTCCATCAAGAGATCATTGATTTGGTGTTGCAATACTTTTATTTTCGTTTTCAGTTCTTGGATTGTAGGATTTCTCTTTAAATCTTCTTCGTTTCTCTTTAGAGTATTTGTCAATTCTTGGTATTTCCATAGCTTTTCCTTTTTTTTGTTGCACAGCGAATTTAATTGCTAGTCCTCTAAAACAGGCCTTACTTGTGCTTCAGACTGTTGAAATTGCAGTTTCTGGCTGCATATTCTGCTTAAAAAATAGTTCCATCTCTTTTTTTGTCTCTTCCACAAAGTTCTTATTTTTCAAATACAATGTATTTAATCTCCATCTAGGTTTTCTTGGGAGATCTGCCATTGTCAAGAGTATTGGGTTGTGATCTGCAAAAGTTCTCAGTAGTATCTCTGCCTCCCTCACATCTTTCATCAAGCTTGCAGAGATCCAATATATATCTATTCTTGACCATGATTCGTGCCTCTGCAAATAAAATGTAGTCTCTTGTTGGGTTTCTCATTCTCCAGGCATCAACTAGGCTATATTCTTCTACCATGGAATAATTCATTTGTAACATTTTTTCCCTATAGAATACAATACCAAATGAAGAGCATTGTGTGAGTGCAGTCCTAGACTGCAGTAACATTTGTATTATACCCAGGGCTTTCTTTCTGAGAAAAGAGGTGGTGGAACTCTCTATTACCACATGTGAGTGTGCAAAGCACGCACGGTCTCCCAGAAATGCATGATGTCACTTCCGGAAGTGATGCCGCTTCCCGGAACCCAGCACAATGCATTATGACGAGATAAATGTTAGTAAGCTTGGGAAATTACACTATTATAAGAAAGGTTTTTTTCCCTTTCTGTATCCTCTACAAAAAGCGAAATCTTCCATTCCCTTTCGCAAATAGGGGGTCTCTTTGGAATCATATTTTAAAATATGCGATGGAGGGGGGCTCTAAAAATCCAAAACCCATCTCACAAATCTAAATTCTAACAGATTCCCTCTGCCAGTATAGGGGAAAAAATCCAAAATTCTTTCTCAAAATTCCAGAGAGTCTGAAATTCCTAATCTAATGAATATTGAATTTTCAAATTTTCAGGGAGGGTTTTGCTTTACTGGAGCAATTCAAAAGAAGATACTCAACTTTAACTGCATTAGATTTATACTTAGCTTAAAATGGCTTTTTTGTTGCCTGTCAACTCTACCTTACCAATGGCTAAGCTGCTGTGACATTGTGAAATGTTCATAAATATTCCAATGTCCCAGACAAACAATATTCATAAAAACTTCCTTAACACCCATATGTTCACTGCAATTTCAGTGTTGTTAATCAGCTGAGGGTAGGGATAATCATTTGAGTTACAGCTATTAAGACATAAGAACACCTATATGCTGATGAATATATTGATGAAAGTCTTCTGTGACTTGGACACAGCTATCCATTCCTAGCATAAAACTGGAATAACTATAACAGATATTTTAACTAACACAAATAACTATAACTGATATACTTAACTAACACAGAACCAATCTGCATTCAAAAACTGTGGGAACCACAACAATGTCAACTTTTATGCATTTATGAAAGCCTATGAGGTGGCTGTGAAGGCAACAAAAGGAATACTTTGCGTTTATGAAAGCCTATGAGGTGGCTGTGAAGGCAACAAAGAAGGAATACTTTGCCGCCTCCACAGCATCTGCCAGCGTATGCCCGGTAAAATTATTCCAGGTAGTTCGGTCCTTGGTTTCCCTATTGCATGACTGATTTTAAGTTGTATTTTAATCAATGTTGTACCTCGCCCTGAGCCCGCTTGTGGGGATGGCGATTTTAAAATTAAATACATAAATAAATAAATAAATAACTTCAATCAACAAAAGAATGAAAGCAACACACACACACAGCCCCACCCACCTCCATGAAAGCAGAATGAACTCAAAGCAGCATATGTGCGCGCACACACACACAGCCCCCACACCCGCACAAAAATAAAGCAGAATGAACTCAAAGCAGCACGCACAGCTCCAACCCCCCATGAAAAGAAAGCAGCCCCACCCCACCATCCCCGAATGAAAATACAACAGAATGAACTCAAAGCAGCGCACACAGACACAGAAACCCCTTGTTATGACCCCTTTCTCTTGGGTAGATTTTGCCTTTTATCTTTACCTTACACCGTCTGGGTAGATTGATGACACCAGGAATTTTATATTCCGAGATATTTTATTTAAATTTTCCCTTTAGTAATGTGCCCAAGCATCAGGCTCCTTTGTGGTTCTATGTGGCCTGGAGGATAGGAATGGGATATTGCAATGACAGATACTCTGGGATTTAACAAAAACAAAGTAAACTTTTATTTTTTTAAGAAGTGTCTCGGTTTCATATTATTTCTAAAACTTGATGGTTTCAAACAGTAGTTCTCAATTCTTGAAGTTACTTTCTTAAATCCAGTCACACAGATCTTTTCTAAGGCTTCACACAGTTTGCCTGCTTTCCTTGACTGAATGTCTTTTCACAAACACACAGTTCAGGCTTCCACACAGGTTTTATTTATCTGAAAAATACTTAAAAAGCTCAGGCAGCACACAGCTAGCCTGCTTTCTCCTGACTCAATATTTCTCTCAGAACTGCTTAAAATTACTCAGGCTGCACACAACTTGCCTGCTTTCTCCGGACTCAATATTTTTCACAGAACTGCTTAAAATTACTTAGGCAACACACAGCTAGCCTCTCTTTCCCTGACTGAATGTTCTTTCACAAACATACTCAGTTCAGGTTTCCATACGGGTTATATTTCTCTCAGAAATACTTAAGCATGCTCAGGCAGCACACAGCTAGCCTGCTTTCTCCTGACTGAATGTCCTTTCTCCACTTTCAGTCTAAAACTGCATTCACTCTGCCCACACTCTCAGTCATCAACCAATCATATCACTCACTCATCCCTCTCTTTCACTCCCACTCTTGACCTATATCACACCAAGCATTTAAAGACACATGCACACATTTACTTCAAATCATTACACCCCTGAATGAAATGAAAGCAGAATGAACTCAAAGCAGCTGAACCTCCTCTGGAGAGCCGCCCCAGCAGCAGTGCTTGCTTGCTCACTCGCTCTCACTCTCTCTCTTTCACTCACTTACTAATGAAAAGAAAGCAGAATAAACTCAAAGCAGCTTAACCTCCTCTGCAGATCCCGTGCTGGACACCAGCTCTCTCTCTCTCTCGCTTTCACAGAGGAATGAAAGAAAGCAGAATGAACTCAAAGAAGCTTAGCCTCCTCTGCAGAGCCCGCACTGGGCACCAGCTTGCTCTCTCTCTCTCTCTCTCTCTCTCTCTCTCACAGAGGAATAAAAAGAAAGCAGAATGAACTCAATGCTGCTTAGCCTCCTCTGCGGAGCCTGTGTCGGGCCCCAGCTCGCTCTCTTGCTCTCTCTCACAGAGGAATGAAAAGCAGAATGAACTCAATGCAGCTTAACCTCTTCTGCAGAGCCTGCACCAGGGCCAGCTTGCTTGCTCTCTCTCTCTCTCTCTCTCTCACACACACACACACACACACTCACTCACTCACTCACAGAGGAATGAAAAAAAAACAGAATGAACTCAAAGCAGCTTTTCCTCCTCTGCAGAGCCGGTGCGGGGCCTCAGCTCACTCTTTCCCTCACTCACAGAGGAATGGGAAAAAAGCAGAATGAACTCAAAGCAGCTAAATCTCCTCTGCAGAGCCTGTGCCAGGCCCCAGCTCTCTCTCTCTCTCTCTCTCTCTCTCTCTCTCTCACACACACACACACACGCACGCACACCACACAGAGAAGAATGAAAAGAAAGCAGAAATAAATCAAAGCAACTTATGCTCTTCTGCAGAGCCCGCGGGGCTGAAGAAGGAAGGAATCACGTGGGCAGATTCCAGAGCTACCAGAGCAGTGTTCTGGGGCCTTCCCCCTGAAAAAAAGCCCTTATATCACACAATACAAGAGGTAAATTTTGTTTTAGTGTTTTCCCAAAGAATATTTCTAGAGCATAGTGGTTGCCAACACTATTTTTTCCCCCTTCCCCCTTTTCTCTTTTAGATAAACCATCGAGAGCATTTCTATATTGGTTTCTGAACGTCTGGGTGTGTTTGATTATAAATATTGTACGATTGACCACTGAGGAGCCTTTGGGCCAAAACGTGTATGCTCTGTCTTTGTGTTGGTCATTCAACTGTATCATCATCTGTGTGCGGAGAACGTTTTAGTAATTTTTAGTATATGCATGTAGCCTGCCATTCAGGCCTTATGTTTTAAACTTGTTTTTAACCTATATTTTGTGCACATCCATAATAAATACCTTCTTGGAATATATTTTATATTTCAGCTTTCTTCACCGTCCAGCTTTCACATCCATACATAGTAATGGGGAATACCATAGTTTGGATTATCTTGATCTTGGTTCCCAGAGAGATATGTTTTTTTTTTAAATAAAATTTTATTAGTGAGTGGAAAAACAAAAGAAAATTTTCCAAATTTAACACAAATAATCCCATTTTTCCCCTTGCTCTGTCCCCCACCCTTTTCCTCCCCCCTCCCTATTGACTTCCAACAGCTTTCCAATCCTTAACCCTTCTTATTACTTAAATCTATTTCATTTATATTTTCCTACCAACTTTAAATCATAATCTCTCTTATTCTAAGCACATTCTTATTTTTTACATAACCTCTATCAAACCTACTATCAATATAGTATATCTCATATCAATATAGCATACCAATATAATATGATATATAGCACATTCTTATTCTTTTACATAGCCTCTATCAAACCTACTATCAATATAGTATATCTCATATCAATATAACATACCAATATAATATAATATATAGTAGGGATCGCCCTATCTCTTACTTTAAACTTATTCTATTTCTTTTCTTTTAAGCATATACTCCATCAAATACACTATCAATATAGTATATATCACAATAATATATTATATATGTTGTATGCTATGCCACCAATGTAGCACAGCACACAACACCACATAGCACAACCACATATTATGTTATAATGTAGAATCTGATCCACTAACCCGTTATTTTATGTTATATATCATATATAGTATACCTCATTGAGATATCTGTTTACCCCTTCTCGTTATCCCATATACTCAATGTAAAATCCCCTTAAATATTATATTAGCTTAGATTATAATTACATTCCCCCTAAATGGTAAGAATTCTCTTCTCATTGCAACATTGTTCTTTAAAAATTTTCAAACTGCCACAGTTCTCCTTTTACATCCCACTTTTTTTCCAAAAATTGTTTCAGTTTCCCCCAGTCAACAATATATTGTCCTAGGTCAAGATCTTTGAGTTTCCTTGTCATTTTGTCCATTTCTGTCATGTACAGCAATTTGTAAATCCAGTCTTCTACAGTCGGTATTTCTTGTGTCTTCCATTTCTGCGCATACAAAAGTCTTGCCGCTGCTGTCATGTAAAATAACAATGTTCTGTGCTGCATTGGAACTGCCTCCATTCCCAAGTTCAGTAGCAACAATTCTGGGTTCTTATTTATTTGTATTTATAAAATCTCATTTATTACTTCAATTATTTCTCCCCAGTACTGTTTAGCTACTTCACATGTCCACCATGTGGACATATGTAAATGGGACAAGCTCTCATGGCATGAAAGATACAATTTGATAAAATCCTTTATACTGCCCAAGTTATTATTCCTATTTAGATCACTCCCTATACTTATTCCCATCAAATTATTAAAACAATGTCAGGCAATATTAAACCAATTTCTATGGCAACATAAACACCCAAGAATAGCCTTTAAAATAATTTTAAAAAAGAAATCACAAGGTAGATATAGTTACCCTGATTTAGAACTATACAACGCAGCTGCTAGGATAATTAATGTAACACATACTGTATAGTGCAAGACAAAGAACAAACTGACTGGATTAAAGCCTTAAATATTCAACAATATACTACCACAACACAAGATTTAATTTGGATGACTCCAAAACACAGACCCACAGAAATTAAACATAACCCATTCTTGACAGCGATCTTAAAAATATGGGCTAAATATAAAAATAAACTAATACCAAAAATCTCTCGCTTTTCAACTATCACTTCACAAAAAGGCCCATCACTAGGACATGTAATAACTAATTTAGGAGATATAGAACAATTTAAAAATACCCGATTAGTAGACATAGTATCCAAAGCAGGACTATTGGAAAAAAATAAACTAGAAGAAATAGGACAAAAAATACCCTGGTTTCTATATTTTCAATTGATTTATTTTGCAAAGGATACAAAACTGAAGGAAATAACGAACAAACCAAGGACAGAGTTTGAACAAATAATAGAAACTCAAGAATTCACTCATAAAGGCTTAGTTTCTAAAATGTATGGCTTATTAATAAATAATACAGAAATATCAAGCTTTGCTGTTCGCCAAAAATGGCAACAAGACTGATATCTCAGATAAGGAATGGGAACAAGTTTGGACTTCAAAACTGTTTAGCTCACAAGTCATTAATAATAATCTTCAATCATACAAAATTATTAACTTTTGGTATTTGATCCCACATAAATGATCCAAAATATATTTTAGGAAACCACCTTTATGCTGGAAACAGTGTGGGGAAAGTGGGCGATTATACACACTGCTGGTGGAAATGCCAATATGTAACAGAGAACTGGAACAAAATTTTAAGCCAGATAGAGCTAATAACATCATGTAAGATACCTCTAAACCCAGAAATTATTTTCCTCAATATTTGGAAAGAGCAAAACATACCATCTATTAGAAAGAATCTAATAACAACATTCTTTTTTGCAGCCAAAACCTCACTAGCACTATACTGGAAATCAAAAACAATACCTACAATTAACACATGGTGCAATAAAATTTGGGATCTCCTCCTAATGGAAAAAATAACTGAAAAGTTGTATTTACAAACCAACCCTGCAGGTACCTCTAATTTTTATGCTAAATGGGAACCTTTCTTAAGACTTTTTATCTCAAAATGATTTGTTACTAACGAAATTACCATATCAAGAAGTCATGGATATGGAAATGTGGGGATTATGGTAAATATATTTTGTAAAAAAAAAGTTGAGATTATAATTGTTATATAGACACACCATGTATTTTTATGTTTAAATGTAGTTTAATAACTATTTGCATAGATAAGGACATAATTGTATTAAGAACTGACTGAAATTTAGTAATGTTTCACAATGCTCTGTAAATTATAAATTGTTAATAATAAAAATTTTAAATTAAAAAAAAGTTTATGCTCCAACTACAGATTATGAGGAAGAAATTGAAGATTTTTACGCAAGTGTCCAAGAAGAAATTGATCATACACCTAAACAAGATATGCTGATAATCCTAGGTGACTGGAATGCCAGTATAAAGCTGTTGTAACATGTCAAAATACATTACAGTAAGTGGAACGGAACTTCCCCTCTGGTGAAACATCTAAAAAGTTAAACAGGAAGTGAAATCAATACTGTTAAGGTCTAATAGTGCCATCCTAAGCAGAGTGAAGTCCTTCTAAGACCACTGACTTCAATGATCTTAGAAGGGTGTCACTCTGATTAGGACTGCTCTATATAGTAGGTAATCTTATGATCAGTGAGAACAGTCATAGCAAGCTCGAGGCATTACTTCAATCACAAGATGGGAAGAGAAAGTGTACCTAGT